>NC_142460.1:5408437-6009375 GCF_049115385.1 Moschus berezovskii
TGAGATCTGAATCCAGGTGACCTGGCTCTGGAGCATCTGTTTTCCATCACAGCATCACGCTGCCTTCCTTCTCTTTCTAGATTCAGGATGTAGACCCTGAATGATGTACAAGGGTGTGTATGGTCTATTCCCTACGTCTGAAACAAGGTAATGCCACTAACATCTGCTTGGTATTGATATAGTTGAGAAAGTAAGCTTTAAAACTATTTCTTTCAGTGACTATGCAATATCCAGGGGAAATTCAACAGCACCTGTGCATGCACTGGAGAAAAGGAGTCATCAAAACACGAGAGCAAAGTATCCAAAAAGAAAGTGGATAATACTGTGCTGGAGGAAAAACATCAATAAGGAATTTTTGTTATTGTTTGGTTTTATTTTTAAACAAGGAAATGTTGGGAAAACTGCTGTTAAAGAGGATTGAAGCTGATACAAAAGAAGTAATGTTCTAGATCACAAATAAAATCTGTCTTTTAATGAAATATCTAAGAACCCAGAAACCTACCTGGGAGCCAAGAAGGAATACACTAATTTAGAGCAGGATCCTTAGACCTGGAGAACGTGTTACTTTTAGCAAGCAGCTACTTTCGAGCTGAAATGAAGCATCTGAAAAACTTGAAAGGAAAATGTGATCAGGAAATCAATCTGTGCTTTTTACACAACTTGTCACTCTCCTCAATCTCTTCCAAAAGAGAAGAAATGATGTTTCCACTGCCTCATGAAAGGGACATCATCTTTGGTGGTTTCTTTGCCTTGGAATAATGTTCATCTTATAAAACTGTACCTCCCACCGCTGGGCTGATTCCAGCATTAAGCAAGCACTACTGCTTTATAGAGGGATGCTGAGAAACGCTCGTTGGAGAGGTAAGTCTGCTCAAGGGTCATTTTTTTTTCTTTCTATTTTTGTCTTTCTCAGCATTTGAAAGAAAACCAGATATTTTCTTTTCATGAAAGTTGATGACTTCAGGTAGGGAAGAAACAGCTGTGGCAGATGGACTTTTGAAACGCAGTAAAATATCCTGTCTTCATATAAATGTTTATGGGAGCCAGAGAACTGAAGAAGAAAAACACAAGCAAAAAGTTGCATGACTCACAGGATCATTTGCTTCTAAATAAAGGTTTTCTCAGAGTTTCCCATGAGGTGTTTTGAGTGAACAAGCAGCAGGGTCTCCGGTAATATGAGGAAGGACGTTTTTAAAATACAAAAAAGGTGTCTCCAATAATAAGTCAAGAAAATCATCCTGCTGCTTTTGATGTTTGAGCAACGTATGTCTAAAGTGAAGCTATGGGGTCACATATGCACCGTTCTTGTCCACATGTGGGTGGTGGCGTCACTAGCCGTTCTTGGCTGGACCACTTTGAAGGTGATGAGCATAGGTTGAGCAGGACGCCTCCTGTTGACTCACAGACTTTCCTCTAACAGAGCATCGTGAAGCGATGATAATTAAGTTTAATTTTAGGCCTTGTGTGCAGAACCTGGGAATGTTTTCAAACTCAGATCAGGCTCCGTTGACTTTGGCACTTGAGATTTGAAAGGAAGGTCAGAAGTCCTAGACTGCCTATATACTCTTCAGTTCTTTACTTCCAGAAAATGGCAAATTTGGAACTAATTAAGGAAAAAATCTTCTATTAAAAATATCCTGCAAATAGCAGGCATTCCTGGCCTTGACTCAGCTTCAAACACAGAAGCATCACCACCCTCTTCCACACTCAGGGTGTTCTAATTAATTACCTAGTGCCTTTACCACTTGGGCTAAAATTCTTTTTTTCCCCCTTCAAGTCTAAAGGGCTTGAGCTTATTAGGAAACATGTTGGAATAGTCTCCATATTCTCATTGTGATTTGCCATATGACCTGATGACAAATTGGTAATATTAGATTAGTTGACTCAACCATTTCTAGCTACCTGGTATGAGTAGCAATATAGAAATGAAACAGCTGTCCCAGTGTTTAGAATAATTACTATCTAGAACGTGTTCAGGGGACTTCCCAGGTGGCTCACTGGTTAAGAAATAGCCTGTCAATGCAGGAGACACAGGAAATGTGGGTTTGATCCCTGGATTGGGAAGAGCCCCTGGAGGAGTAAATGGCAACCCTCTCCAGTATTCTTGCCTGGAGAATCCCATGGACAGAGGAGCCTGGCAGGCTACACCCATGGGGTTACAAGGAGATGGACACAATGGAGCATGCACACATGTTTGACCTCTCTACATGCTCAGAGGACCCTGTGGTAGAATGAGCTGGCTTGCCAAATTTTACAGATAAAAATACAAGATATTCAAATTTGAATTTCAGGTCAACACGGATGACATTTTAGCATATCTACACCCTGTGCAACATTTCATTATTCATAGTTTACCTGGACATCAAAAAAAAAAAATCTCAAATTTAAATTTTAGCTGAATAACCTATATTTTATCTGGCAACCCTTCAAGATGCATGAGCTTTTCTAAGGTACTCTTTAATCAAAAACACATTCTGAATATTTTTCTGCAAGAAGTGGGGTATCTAGAGGAAATACATCAAAAACATTTAATTTAAGCAAGAAAATAGCCACTCTGAAGAGACCTTTCCCAGCCATTGACACATATTGTAGAGCTACACCCAGAAAACCAGCAGGGAAAAAGTAAAAGCAATACAACAATTTAATGATTCCTATTGTAACCTAGCACTTCCGTGTAGACAGAATTGAAATTCCCTGCCGGTCACCCTGAGGTTCTTATTCCAGCATCTTCATTTTTCTTTCCTATGTTTCACTGCGTCCTGTGGGTGGGGGGGGAGGAATAGATAAAAGAAAAAAAAAAAGGCCTAGCATTTTAATGTACATTTGTTTTGGCATTAGCTGAGTTCTGGAGACAAAAACAATCTCCTGCTTTTAATTCAGTCCATGTGTAACAAAGTTGTATGTTGGGAGATCTGGCTTTAAATAACGATTAACAAGCGTTTTTGATCACAGGAAGTTCAGAAGAGTCCCTGCTCCAAAGAATATAATAAACATCGACTTAGCAGTTAGACGGTCCATGTTGCCCATCAGTCACTACTGCAGCATCCACTTTGATTGGTGTCACCGGGACACAGGGCCTGAGATCTCCCCGCCTCCACCATCCATCCATCCATCCGTGGGCCCCTCTGCTCAGAGCCGACGGCCCTTCCTTCCCGCCCAGGGAGGCTAGCTCAGCTGCTGGTTTCTGGGCAAATGGCCATGACTGGGGGATGTTTGCTTTAGATAGCCTGCAGCTGGCTGAGTGGGCGTTTCATTCAGACAACACAGGCGCCTCCCACTGTCTACTGTTTCGGGCTAGTGGAGCTCTGGGGTCTTTTGATTTATAAGGCGCTTTACATGCCTGGAGTTATACTTTTAGGAAGCAGAGTTGTGATGAACGAGGGTCTGGCTGTCGATCCCAGGGATCCACACAGAAGGCTTGCAAACCTCTCCTCTGACTGTTGTTTGGTGGCTGAGTTGTGTCTGACTCTTTGTGACCCCAGGGGCCATAGCCTGCCAGGATCCTCTGTCCATGGGGTTCTCCGGGCAAGAGTAGTGGAGTAGATTGCCATGTTTTACCCCCAGAAGATCTTCCAGAGTCAGGGATTGAATCTGCGTCTTCTGGCAGGCGGATTCCTTACCATTGTGCCACCTGGGAAGTCCAGTCTTTTTTCTTGGGTTGGTCTGAAAAAGATTCTAGGGAAGTGACATGGGAGATATGGGTGCCTGGGTGTGGAAACCTGGTCGTCACTAGGCAGGGCCACTGCTGTGTTGTTTATTCCGCAGCTGCCCATCTAGGGCTGACCCTTATAGTGAGAACTCAATGCGTGAGGCTTGATGGCTGTCTATGTGTTCTAGATATTCTTACATCTATGACACTGTCAATTTGAGACCATCAAGGACCTTGAAAGGAAAAGCTTGAAGGCTTTTCTGAGCAAAGCCTCAAGCTGATACTTTTTCCGTCCAGCGGATTATTCTCCTAAGTGCTATGAATGAACAGGTTCTCAGGAGGAGGGTGTGGGGGAATTTGACATAGGGGCATCCGGGAAGTCTTATTTTCTTATCCCAGATGACAACCGACTGCTCCATTGAGAGAACTTCTGACTACCATAGCTCACTGGGGGAAATGTGCAAACAAAGTGACCAGAAAAGAAATAGAAACCCAGACCTTTCAGTTCCTGTTTATCCTATTTTTAATCTCAACATCTCGGTTGCTCTCTTTCTTGCTTCCTTGGCCTTGCTGGAAATTCATACCCACACCTGGCTTTCCAAGTGCCTTGGGGACAGAGAAGAGGTGGGGCCCCCACCAGGGGAGGGCTCCACTGCCTCGCGTGTGGGCTGAGAGCCAGTGTCCACACTGGCGGGCGTAAGAGTGGGGAGATACCAGGAAGCTCGGCCACATCTAATTTGGAGCTGTTGGGAAAGTATGAGTGTTCATCTCTGCCTGCATTATCTACCTCAGCTAAGACACCGGCTATTCCAGGAACTGGGGAGAAGGAAAGATGGAAAAGGGTCATCGTGAGATCGTGGACAAACGCTCAGACTGACCGGTGACTGCAGAGGTAGGAGCGGCTGTGTTCATGGGTCCTTCTGCATTTCCTCTCTCTCCCGGCCCCCGCTCTTCTCTGTGCTTCCACTCTCAACGTGAGGCTTTAGTGACACAGAGGCGAAGAAAACCAGGAGTCCTGGCCCCGAGAAGCCTCGAGGGAAACAGAAAACGTTCACAAGAACGCCTATCTGGTTCCCTGTAGTGGCTGTTGGGACTCATACCACAGTGCGCGCACATGTGTGAACATACGTATTTTTTTTTCTTTTCCCCATGAGTGAAATAATTCATCCCCTGTGTGGTGCTGTGACTGAAAAGAAGAAGAGTGAATAAAGCGCCCCACCACCCAAATAACACGTCCCGAATGAGAGGTGAGCCCTGCAGGGCCTCACCCTGATCGCCCAGAGTGCTCTGGATCCGTGGGCTGTGGTTAAGCATCTGTGAGCCTGTCTTCCTGCCTGACTGTAGCCTCGGAGGGGAAGGCTGCACCTGTGTGCGGCTTCATGCCCAACGCTGCAGTTGGCACCTCACCTCCCAGGAACAGGGCAGGGGGACCTGTGAGGAGACACTGCCAGCAGTGGTCCATACCCAGGCCCCCGTCCATGGTCACCTCCCACTCAGCACATCCTCCACGGTCATCTCCCGTCTCACAGCCTGGAAACCCAGAGCGTCTGCTCAAGGGATACTTTTCCAGTCTCCCACTTGCTTAGCCATTCACATCTGCAGTTAGCAAGTCTCTCCAGGACCCTCATGGTATTGCTGATAGAGCTATCCCTCTTCCCCTGATGGCTTGTATTTGGCTAACTGACTTGGGCTGTTACCTTGTGAGACGTGAAAGTGTTAATTGCTCAGTGGTGTTGACTCTTTAGGGACCTGCCGAGCTTCTCTGTCCATGGAATTCTCTGAGCAACAATACTGGAGTGGGCAACTATTTCCTTCTCCAGGGCGGAGGGGGTCTTCTGAACCCAGAGATCGAACCCAGATCTCCTGCATTGACTCTCAGATTCTTTACCGTCTGAGCCACCAGATGTGAGAAGAACCATTACTAATTTCTGTCTCAGAGGAAGAATGAGTCCAGACCTGTGGGACCAGGTCTGTATCTACTTCTACCATGGGCCTCCTTCCCCAGTCTGGAGATCGGGAACCTTCTAGAACTCTCTGGAACCTTGTACAGGATGTAGAACTGCTGACAAGAACTTGGTAATACATTTACTCAGTTCAAGCAGGCTTCAGCTATAAAGGTGCTCAGTAGAAACTGTTGTACTACCTAGGCTTAAGGGGCTTCCCTTGTAGCACAATATGTAAAGAATCCATCTGCAAAGAAGGAATCTGCCTTCAATGTAGGAGACCTGGGTTTGATTCGTGACTCAGGAGGACCCCTGGAGAAGGAAATGGCAATCCACTCCAGTATTCTTGCCTGGCCAGTTCCATGGACAGGGGAGCCTGGCAGGCTAGAGTCCACAGGATCGCAAGAGTAGGACACGACTGAGTGACTAAACCACCACCACCACGACCTAGGCTTAAATGATTTGAATGAAAATGGGTGCATTAATAAAAGTGATCCTCTTTGCAGAATTATCTCAGGGTTTTGTTTTGTTCTTTTTCGATTCTTATTTTCTTCAGTCCCAGATAATCTTGAAATACATTGCTGATGTGTAATTAATTTTAAATGCCATAACATTTTGAGCAAGGCTGATTTTGATGACTGTAAAGAACATTTTGAAGCAGTTTCATGATTTTCACAACACTACTGATTTTATAAGGGGAAAAAAAAAAAAACACAACATTCCCATATAGTAAAACTTTAAAAGTGCTAGCAGTGTTGTTATTTCCTCCAACATAAGCACCCACAACAGGAAAGCAAACAAACCCACAGTGGACCAAAAATGTGGTTTCTGGAACTCTCTTAAACCTTAGCTAAATTTTGGGGGCTCCCAAAGGACAGGATTACTTCATGTCAAAGCAAAAATTCTCCTGACTCTGTAAACAGCCCACGGTTCCGGGAAATATGGGAAATGTAGATGAGAAATGAAGTTGTGTTGTATTTGGAAAAGCTGTCGAGATCACGAAGTCCTCATCCTGGGGGATCCATCTCTGCTGCTTTGGGGCCTTTGGGGCCTTTCTCTTCTTTGTACTCACTGCATCTGTTACCAAGTCCAAGCTCCTACTGCTCTCCGCACAACAGGTCAATTAGTTGAGAGATGAGTCACTGGGGCAAAGAATAGGGATTTGATTGGGAAAGCCAACAGACTGAGAAGATGGTGGACTAGTGTCCCCAAAATCCACTGCCCCAAATTTGGATTTTGGGCCAGTTTCAATAGCAGTCTTCAATGGCAGTCCTTCTCCAGGGGATCTTCCCGACTCACAGATTGAACCCAGGTCTCCTGCCTTGAAGGCAGATTCCTGCATTGCAGGCCGATTCTTTACCAACTGAGCTACGAGGTAAGCCCCTTAAGCCTAGGTATTGCTTACTGAGCACCTTGATAGCTGAAGATTGCTATTGAAACTAGCCCCAAATCCAAACTTTCAAACTAGTTTGAAAGCTAGTTTCTTTCATAGAGCAAACAGAGGTGACAAAGTAGAATGAAAAAGGTGATAAGTTGCTGCAAATATTTCCTGGTTCTAGTCAAGACTCTGAAGCGGATATGTTAATTTCTTCTTCCGCATTAGCCAGTTATAGGTGGTCAGGATGTTTCCTGTGAGCTGACCAAAGGCATTTTATTTTTCCCCCTTTATGTCAAGCTTTGTGCTTATTTTTATTTATTTATTTTTAATGGAGGTGTTGGTCTGTGTTGGTTTCTGGTGTACAACAACACGAATCAGCCATAACTATATACATATCTCTTCCGTCTTGAGCTTCTCTCCCCACTCCAGCCCACCCCTCTCGGTCATCACAGAGTGCCAAGCTGAGCTCCTTGTGCTACAGTAGTTTCTCACTAGCTATTTCACACATGCTAGTATATATATGTTAATGTGACTCTGGCAATTCATTCCACCCTTTCCGTCTCCCACTTTGTCCACAAGTCCATTCTATGTCTGCATCTCTATTCCTGCCCTGCAAATAGATTCATTTGTACTGATTTTCTAGATTCCATATATACGCGTTAAAATATGGTATTTGTTTTTCTGTTTCTGACTTCACTCTGTGCCCTGGCTATTGTAAATAATGCTGCTTGTTAATGTTCGTAACAAAGGCACTTCACTTAAAGTTATTCATGGGAAGCGGGGTTCCCAGAGATGGGCCATTATCAGGCTATAGGCAATATCCCTTTAGTGATTAACTTATTAATATCAAAAGCAATACAATACGAAAGTTAAAGAAACAGATCTAATATGGAGTCATATTTGTTCTTCTCTGTTATACATCCCTCTTTACCTATTTTTTTCCTCAAGAACATCCATCACCAAAAGCAAAACACCGATGATGATATCACAAACCCCCTTCAGTTCTATTCCTTCTTTACAGCTCAAATTGCACTATGCATTTTCATAGGAATAGTTGTGTGTTTGTGGCTTATACAAAACTCACAAAGTAAAAGACACAAGTCACTGAATGTCTCATTTCTTACTAGTTTTGTGGTAAAAACCAAATTGATACTCTCTTTTCTCCTCCCCACCACAGGACAGATTCTCATTTCATGCAGTAGTATAGATAAGTGTCAACACTACACTCTCACTGGGAATAATTTATGGTTCAGTGAACATCTAATGAATTTAAAATATGATTCTGATTCCATCTAAAAAAAAGACAGCATTCTGCATAAAACAGTATTCCATCAGGATAAATTCTGAGCTTTTATTTTTCCATCATAAAATTCATGTTGGGAAGGTGGAGGGTTGGTCCTCCCACAAAGACAAGCATGTGATAAAGGCTGTATCCCAGAATTTTAAACTCCATCTAACACATTATCCAGACAGAGAAGATTAGGGCTCTTGGCAGACTCACTGACAATTTGCCTCCATTAGAAGTGAGAGGGCTCAAAGAGAAGACTCTACAGTGTATTCCATCCGTTCCTTTGGCAACAGGGATCTTCCCTTGTTTTAAACCAAACAAACATTAACAAGGAAAACCAGCTGCTTTTACAATGAATAAACCCATTACCTCAACTCTTTGTACATTACTGAGGTATTTTTACTTGTCAGATTTTCTGTTTTGTGGAGGCTTGGATATTTTCAGTACGCTGTCAATGCAGACAAAACAGAGCTGGTTTTAGCAGCAGTACCAGATGTGGATGAGAACATGCACCTTCCTGGCCCTTTGATTCCAGCGTTTGGTGGTAAGTTACTGCTGCCGTCAAAAATAGTAACAACAGCATTTGGCATCTTGACACCACGCTGCCTGGCGCTGGCTCACTATCTGCACAGTAGCCGACAGAGTGGAGGCTGCACGCAGAGGGCGCCCCCAGAGTTTCAACTCAGACTATGCATCCAAAGTCAGCCCCGCTGTAGTCTCCACCGCAGGAAGGAAAACTGGTTCGAATCGATCCAAGGAGCCAACTGATCCTGAGGGTCACTGCGTTTGACCCACGACAGTCGTTAACGGTGCCCAGGGAACAAATGAACCCTAAAACAAGAGCAGAGGGGTTTTTGCAAAAGTACCGGCATTAGGGTTCCTTCCCCTTCCCATAGTCCCTCTCTTCTAGATTATTAGGTACCATACATGCTCAGCCTAAGAGGGGCTGGTGTTGGGAGTGCCATATGCTCCTAGAATCTGTCAGAGCTCCCCGTGACCCACAGGTTAGGAAACTCCGGTCTACAGAGCCAGACAGGAGCGTTGTTTGACTGGTAGAGTGGAGACAACAACCCCCACTTAAACAAGTGGAGTCTACAGGAAAGGTCAAACTGTCACAAACTAGCACAGTGACGCAAGTTTGGAGGTAGGACCTCCAAAATGATTTGCAGTGGAAGCTAAGGGTGTAGCCTTAAAAAATGTGGCTGTACACCTAGCCCCTTCTGACAGTTAGCCTCCAGCCTTGACCTCCAATCCAGTTTCATCTAGTTTTTATGGAGTCTAGGCTATGGACTGAGTATGACTTCAGACTATTTCTGCCTCGATCTTGGCACAAGCCCTTATTAACCAAGTGACTCTGAGCAAGTTTCTTCCATGCTGTAGCCTTCATTTTTCTCACTTACACAGTGGGGACAATGAAATAGTATCCAGGCTTCCCTGGTGGCTCAGGGGGTAAAGAATCTGCTTGCAATTCTTGCAGTTGAGACCCAGGCTCAATCCCTGGGTCAGGAAGATCCCCTGGAGAAGGAAATGTCTACCCACTCCAGTATTCTTACCTGGATAATCTCATGGACAGAGGAGCCTGACAGGCTATCGTCATGGGGTCACAGAGAATTGGACACAACTGAGTGACTAATACTTTCCTAGAGCTTATTGTGAATATTTACTGAGATGATGCATGAAGTACACTTATCACAATGTCAAACATAAAGTCAGCGCTCAATAGATGCTGCTGCTGCTGCTAAGTCGCTTCAGTCGTGTCCGACTCTGTGCGACCGCATAGACGGAAGCCCACCAGGCTCCTCCGTCCCTGGGATTCTCCAGGCAAGAACACTGGAGTGGGTTGCCATTTCCTTCGCCAATGTATGAAAGTGAAGGGTGAAAGTGAAGGCGCTCAGTTGTGTCCGACTCTTCGTGACCCCATGGACTGCAGCCCACCAGGCTCCTCCATCCATGGGATTTTCCAGGCAAGAGTACTGGAGTGGGGTGCCATTGCCTTCTCCGCAATAGATGCTAGTATGGCTTTTAGACAGCAATCACAATGTTTCCCTTTCAATGGCGGCCCAATGCCCATAAGAACACTATGAAGTCTGATATGGCTGAGAGAGTCTTCATATTGGGGTCCCTGCCTCTTACTAACCTTGTCTCTCAGCATTCTCCCCTCTGAATTTAATGCTCCAGAGATGTTGAAAATCATTCAGGTCCTCAAAAATCTGATGTTCTCTCTAATTCTCAGGCCCTGGGACATACCCTCCCTTTCTGTGGAACACTCTATCCGCGCCTGTTAGTCATTCAGGCCCTAGTCATTTCACGCTGACTGTGGTCTCCCTGCCCCGTGCTTCCCAGAGTACACATTCTATTATATAAACTTGTTCAGTACTGGTCTTCTCTATGTGACTGACAGCTTCCATGACAGCAGGGACAATGATGGACATCTTACTATCCATGAACTCTAGTAGGGGTCTCATCCCATAACAGGTGTTCTGTCAATATTCATTGAAAGAATGAAGCTATAAAACCACGCAGGGAACTCAAACTTATGAATACCCTCCTTCCAATTCAGAAGTCAGTAGACCTGAGTAGGATAAGAATAGCTGAGTGAGTATCAGTACAGAAGTGAGTCAGATATCTCTTTTTCTCTAAAGAAATGGATTTGCTGTAGAAATGATTAGCTGTCTCCAAATACATAGTCTATTCTTCTTTCATAGCAATAGAAGTTCTGACTTTTTATTGAGTCCACGGTCATTAAAAAAAGACAAAAAACCTTTCCTAACATCCTTTGCAGTCAGATGTGATCAGGTTTTGGATAAGTTCTGACCAATAAAATATAAGCTAAATATTTCCCCCTTTTACTCCATTCTCTTTATAAAATCCAGGTTATAAGCATATAGTCAAAGTCATAAGACCACCTACCACCTGCTGGCTGTGTGTTCTGTGACAACCTGTGGCAATCCACCTTGAAAGACAGAATGATCTTTGTTGTCGTTCAGTCACTCAGTTGTGTCCAACTCTTTGCGACCCCATGGACTGCAGCACTCCAGGCTTCCCTGTCCTTCACCGTCTCTCGGAGCTTGCTCAAACTCATGTCCATTGAGTCGGTGATGCCATCCAACCATCTCATCCTCTGTCATCCTCTTCTCCTCCTGCCTTCAATCTTTCCCAGCATCAGGGTCTTTTCCAATGAGTCCATTCTTCCCATCAGGTGGCCAAATTATTAGAGCTTCATCTTCAGTATCAGTCCTTCCAATGAATATTCAGGGTTGACTTCCTTTAGGATGGACTGGTTTGATATCCTTGCTGTCCAAGGGACTTTCGAGAGTCTTCTCCAACATCACAGTTCAAAAGCATCAATTCTTTGGCACTAAGCTTTCTTTATGGTCCAACTCTCACAAACATACATGGCTACTGAAAAAAACCATAGCTTTGACTAGACAGACCTTTGTCAGCAAAGTAATATCTCTGCTTTTTAACATGCTGTCTAGCTTTGTCATAGCTTTTCTTCCAAGGAGCAAGCGTCTTTTAATTTCATAGCTGCAGTCACCATCTGCAATGATTTTGGAGCCCAAGAAAATTAAATCTGTCACTGTTTCCATTGTTTCCCCATTTACTTGCCGTGAAGTGTTGGGATTGGATGCCATGATCTTTATTTTTTGCATGTTGAGTTTTAAGCCAGCTTTTTCACTCTCCTCTTTCACCTTCATCAAGAGGCTCTTTAGTTTCTCTTTGCTTTCTGCCATAACGGTGTTGTCACCTGCATTTCTGAGGTTATTGATATTTCTCCCGACAATCTTGATTCCAGCTTATGCTTCATCTAGCCTGGCATTTCTCATGATGTACTCTGCATACAAGTTAAATAAGCAGAATGACAGCATACAGCCTTCTGTTGAAAGGAGTACAACATACTCCTTTCCTGATTTTGAACCAGTCTGTTGTTTCATGTCTAGTTCTAGCTGTTGCTACTTGACATGCATACAGTTTTCTCAGGATGTAGGTAAAGTGATCTGGTATTCCCATCTCTTAAAGAACTTTCCACAGTTTGTTATGATCCACACAGTCAGAGGCTTTAGCACAGTCAATGAAGCAGAAGTAGATTTTTTTTTCTGGAATTCTCTTGCTTCTTCTATGATCTTATGGATGTTGGCAATTTGACCTCTGGTTCCTCTGCCTTTTCTAAATCCAATTTGAACATCTGGACATTCTCGTTCCACATACTCTTGAAGTCTAGCTTGGAGAATTTTGAGCATTACTTGGCTAGCATGTGCAATGAGTTCAATTGTGGGGTAGTTGGAACATTCTTTGGCACTGCCTTTCTTTGGAATTGGAAGGAAAACTGATTTTTCCTATCCTCTGACCACTGCCAAGTTTTCCAAATTTGCTGGCATATTGAGTGCAGCACTTTAATAGTATCATCTTTTAGGATTTGAAATAGTTCAGCTGGAATTCCATTACCTGTGCTACTTCCTCAGGCCCACTTGACTTCACACTCCAAATGCCTGGCTCTAGCTGAGTGATCACACCATCATGATTATCTGGGTCATTAAGATCTATATGGTCTATAATGCTCTTTTTTCCCTTTTCCTCGATTCTGATACCTGGAATGAAGGTAAGACGGCTGGAGCTTTGGCAGCCTTATAGGACTTGAGGAACAAGGCTGTCCTTTAGTGCAGAGATGGAAGGAGTTTGGATCTCTGAGTATTTTAGGGAGCTAACCACCATACCAGCTCTGGACTGCTTACTCCGACTTTTTCATTTGCTTAAACTATTGTTATTAATTTTTCTCTGTTACTCACTGTTGGGATTCAAAGAGAACTCTTTATTATCAAGAACTGCATTACAAAGATAATTATTCAAGCTGGAGGAAAAAGACTTAAAGAATTCCAAAGCTATTTTTACTGAAGATCTTTTATAATAGAATTTCAATAACAATAATGCATTTTACTAATGCTAAATAAAGATTTTTAAACATCTTGTAAAGTGAAGTGAAAGTCGCTCAGTCATGTCTGACTCTTTGTACAGCCAACTCATTGGAAAAGACCCTGCTGCTTGTAAAGATTGAAGGCAAAAGGAGAAGGAGGTGGCAGAAGATGAGAAACTTGGATAGAATCACTGAATCAATGGACATGAACTTGAGCAAACTCCAGAGACAGTGAAGGACAGGAAAGCCTGGCATGCTGCCGTCAGTGGGGTCACAGGGAGTCAGATACAACTTAGCGACTGAACAACAACATAACTAAACAAATTATAAATGTCCCAAAATATTAAACCAGAGTCGATGAATTTCCAGATTCAAAACACACAGTAGAACAATACAAAACTACCATCAGTGAACAAAAGAATATAATGTCTATTGAGCAGCCAGTCACTCTAGAAAGCTGCTCTGTTTTTCAAAGCAGAGTTCACAATGCCATTTTTTTTCTTAAGTTCATGGTGTGTGTGTATGCACGCGCGCTAAGTTGCTTCACTAGTGTCTGACTCTTTGTGACCACATGGACTATAGCCTGCCATGTTCCTCTGTCCATGGGATTCTCCAGGCAAGAAGACTGGAGTGGGTTGCCATGCTCTCCTCCAGGGGATCTTCCCAACCCAGGGATGGAACCTGCATCACCTGTGTCTCCTACACTGTGGGTGGATTCTTTGCCACCGAGCTGCCAGAGAAGCCCCTATGCTCGCGGCACTATTTCTCAATTACAGGCCCATGATAACTGGGAACAATATTCAAAATGTTTATCAATCTGTACAGTCTAGATGCTGTAACATCAGAACAGATGCTGGCTGTAGAACAACGAATATTTCCATCCTGGTGCCAACTGATGCCTTGCCAGCCTGAAGACACCCACCGCAGTCTGTATGGAAGTCTTGCATCCTAAAGAACTGGCCATGTTCTGTGTTTTCTGTGGTAGAACACAGGGGAGAAAGCCTAGACTGTGCACATAATGCCCTGGTCTACACAGCTCTTTGCCTTTTGTGAGTTTCCTAATGGGTTGATTTAGAAGAAAAGGAGACTCATGGATCCGTTGAGAGATTTTTGGGATATGATAAGCTAGCTTTTTAGCATATACTTTCAGTAACCATTGTTTGCCTGTGTTCAAATGAGTGCTTATGCACAAGCATGTGTACACACAGACACATGACACATAAAGTAGTGTGATTGCAATCACAAGTGCATTGAATTGGACCTGGGACAGCAACGCTACTTCCTTTCATTCCAGGAACAAGAAACATCAGAACCCCCAGCATCCTGGATCTGCTTCTGGCATTCATGTCGCAGCTCCCAGTGTCTAAAAGACTACTATTTTTGATGCGCAGCTGTTGAGTTGAAACATCTGATAGTTTCTCTTCTCCAGGCGGGTTTGGTGCAAGATACCAGTAAACGATCATTTGTTTCAGTTCTTATAAGCGTCGAGAGACTAATATTAGAGAAAGCGTCGAGAGACTAATATTAGAGAACAGTTCCTCCCACACAAGCTCCTTCTCTTCTGGCTTTCAGCCTAGGGGATCTTAGACCCCAAAGGAACCATGAGAGCTGTGACCAGGCAGACCTGGGCTTTTAGCCTCAGTGCCTGTGGGGATCCATCTAGCTTATAAGACTGGTCAGTTGGAGAACAGGCACATCCAAGGTTACCCCCAAGGTCACCCCCATACCTTGGAGTCCACACTAAGTCCTTGCTGTGGCTAAATGAAGCTCCTTTTGCCTTCTTCCCTGTGGATTTATAGACTCACTGCTCTGATTCACTGAAACAGTCGTTTGTGTACTCGGAGACCACTGGTGAAATATCCCTTTCAGTTCCGGGGAAGAGAGTGGTCAAAATAGTTAACAACTGGTAAGATTTATACTGCAAGGAGATCCAACCAGTCCATTCTAAAGGAGATCAATCCTGGGTGTTCATTGGAAGGACTGATGCTAAAGCTGAAACTTCAATACTTTGGCCACCTCATGCGACGAGTTGACTCACTAGAAAAGACTCTGATGCTGGGAAAGGTTGGGGGCGGGAGGAGAAGGGGACGACAGAGAATGAGATGGCTTGATGGCATCACTGACTCTGTGGACATGAGTTTGAGTGAACTCCGGGAGTTGGTGATGGACAGGGAGGCCTGGCGTGCTGTGATTCATGGGGTCGCAGAGAGTCGGACACAACTGAGCGACTAAACGGAACTGAACTGAACTGAACTGAAGATTTAACAGGGTGTCCCTGGTGGTTCAGACTGTAAAAGAATCTGCCTGCAATGCAGGAGACCTGGGTTCGATCCCTGGGTGGGGAAGATCCTCTGGCGAAGGGAATGGCTACCCACGCCAGTATTCTTGCCTGGAGAATCCCATGGCTGAGACCACAGCATTACCCAGCTGGATCAGCTACTGGACACAGAGCTTGAGCAATTTCCTGAAGGATCCTTGTCATTGACTCCAGGGACTCAAGGAAGCAGCTTTTTGCTTGTTGGTGTAGGACATATCTCCACATCTTAACAATAGGCAGGTCTGCTCCAGACTGTTTCTAATGGAGAATATCTAGCCTCAAGTCTGACTAATCACCTTGTTTATCTATCCTCAAGGTATTTATCAATCTTGCTCACATGATGACCCACAACTGGATAATTCACAAGGTCAGAAAGACATCCCTCTATGTCAATAGCCAGATGGTCTTTCCCCATATCTGGAGAATTATTTAAGATCATTTACAAAAACATAATCAAATTGTTATCGTGTGCAAATGAGAGATTATAATAACATAAATGCCAATTTGAAAAAAAAAGTTAAAGTTTTAGTTGCTCAATCGTGTCTGACTTTTTGCGACCCCATGAACTGTGGCCTGCCGGGCTCCTGTGTCCATAGAATTCACTAGGTAAGGATACTGGAGTGGGTAACCATTCCCTTCTCCAGGGCTTCTTCCTGACCCAGGGATCGAACCTGGGTCTCCTGCATTGCAAGCAGATTCTTTGCCATCTGAATCACAAGTGAAGCCCAGTTTGCACCAGGTTATTGCCAGTTTAATTCTGACATAGAGTATACTGAAGTTTGTTGAAATCGGCAGTGGAGGGTCAGGTGTTAAAATGACCATTTCAGTTTTCTGCAGTGTGAGTGTGATGTTGTATGGTGCTTGCCAGTCAGGCTGTACCTGTTCTCTGGGCTCTTGTCCTGGCCACCACATTTGTGGAGAAAGTGAGACAAGAGTGGACATATCCATGTATGGGTGAGGAGTCCTAGAAATGTGGCATGTGTGTAAGACTGAGGGATGTTTCCCTAAGGGGGGACATTTTCATGAGGCTTTGTTTGAAGGAAGAGATAGACTTATTCTGGGTTGCCTCAAAAGGATGAAATAGGGGCAGTGAGTAGAAGTTAAAGGCAGGGAGAATTGGGTTCAATCTAAGGAAGAGTTAACAGAAAGAAAATTAACTGTATAGCAATGTAAGTTCAAGGTCATTACAATTCATTTTAAGAAACATCTGTGAGACACTCACCATGGCTCAGTTACACGCAATGTTGTAGACATAAAGAAGAGTATAGGAACGTCAGTCTGCAATGAGATACAGACATGGAAAGAATTAATAAGAAAACATCAGACATGTGCCCTAAGAGATGCTTTTATAAGAGTACAAAGGAGTAAGGAAGTGATTCATTCTTCTGAGGGGATTGAGAACGTGTCTCTAAAAGAATAAATGACAGATCTAGCATTTGAAGAATGAATCCCTGTTTGAATAAAACAGACAGATGGACAAGAGATGGAAAGTATTCCAGGGTGAGGGAAGAGTTGTGTGTAAAGCCTAGGGAGGCCCTTCAGGTTGTATCTAGAAAACTCTAACAGCTTTGGAACTGATTATTTCGTTAGGGAGCACTGGCTGATATTCTCTTGGGATATTCTACACACACGCAATGAACCAGAATTTTAATTCTTCTTTCATTGGGAAGCATTGTTTATGTTTCTACATTTGTTTGCTTTTCCTTGTTCAATACTCTTCCAGTCACCCTGGAAGGAAATTAACTAGCAAAAAACACTTTGAATTTAGGGAAAGAGAAACATTCAAATATGAGTAAAATTTAAGTTAGTTTTGGTTTCAATGTGTTTTTTTTCCCCCAATTTGGCCTTTTTTTTTTTTTTTTTACTTTACATAAGAATAAGTTTCTACATTAATGGCTTTGGAGAGTGTGTTGCAATTTAAAGAAATATATACACTATCCTGAACCTTGGTTGTTGGAGGGTAGATTGGAAGTCTGCAATGGCTAAAGATTTGGTGAAAAAGATGGATAGTACATGAAGGGTAGTACCAGTGTTAGTTAAAAAAATGAAGGGTCCCACACTCAATTAGATATAGAAAAAATTTTTAAATTGCTTCAGATAATTTTTATTAAAACACTGTTTATGAAAATTGCATGTATTAGATTTTTTTTATTCCTTTCAAGTAGCTTTGGTATTTGCTTTATAGTAAAAAATAAAAATAATGAAAAAAACAAAATATTTCCAGGTGGGGTCTCCTGATACTTAAGTATAGAAAGATCTCTTTGGAGACTGATAGACTGATATTAAAATTATTCTATTTACCTTTAAGCATAATATATTATGTTACAGAAAATGATGCTTCTCGCAAACTAAATTCTATGAAGTTCTTTTCGCCCCTTAAGGTCTTTCTGCATTTTTATCTCCGCACAGGGACTTCTTGCCAGTGCAGTTCATCGTGTTTGCTTGTTGCTGAAATCAGCATCAGTTTTTTGTCTTTATGCCTGTCTCTTTTTTTTAAAAAAAAATAATTTTTATCAGAGCATAGTTGATTTGAAATGTGTTAGCTTCTGCTGTACAGCAATGATTTTTAAATTCTATTTATTTTATATCCAAACCTTGAGGTTCATGGTCCTCTATTCATTAAGCTAGAACCACAGAATGAGGACGAATGGACCCCAGGAACCGAAAATTATGGAGAAGTGGGCTGGTTGGTGGCAGCTGAGCCAAGAGGCAAACCTCTGCTTCTGTCAGGCCTGGGGACTTAGGGATGTTCTGGTGCTTGTCTGACAGTCCTTCTTCTGCCTACTACAACCCACCCTATCACTACCATGGGGGCTGGGGAGGGTCGGCTTTGTGTTCCCCTGACAAACACAGATGTCACGCCTGGATTTGAAAAGTATCCCTCCCCCCGACCCCTGCATTTGTGTGCAAAATAAAAATTACTAATATTCCCAAACCAGAAGCTGATGACTTCCAAATAGCAAACAAATGTCCTTAAATGATCACTATTTTATACCCTACTTTAACAGAAATGTCTGTTGGGTTCGCTGCCAGGTGCCACATTATCACTTAACCAAAAAGTTCTCTGCAAAAATAACTTCCCCGACAGGCACAGTGGTATGTGTACAGAGGGATCTATTTATGTTTCAGTTCAGTTTCAAAGATTTTTTGAGAAATGAGCTGAATGGATAGAATTTAAGCGATATATGCACCTCTGGAAAGACGTGGCAGATGTTAGCTCTTGAATGGGTGGAAATAGAAATGGCAAACGTGCATTCCATGAGTAGACTTATTTAGGTTTGGGGGTGTTGTGCTGACTTTATAACATAGTCTACAGCAGAAGTTCCTTAATGTGAACCACGCTTATCTTATGGCTAAAACTTTTGGTTTGAGGAGTTGCTGGTCATCCTTCGGCCCTCTGGATGTCAATGCTCCATAGAACAGAGGTTCCCAGAAGGGATGCATTAAGTGTGCCAAAGTGCTGGCCACAGGGACAGGCGTTTTACACAGGTTACCTCCTTTAATCCTCACACACTTTTGAAACAATTGCTCTTTGCAGGTAAGGAAAGGAGGCCCAGGGCAGCTGAGCTACAGGGCTCCGAGGTCCTGAGATGTCTCTCTCTTTATGCCTCTTATTACCTCAGCAACCAAGTTCAGCCCTTGGTTCCCAGTATGCTCTGAACTTGCCCCTTTGGTGAACTCGTCTTGTATTTTAATTACCTCCTCCTGTTGGATGTCAGGGATGGGTCATGTTCACTGCCTCATCCCCAAGACCAAGCACAGAGCTGGGAACCTCACTGGGGCTTGTGTTTGATGAAGGAACTGAAGCCATACAAGTAACCAGAGCAGAAAGTGTCTTCAGAGGCCCAAGAGGGATCAGCCTGAACTGGGATGAATGGGAAAGGATTCCTTGAAATGGAAGTTGCAATTCACCTTCAAGAAAACCACCACAATATTGTAAAGTAATTAGCCTCCAATTAAAATAAATTTTAAAAAATAGGATGAGTAGAATTTCAAGCCAGGATGCTAATATGGAACGGGTGGGGCTGAGAAGTGAGGGGCAAATGGAGGCCTTTTTGTCAAGAAAAGTGAACAGAATTGGATGAGGCAATTCTTTCATCCTAATGTGTCTTGGTTTTCTTCTACCTTTCTAAAATCATACCTGGCAATTTGGAAAAATTGAGCTTTTCTTCCTCCCAAAGTAGAAATCTAATTTCACTTGTCATAATAAACACAAATTTATTTAGTGCTCATTCACGGGTTTTGGCCACTTAATTGAAGATATATAGCATGCATTTAATATTTTCAATTTAGGAAGATGCTTTATATTTTTAATCTGAGCTTATTTAAGCTGTCTGTTGTTCAGATAATGCAAGTTTAACTTTTCTTGTAATTAAGAAACATTTTACATTTTGGAGAAAGTTTAATATTCTAAGATACTGAATCTGTTGGTTCTTGACACTATGGTTAGGAGCAAAATTCTATAAAAGGAGGTTAAATACATATGCATTCTTTATTGTTTGCCTTTTAATCTTTTAATGAGCTTGGACAGGCTCTAAGGAAAACTGCTCCTTGGTATTCAAAACAAGAGACCAATCTCTTTAGAACATGAATGTGCAGTCAGATGAAGGCTTCCAAGCTTTCAGGCACTCCTGTTTCTGAGTTGAGCTCTCCCTACTACTGGAGGAAAGGTGGACGGAAAGAAGCTAATGTTACAAGCTAATGTTAATGTTTCTCTCAAGGCAATTAACCTGTCTCCACCTCCTTCCCTATACATAGAGCCTTTTGATGCCAACCGGCCAGGAGCCATGCACTCAAAAACAAACATTTCCCAGTTCAAAGAGGCAGTCTTAGGCTTCTGCTTAAAGTGAGATTGAAAGAGTTGTTTGCTTTCTTACCTCTCTAGACTAGCGAAGGAAAGATGGAGCCTCCACAGGGGGTTCACTTTTTCAACAGCAACCTCTTTCCAAAGATAAGCTTGCTGGGGAAAGAGATGGACTTTCTCAAAGGCACTCATGGAAGGTGGATCTGATTCACCTTGGACAAGACCAGGTGACTCGACCGAGTGAAGAGAAGCAAGATGTCCTTCTCAAGTGAGCAGATGAAAATAAGCTATCAACAAACCTAAAGAGATCTTTAACAGAAAATATGATAATGTTTCAGGAAGCATCACAGATCTGCAGGATGACAGGGGCTTGAATGACAATAGCCCAGCAGAGGGGGTTCCAGGGACATCATTGATCTCAGGGGAAGGTACCTATGCTGGGAAAAGGGGATACCAGGGCACAAGCCTGCTTCCCGAGACAAGTGAAGCCACCCAGGAGACAGAAATTGAGTTCACTGGCTTCAGAGTCACTGAAACTGGCACTCAGACTCCCCCACATACCAGAAGAGGGTGCGAGGTGCTAAAATAAATGACAAGTAGGAGGCGGGAATGCACACTGACTCAGGGAGAAGAAATGAGGCTGAGAGCTTCTCAGGGTGGATCCCAATGTTCAAACCCTAATCTTCGAGGCATGTGCCTTTGTAAGGCCGAAAGACGTCCCCTCAACACATTTTGAATTATCCACGACATTGATGTCTATGGTCGCAGTTATGTTCTGCAGAAAGGACTAATGGCAATTGTTTATCCAAGAGGTATTTAATAAATATCAGCGATGTTATGACATCATGCTAGGACTTGTGAAGCATGTGAAGATATGCAAGAACTGTGTCTCAAAGTTATTTAAAGGGCTTATTCATTATTTTTAAAGGGTGTGTACACACACACACACATAAATATAATATACATTGATGTTGTTCAGTTGCTAAATTGTATCTGACTCTGCAACCTCAAGGACTGCAGGATGCCAGGCTTCCCTGTCCATCACCAGCTCTCAAGAGTTTGCTCAGACTCATGTCCATTGAGTCGGTGATGCCATCCAACCATCTTGTCTTCTGTTGCCCCCTTCTCCTTTTGGTTTCAATCTTTCTCATCATTGGGGTCTTTTCTAATGAGTTGGCTCTTCACATCAAGTATTGGAGCTTCAGCTTCAGCATCAGTTCTTCCATTGATTTCCTTCAGGATTGATTGGTTTGACCTCCTTGTTGTCCAAGGGACTCTCAAGAGTCTTCTCCAGCACCACAAATCAAAAACATCAGTTCTTCAGTGCTCAGCCTTCTTTATATGTACATACGTGTATATGCACATGTACGTATATGTACCTATACACATGTATATATTCTCTTTCTAAGTTATAAATATGTTGATAAAACAGTTTTTCAAAAATTGGCTAGAATTATAGATTTTGCATGAGGTTGTCTGGCATTTCATCCGTCGATGAAAAAGAGGTTTTGGTCTTTGCTATTTTAGAAGACCCTGGATAACTTTCTAAGCACCAGAGAAAAACTCTTCCATGGTTGGAGAAGAGCTGTGAAAAACAGCTGAATCTATAAAGTAGCAAATAAAAGGGTTCTGACTCAGCAATGCCCCTGGGTAACTGTGGATGGGTTTCTTTTTTTTTTCCCCTTTGATTTTTAAAAAAATTATTGGAGTATAATTGCTTTACACTGTTGCCTTAGTTTCTGCTATACAACGGAGTGAATCAGCTATGGGTGTCCATATATTCCCTCCCTCTTAAGTCCCCCTCCCACTCCACTCCCATCGCTTCCCTCTAGGTCATCACAGAGCACCGAGCTGGGCTTCCTGTGCTACACAGCAGCTTCCCACTGTGCTCAGTCATATGGACTCTTTGTGGCCCCAAGGACTGTAGCCCCCCAGCCTCCTCTGTCTGTGGGATTTTCCAAGCAAGAATACTGGAGCAGTTTGCCCCTTCCTACTCCAGAGGATTGTCCCAACCCAGGGGTCAAAATGTGTCTCTCGAGTCTCCTGCATTGGCGGGCGGAATCTTTACCATTAGTGCCACCTGGGAAGCCCGAGCTTCCCACTGCTGCTGCTGCTGCTGCTAAGTCGCTTCAGTCGTGTCCATCTCTGTGTGACCCCATAGACGGCAGCCCACCAGGCTCTGCCGTCCCTGGGATTCTCCAGGCAAGAACGCTGGAGTGGGTTGCCATTTCCTTCGCCAATGCATGAAAGTGAAAAGGGAAAGTAAAGTCGCTCAGTCGTGCCTGACTCTTAGCGACCCCATGGACTGCAGCCTATCAGGCTGATCCATGCATGTGATTTTCCAGGCAAGAGTACTGGAGTGGGTTGCCATTGCCTTCTCCGAGCCTCCCACTAGCTAAAGCAATTTGAAAAGTCGTGGACGGTTTTACTAAAGACCGAAGACTCAGTCTGCAGGAAGAAAAGCATCTCCTTCAAAGCACTGGGTGAGGAGTCCATTTTCTAACAGTGGCCTGTGGCAGATTCTCTGTAAATATCAGTTCTTTCCCCAAGATACTTTCCCTTCGGTTGTGTTTCAATACCCTGGAATAACAGACTATTTCATACACTGAAGTCGTTTGCACACATTGACTGCATTAAGGAGCAGGTTGGCTTCTTTGGCAATATGGACCCCAACAAATCCTAAAATCTGCTCTTTTCAAACCATGTTATGACGTTGGATCAAGTATTAAACGATTTTTAAGTGCATGGCTTGGGGATAATAAAGCAAAGCAAGAGCACAAATCCAGAGAGGTGAGTGCTAAAACTGTCAGCAGCCCAAGTTGCCCTGCTATTCTGGGAGGCTAGAGCTTTGGATTTAACTTGGCAGTGAGCTGATGGTTTAGGTGAACCCACGTAAATCTAGGATCTTCAAAGGCTCATGCCCTCTGTGAAAGGATGAACCAAAGTATATCCTTCCACAAAATGTAAGTGACCAGGTATGTTATCTGAGAAGGAAATGCAACCCACTCCACTATTCTTGCCTGGAGAATCCCACGGATAGAGGAGCCTGAAGGGCAATAGTCCATGGGGTAGCAAGAGTCGGACATGACTTAGTGACTAAACCACCACCAGGGATGTTATCTAGTGTCAGTGTTGATTCTGGTAAGAGGAAAGAAGTGTTCTCTGAGAACTTAAACAACTGCACATGGGTTTCAGACATTATTCCTAGTAGGCAGGTGGTTGGCAAAAATCAAGCTGAGAGGGTGACATTCTGGTGCCAGATTGGTGGTGGCTCCAGGCACTTGGGACCTTTACTCTTCTCAAGAACAGATTCAAAGAAAGTTCCAAAATTCCTGAGTTAAAAAAAGATCATAGAGTACATATGTAAATAAGGAACAACGAACAAGGGTCTGCATAAACAATATACAGCTGAATAAAGCCAGAGAATATCAGATATTGAATTTACTAGATGAAAATATAAAGTAACTATGTTTAAAATAGGAAAGATCCCCTGGAGGAGGGCATGGAAACTCACTCTAGTATTCTTCTTGAAGATTCCCCTGGACAGAGGAGCCTGGTGAGCTATGGTTCCAAGGGTCTCACAGAGTAGGACATGACTGAGGCAATTTAGCACATATGCTTAAAATAAGAAAAGGATAAGTTGAAAACATGAAAAAAAAAAAAGCCAGTATGAAAATTGATGAGTCATATTTGAAAAGCAACAATGCATTGTCCAGAAATAAATCAAAAACGAATAAAGTTTGAAACTCAGTGTTGAGACTAAAGGCGGTTTAGACAAGCTCCATTGGAGAAATCCCACCAGAGAAGTTCCCTTAGAAAAGCTGAGCAGAGAAATGGAGAAAACCAAGTGAATCTTGGAAAGTTTTCCTGACTTTAGTACAGAAGTGGAAACAAGGAAAACACGGTCGGAAATGCACATAAAGTGAGAAGGTGCATAACTTAACCCACATTCAGCTGGTCTTATGGAAAGCTATGATAAAATGAATACAGGGCTATTCACCTAACATTGAACAGGTGGTGGTCAATATTCTTGAATTCATGAAACTTGTGAATTTCTAAATTTAAGAATTTTAATGCATTGCAATTAAGAGAAATTGTACTGATTTGTTGTAGTGAAACAGCTGAAAACCTGTTTGAAAAGTAGAGGAGAGAAAAGAGGAATGACCTAAAAGGAGATACAATTAGACAGGAAGTTGCTTCTGCAATGGGGACAGTAGGAGGTAAAATGAAGAGCAGTCACAAGTCATATGTATACTTATCGCTGATTCATGTTGATGTTTGACAGGAACCAGCACAGTTCTGTATAGCAATTATCCTTTAATTAGAAGAATAAATAAATTTAAAATTAAAAATAAAAACAAATTCAGAGGGCTGGGAGAAAACAACTCACCCCAAAGCTGTGTACCCAGTGGAAATGTCTTTCAGCAAAATAAAGATATTTTTCAGGCAAACAGTAATGAATGAGAGAATCTATTAAGCAGATCTTCACCCTTGGAACTTCTATAGAGGATACACTCCATAAGAAAGAAAAATGACCCCAGAAAGATGGTCAGACACAGATGAAGGACTGATGAGCAAGGAAAATACGTGGCCATCACAAACACAGTTGCTTTTACAGATTCATTCATTCATCAGAGAGCCATATGCAAAGGTTTAAGTACTCAGTCGCTCAGTCGTATCCGACTCTTTGCGACCCCATGAATCACAGCACGCCAGGCCTCCCTGTCCATCACCAAATCCTGGAGTTCACCCAAACTCATGTCCATCGAGTCAGTGATGCCATCCAGCCATCTCATTCTCTGTCATCCCCTTCTCCTCCCACCCCTAATCCCTCCTAGCATCAGAGTCTTTTCCAGTGAGTCAACTCTTTGCCTGAGGTGGCCAAAGTATTGGAGTTTCAGCTTTAGCATCAGTCCTTCCAATGAACACCCAGGATTGATCTCCTCTAGAATGGACTGGTTGGATCTCCTTGCAGTCCAAGGGACTCTCAAGAGTCTTCTCCAGCACCACAGTTCAAAAGCATCAATTCTTCGGCCATCAGCTTTCTTCACAGTCCAACTCTCACATCCATACTTGACCACGGGAAAAACCATAGCCTTGACTAGATGGACCTTGGTTGGCAAATTAATGTCTCTGCTTTTTAATATGCTATCTAGGTTGGTCATAACTTTCCTTCCAAGGAGTAAGCATCTTTTAATTTCCTGGCTGCAATCAGCATCTGCAGTGATTTTGGAGCCCCAAAAAATAAAGTCTGACACTGTTTCCACTGTTTCCCCATCTATTTCCCATGAAGTGATGGGACCAGATGCCATGATCTTTGTTTTCTGAATGTTGAGCTTCAAGCCAAACTTTTCACTCTCACTTTCATCAAGAGGCTTTTTAGTTCCTCTTCACTTTCTTCCATAAGGGTGGTGTCATCTGTATATCTGAGGTTATTGATATTTCTCCCAGCAATCTTGATTCCAGCTGGTGCTTCTTCCAGCACAGCGTTCCTCATGATGTACTCTGCATATAAGTTAAATAAGCAGGGTGACAATATACAACCTTGATGTACTCCTTTTCCTATTTGGAACCAGTCTGTTGTTCCATGACCAGTTCTAACTGTTGCTTCCTGACCTGCATACAGGTTTCTCAAGAGGCTATTTCAAATCCTGAAAGATGATGCTGTGAAAGTGCTGCGCTCAATATGCCAGCAAATTTGGAAAACTCAGCAGTGGCCACAGAACTGGAAAAGGTCAGTCTTCAATCCAATCCCAAAGAAAGGGAATGCCAAAGAATGCTCAAACTACTGCACAATTGCACTCATCTCACATGCTAGTAAAGTCATGCTCAAAATTCTCCAAGCCAGGCTTCAGCAATATGTGAACCATGAACTTCCAGATGTTCAAGCAGGTTTTAGAAGAGGCAGAGGAACCAGAGATCAAATAGCCAACATCTGCTGGATCATGGGGAAAGCAAGAGAGCTCCAGAAAAACATCTATTTCTGCTTCATTGACTATGCCAAAGCCTTTGACTGTGTGGATCACAATAAACTGTGGAACATTCTGAAAGACATGCATGCTTAGTCGAGTCCAAGTCTTTGCGACTTTATGGACGGCAGCCCACCAGGCTCCTCTGTCCATAGGATTCTCCAGGCAAGAATACTGGAGTGGGATGTTGTGCCCTCCTCCAGAGGAGCTTCCCACCCCAGGGATCGAACCCGTGTCTCTTATGTCTCCTGCACTGGCAGGCAGGTTCTTTACCATAACGCCACCTGCGAAGCCCTTATTTTTATACCTTGAATGTAACGTACATGCACATGTATTCTTTGGTATGCCTAAACCATTTCTTAATATAAAGGCTTAAATATAGCTTCCAAATCCACCTTGGTTATTATAGATAGCAAGAAATTTTGAATAAAAATTTCAAAAATTTTCTTAGCGTGTTTTCATTTCTGCAAAAGTGGGGAAGATGAGAATCAAGAGGGAAAAGGAGAGAACTTGGCAGTTAGAGAACGCAGGACTCTCTAGAAGCTCTTGACGTCCACAATTCGGTAACAGATGAATGTCAGGAGTAATGCCGTTTGATGATGCAATCTGTCAGAGTATTTCCAGACACAGTGTGCTCACGTGGTCTCCTGTGTTTCCTTCTTCACTGTGGTCTAAAGGAAGCTCAAGCCCAGTTTGTGGCCAGCTTCTAAGGTTTTCCCTGCAGCGGGGGTCTAACATGGCTTTCCTCTCTGAGGGTTCCTCAAGGCATCCCAGCGCCAGGCCCAATTTGAGGCTGGGGGCTGGTAGCTTTGGGCAGCAAGAGGGAGTCTTGCAGTCCAGTGGAGGATAACCCAGGAAGGGGAACACAGCAGAGGTGGGTACAGAGTTCCCTGTGCTTCCTCTGTCAAAGCACTTCCCAGGCTGCACTGTCAGGGGCTTTTTCTCCCCTGGACTGCACGCTCCTTGAAGGCAGGGTCCCTATCCCTGTGGTTGTGCACTGTGTAGCCAGCAGTACAGGCACAGGGGAATGACCCATAGGAGGAATTCTACAAATGTACATCAAGTGAACAAAGAAACGAAGCATCGTGGGCCAGGCAATCCTGGTTTTCCTACAGATGTCCTCCTGTGATTGAGCCAAGACAAAATGTGTTCTGAGCATTTGAATCCTTTATAAATGGTCCTCTGATGAGTGAATTAATATCTGAGTTTTACATCTTTTGTTTTGCATTACGTTGGTGAGACCCGTGTTTCCTTAGTTCTGTTACTATCCCACTGTTCAGTGTAGAAGACATGGGCTCACAAGCATGTGTGTGCTTGTGAAGACATGTACATCTGTGCATGCCCACACACACACCACACACTCACACACAACACACACACAACCCACACCATATATTACACATACCACACACAAAACTCATATAACACAGCACGCACTGCACACTTACACATGTCACACCACACACAAAAATCACACACTCACATATTGCACACACATCATGTCTAACAGTGCACATATGCATCACCCACACTCACCTTCCACACACACCCCATACAACACACACTATATATTACACACATCACACAAAACACACAACACAACACACATACACACTTATGCACACCACACCGCATACACAACACGCACTCACACCATACACACACACAAACACACCATACACCACACAACATACGTCCTTTACAAGCGAACATTCCACAATGCTTTCCTGCCACCATCTGAGAATTCTAAAGAAAATATCAAATGAAATATTTTAAGTTACTTCACACACGCTATCAGGGCTTCCCAGGTGTCACAGTGGTAAAGAATCCACCTGCTAATGCAGGAGACGTGAGTTCGATCCCTGGGTGGGGAAGATCCCCTGGAGGAGGAAATGGCAACCCACTCCAGTATTCTTCCCTGGAGAATCCCCACGGACAAAGGAGCCTGGTGGGCTACAGTCCACGGGTTCGCAAAGAGTTAGACATGACTGAGCAACTGGGCACACACACCAGCTCACAAGAGTATGAATTCACAAAAGAATAAGACACTGCAAGTGAAGAAGCGCTAGACAACAGACGTCATCTGCCTTCAGAGGGGAGAGCGACAGGCAAAGCGACAGGAGTGTCAGGCAGGACTCAGAGGCTGTGCGTGGGCCTTTGGGGACCCCTCTAGAAGGCTGTTTCCACCTTCCAGGAAGAGAGAGGGGCCTGAGGATTTCTGAAAAGTCTTTTTGTTTACTCCGACTGTGTCACCTCCCCGACTCTGTGCCCCTGGCTGTATGCCCTGTTTCTGGCGGGAACTCTGACCTAAGTTCCTTTATTTGAGAACTAACGAGAATTTCTTGCTGTCTCTGGGCCGCAGGAGTGGGATAGCGGGCCTGAGACTCTCACAGCTGGATCCACAGGCAGGGCTGTTGCAGGGACAGCGAGTCTGTGACGGGGTCCCTGCAGAGGGGTGGCCATTCTCAGGTGGCCTCTCATTGCGTCTCCTTCTCCAGGAGAGCTTATCTGGTTGTGGGGACGTGGCAGACCTGGAGATGGGTACCCTGGTTTTTGTAGGCTGGGTTAGCTCTCTAGATGGGACGGGAATCTGAGAGCTGCTGACTTATTTGCAGAACTGTGTCTCCCTTTCTGGCTTGTCCCCTCAGTGGCTCAGGATTTAATCAGAGGATAAAAGGCATGCAACCTCCATGGGAGTCCTGGAGCAAGGTAGTCGGTGAACTAAGTGTGCTCACTTAGCGTCGCAGTGTGTCCAGGAAAGCCTTCCCCCTCAGCTTCTGGAAAGATGGGGAGTGGGGCAAGGTAGACCCCCAGTCAGAGCCAAGAAAGATCCAGTGTTCTTATAAGCAGCCCTTCCCTTCTCACTTATCTGTCTAAACCACAGACCTCTGACCCTCCTCCTTCAAGACTTTTCTAAGACTTCATTTGCATGAGTGAGTTAGGTGGGTGGGAAAGAGAGAAATGAAAATGGAGTCTGCCTTGCCCCAGCCCCGCCCCAGGACAAACCTTGGTCTTGGGGTCAGAGACCCTTCAGTTTGGAGGGGAGGAAGCAGAGCAAATTGCTGAGGAGTGGGGAGAAGGAGGGCAGGTGGGAGGGGTCGGACGGATAGGACCACAAGGAGGGACTTCCCCAGAAATCTGGCTCCTGCTTTGCCAGCCCTTTCAAACGTGCTGCGCTCCACTGAGATCAAATGCTTAGGAACTGGGCAGTTTTCCAACCTGTCCTTAATTGTACTCTTGACAGCATGGCTTTATTATTGGTTTCATAAGTGTGGTGAATGCCAAGAAAATCAGACACCATAAAATGAAGGCTAGATTTTTAAAGCCAAATATTAACCATACCTTTCATGTTGATATATTTCCCAGTAGACAGCACATTCTTGTACCCATTTTGGAATGTCTCTTCATCATCATAGGATGAGTTATGCAAAGACTTATGCCCACGTTGCACAGGAAAAAAACCTGAAGCTCAGAAAGGTGAAGTAATTTGCCTCAGGTCACACAGCTAAGTCAGGGGAGAAAGCAGGACTAGCAATCAGGGCTTTCTTTCACCTCAGTGAAATGGCAGGCCTCTGTCCCATCTGCTGTTGATTAACACTTGACCCTAGCTTTGCTACAAGGGTACAGATAATTCACGCGTTGACAGTCCTCACCCCCACCCTGTGTTCTTACACTTTCTCAATGAAGTTGGTCATGATTCATATAGTTAGACATCCCTGAAAGTTGAAAATAGGAGGGATTCCGGATTGTAACATCAAGAAAAAGTGTCTTCTGAGCTATAAGGAAATGCTGTGGAAAGGAGTTGAATTCGTCACAGTCTCTTGGGTAGATAATCCACTTCTGTACATTCTCCCGGGGACAATCCATAGGCTAGAGAATTCATCAGTTATCAAGTTCTGGAAAGGTAACTGCACTGTCCAAATTTAGATGAAGACTCCACTCAGAAGGTGGCATGAAACGGATCTAGGGACCATAAATCCTGCACCCCCCTCCCTTATTTTTTGCCAGTGCAAAGCAGGCAGGTTCCTTTTGGAAGCAAAATGCTTCCAAGAATTGGGTGATGATTTATAAGAGAAATTCTGGCACTGCAGATCAGATGTGACCTTCACAAAAGAAACATCTAGTTTACAAGCCCAAGAAGTCCCATTCTTCCCTCTTTATTGCCCTCCATAAAAGCAAGAGTTTGCCTGACCAGAGTAGTTCCTTGTCATCTTGTTGAGCAATAAAAGTAAACACATCTGGATGGCCTATGACTGTAGAAGTTTGCATATCAAAAATTATTTGGTGGGGCCAGGAGGTAAATAGTCTTTCAATGTGGTGCATCTGTGTGACAGTTCCAAAGAGAAAAAGAAATAGAAAGTTTGGGTGTTCCATTTCATGCCACGGGGAAAATGTCCCTGATACACTGTTGTTTGATATGAAAACAACTCAGTGTTTTGGAAAGCAAAATTTAGCAGTTTCTCTAAGGTGCGAAATATGCCAATTTTTTGACCCAGCAATGCTTCCTCTAGGAGTTTATCATAAAGAGATATATCCAGATGCATACAGAGAGGTCCACTCAATGATGCTTGTCTCAGCATGATTTATAAAAGTAAGCAACTAGCAACAGCTCGTCTGTCAGTCAGTGGGGAACGGGTTGGTTAAGTGGTGGTCTAGTTGTGTAGTAGAGTATTATTCGGTTAATGGAGGAAAAGAGATCGACTTCTATGTACTACTGTGAATCTATCTCTACCAGGCATAAAGCAGAAAAAGCAAACTACTGGATAGTTAGAATATTGGGTTTCTATGCTTTTTTTACAAAGAATAAAAGTAAAAGGACATATATACATAATATAAGGTTATATGTTCATGGGCTTCCCCGGTGGCTCAGCAGGTGAAGAACTCGCCTGCAGTGCAGGTAAACAGGAGATGTGAATTTGATCCCTGGATTGGGAAGATCTACTGAAGGAGGAAATGGCAGCCCACTACAGTATTCTTGCCTGAAAAATCCCACCAACAAGGGAGCCTGGAGGGCTACAGTCCATGGGGTCACAAAGAGCCAGACACAGCTGAACAGCACAGTATCAGTGGCATATATACATCAACCCCAACCTCCCAACTCATTCACCCCCCTTCCCCCTTGGCATCTGTATGTTGGGATACCAAATAAAAAGTAAAAATAAAAGGGTATATATGCATAAAATATGTTGAAGATTCAGTTTAGTTTCTAACTCTTTCCAACCCCATGGACTGCAGCACACCAGGCTTCCCTGTCCATCATCAACTCAAACTGAGCTGACTCAAACTCATGTCCATCAAATCAGTGATGCCATCCAACCATCTCATCCTCTGTCTTCGCCTTCTCCTCCCACCTTCAATCATTCCCTGCATCAGAGTCTTTTCAAATGAGTCAGTTCTCGCATCAGGTGGCCAAAGTATTGGAGTTTCTGCTTCAGCATCAGTCCTTCCAATAAATATTCAGGACTGATTTCCTTTAGGATGGACTGGTTGGATCTCTTTGCAGTCCAAGGGATTGTCAAGAGTCTTCTCCAAACCACAGTTCAAAAGCATCAGTTCTTCAGTACTCAGCTTTCTTCACAGTCCAACTCTCACATCCATACATGACTACTGGAAAAACCAAAGTTTTGAATAGATGAACCTTTGTTGGTAAAGTAATGTCTCTGCTTTTTAATATGCTGTCTAGGTTGGTCATAATTTTTCTTCCAAGGAGCAAGTGTCTTTTAATTTCATGGCTGCAGTCACCATCCGCAGTGATTTTGGAGCCCTCAAAAATAAAATCTCTCACTGTTTCCAGTGTTTCCCCATTTAAGGTTATATGTTCATAAATAATGGACTGTGATTCATGGGGTCGCAAAGAGTCGGACACGACTGAGCAACTGAACTGAACCAAACTGAACGGAGAAAGAGACACCAGGCTTGAATGATTTTCACGCATTGGGAGAGAGAATGAGGAGAGAGCTTCCTTTCCTCTTCTTTTTTCTTTCCTTCCTTCCTCCCTTCCTTTCTTTTTGTACACAGTCCAGCATTTTTATGTTTTTGTTTTTTTCTTGGAGCAAGTACTACTTTCAGAACTTCAAATGTCAATATAAATTAAGGAAGAGATAAACAACTTGTCTGGGGAGCTTGTTGTGTTCTAGGCAGAATGCTAAATATCACGCATGTGTAGTCTTGTGGGCTACTCACCATGGCTCTGTGAGGTAGGAAATGACTTGATCCTGTCTTACAAATGAGGACGACGACAATCAGAAACCCAAGTTTACATAGCTGGTGAGAGCAGAGCAGAGACCCACCCGTCTTTTGGCTCCAGACAAGGAGATCACGTTCTTCCCCCCACACTAGGACTCCCACCATGGTGGGTGGTCTATGTTGGAAGGTCTATAGGAAACCATGGAAGTATCTGAATGGGGACCAAGAGATTTGATTTCTCCCAGATAGGGACTTCCCCGGTGGCGCAGAGGTAAAGAGTCCATCTGCCGATGTAGGGGATGCAAGAGACGTGGGTTCAACCCCTGGGTTGGGAAGGTCTCCTGGAGTAGGAAATAGTAACCCACCCCAGTATTCTTCCTGGAAAATTCCCTGGAGAGAGGAGCCTGGTGGGCTATAGTCCCTGGGGCCGTAAAGAGTCGGACATGACTGATCAGGGGCACAGACAGAGGAAGGCTGCAGCTCCCCACCCCTTTCTTTTTCCCGCAGCCCCAGAGGAGCAAGCAGAGACTTTAATTAGGGGAGTGAGGACCCACCAGAATAAGGTGGTGTGATTTTTCTGTACCCGGCTGGTGACACAGTGATGGGAAGTCTCGGGGGCACAACCCCTGGGCTTCGTTTTCAGGGAAGAACACAATCTTTAAGTGTCAACATAATAGCTTCCCCATCCCCGCTCTTGAAGAAAGCCCAGGGCAGCTCACTGTCAGTCATGCTGTTTTCCTGGGTGATCTGGGTCGAAGGTGGGGAAGGGAGAGAGGCTGCCCCATGGGTACTGGCATCACTTCTTCTGGGAATAGGGTTTTGGCTCCTCTGCAAGTGGCCACGGAGATCTGGTTACAGCCGGGCTGAGCTGGAGTCAAGGCCAGGCCTAGGGTCACGCAAGGCCTGAGAAGTGTCCGGGAACTAATTTATCCTCAGCCAAGTGGGGCAGGTCTCAGGGCCCCCTGCCCTCACCTCTCAGAGGCCAGACAGCACCCTCCTGCCAACTTCCCGGAGGCACTGATGACAAGGAAGCTTGAGAAACTGAGCATGTGAAGGTTCAAAAGTTCTCGCGAAACCACTTCAAGAGGCCTGTCCTTTGACAAGGTGCACAACCCTGCTAATACAAAGTTTAATTTCTATCCTGAACTCCTTCATCTTAGAAAGCTTTTGTCTACCTGGACAAGTCTTCCTCTTTTAAGATTCAGCACAGTTATGGCTTTCCCCGGCCTGGTTTGTCCAGCTCTAGACTGGGAAGATCTGCTGCCCTGAGAATCCTGGGAGTCACATCCCAACCCCCCAAACCCTCCCAACCCTCCCCTTTCCACGGTCTCTGCTCCTTTACACATTTCTCTCCTCTACTCCACAGGGAGACCTGGAAAGGCATCAGGGACGCAACCCCCGCCCCCAGCACAGAGCTGACACAGTCAATAGTTCCAACCTGCTTGCACTGAATAGTAAGAGCTCCTCTCTGCCCAACAGAGATGGAGATATGAGCCACCATGCAGGGCCCTAGTGTCGGGTTTGGGTCCCCCCTGGAGAAGGCAAATCCTTCCAAAAGAAGCCTAGGGAAAAGGGAAGGAAAAGCAGCCTGTGAGCACTCTCAGAGGTGAAAGACCCACAAGGTATAATGAACACCTTATCACCTTCCTTTAGAGGGGAAAACAGTGGAAACAGTGACGAACTTTATTTTCTTGGGCTCCAAAATCACTGTGGATGGTGACTGTAGCCATGAGAGTAAAAGACGCTTGCTCCTTGGAAGAAACCCTGTGACCAACCTAGACATTATATTAAAAAACAGAGACATTACTTTGCCAACAAAGGTCCATCTAGTCAAGGCTGTGGTTTTTCCCGTGGTCATGTATGGATGTGAGAGTTGGACTATAAAGAAAGCTGAGCGCCGAAGAATTGATGCTTTTGAACTGTGGTGCTGGAGAAGACTCTTGAGAGTCCCTTGGACTGCAAGGAGATCCAACCAGTCCATCCTAAAGGAAATCAGTCCTGAATATTCATTGGAAGGACTGATGTTGAAGCTGAAACTCCAATACTTTGGCCACCTGATGCAAAGAGCTGACTCTTTTGGAAAGACCCTGATGCTGGAAAAGATTGAAAGTGGGAGGAGAAGGTGAATACAGATGATGAGATGGTTGGATGGCATCACCAACTCAATGGAAATGAGTTTGAGTGAACTCCGGGAGTTAGTGATGGACAGGGTGGCCTGGTGTGCTGCAGTCCATGGTGTTGCAAAGAGTTGGACACGACTGAGTGACTGAACTGAGCTGAATTGAACTGATCACCTTCCTTGCTGATGAGTCAAAACAAAGACAGACATTTAGGAAGACACATTCAAACAGAGAGAGTACTCTCAGGAGACAAATGGCAGCAAACCCTTTGAGCTCCCGCTTGGTCCCTTCCAAGCTGATTGTGCACGTTTGTGCAGCACACTAACTGCAACCAGACACGGCGGCCCTAAAATAACATTCAGTACCACATGCGGAGCTCCTGCTGAAGCTTGAGTCTAGTTCAGCGGCTGTGCACCTGCTACTTTACGGAACCTCCACATCAATTCTATAAAATGGTGATACTATCTTCACTTTAAAGAGAAGATAAAGTGAGGCTTACAAAGGACGTTTTCTCAAGGGGATCCAGCTCATAAGGAGACACTGGCATCTGATAGCACTGTGCTGGCTCTGCTTCTAACTGACAAGCGACTTGGAGTCAGGAAAAGAAAGGCTAAGAAAGGGACTTCCTTGGTAGTCTGTTGGTTAGGACTCACTGCCAAAGGCACGGGTTCAATCCCTGGTTGGGGAACTAAGATCTCTAAGTTCCTACAGGCTACCCCTTGTGGCAGAAAAAAATAAATAAAGCCAAATGCCATCACCATTCCCACGGCACAAGAAGCTAGTGGAAGAGGGGAAACATAGTCAGGCAAAAGAAAGCCACTCTCTTCAGAAAATCAGATTTCATACCAAGGAGAGATATCACCCTGGAAATTTTACAAGACAAGCTGATGGCAAAGCCAACAGGTTTCTGCAGGAGGTGCAGCACCTGCCCGTGTGTTGGGACCTGGGTGGTGGAGAAAAGGTGACACAGTGACATCTGTTCTCTTAACCTGCCATGGCAGAGGCTTTGAGACAGCTGGCAAAGATTACAAGACAGAAGGATGGGCAAGCTCTGGCCTCAGAGAGCCAGGTGGTGGGAAAGGTAAAGATGAAACCACAAAGAATTCTGGTTGGGTGTGAAGCGCTTGCAACAGCAGCAGTAGCAAAAATTCTCAAACCATTAAGTTCGCAAATAAAACGGGAAAGAAATGGGTTGGGAGATGATGACTCAGCATAAGATGAAGTAGAAGCAGCAGATGAAAAAAGAAATGACATTTTCAATCCATTTATTGAAACAAACTATTCCTAAGTATATAAATGAACAGTTAGAAGAATGTATAGACCTGTTTTCTGAGGAATTCTGGGAGAAGCTTGTTTAATGGTAGAAAGAAAAGTATAAATATACTTGATTCATATATAATATTTTATTTTTTTAAAATACGCTTGCTATGAACACACTAAATAATTTGTATGAAAGTAATCAGCATGTAAGTCTAGGTTTAAATCTAAGGTATAGTTAAGATCAATCTACAACTGACATTAAACAGCGTAAGTTTGAACTGTGTTGGGTCCGCCACACACAGATATTTTTCTGTAGTAAATACTACAGTACTACACGGCCCATGGTTGGTTTCATTCAAGGATATGGAAGAACCATGGATAAGGATTGGCAACTCTGAGTTATATGTAGATTCATCCCCTCACTGTTAAAGGGTCAACTGTATTTCAGAAGCAATTATTAAGCAAATAATATCAGTACAAGACCCTGTGGTAGGTTCCAGGGCCACCAAGAAGAACTGGACATTGATTTTGCCTTTAAGTTAGAAGTAAACAATAATGGCCCAAGGGCGGGCAGTGGGTACAACCCAGATTTGGCAACAAGGGGGTGCGTTTTCCACAGAGAATTTTAAAAAATAATAAAACTGACTAAGAGCCATTCTAAACAAAGTCAATGATAAAATACTCCACCTTCCAAGAAAGTCTTTTGTTGATTTAAGTCAGGGTTTGGCAAATTATAGCCTGTGGGCTAAATCCAGTTGGCTGCCTGGTTTTGTAAATAAAGGTTTATTGGAACTCAGCCATGCTCATTCATTTACGTATTATCTATGGCCCCTTTCTTTCATGCTGTAAAGGCAGAATTATGTAGATGTGATGGAGACCAGATGGCTGCAAAGAATAAAATATTTGCTAACTGGCCCTTACAGAAAAAGTTTGCTAACCCCTGGTTTAAGTTATAAACAACAGTTGCAGTTACTATTGAGTTTTGATGCTATACATGTCAACTTCACTTAACACATTTTTATTACTTGTCCTTCAAGCTAGGCTTCAGCAATACATGAACCGAGAACTTCCAGATGTACAAACTGGGTTTATAGAAGGCAAAGGAACAAGAGATCAAATTGCCAACATTCGCTGAATCATAGAGAAAGCAAGGGAATTCCAGGAAAAAATATCTAGTTCTACTTGATTGACTACACCAAAACCTTTGACTGTATGGATCACAACAAACTGTAGAAAATTCTTAAAGAGATGGGAATACCAGACCACTTACCCATCTCCTAAGAAACCTGTATGTGAGTTAAGAAGCATCAGTTAGAATCAGACATGAAACAATGGACTGGCTCAAAATTGGGAAAGGAGTATGACAAGGTTGTATATTGTCACCCTGCTTATTTAACTTATACACAGAGTACATCATATTGGGCTGGATGACTCACCAGCTGGAATCAGAACTGCAGGGAGAAATATCAACAAGCTCAGATATGCAGATGATACCACTCTAATGTCAGAAAGTGAAGAGGAACTAAAGAGTCTCTTGAGGAAGGTGAAAGAGGAGAGTGAAAAAGCAGGCTTAAAACTCAGCAATCAAAAGACTAAGATCATGGCATATGGTCCCATAACTTCATGGCAAATACAGGAGGAAAAAGTGGAAGCAGTGACAGATTTTATTTTCCGCAGTCTAAAGTCACTGTGGACAGTAACAACAGCCATGAAATTAAAAGATGCTTGCTCCTTGGAACGAAAGCTATGACCAACCTAGACAGCATCTTAAAAAGCAAAAGCATCACTTTGTCGACAAAGGTGTGTATAGTCAAAGCTATGGTTTTTTCCAGTAGTCATGTCTGGATGTGAGAGTTGGACCGTAAAGAAGGGTGAGTGAGAAGAATTGATGCTTTTGAACTGTGGTGTTGGAGAAGACTTTTGAGAGTCCCTTGGACTGCAAGGAGATCCAACCAGTCCATCCTAAAGGAAATCAGTCCTGAATATTCAATGGAAGGACTGATGTTGAAGCTGAAACTCCAATACTTTGGCCACCTGATGCGAAGAGCTGACTCATTGGGAAAGACCCTGATGCTGGGAAAGATTGAAGGCGGGAGGAGAAGGGAAAAGAAGAGTGCAGCAGAAACTGAGATGGTTGGCTGGCATCACTGACTCAATGGCTATGAATCTGAGCAAACTCCAGGAAGTAGTGAAGGACAGGGAGGCCTGGCACGCTGCAGTCAGTGGGGTCAGTTCAGTTCACGAAAAGCTAAATACTGCTTAGCAACTGAACAACAATAAACACTGTATCCTACAGGGAAGTTAATTCTACAACTTCTAGGCTATATACTCTAGCCTGAGGGCTAATCTATTTGCATTTGTTTTGAGAGTAAGTTTGTCTCTGGTTGGGCTTGGTTCCCCTCTCCAAACCTTATAATATTCTTACCTCTAAGGAGCAGAGTTGGACTGTGAAGAAAGCTGATCATCGAAGAATTAATGCTTTTGAACTGTGGTGCTGGAGAAGACTCTTGAGAGTCCCTTGGACTGCAAGGAGATCCAACCAGTCCATTCTAGAGGAGATCAATCCTGGGTGTTCATTGGAAGGTCTGATGCTGAAGCTGAAACTCCAATACTTTGGCCACCTCATGCGAAGAGTTGACTCACTGGAAAGGACTCTGATGCTGGGAGGGATTGGGGGCGGGAGGAGAAGGGGACGACAGAGAATGAGATGGCTGGATGGCATCACCGACTCGATGGATATGAGTTTGAGTGTGAACTCCGGGAGTTGGTGATGGTCAGGGAGGCCTGGCGTGCTGTGATTCATGGGGTCGCAGAGAGTCAGACACGACTGAGAGACTGAACTGAACTGAAGGAGCAGATTCAAAATGAGTGATGGTAACACTCTGATTGTAAAGCAGAAGGAACAAAACTTGAGTTACTACAGTTATTTTGTTCTGTGTGTCCGTTTATAATTTTAATTCACATTTAAAACCTAAGATAATGAAGCAGTGTGTAAACTGCAAAGAATAATGATTTTACTCCATAAGTGCAAATTTTAGTTCCTGCATGTGCTATTTTATAGAATTTGAATAGTATTTTTTAAAACCCAAATTAATTTACTAAAAAATATTATTTGGTTTAAAACTAAAGATAAGTTAAGAAAATCATGGTTACTATAGGTTTTATATGATTATCACTGAAAATAATTTTGTAAAAAAAAAAAGAGTTTCAAAGACACTACACCTTCAAGGGTCTGTGACCACGTCATTAGGAAAGTCAGAGGTCGTGGGAAAGTGCAAGGGTCATGAGAAATACGTCAGGATAGAGGGTCCCTAGTGGCTCAGATGGTGAAGAATCTGCCTGCAATGCAGGAGACCCGGGTTTGATCCCCAGATCGGGAAGAGCCCTTGAGAAGGGAATGGCTACCCATTCCAGTATTCTTGCTTGAGAAATCCCATGGACAGAGGAGCCTGGTAGGCTACAGCCCCTGGGACTGCAAAGAGTCGGACACGACTGAGCAGCCAAGCATACAGAGGGTCGTGGAGGTTTCAGATGAGGATGGTCCTCTCATGTGTAGGAAATCAGCGTGTGTCCTGTTTGTAGAAAACCCTTCTGAATAACCATGCTTATGAAGGTGTGAGTGTGGGCATCAGTTTGTGTACCAGCCAGCATGAGCATGCGCAAACACTGATCTTTGCTGGCGGGTTATTCCACTCCTAGCACACATGTGTGATGCAAGACCATCCTCAGGACTGCACTGGGAGAAGGGAAATGAAAGTCAGAATGAAAGTCAAAAGGACCTCCTCCCTTTCTTCCAGAGATATGCCGTGAACACATACCATGTGCTAAGCATTGAGCTAGATTTGGGAAACACAGCCCCCACTCTAACGCGACTTACAGTGGGTCGGGTGTATAAATGTGTGCATGTCCTTCTTGCGGAAGAAGGGGAAGGGTTCACAGAGACTTGGGTGCTTATTCACGTAGCAACTTCAACACTAGAGATTCCTGAAAAAATCAGACGATTGGATAGACTGGAAGAAAGGTGACGAGGATGCTCCCCAGCGCCCCCTGCTGGGCATCTTCACCACAGTTGGGGCGTCTCAGCTCACAAGTCTCAGCCCTTGTGCAGACCCACAGCTTGTGAGTCAGTGAGGACTCAGAAAAGTGACCCCAACCGTAACAAGCATAGCCATGCATTTACCTCTTGAAACGTGACCGGCCGGCCCATTAATTTTGCAGCATTAATTCTAAAAGGAAATTAGATTCCAACCAGAGCCGTTAATCTTTTAAAAATAGAGCCCACAAGAAGAGAGAACACTGATAATCAGAATGTAATTTTCTGAGTTAGGAAGTGGTCAAGACGCTGGTGTCAGGGCTCCTTATGTATGTAGGGTTTCTGAGGCATTTTCTTGAACAGCTTAACCAGGTCAGATCAATAGTTTTAAGTCTGGAGAAAAGACCACTTCAAAGGGCCATTGCTTTAAGACCGTTCTTTAGCAGCGATGAAAGGAGTCACATGAACCGAATCATGAACGCCAAGCCATCAGTTATTCTCCCAACAAAATACACTTCTTACCAAGGCAGGTCTATTTCAGACACGGGTTTACACAGTATTGCTGCTCAGGATGCCTCAGTGAAATGACCCATTTATACTCTTTTGTTTAAACTTGTTAATCCTTCTATAGACAGTCAGCTCTTAAAAAATAATGATGTTTTTCATTAAAGGGAACTAAGTCTTTCTCAATAATTTAATCAGAACATCCCTTAACTAGTTTGTGTCCTTTTAATTTAATTTTTTAAGTCTTCTGTAGACTACTAAAACTGAAATATTACTAACCCAGATTTGTCTTTTTGTTAAATTCATCTCTCTTATTTTTAGTCATTCAATTCCAGGTCTTTAAAGAATACACTCCTATTGTCCTAAGCTTCTAAGGAAAATTTGCTGTTGAGAGTATGAATAAGTATTTTTCTATGTCACCTACTTTTTATAAAATTAATAAAATGAGTAAACAGAAAACCGAGTGATCTGTGCATTTACTCTATCACTCGTAGGCCCAACCAATTTAACTACTTTTCATTGGTAATTAAGGTCTTCAATAGGTTTTGCTATATCTGCACTTAATTATTCAAAAGTTGTAACTATTTGTATCATCTGCCATAATGGAAAGAAGAAAGACAGGCTCAAGAGGACTTAAAATTAATGCACAATTTTCAGGTCACAATAAGAAGGACTGGCGATTTTGGCCAGAACCCAACACTGACAAATCGAAGTTTGCTTTGGTTTCACAATTATTCCCATTGACATGAGAGACTACACATAATCAAATCAGAATCAAGAGGCCATTCAAATTCAATGTGACCTCTACAGATCTTTATGAAAAACATTTTCTCATCTGCTTAGCTCTATTTCTTCTAAAAATACCTCCTTTTTTCCTGTTGCAAATCAATTGCTCTTATTGTTCATCACCAACTATCTAATGTTTTTCTTGCCTCTTTATCCCTAATCCATTGTACATTAAACTCCCCATATGGCTTAGGTTGTATAAGAGATTGTATGTCTACAAACACAGATTGGGATTGTTTGAAAACTCATCAGGAACTGTTCAGAGAAAAGAGGTTCATCTTAAATATTTCTCTGTACTATGGTGGGAACAACACATCTGTCTACTCTGCTGTGGACAGGAAAACGCAAAACTTTTGTCTATGAATGTACCAACATTTCTGCTTATATCTTCATATGCCCATTGGTTTAATATATATTCATAGCCAAGAAAGAAGTAAATCTACGCTGCTTATTTTCCATAGGAAATCTTCCACCTATCCAGTTATCACAATGTGTTTATGATAAGGGTGTCACCAGTTTATGCAGAAACTGTCATCTATTAATGCTGGATATACAATGATGTCACAAAAAGCAAATTTAAAACTTAGAAAAGGTTTCTTTCTATTTACTGGAAACACTGAAATAGAATAAGTACTAAATATTGGCAAATTACTATCCCATGAGACTTCTGGGTTGAGATGTTCGATTTATTTTGTGGATGAGAAATATCTTGATGAATGTGTCATTTAATTCCTATGTCAAGGGCAAATTAATTTTGTTAGAGAAGAAAAAGTGACTTTTATTTTAAATTCAAAACAGCAGAAATGTCAGCAGCCTAAGTGACTGTTGGTGTAACCACATCTTCTCTAAATTGGCAACACAAGGCAGTGGCCTAAATTTAAGCCCTGCAATTGTGGCTTCGGTATCAGAACCATCGCACAGTTGCTAGTTACCATCCTTGAGCAGAGGAAAAAACTGCTCAGGGTAGGAAAGGAATTTGCAAGCTGCCCAGCAGGTTAATTTAGACCAACTTGGACCTCAGTCATAAGAGTTGCAGATGCCTCCTGGAATTATTTGGCCAAGCTTGTCTTGGTTAGATCAACAAGAAAAGACTGCTCTGGTTTTTTAAATTAAAAAGACAGAGAAATGAGAAAAGACATTTCAAAATCTAATGCCCGAGCAATGTTTTCAAATGTAAAAATACCTTCGCTGGAAACTGGAATTTTGAAGACTAACTTTTGGGCTTCAGGATCTTTCAGCCTGCCTATGATAATCACCTATGGCGATTCTTGCACAGAGGTTTGAAATCAAGATTTGTGTTTTGTGTCATGCCGTAATTATGCCATCATGACATGTTACTTCTTTTTGCCTCATTTTTTTTTTACAAGCATAAAATGGGCTCCACGTTTCCAAGGTGATGTGTAATGAAGATGGCAATGATAATGTTTCCATTCATTCATTCAAACAACCCAGAAATTTCACTCCAAGTTTCTACTCTAGAGGAATTCTTGCATCTGTGTATGAGAACACACAAACAGGAATATTTTTGGCCAAAAACGGTAAACGTATAAAAAGCACCGACATTTTTAACACCAGGAGACTGGATTACAAATGGAACCCATGTTATGTATATCAATTTCTGTGTTAGAAGCTACTGTTGTTCAGTCACTCAGTCATGTCCAACTCTTTGCAACCCTATTGACTTCAGCACACCAGACTTTTCTGTCCTTCAGCATCTCTTGGAACTTGTTCAAACTCATTTCCATTGAGTCAGTGATGCCATCCAACCATCTTGTCCTCTGTCGTCCACTTCTTCCTACTGCCCTCAATCTTTCCCAGCATCAGGGTCTTTTCTAATGAGTCAACTCTTTGCATCATGTGGCCAAAGGATTGGAGCTTCAGCTTCAGCATCAGTCTTTCCAGTGAATATTCAGGGCTGATTTCCTTTAGGATGGACTGGTTGGATCTCCTTGCAGTCCAAGGGACTGTCAAGAGTCTTCTCCAACACCACAGTTCAAAAACATCAATTCTTCGGCACTCAGCCTTTGTTATGGTCCAACTCTCACATCCATATGTGACTAATGGAAAAACCATAGCTTTGACTAGATGGACCTTTGTGGCAAAGTTAATGTCTCTGCTTTTTAATATGCTGTCCAGGTTTGTCATAGCTTTTCTTCCAAGGAGCAAGGAAGTATTAGAGGACAGATATGTAAAAACAATGTAATATAATTGAGGAACAAAATATATGTACCAACATGGATATATCTCCAAACACAAAGTTTTAGATGAGAAAAAAATAATAAAGAATGGTACATAGGTATAGTGCCATTTATTTGGAGTTTATCTGCATGTTCATACTTTGTTGTGTTTTAGAAAAACTTGTCGTAAAGCTATAAATCAACACATGGGAATGAGAAATGTTAAATCCAAAGTATGGTTCTTTCCCTGAGGCTATGGGGAGAATGATATCAAGGGACTCGGGCGATGTTTAATTTCAAATACTTCATTGGATAGTACGCACAAGAGTCAGTATTGTACCGCTATTATTAATTTTATTGACTAGTCAATAAGATATATTTCATTATACCCTTTTTTATCCCTTTCTGTATATATGAAATGATTCATGTTTTTCCAAAGTCTAGGGAAAAAGAGGTAGATGGGGCAAGGAGCTGGAGACAGATTCTTTCTAGATACTTACTAGAGAAAGCAACCTGTCGTAAAGGTGAGCAGCAGGGGTTAATCATAACCAAGGTTGTCTGTTTAGTTTAGAGGGCAAAAGTAAGGAAGCCAGTGGGAAAAGAGAGATTTGCTATTCTCTTCAGAATGATGGTTTACATGGTGGGGTGCCCGAGTAGGGTGAAAAAGGTGGAATGAAAGGGGCAGATAGAAAGGTTGACATCATGAAGAATGAGCAGCATTTCCTCTGAGGCTGAAATGGAGTTAAAGATGGAATCAGAGAGAGTGAAATTCTTTGACATTCAGAGGAAATTAGCTAAGGAAGTTCACAGTAGACACTACTGATTTCATCAAAGAAAGAAGGGGTCCTGGCCCCAAGTCTCACATTGTTTCCCTTTCTTCATGCCTTCTTCCGTCACTATCTCAGAAAACTCTGCGTGCCTATGGATCCTCTCCACAAGCCTCTACCACCACCACCACGTTCTTTGAGGGGAAGTTCAGTGTCTGCTTTCTTTATTCTAGGGTCTTCAGCATCTGCATTCTCTTTCAGAACATGTAGGAGAGGGTCAGAAAACCCTCTCCTTAGAAAAAAGTAAAAGGCAAGAAGTAATGTTAAAATTAGATTTCCAAAGAGAAAGGGCAATCTGTAACTTCTTGGCAATACATGTAAGCTCTGTAGCCTAAAGGAATGAAAGTTTTATGGATTGGAACCCAGGTTGCACAATGCAAGGGTGAGGTCTACAAATGCCTGTGACAGTCTTCACTGAAGTCTAAAATCAAGAACTGAAAAGGGACTTTGGAAGTGAGCTGGGGTTGTGGTTGGCTGGGCAGACTCAAGAGTAGGTCAGAGGAGCCTTGAGGTTCTGGGTTGAGCGTGAGAGCAAAGTTGAAGTGTCTGACCACAGAACGTCAGCTGGAATGGGCTTAGGAGCTGTGAGTGGGAAAGATGAAGTGAAGCAGAAATGGGGAAGATACTGGAGGTCCCATTTGGGACAAAGAGCATGAATGTCAGAGGTGGTGGCTGAACTGGTTGGTGACTGTGAGTAAAGTTGGATATCTGTGGAGTCATCTGGGTTATAGGAAAGAAAATTGTGCTTCAGCCACTAGTAAGGTGGCTGTGGAAGGTGGTGACAGTGGGGAAGAGGATCTGTACAGCTGGCCAAGTGGCAGGGATATTAGAGGGAAAATGGAGTGAGGTTCAGGGCTTCCCTGGTGGCTCAGACGGCAGATAATCCGCCTGCAATGCAGGAGACCTGGGTTCGATTCCTGGGTTCGGAAGATCTCCTGCAGAAGGAAACAGCAACCCACTCCAGTTTTCTTGCCTGGAGAATCGTATGGACAGAGGAGCCTGGTGGGCTACAGTCCATGGCATCTGTAGATTCCCGGACTCTACAGTCCGGGCTAGAGTCAGACACGACTGAGGCAACTTAGCACGCACAGAGTGATGTTCACAGACCAGTGGGACGCAAAGGAAAGGCAGGTTGCTCTCCCCTCATCCAACAATGATCTTAACTTTCTAGATATACGATTAGGTCAGTAAAAAAAGTACAAAGAACCAACACTAAGGATAAAGTCCCTGTGGGCCACTGAGAATGATACACTGAGAACCATGATGAGATGGGCACTCTGACATCTCTACCACTGAATACGGTCTTCACCGCATCATTTTCCATCCACATCCCACTGAATTGTGCTGACTTTTCCACACATGCCATAGGACCAGCTAAACTTTCATTTAGGGACTTCCCTGGTGGTCCAGAGTTAAGAATCTGCCTTGCAAGGCAGGGGGTGTGGGTTTGATCCCTGGTTGGGGAAGTAAGATTCTACACAGCAAAGAGCAGCAAAGCCGGTAGACCAGATGACTGAAGCCCTTGCGCTCTGAGCCCTCTTGCTGCAACTGGAGAGTCTGTGCCCTCCAATGTAAGATCCTGCATGATGCAAAGGAGATCGTGCATGCCACAACTATGAGGTAGCCAAATAAACAAATGAACATTAAAACACTTCCATTTTATAATAAATGTACCCAATCTGAGCTTCCCTAGTGGCTCAGACAGTAAGGAACCCGCTTGCAGTGCAGGAGACTCTGGTTCGATTCCTGGGTTGGGAAGATCCCCTGGAGAAGGGAATAGCAGCCCACTCCAGTATTCTTGCTTGGCAAAGCCCATGGGCAAAGGAGCCTGTGGGCTACAATCCATGGGGTCGCACGACTGAGTGACTAACACACACACAATCTGATATATGAATGAATTAAGATGGTAAAAAATGATAAAAATGCACATGTATATTGTTTCTAGAAATATTATTATATAACAAAAAATATTTGGCAATAATAAATAACTGGTCAATAAACAGTGGAAAGAAAACAGCTTTAGTTTATCATGCTGTAACACAGAAAGCAAATTAACTGAACTTTGTAACTTTATCAAGCAAATTAACTTGATAAACTTTCATTTATCAAGGACAGACAACATGAAAGAGTTGTGAAGCCTTCAAAAGCATTGACTCTGATTCTTAGGGTGAGACAAGTGGTTTCCAAATTAAAAAATATATAAAACAACATTCAAATCCAAACGCTATGAGAGGAGGGGAGTGTAAGAACTAGTTTGCAAAATCAAGCTCACGTCTGTGGAGGATTATGGCCCTTCCAGCTTCCTGGTTAAAATGGACTTCAGAGAAAGAGTCAAGAGATGGTGAAAATATTATTTGCTGCCTATCTTCAACAGCCCTTAAATATAATCTGATGTTAAAAATAACCTGAGGGGCTTCCCAGGTGGCTCAGTGGTAAAAAATCTTTACTGCCAATGCAGGAAACGTAAGAGATGTGGGTTTGATCCCTGGGTCAGGAAGATCCCCTGGAGGAGGGCATGGCAATCCACTCTAGTATTCTTGCCTAGAAATTTCCATGGACAGGGAAGCCTGGCGGGCTACAGTCCCTGTGGCTGCAAAGAGTAGGACACGACTGAGAACTGAGCACACACACACAAACATAAAAAGGATGATTAGGGAAAAAAATATTCAAGCCTATGATTCATAGTGAGGGCAAGAGGAACAGGGCAGTTGTGAACAAGAAATTAATCTAGATCTAATGCCTGATGATCTGAGGTGGAGCTGATGTAATAACAATAGAAATAAAGTGCACAATAAATGTAATGGGCTTGAATCATCCCCAAACCATGCCCGCCTTCCAGTTCGTGGAAAATTTGCCTGGTCCCTGAGGCCAAAAAGGTTGGGGCCCACTGGAAAGATGGTTCCGTTCCGTTCCTCAGTAGTGTCCGACTCTTTGCGACCCCGTAGACTGTAGCCTACCAGGCTTCTCCATCCATGGGATTCTCCAGGCAAGAATACCGGAGTGGGTTACCATTTCCTTCTCCAGGGGATCTTCCTGACCCAGGGATCGAACCCGGGTCTCCCACATTGAAGGCAGACACTTTAACCTCTGAACCACCAGGGAAGTGCGCAGTTAAATTGTTTGGTCCCTGGAAGAAGGTTAAGTAAATCGTCCTTCCCCATGCAATTCTTTTCCTTTTTGCAAACCTAAAAGGGAACATCCCACACTATGTCTAATAAAATGGTAAGGATCCTCCACTGCTAAATAGGAAGAAATAGTCAGGGAGAAATTGGGTCTTTAAAATGCTGCTTCAGAGCATGCATATTCCAGCAATCTGACAGCAATGGCTAGCCTAAAGCCGGGTGATCATTTCTCTGAGAGCCGTGTTTACCTAATTAAGAGCTTCTTTGTAGTCCCCAGCTACTTAATTGTGTCATTAGCGGCAGTTTTGACATGAAGAGTAACTTGTATCGGGAGCGGGAGCCTGGCCTGTGATAGGAAGCCCAACAGAGTGGCTCCCGGGGGCGGGGGGGGCGGGGGCGGTGGCTGGCAGGGGTCTGCTGCAGTATGGACAGCACAAAATAGAATAATTGGTCCCTGGAGGGGCTGTCTCTTCAGCTGCCAATAGGGATTGTTTTTTGCCTTGTGATTTAGAAGCCAGGCCTCCTCGACTCCTCCGCTGACTGTTCAATTGTGGCTCTGGTGCTCAGCGGCTTATGGGAGGCACTAGGCCCCAGCCATAGTCGCGGCCATCCTGCCGTTTATGACCGTGGAAAATCGACAGTCCTGAGCAAGGGAATAACGAGGTCAAGCTTCCTGGAAGTCGGACTAATAAAATGTGCAGTGTGCCGTAGAAGTCTCCAACGGTGCGGGATCACAGGGGTTAAACTTCAGACGCAGGGTAGAAAGGAGGCTATGCCATTCTGTACCATGACTTAGCAAAGGGCCCAAACTGCCCCTGACCATCAGGGGGGCCGCTGGGAGCCTCCTGCTGCTCATTCCTTTCTCCAGCAGAAAGAACAGAAGGAAAAGAAGGGTTACCAGCAGCGGGGACAGGGACGGGGGAAGGGACAAATAGGGGAGGGAATTAAGAGGGAGAAAAGATTGTGTAGAAAATGAGCTACAAGGATATGTTGTACAACACAGGGAAAACAGCCAATGTTTTATTAATACCTGTAAATGAAACATGACCTTTGCAAACAGTGAACCACTATATTTTACAGCTGTGACTTATATATGTACTCAGTCATGTCCAGTTCTTTGCAACCCCATGAACTGTAGCCCACCAGGCTCCTCTGCCCATGGAACTTTCCAAACAAAAATACTGGAGTGGAGTGCCATTTCCTACTCTAGGGCATCTTCCTGAGCCAGGGATGTAACATATAATACTGTACACCAGCTATACTTCAGTTGAAATATAAAAATTCAAAAGAGTTAAATGTCTGTGTGTGTTAGTTATTCAGTCACGTCCGATTCTTTGTGACCCCATAGACTATAGCCCGCCAGGCTCCTCTGTCCATGGACTTCTCCAGGTAAAGGTACTGGGGTGGGTTGCCACTCCCTTCTCCAAAAACGAGTGAATGCAAGCGCTCAAAAAGATATTCCTAGGAAAAGAATATCAGCTACTTCTCGAAAGTTTTTTTAAGTTTTTTTTTTCATATTGAAATATGATTCACATGTAATAAATTCACCCCTTAAAAGTGTCCAATTCAGTGACTTTAATATATCCCATTATTGTGTAACTGTCACTGCTGCCTAATTCTAGAATGTTTTTATTACTTCTATAATAAGATTAAGAGATCCAAACTATTATGTATAAAATAAGATACAAGGATATATTGTACAACACAGGGAATACTGCTACCCATTCTTGGGCTGCTACATTTCTTATAGATAGTGGAAGATATGTACATCTCTTTCCAGGGTTCAGATTCAGTTATTCTGAACACAACACCTCGTTAGTTTCATGAAGGCTAACATCAAACAATCCTCAGTTTGTTAAAATAAGATTCAAGTTAAGTGGGCTATATCTGATGATTAGATATCATATTCATTTGTTTTTCAACCACAGATAGTGGAGGAATAAATTTCGAAGACTCTGCTGGAGGAAGGAAACTTGGTAGTAGCCTTAAAAACGTACATGTCCACTTTTGAGAATTGGTCCTAAGAAGATAAACAGATTCATTCAGAACTAGATAACTATATATGAATGATTATTAACATATAGCTAATAATATTGACCGGAGAAGGCAATGGCAAGCCACTCCAGTACTATTGCCTAGAAAATCCCATGGATGGAGGAGCCTGGTAGGCTGCAGTCCGTGGGGTCGCTAAGGGTCAGACACGACTGAGCGACTTCACTTTCCCTTTTCACTTTCCACTTTCACACATTGGAGAAGGAAATGGCAACCCACTCCAGTGTTCTTGCCTGGAGAATCCCAGGGACGGGGGAGCCTGGTGGGCTTCCGTCTATGGGGTCACACAGAGTCGGACACGACTGAAGTGACTTAGCAGCAGCAGCAATAATATTGACAACTACATAGCTAATAATTGGAGAATAGGCAATAAAATTTTGGTATAGCCATAAAATGGAATACTAGGAAGCTATCAAAAACTATAATGTAAATGTGTACCTATTAATGTGGAAAATTGACCAAAATATTGTTAAGCAACAAAGTAAGTTAACAAACTATATGAATCCATTTACTTCAAGTTGTACATGCCTAGAGATCTATTGACCTAGACACATGTTTACCAAATGTTTTACTGTGCTCGTCTCTAAGTAGCACTGTTTCAGGAGAAGTTTTCTTCTGTACGTTCTTTATATCATTTGGGATTTTATAAGTTACACTATTTTATTTTGCAATCTGAAAAAACAAAACAGTAAAGTCATTTTCATTTTGAGATAAATAGACTCTAGCTTTCAGTTTGGGTGAAAACATGTGGGTAGCTCCTACCTTACCAAATTGAGTCTGGGTGTGCTACTTGCTGCAACAAAATGGGATAATTAGCTGACTCAGGGTGCATTGCCACTCCAATGACACATAAGATTTTGACTGGTTTACCTCCGTATGAGTTGAGCAAGATTTGCTAACTCTAAATTTACATGAGCCAAAAATAATTTACCAAAAAATCTGAGGATTCTATCTTTCCACATGTCATTAGCGGGCGCACCTGGTGTGCCCAATATACAAATCACCCAGCCCCAAATCTTGTTGTTGGTTTGCTCAGAATACAAGTGAGTCATTCACACTGAAAGACTGATGTTTGGGACACAGAAACTAAAATCAGTACCAAAGACTGCGTCCCCGTGATTCTCTAAACATCCTTCTTCCTTCTCAATCCTTCCTAGTATTTGCCAGGTTCATCTGAAATTCATCCCTTGCCTTGTCATACTTCTTGGACATATGATTCAATTTCCTAATGAATGCATTGGTTTAAAATATTTTATGCAACCTGTCCAATAGCATATGGTGAGACTATGCAAACTATAGATCACATGTTGATAAAGTCTATTTTGTCAGTCTGTTAATTAGATTAATACACTAATTAATTAGATTGATCTGTTAACTAATTAATAAGCTTGTCAGAGCTTCACTGCTGTAACACTAAGGATTGTCTTACTGATGACTTAGAAGCACATATACCTTCTGATTCATCAAAAGACAATAATTCGAGGGCAGTAATTATTCTTCAAATAATTACTTTGTGTTCTAATGTTCTGAATGAGTGTTAATAGCTCAGTCATGTCTGACTCTTTGTGACCCCATAGACTATAGCCCGCCAGGCTCCTCTGTCCATGGGATTCTCCAGGCAAGAATACTGGAGTGGGTTGCCATTCCCTTCTCCAGGGGATCTTCCCAAACAAGGGACTGAATGCCGGTCTCCTGCACTGAAGGCAGATCATTGACCATCTGAGTCACTTGAGTCCCTGCACTAATGTTCCATAATTCACATGCGATAGTTACAGAAAGTTTTGGTGAATGAAACATCCCTTTCCTTCTTGATGTGAACCGAAGAATTCACTGCATCGTTGTCACATATATGTCTACCTGTGGCTTTGTAAGTATTCTGTTTTCAAGTCCGTATCTTTTTCCTCCCTGGTTGGATAAAAGTCATCCACTATATTCTGAGATCTGGAAGAAATAGCACTACATCTTGGAATCCCCAGTGCTCAGTCATGTCCTGCACCCTGGAAACCCTCCACTCAGGACATGAACATGAATGACTGAAATCTCTGTCTGTCCCCCCTAGGATGTGACTGGCTATCCAAGAGCAGATAATCAACGCTTTAAGTAATAAGAGTTTTGGAGAGGAATCTGAGTGGCCTCTAAAAACAGGACTTTGCTGGGGGAAGCTTGGCAAGAGAATCAGCTGCAGTTGCCATTTTCTGACTTGCATTTGACTGTGGTCCTCTACCCTCAGTGGGTTTGCCAGATGGCACTAGTGGTAAACAACCCACCAGCCAGTTCGGGAGCTATAAGACAAGGGTTCCATCCCTGGGTTAGGAAGATCCCTTGGAGGAGGGCACAGCAACCCACTCCAGTGTCCTCGCCTGGAGAAGCCCATGGACAGAGGAGCCTGCAATCTATGGTCCATGGCATCACAAGAAGTCAGACACGACTGAAGTGACTTAGCATGCACACATGCACTATTTCTTCAGACTAACTACTCCAAGCTTGGATGGATCGAGGTAGAAATTCACAGCTGGGTATCTGCAGAGGACTCTGTCTCTGATACAACCCCTGGGACTTACATTTTGTTTGCCTTTGTTGTTTTTGTTGTCTTTAGAACACAAAGGTTTTAATGAACAACTTTCACTTCAATTCAGTTCAGTTCAGTCGCTCAGTCGTGTCCGACTCTTTGCGACCCCATGAATCACAGCACGCCAGGCCTCCCTGTCTATCACCAACTCCCGGAGTTCACTCAAACTCATGTCCACAGAGTCGGTGATGCCATCCAGCCATCTCATTCTCGGTCGTCCCCTTCTCCTCCTGCCCCCAACCTTTCCCAGCATCAGAGTCTTTTCCAGTGAGTCAACTCATCGCATGAGGTGGCCAAAGTATTGCAGTTTCAGCTTTAGCATCAGTCCTTCCAATGAACACCCAGGATCGATATCCCTTAGAATGGGCTGGTTGGATCTCCTTGCCAGTCTCTCCAACACCACAGTTCAAAAGCATCAATTCTTCAGCAATCAGCTTTCTTCACAGTCCAGCTCTCACATCCATACATGACCACGGGAAAAACCATTAGGCTACTTTAAATTAGTGATTTTTTAAATCTTGAAACTTTAAAAAATTAATTTATTTTTCATTTTTTCCAGACCATTTTATTTGCATAGTATTGAAGATTTGTCACAGGTGAGAAAAAATACAATTGCACATAAAAGAATGGACATTTAGTAGAATAACTATGAAATTTAGGAAATAATGTTTTAGGATGCCTATTTCCCCTTAATAATAGAATGCTATTCTATTACCATGTAGTCTTTCAAATGTCAAGCCAATTCTGAAACCATGTCATTGACAATTAAATGTAGAAATTTTTTCTTTTTAAAAAGCATTTAATTTTGTCTTTATATTTTGTATCCAAATTTATGTCTTTTCCTTCGATTTTTAGGAGTATTTAAAATTATAGATTCATAATTCTGATTATTAGTGAGTCTGGGTTGGGCCCTAGATTTCCTTACTCATTACAAAGCAGCCCCAGTGATTCTCAGAGATGGCTGAGTTTCACAAGCCCTGACTGTTGTTCAGTCTCAAAGAATGGGAAAACCTTGTCTTGCACTTATGAAATTTTCTGACACTCAGCGATCTTCTTCATCTGTCATCTGTAATCCCAATATTCATTAAGAACATAGATATGTGTCAGTTCCTGCTTGGCCCTGGGAATAGAGACAATATGATGGGCTGAAAAACAGTCAGGTAAAAAGTCAAACTCTACGGTTGACGCATTGAATCAATCAGAGTAGTTATGTTTACCAGAAAGAACTAGGTTCTTTTAAAATTTCTAAATAATCTTTGGGAAAGCTAAACTGAGCATTTTAAATAGGATACAACTTATTGCCACCTTTTCAGAAGAATGGTTTACACATGTGTTAAACATTATTTTTTTCCAAACAAAAATGTCATCTAGAACTCCGTGCATATATACCCAAGTGGGGTATTACTATTCAAATTGTACTTACTGAGTTCTGGTTTGTAATTGTTTGGAAGACTCTTCTTCCTCTTCCATTTGTTTTATTATAGACAGATCTCTAAGGCTCCCTTCAGAAAATCTCTTCCACTCTCTTACAGGTTCAGTGGGTGAGGTTGGAAGACAGAGGAGATGGAGCTGGACAGGTGTGATGGAGCCTCATCCTGTCTAGACTCTGGAATCTGCCTGCTCTCTGCCTTGTCAACAACTTTAGCTCCAAAAGGAAGGCCTGCCCCTGGCTGGCCCCATGCTTTCTCTGATAAGTGGGTCAATCCGATTCCAGGGTTCAGTGTTAAGAATCCAATACTGGGTTACAGTATTAAGTTATATAACACACACGTCAGCTTCCTTCGTCAACCTCATTTTTGTCTGTCAGTAATGAATGATGTTCAAGCAGGTTTTAGAAAAGGCAGAGGAACCAGAGATCAAATAGCCAACATCCGCTGGATCATGAAGAAAGCAAGAGAGTTCCAGAAAAACATCTATTTCTGCTTCATTGACTATGCCAAAGCCTTTGACTGTGTGGATCACAACAAACTGTGGAACATTCTGAAAGACGTGGGAATACCAACCACCTGACCTGCCTCTTGGGAAACCTGTATGCAGGTCAGGAAGCAACAGTTAGAACTGGACATGGAACAACAGACTGGTTCCAAATAGGAAAAGGAGTTCATCAAGGTTGTATATTGTCACCCTGCTTATTTAACTTATATGCAGAGTACATCATGAGGAACACTGGGCTGGAAGAAGCACCAGCTGGAATCAAGATTGCTGGGAGAAATATCAATAACCTCAGATATACAGATGACACCACCCTTATGGAAGAAAGTGAAGAGGAACTAAAAAGCATCTTGATGAAAGTGAAAAATGAGAGTGAAAAGTTTGGCTTGAAGCTCAACATTCAGAAAACGAAGATCATGGCATCTGGTCCCATCACTTCATGGGAAATAGATGGAAAAACAGTGGAAACAGTGTCAGACTTTATTTTTTGGGCTCCAAAATCACTGCAGATGCTGATTGCAGCCCGGAAATTAAAAGACGCTTACTCCTTGGAAGGAAAGTTATGACCAACCTAGACAGCATATTAAAAAGTAGAGACATTACTTTGCCAACCAAGGTCCGTCTAGTCAACGCTATGGTTTTTCCAGTGGTCATGTATGGATGTGAGAGTTGGACTGCGAAGAAAGCTGAGTGCCAAAGAATTGATGCTTTTGAACTGTGGTGCTGGAGAAGACTCTTGAGAGTCCCTTGGACTGCAAGGAGATCCAATCAGTCCATTCTAAAGGAGATCAATCCTAGGTGTTCATTGGAAGGACTGATGCTAAAGCTGAAACTCCAATACTTTGGCCACCTCATGTGACAAGTTGACTCACTGGAAAAGACTCTGATGCTGGGAGGGACTGGGGGCAGGAGGAGAAGGGGACGACAGAGAATGAGATGGCTGGATGGCATCACCGACTCGATGGACATGAGTTTGAGTGAACTCCGGGAGTTGGTGATGGACAGGGAGGCCTGGCGTGCCGTGATTCATGGGGTCACAAAGAGTCGGACTCGACTGAGCGACTGAACTGAACTGAACTGAACTGAATGATGCAACACTTTCATTGTTGTCGGTCTGATTCCTCTTCTTATCTCTCACTTCACGCAGGAAAAACAAGAATGATTCCTCAACGTCCTCCAATCCTAAACAGCAGTATCTACTCCCTGCAAGGTCAATTTGTGAGAATGATGCAGGCTGCCTTGATAAATCAGAATTATATGTAAATATTAGCAGTGCTATGGTTAAAAGCACAGAGTAGAACCTCATACTTTCTGCTATTTATCAAATATCTGATCTCAGGAAAACCACTAAATCTCCTCATACCTTGTTTTCCTCATCTGCGAAATGGAATTTTTCTCTTAGGATTATTGTGAAGTTCATACAAGTTGATATTTGTGCATGAGTAACATGTTTACAATAGTGCTTGAAATATGATAAATACCTCTTGAGTGCTTCCTTTTTTTGGTTGATATTGTTTTACTGCACAATATGGAAAAAAAAAAATTTGACTCCTGATACAGAAATAGCCAAGACAGATCATCTCTCTTTCTCTCTTTTTGAAAAAAAAAAATTGGTAATCTGCTTTGTAGAGATAAGGATCCTTTCCCACTAAACCAAGATGTCTGGAGACAATTTACTGTGAGTTCAAACAGTGAATATCACAAGGTAAAGTAATAATAAGTGCATCAAAACTAAATAGATTACATATCTGAGTGCTCATGTTTGTTGTAGAATTTGTGTTTTAAATACTTTTACATAAAAATAGAATTAAATATGAAATTCTGAAGCACTTTCTGGGAACATAGTTTGAGAACTAGTGCTCTGGACTGCACCTGATTGAACCTATCTTTCCTATCCATAGGCAGAACTTGTTGCTCAGTCTCTCAGTCATGTCTGACTCTGCAACCCCATGGACGGCAACACTCCAGGCTTCCCTGTCCTTCACCATTTCCCAGAGTTTGCTCAAACTCATGTCCATTGAGCCTGTGATACCATCCAACCATCTCATTCTCTGTCATCCCCTTCTCCTCTTGCCTTCAACCCTTCCCAGCTTCAGGGTCTTTTCCAGTAAGTCAGTTCTTCTTATCAGGTGGCCAAACTATTGGAGCTTCAGCTTCAGCATCATCCTTCCAATGAATATTCAGGGTTGATTTCCTTTAGGATTGACTGGTTTGATCTCCTTGCAGTCCAAGGGACACTCAAGAGTCTTCTCCAACACTGCAGTTCAAAAGCATCAATTCTTCAGTGCTCAGTTTTCTTAATGGTCCAGCTGTCACATCCATACACGACCACTGGAAAAACCATAGCCTTGACTAGACGGACTTTTTCAGCAAAGTAATATCTCTGCTTTATAATACGCTGTCAGGTTTGTCATAGCTTTTCTTCCAAGGAGTAAATGTCTTTTAATTTCATGGCTGCAGCCACTATCTGAAGTGATTCTTGAGTCCAAGAAAATAGAGTCTGACACTGTTTCCATTGTTTCCCCATCTATTTGCCATGAAGTGATGGGACTGGATGCCATGATCTTAGTTTTCTGAATGCTGAACTTTAAGACAACTTTTCACTCTCCTCTTTCACCTTCATCAAGAGGCTGTTTAATTCCTCTTCACTTTCTGCCATTAGGGTGGTGTTATCTGCATATCTGAGGTTATTGATATTTCTTCCCGAAATCTTAACTCTAGCTTGTCGCTTCATCTAGCCTGGCATTTTGCATGATGTACTGTGCCTTATTAGAGTTTCAAAATTCTAATTAGAGTAACAACAAGAGGTTCATTTCGAGAGCTACAACTTCTAAACTGACGCTTAAGAGAAGCTGTCTTTGGATCGCTGTTTCTGTTGATGTTTCTGACAGCCCTGCCAGGTTCGCGCCACGCGGACTGGTGCCACTCCTGGCGTGCGCATGCTCAGTTGCTTAAGTTGCGCCTCACTCTTTGCAACCCCATGGAACCCTCGAGACTCCCCTGTTCATGGAATTATCCCAGCAAGAGTCCTGAAGTAGGTTGCCATGCTCTCCTCCAGGGAATCTTCCCATCCCAGGGATCGAACCTGGGTCTCCTGGTACTCCTGCACCAGCAGGTAGATTCTTTACCACTTGAGCCATCTGGGAAGTGCCTCAATGTAAATAGCACCCCCAAATGATTGGACAAAATGGTTTTCCAGGGTTTTTCCAGCCACTTCCCTGAGTATTTTGTGGTTATGCTTGGAGATTTGACGAAGGCTGTTATCTCTTGTGGCAAGCAGAACAATGACACCTCAAATATTTCCATATTCCAATCTCTCTCTCTCTCTCTCTCTCTCACACACACACACACACACATACACACATACATAAAATCCTAAAACATGGCAAAAAAGACTTTGGGGCTATGATGAAGTTGAAGACCAAAAGATGGGGAGTGGATGCTGGATGATCCTGACAGGTCCAGTTCAATCACATGAGTCATTAAAAGCAGAACAATCTTCCTGGTTGTGATGGGCAGGAGAGGTGGCTAAACAACAGTGACCAGAGAGATGCCACTCTGCGGGTTTTGAAGGTGGAGGAGGGGACCACAAGCCAAGGAATGCAGATGGGCTCTAGAAACTAGAAAAGGCAAAAAATCCAGATACTTCCCTGAAAACCTCTGAAAGGAATTATACTCTGCTGATGTGCTAATTTTACCCCAGAAGGCCCTACATGGAATTCTGACCTCCGGGACTAGAACATAAGAAATTCGAGTTGTTTTAATCCATTAAGTTTGTGGTAATTTTCACAGTAGCAATAGAAATTTTGAGTAATTCTTCAATGAGTTACTCTTTCAGTGTAAAAATAAATAAATAAGACAGAACAAACAGAAAATCCCATATCCTCCTTGACAAACTGGACCCGATTTAAACATATGTAGTCATCCACTCCATAAAGACGTTTGCAGTTTTTTAAGAACCTACAGGATGCTAAATTCTGTGCTACACTTAGCAGCATCAGTTCAGTTCAGTTCAGTTCAGTTGCTCAGTCGTGTCCGACTCTTTGCAACCCCATGAATCACAGCACGCCAGGCCTCCCTGTCCATCACCAACTCCCGGAGTTCACTCAAACTCATGTCCGTCGAGTCGGTGATGCCATCCAGCCATCTCATTCTCTGTCGTCCCCTTCTCCTCCCGCCCCCAATCCCTCCCAGCATCAGACTCTTTTCCAGTGAGTCAACTCGTCGCATGAGGTGGCCAAAGTATTGGAGTTTCAGCTTTAGCATCAGTCCTTCCAATGAACATCCAGGATTGATCTCCTCTAGAATGGACTGGTTGGATCTCCTTGCAGTCCAAGGGACTCTCAAGAGTCTTCTCCAGCACCACAGTTCAAAAGCATCAATTCTTCGGCGATCAGCTTTCTTCGCAGTCCAACTCTCACATCCATACATGACCACGGGAAAAACCATAGCCCTGACTAGACGGACTTTTGTTGGCAAAGTGAGGTCTCTGCTTTTTAATATGCTATCTAGGTTTTTCATAACTTTCCTTCTAAGGAGTAAGCGTCTTTTAATTTCCTGGCTGCAATCAGCATCTGCAGTGATTTTGGAGCCCCCAAAAATAAAGTCTGACACTGTTTCCACTGTTTCCCCATCTATTTCCCATGAAGTGATGGGACCAGATGCCATGATCTTCGATTTCTGAACGTTGAGCTTCAAGCCAACTTTTTCACTCTCCTCTTTCACTTTCATCAAGAGGCTTTTTAGTTCCTCTTTACTTTCTGCCATAAGGGTGGTGTCATCTTAGCAGCTTAGAGAGGAAAAGAACAGGAAGCCTTCTCCTGAGAAGTTAGCTGTCTACTTGGGAGAAACAACTTCTCCATTCTGTTCCTCTTTCCCCATTGATTGAGCAAAGGATATGCACATGGAGGACTTGGGGCACTGATTTGACTGATTCTCCGACAGTTCTAGTAAGTAGTAATATTATCATCCACGTCTTACTAAAGGGAAAACTGAAACACAGACAAAGAACTTGCCAAGGTCATGTGGTAATAAATGGTACAGTCAGAAAATAGTCCCACACAGTCCGGCTCCAGAGCCCATGGCACTGAGTATTGCAGCACACCGCCTCATGTATGAATAATATACAAGTAGTATCAATGTTAAGATGATAAGAAAAACAACAGAGATGAGTGAGTGGGCATGTTATTCCAGAGTGCTATAGGACATCAAAGTGATAGCTTCTTGAAGAAGATAAAAAATGGTAGCATTCTATCTTACTGTGCATTCATAATACTACCTAACATTTGCTCTTTGCCTATGTATCAGTTAGCTATTGCTGATGGACATTCTGAAACTTTATGGCTTAAAATGATAAGCATTTATTCTTATTCATCAGTCTGTGGGTCATCCAGATGGTTCTCTTGGACTCAATCATTCATCTGTGGTCCAATGAAATTTAGGTGGACAGCTCTTCTTACCTAGGTTGGGCTTCCTTAGATATTGGGAGTCAACTGTTTATGGGCTGGGATGCTGCCCTCTAAGTTTTGGATGCATGTACTGTTCTGGTTGCTGCCAGTATCCCTTGGCTTATGGTTGCCTGCCTCCACAGTCACAGGCTCCTCTGGCCAGGGGATTGTCCAGGCAAGAATGGACTGCAGTGGTTTGCCATTTCCTTCTGCAGGGGATCTTCCCAACTCAGGAATCAAACCTGTGTCTCCTCTACTGGCAGGTGGATTCTTTACCACTAGTACTGCCTGGGAAATGGAGTCTTTGCCATTAAAGGTAACATATTCACAGAGTCTGGCTGCCCAGGTGGCTCAGTAGTAAAAATTCTGCCTGCCAATGCAGGAGACACAGGTTCGATCCCTGAGTTGGGAAGATCCCTTGGAGAAAGAAATGGAAACCCACTCCAGTACTCTTGCTTGGGAAATCCCATGGACAGAGGAGCCTGGAGGGCTACAGTCCATGGGATTGCAAGAGAGTTGAACACAACTTAGGGACTAATCAACAAGCAATTCACAAATTCTACTAATTAGGATGCAGATATCTATTTTTTTCAGGGGAGGGCGTTATTCAGCCCACTCAACTACAGCTCAAAGAAAATGAAAAGTAGGGGGTGTGGGAGCAAGGAGTACCTGGAATTGGGAAGGTCATCTTGAGCAAAAAGACAAGATGGTCCAGAAAGAGTTTGTTGTGGAAGTGGCCACCAAGGATGTCTGGGGAGAAACCTCCTAGGCAGATGCAGATGCAAAGGCAGTGATGAGGAGTGCATCAGTGTGATGCCGGAAGTGAGGGCAGAAGAGAGACACAATAAAGCTGGTTTTGGATGGCTTAAGTTAAGCTGATCATGGAACCTCCAAATCCTGTGCTGAATGGAAGAAAGACTTACAGGGGAAGGAAATGGAAACCCACTCCAGTATTCTTGCCTGGAAAATTCCATGGACAGAGGAGCCTTGTGGACTACAGTCCATGGTGTCACAAACAGTCAGATACAACTGAGCGACTGTGCACACACATACACATGTGTTAGAACTTTCAGAACTCGATACTCAAAGAAGAGGTGAGGTCATGGTCCAGGATGAGTTCAGCTCAGAGTAAAGAACAGAAGTCAAGGGACACAGCCATTCAGCAAACAATGTTTAAGTTATAGTTGACTTTAAGTTCATCTGTCTACAGACACCTGGATTTTCAACAGTAAAGAACTTATCTCTTTTCTTGGATAGCATTCAAGCTAGGCTAGGCTCTGATCTCAGTCCATGGGAAATGTTCAACCTCCAAGCTGTAGACATTCACAAAAGGACTTAATATGCATTCCTTCCTGAGCCACTTTCCTGATCATCACCGAATCACTTGTTTCTTCCACAGTTTTGTATCCTAATCTCCAGGATGTCTCATACTCTGGGCCAGCATCCTGTACTTGTTGGGTACAAGAATTAATTGGCCACATTGGTTTTGACAGCCAGGATTGATAGTGATTCTATCACAGGAAATCAAGACAGGCAATGGTGTTTTCTAATGGAGCAATTCTCTAAGAATAGCTGCACAAAAAAGAGGAAAACACAAAAAGAGGAAGACGCCTGGTTGAAATTTACCTATTGTTATAATCTACTTACATGACAGTGTGAGAAGGCTAAGTATAATTTGATGAAGGTACTAATATTATCAAGGGGTCAGAATTACTATTCAGGTGACAATAAGCCTTATTTGTCACAGTTGAAATAAATATTTCATGGAATATTTTGTACTTTTTAAAAAAGATATATTTCTGCTTGCGTTGCTTTTTAAAATTTTAGAACACTTTATATAGAATATAGTTGATTTACAATGCTGTTGCACTGATTTTTTTCCCTTAAATTTGGTGTTTACATCGTTTCTCTCCTTTGTGATGATATACAGAATTTGTGAATTTGGGGGAACAAAAATTTATGTTAGAGTGAGATTTTATTCCACTATTGTTTGTGTTAAATCCTTGTTTAGTATTCACGAACAAACACAGAGAAAGATGTTTGACTTATCACAGTATGCATGCCCTCTCTAGACTCTCTATGGATTATTTAATGTGAATATGATAACTATCTCAGACTTATAATATTACCCCAAACCCAGTATCTTACTATTGCTGTCAAATTCAGTGGACTGGAACTATCTTTTGACAGATTAGTTCTAATAATAAGCCATGTACTATAGTCAAATCAAACATATTTAACAAATTTGATACAGCTATAAGATGCCATAATCAACGAGAAGACAACAACTTCTCTACTAAATTGAGGCTTCAGATGTGTTATGAAGACCTGGAACACTCTTTATGAAGTGCCTGAACCTGTTGTATAATTATGCTCAGAATCATTAGCTCATCATCAATCATGCCCAAACAAAAAAACCATTGTGTTGGGTTGACTGTTTCCAGCCTGGAATAGAAACTGAAACTAACCTTGATCAATCACTCAGATGTTTCAGCAACATGAGTCTATGATGTATGGCTGAATTTTTCCTTTCCACAAGAGTATTCAGTCTCATATTGACCACCTTTCTGGTTGAGATGGCCACTTGAAAACTCTGCCATTAAACAATTTTAGACCAAGTTCACTCTTCCCCATATTTTACAAGGTGTGTACGTGACAAGGGTGTTGATCAAGGTTGTGGTCTGTCCACACCTTCCCATCCCAACTTTTCTTGAAGTTCCATGATGGTACACTTGTCAACAAAGAGAGTAAGTACACATTCTAAGACACAAATTAGGCCTCCATCAAAATGTGGCCCCTGCTCCTCCTGCTGTGAGTCACCCTAAACAGTGGCTTCCAACTTTGCTGCTTCTTAGAAGCATCTGAGATCCTTTACAGATATCAAAGGTCGCAAAGAGTCAGACAAGACTGAGTGACTGAACGACAGCAACAGTGCTCTCTCACTAGTTCTGTATACTCTATCAAAGTTTGCCTAGGCCAGCCCCTGGCCCTGGGGTATTGGGAGAGAGAGGAGGATTTGACCCTCCAGGCCATTTTGAAGCTTGAGAGAATTAATTACTGACATAAAGAATATAGAGCCCCTTTTCAATCAATACCATGTCCAAGTCTTCAACCACGATTTTCCAAAAGTTTATTTAGATTTCTTACATTTAAGAAAGACTATCTAATAATGATGATGAATTGGCTACCAGGGAGCTGTGTTTACAACCACTGAGCTGTGTGTTGTGTACTTTTTTATTTAATCCCCATGGCAGCCCAATGAGGAAGTTTTATTTATTAGCTTCAGTCTGTAGATCAAGTGTCTGGGGTTCAGCAGAGAAACTTGCTCAAGACCAAACAGTCAGTGCATAACAGAACTAAGACATAAGTGCCTATGTGTCAGATTCCAAGTCATCAGAATGAGATAAAGAGGTTGAAGGCTGTGGGGCTGTTTGGAGTTGGGGAGGCTAGCCAAACCTGGCTTATCAGAGGAAGTGAATCTGGAGGATAAGAGGAAGCCAGAGTGGGGAGACTAGAGGGGGTGATGGGGGAAGAGAGAGCTGCTAGAAAGGAGGGAAAGAGAGTTCCAGGCGAAGGTGAGAGCTGAGGGCTGGGTACCAAGTACCAAGGTCTGGAAGTGAAACAGAATATGCTGGTGATCCAGGTGAGGATGAACATGCAGTGTCCCTAACTGACTTGGCAGGGCTCCCCTGGTAGCTCAGCAGGTGAAGAATCTGTCTGCAATGAGGGAGACCTGGGTTCGTCCCTGTATTGGGAAGATCCCCTGGAGAAGGAAAAGGCTACCCACTCCAGTATTCTTGGGCTTCCTTGGTTGCTCTGCTGGTAAAGAATCTGTCTGCAATGAGGGAGACCTGGGTTCGTCCCTGTATTGGGAAGATCCCCTGGAGAAGGAAAAGGCTACCCACTCCAGTATTCTTGGGCTTCCTTGGTTGCTCTGCTGGTAAAGAATCTGTCTGCAATGCAGGAGACCTGGATTCGATCCCTGGATTGAGAAGATCCCCAGGAGAAGGGTAAGGCTACCCACTCTGGTATTCTGACCTGGAGAATTCCATGGACTGTATAGTCCATGGAGTTGCAGAGACATGACTGAGTGACTTTCACTTTCACTTTCTAACTGATTCAAGTAGAAATGGTGAAGTATCAAAATTAACATATCAGGGAATCTATGAAAAAGAGAGTACTTTGAGTTTACACAATCTGAATTTATATATGATAAAATATTAATAAGTTGAATTTCCTATTCAGTATTATGAAAAGGGCATATTATAATTCAGCAAGCATGTGAGAAAAGCTTATTACAGACAATAGGTAAAAAAGAAGGCTCTACTTTTAAGACCAGCAGTGTGTTTATTTTCTAAGATCATCTCCATCATCCATTCTAGAAGTGGATTTGATAGCATCAATTGTAGTTTTTTCATTTAGTTAAAGAATCTAATTCTCAGAGCTTTTCTTCCAACAAGCAAGTCCAGAGACATCGCTTTGCTGACAAAGGTCCGTATAGTCAAAGCTATGGTTTTTTCCATTAGTCATATACAGATGTGAGACTTGAAGCATAAGGAAGGCTGAGAGCTAAAGAATTGATCCTTTCAAATGGTGGTGCTGGAGAAGACTCTTGAGAGTTCCTTGGACTGCAAGAAGATCAAACCAGTCAATCTTAATGGAAATCAACCCTGAATATTCATTGGAAAGACTGATGCTGAAGCTGAAGCTCCAATACTTTGGCCACTTGATGCAAAGCACTGACTCATTGGAAAAAGACCCCAATACTGGGAAAGAATGAGGGCAAGAGGAGAAGGGGGTGGCAGAGGATGAGGTGATTGGATGGCATCACTGACTCAATGGATATGAGTTTGAGTGAACTCGGAGACAGTGAAGAACAGGGAAGCCTGGCATGCTGCAGTCCATGGGGTCACAAAGAGTTGGAAATAACTTAGAAACTGATCAACAATTCTCGGAGAGGGTCTGTGGCTTGTCCAAGGTCCTAGAAACTGCCTAAATTGGCCTGAGGTGGTCCTGGGATAGGGGGTGATCGATTCTAGAACAGAGCTCTTCTTTTCTTCAGCCACACTTGTAGATGAGTCTATAAACAACACTCCCCTTCAGGCCTATTTTAACCTCTTCCTTCCAAACTCATTTTAAAGTGTTGAAAATGCACATTATGCCTGCAAGTCCACAGTCTGGGAATAAGGACAGTTTTGGAAGTAACAACATGAAATCAGATTAGATTATCTCCCTGTTTCAGTTTACAAGTTGTCTAATTTCACTGACTTCTTGCATCTCAGGCAGGAGAACTCCTCCAGCATATTCCAAACATTTCGCAAATCAGTTCACAAGGAGAGTAATATTCTGATTGCGTATAAAACAAACTGTGACACCAAGTGCAGGGCATCCTTGAAACAGCAGATGCCTGGGAAGGAGCTGCGTGCCCTGGAGTCTGAATTACTTCACACCTGGAGACCAGCAGGCCCTCCACTTCAGGGAGTTGTACTCAAACATTCTTTTTTTTTCCTTTTATTAATATGTCCCATTAACTCTGGTTCCAGCTTTTGTTCCTCCCTGGCTTTCGTAAGGAGTGTCCCCAGCACAATGACACAGTGTTCTGCTTGTTTTGCATGACCAAACACAGGAAGTGTAATGGGGAAAAGGACTGCTAATAAAAATGAGTTCAGACACTTGATACAGACGTGACAAATGCCAAGCTGATTTCCATGCAGGAGATTCTGGTCTCATTTTATGTGGAAATAACGAAATAAAACATGACCAAAGGAGCAGCACAAATCTAATTTCAGCTTCTGAAACAATATAAATCTACTGCTATCTTGTAATAAACATCCCTTACAGTGGGGTCCCTTTCATGCATTTAGTATTCGTGTGTGTGTGTGCCGGTGTGTGTATGTGTATATTCATCTCTCTGTTACCTATCTATCTTTTATCTATCAGAAAGTGTCCTTGTATACAACTCGGAGTTCTCAATAATCTGATAACACCAAAAAAGACCAAGTGAGTGCCTACTCAGTTACGATAAATAGTATATTGTACTGTGTCTTTAGTAGGTGTTATTTGATGCTAAATGATTAACCCCAAATTAGAATAAAAGACACATATCAGGGAATAACAATTAAACATAAGCCTGAAGAGAAAATAAAGCTATGTACACAGATCACAAGGCAACACTTCATCAGTTTGTTTTCTTCTCTCTTTCTGTCTCTCTCTATATCTATATATAATATGGGTATAATATATGCAAGATATTATAATAATTTTATATGCTACATAAAATAGATATATCACATGTTCATATATGACACATACATTTCATATGTATACACAAAGAAATAGAACTGGAAAGAGGGAGGGGACATATGTATACCTATGGCTGATTCATGTTGATTTTGACAGAAAGCAACAAAATTCTATAAAGCAATTATCCTTCAATTAAAAAATAAATAAAAATTTTAAAAGAAACCTCTCTATCTATGTATAATATCTATTGTGTGTATATATATATGAAGCAAGTGTTGCTCATCTGTAAAGAGCAATGCCATTCTCCATTTAGCTATGATACTCATAAGGTGATTGGATTAATAGTGTGAAATGGATCTACAAGATTAATAGGATCAAAGGATAGAAAATACCCTCATAAGAATGCTCAAGAGCTTCTAACATGTAACCAGTCATTTTTCCAGGCAGTCCCACGTGAGGTGAAAATGAAGGAAGATGAAAAAAGAAGAATCCAGGATGAAAACAATAGCAGGAGAAACAAAGCAATCGATTCTTAAAGGCCATCTGTTTCTGTAACTGTGGCTACTCTTATCCTCTTCCTTTACCCCATGGACACCTTGATGCCCTGCTTCATTTTTATTTTTCCAGTTGTGGCATTTTCTGTTGGCCTTTGATACCATGTGAATGAAGGAGTTCAGCCCAGGCCAATACAAACTTATTCATAGGACTGTGTCACTTTCGCAACTCCCCCACCAGCCTGCCTTCTAATGGCTGCAGTAATTTGGATTTAAATCATGCTAAATCCCATCTCCTCTTCTACTTGATCTTAACAATCCATCTGCTCCTCTGCCAAGAAAAGATGACACTCCTTGTCATACTTGCAGTTCCTGTGGTCAAAATTAATTAATTCAACCAATATTTATTAAGCATTACTGTGAGGTAGGCAGTGAGCAAACAATGAAATTTCCCCTGCCTCCACAGTCCTCTATAAAAATACAGAAAGGATAGCTCTTCTCCTCTGGACTTAGAATATGTATTCTTAAAGGAGCTGAGCTGAAAAAACCATTTAATGCCTTTAAAATTATGTATTTAAAACTGTTTAATTCATCAAAGTACCTAGCAAGCTATACTAGTTGATAACCATTTATTTTACCAAACTTTTAATGGAAAGATTTTTATTCTTCGGAAGGAAAATTACTTTATTTTTCATTATGTCTTCAGCCAGGTCTGAAGCTATCAGAATTAGCTTTTGGATTCAATCACAAAAAGGAAGTTGATTATAATGAACTCAAATAGCCAATCAGATTTTTCTACCAAATAAGTACAATGGAAACAAGATCTCATCTAAGTGTGGAAACCATGATCTCATGCCCAAATTTTCGGGAAATGAAGCTTACGTCTAATTATCATTAATATCAGTAATTATCATTCCTTATTTGTTAAACTTGTACCTGTAAAGAACAAATCTAAGATATCAGCCTTTTACAGCTTTTTTAAATTAGAGTATAGGTGTTTACAGTGTTGTGCTGGTTTCAGCTGTCCAGCAAAGTGAATTAGTTATATAGATACGTAGATCCACTCTTTTTTAGATTCTACTCCGATATAGGTCATTACTGGGTACTGAATAGAGTTCCTTGTGCTGTACAACGGGTCCTGATCAGTTATCTGTTTTGTTTAGAGTAGTGTGTATGTATTAACTTCAATCTCCCAATTTATCCCTCACCTCCCTTTCTCCTTTGGTAAACTTAAGTTTGTTTTCCTCATTGGCGACTCAATGTCCATGTTTAAATAGGTTCATCTGCATCATTTCTTTAGACTCCACATATTAGTGGCATCACCTGATATTTGCCTTTCTCTGTCTGACTTACGGAGTTTTTAAAAAATAATTTGGAAAACAATAGGTCTCTTGTCAAGGTCTTGTTATTTCAGGTAATTAGGTTTTTCCACACGTCTTTATTACTCTTTCTTACCATATTTTATAATGCAAAAACAACCACAGCTTTATCCGTATTTGTATACATCCCCTTCTGTGTTAAGGAAAAAGTTGTATAAGCTCACAAAAGATGAGCATGCTCTAGTTCTCATATTTGTTTTTGTTTGGATGGCTTTGCTCTGTATTTATTATTGCTCAGTTGGGTAAATTTAAAACTATCATAGTGTTTTGTGGAAAAGTATTTCTAGATGAATGAAATCTTTAAGAAATCCCCCACATTTCACATTGGCCAAGCTAGACTTACTGGCATGAAGTGTACTCAGCTTCTTGCCTCTGACCCATAATTTTATATGTGAAAGTCATCGTCAAAGCTTGCAAGGCCAGTTGTATTGAGCAGATCCAGATACCAAACCTCCCCTCTGTGATTTCAAACAGTCAACAGCTGCTCAGCCTGTTCTTCCCATCACTGTTCATGATTGCGTTAGAAAAAAATCCACTTTAAAAAAAAAATTGTGAAAACTGAGAACAGCAAAGCAACCAGTGGCAACGAAGAGACACGATGCCATTATCAAGCTCAGCTCATTTTCTTGGGCTCTTGCCCAATGGGACTAAATTCCCTTTACAGCAGGGGATGGTTTCAGCTGACCTGCTGTGAATATCCCAAGTGAGTCACCGCCGTTAACTCCATGAACGCCATTTGCTGTCCACTTGGACATTTCTGAACAGCTGCTGGGCTCCAGTGCCAACTTCTAACTGGAAATATGGCTGGTCTGACTCAGTTTCAGAAGGGGAAAGAAGCAGGGAGAGGGAGGGAGAGGATGAGAGAGAAAACACACATGCCTCCTCTCAAAAAAAGACTGACAGCTCTGTTTCTTTTTCTCCATTGATTATGGTGGAAATGCATTTTGAAGAAGTGAGAATACTAAATCCGGTTTGTCACCTTCTCTGTTTTGTCTTCTATTATTTTACTCATGAAGTTGGGTTGGGGTTTTATATTGAAACTATTGGTTGATGTGGAAACTTGCAGCCTGTAAGATGTCACTCCATTTCACTTTTTGAGACATATTCATCACCTTATTTTCCAAACACAAAAGTGAATATTTCCTTTACTCTAAAAATATTCTTTCATAAAACTGAAAATCCATTTTTATTCAATCAACAACTTTTTTTTGGAGCATTTGCTAGAACAGCCTTCTGGACTAGACATTAACAAGGATTCTGAGAAACATCAGACATGATCCCAAGATTCAAGAATTTGTAATAAAATGAAGAGAAGAGGCCTGTTTAAATAGATAGGCCAGGAACAATATAAGGGAGTGTGCATAAAAGTGCCAGGTGCCTGGTACAGCTACCAGGGGCTGTAGGAACTCAGAGAAGGGCTCTGGGCTGGTGGTTTTAAATCTGGAATGATGGTAACTGATACTAACAACTGACATTAAATTGACTTTATAAACATGGGCTATGTGTCATAGCTGGGCATGCAGCCTCAGGGTCCAAGTTGAAGGCTGAAATATGCTTAGAGGACCTCAACATTTCATTCTTGAGGAAGTCTGTGATTTGTGTGTACATCGTTGTGTGCACACACGCATATATACATTTTTCAAAAACTCTTGTATAACCAGAAACACCAAAGAGGTGACAGTGTACTTGTTCTCTTGAGAATATTTATCTACCGTCTTGTGGGCAGTGAACAAACAGCAATCCAGGTTTCTGGGGGCTTATCAAGACTTAGAAAGTAGATTAACAAGGTAAAAAGGGTTGTTTTACTTTGAAAACTCCCCCTACCCAATTATATTCATTTCTTGAAAGGAGATTTCAGAGGGGACAACAATAGGCTATTTCTTAACCTTCTTTTATGATGATGAGGTACCTATAGACTTATAGAATTTTTGAAACAATTTCAGCACTTACAGATCTTTCCCTGGGTGGTAAAAGTAGAAATGTTCGTCAATATCATTCATGCTTTGAGTTAATTTACCTGTCACTATGTCATGTGGTGCGTGTTGGCTTAGCGGTAAAGAATCTGGCAGACAATTCAGGAGACGCAAGAGATGTGAGTTCTATATCATGGTCAGGAAGATCCCCTGTGGTAGGAAATGGCAACTCACTCTAGTACTCTTGCCTGGAAAATTCCATGGGCAGAGCAGCCTGGTGGGTTACTGTCCACGGGGTCACAAAGCATCAGACAGGACTGAGCAACTAACATTAACACATACTGTGTCATTTACTCCAATTCTTTCCAGATTAGGGTGAAGAGAGCTTGTTCTCGAAATGCTAGGATAATGCTTGTTGACTGAATGAGTGAGTATACATAATTAATCTCAAAGTACTTGATTGTGATGTGACCACAAATTCAATATGGAAAAAATAAGCCTGAAGGTTTAATCCTGAGGAGGCTTGCAAATATTAAAAAATAATAAATCCAAAAGAGCACTTTGGTTTGGGGTCCTAAAACCAACTACCAGTTTTCCCGGTAATTTCCTAATTTATGTCTAAGGCTGCTAGAATAATTAATGAACTATTTTCCTTTTTCCCTAGAAGCAAAAAAAAAAAAAAAAAAATCACACATAATTAAAACATCACCCTTATCTAGAGTTTCATATAATCAAGTCTGTCTTAGACCTTATCCATGGGCTTGATGGGGATAAAAGAGCTTTTCTCCAAATAGGGAGCCACGCCAGAAGGGCAGACACTCTGAAGGGAACTAAGACTTATGCAGTGAATACGGACAATGAACGATACTACAGATTGATTCATGGGTAATTTTGCTTTAATACTGTGGTACAGTGGTAAACCCAGAAGCAGAGAAACAAGAAGGAGAAATAAGGAAGGTGGGTTCTACGGAAAAATGGATGAAGACCTAATTATACACGAGTGAGGGAAAGTTAAGAGGAAATTCCAAAAGGAAGATAACAATTGACCCTGGGTTCTCAGAATGCCCTTGCTCCATGGTTTTGGGCAGGGAGTGAGAGGGAATCCTAGCCAACAAGAGCAATATTCATCCAATAAATATTTACTGAAGTGCTTGTTATAAGCCAGGCTTTCTTCTGAGTAGTGGAGATACTATTGTGAACCAAACCAACTCTTTGGTACTACAATCCTCACATTGCAATGTGGAAAATAGATAATAATAATAAATATATATATATATATATAATAAAATACAGATCTGTATGATAAAGTCAAGTAGACATTATAATATAATGTCTATGATATAATAAGTCTATCATATAATTATATTATAAAAAGTCAAATGGCTAATGTGAAAAATAACACAGGGTAATGTGATGTTAATTGCAAGTATGTGGCACTGTGAACTTGCAGGTGACTTTCACATCTCAACAAGATTTTCTTGTTCTTAGAGCAGAGTGTGCTTGGTGGGAGTGGGGCTAGGACAGGGATGATAAAATTTCTAGAGAGTCACAACATCCAGACTTCAAATTTCATATGATCTTATACACCCTGCTAAGAGATCTCATTTTTCTTCTATAAGCAAATCAGGAAGCAAGGAAGAATCCTTAAGCAGGGAAGTGACATGACATCGTTTGTATATATTAATAGATCAGTTTCACAATAGAAAGTGACTTTGGGGTGAACAACTCCAGAGATAGGGGGTCTCAGGAAGCTAGTTGTTTCTGTACTATCAGTTTAGTTGGGAGGATTAAATGCAGGCCTTAGTGAATCTGGTAGTCTGAGCTTAGACAGATGGAATTCTAGACCAGGTGACCACTGTGAATAGTTAACCCAATTAACTTGCCTAGTGGAAGTGGATTGAGCAGTTTCTCTTAGCTCCACTCTACCTGTTTGGTTTCCTTGCTCTGGCAATAGCAGAGCAGTCTCTGTTATACAAACTGTATCACAGTTAACAATTACACATTCTGGAAAAAATATAAAAATATATAAAAATATCAATTACTGAAGACATTGGAAAGACACAAAATGACACAAAGTGACAGCAGAGACGGAGAGGCAGTGATATTCGGAAGAAGGAAACAGTAACTGATAAGTCTTCTTCTGCAACTGCTCTGTTGTTACTGTTTGTTTTGCCAGATACGAAGTCTCAGTCTGGCAATTAAAACTTGGATAAGAAGCAATAGTTTTTCAGACTTGAAGAGCCCAAAGACCTATTTTTGGGGAGACCAAACGAAATAGGAGCTAGCCAGAGAATTATATATAAGATTTTATGCATAAATTCTATGTCTCTGAATTACCCTTGAAATACGCATGCGTAAGGAAGATTCCAAATAGTTCAGGTGAAGCTAAAAGAAGTAAACAGAGATTTTATCTGCTGCCCACCACAAGGATGACAAAATTAGAATTCAATTCTAACCAAATTAACTGCCTACTCAAAGCAAAAGAATCAATGATCTTTGGAGGAATATAACTGGAGAATCCAGTGTCCCTAAAACATATTTTTTACAATGTTCAGTTTTATTAGGCACACAGACAAACTTACCAAACATGCAAAGAAACATAACAGAAACCTAGAGAAAACACTTAGGAGTTTGGTTTCAGAGTGACACATACATTGGAATTGGCAAACAGGGATTTTAAAGTAAATATTTTAAGTATCATCCAAAATATGAAGAAAATATATGTGTAATAAATGAAAAGTGCTAAATAGAAACTATAAATAATAGCAAAGTAAGACTGAAAAATATAATACCTGAAGAAAAAAATTTACTGGATGTGCTTAACAACTAGGAAATGACACAGGAAAAACGAGTGAAGTTGTAGATAAATACAGTTATAAAGTCTGAAGAACAGGAAGAAAAAAGGTTGGTCTGTGGGACAATATCAAAAGTCCTAATATATGTATAAGTTGAATCCTAGAAACAATAGGGCATAAAGGAATATTTGAAGTATTAATAACTAAAAACTTCCTAAGTTTGGTGAGCTAATTCTAGATTCAAGAAGCTCAGCAAACTCAGTCAAGATACATAGAAAATCATAGTGAGGCCTATATGATTAAAGAAAGCCAAAGATTAAAAAAAATGTTCTTGAAGCAGCCAGAGAAAATGACACATTATATCCAGTGAAACAATAGTATAAGTAGCTGATAACTTCTCATCAGAAACTATGGAAGCCAAAAGGCAATTAATCAATTTGTTGAAATGATAGAAACAAAAAACTTTCAAGTTAGAATTCTATATCTAATGAAAAGAATCTTTAAGAATGAAAGCAAAATAAACCCATTTTCAATTAAATAAAAATTAAGCAAATTTATTGTCAGCAATCTGTACTATAAGATATGCTTTAAGGAACTCTTCAGGCTGAGAAAATTGATGCTTAGTACAAATTGACTCTTTAGAGAAAAAAATGAAGAACACTAGGAATGGGAAACATGTGGGTAAATAAAAAGCAAAAAAATTACAATTTTGTACTATGAGATTTATAAAGCATGTAGGTGATGAAGCTGAAGTTCCAATACTTTGGCCACCTGATGCGAAGAGCTGACTCATTGGGAAAGACCCTGATGCTGGGAAAGATTGAAGGTGAAAGAGGGGATGGCACAGGATGAGATGGTTAGATAGCATTCACCAACTCAGTGGACAAGAACTGATCAAACTCTAGGAGACAGTGGAGGACAGAGGAGTCTGGAGTGCTGCAGTCCACCCAAGTCTGCAGCTGGTCGCAAAGAGCTGGACACGACCAGCAACTGGACAACAATAACAACGGTATTTATGCCAGCTATAGCATGAAGGATAGGAAACACGGAGCTATACGATTGCTAAGTTTGTGCATTAACATAAAGTGATATGGTATTAACTCCAAGTGGACTGTTCAACTTTTAAAATGTATCATCAGTCCTTAGAGTAACAGCTAAAAATTAATGCAAGGCGGTGTAGCTACAATGCCAATATAGATAGCCCCTGACTGACAACGCTTCAAGCTCTGATTTTGCAACCTTAGGATGTTGTGAAAGTGATATGCCTTCGGCAGAAACCATACTTCAAATTTCAAATTTTTATCTTTTCCCAGGCTAACGATATGTGGTATGATAGTCCATTGTGATTCTGGGCAGCAGTGGCAACCCACAGCTCCCAGTCAGTCACATAATCATGGGGGTAAACAACCAGTACACTTATAACCATGCTGTAATCATAGAGCCACTGCTTTTCACTTTCAATATGGTATTTATTACATTATATGAGATATTCACCAGTTAGTTGTAAAATCGACTTTGTGTTGGATCATTGTGCCCAACTGTAGGATATTTAAGGTAGGCTAGGCTAGGCTACTCCAGTACTTTGGCCACCTCATGCGACGAGTTGACTCACTGGAAAAGAGTCTGATGCTGGGAGGGATTGGGGGAGGGAGGAGATGGGGATGACAGAGAATGAGATGGCTGGATGGCATCACCGACTCGATGGACATGAGTCTGAGTGAACTCTGGGAGTTGGTGATGAACAGGGAGGCCTGGCGTGCTGTGATTCATGGGGTCGCAAAGAGTCGGACACGACTGAGTGACTGAACTGGACTGAACTGACCTGAGGCTAGGCTAACCTGAGCCACCAGGGCTTCCCTGGTGGTTTAGTTGGTAAAGAAACTGCCTGCAATGCGGGAGACCTGGGTTCGAAACCTTGGGTTGGGAAGATCTCCTGGAGAAGGGTAAGGCTATCCACTCCAGGGTTCTGGCCTAGAGAATTCCATGGACAGAGAAGCCTGACAGGCCATACAGTCCATGGGGTCGCAAGGAGTCGGACATGACTGAGCAACTTTCACTTCACTTCACTTCAGGCTAAGTGATGATGTTTGGTAGGTTAAATGCATTGAATGCATTTTGGAAAATATTTTAATATTTTCAACTTAAGATGAGTTTAACAGGACATAACCCCACTGTAATTCAAGGAAGATCTGTAGATGAATTAAAATGAATTCTAAAACAATATGCAGTTAGCGTAAAACAAAGCAGGAAATATTATTTCCTCCCTGCTGAGTTCATTCACTTCTATTAACCATACTGCCACTTACAAGATGACAAAAACCAAGAGTTTATCATCAATGAACATCTCTCTCCTAAGATCCAGATGGTAGAGCTAACACAGAGGTAAAAACGTGAAGCTTGTGGCTAGATAAAGTCTTTTTTTGTCTTTTTTTTTTAATTCAGAGTATTTGGAAACTGGAATTTTTTTATAAGACAATCCAAATTTAAAGGTCTTCCTTAAAAAAGTGAAAATCTGGAATATAGATCCTGAATTCCTATGACAGCATCATCAGAGTAAACTGCATAGTGGCTCTGTTCCTTAGACTGGATATTTGCCATTCCCTACATACAGCATGACTGCTGGATGAAGAAAACAGATGAATGAATTATATCCTTAAACCCACCGTTATGAACGCTATAAACCTTGTAATGCAATTGTTTTTATCGACCTGACTCACAACCACCTGAACTGAATTTGCAGTCAACCAGGTCCCTTTTCCCAAGAAGTTCAATTTAAATAGGTCTCTCTATTTTGTATCTTCGTGGTTGACTTTCTGAATCTTGGTGCTGACTTTCCTTTCTATCCTTAGTCAATTTCACATCATCAGTTTCAGGCCATCATCACAGCCGGTTGAGATATTCCAGAATCCTGATTCTGTCATCCACCAGAGGGACTTTCCTTCCGGGTTCCATGCCATTTTAGAAATCAAACACTATGCCTTCTGGGTTTTTCAGTTTAGGTGGAACCGATCTTCGGCGACAACTAAGTTGGTGTGTAATTAGTGTCGTTTTTGAAATAATTTGACTTAGGAACATCTCACAGATGACATTCTATCTTTATCTGAAGCTAAATCAATGTCTGGAGGCATGATTTTATGATTTTTATTTTTCTTAATGTTTGCTTGTTGACCATAGTAAGCTTTCATCTTGACACATTTTTCAGTGTCAGGAACACAAAAAATTTGAATTGACAGTGGCAGAAAGAGAACATTAGGCTGAACATGAAGGGGAGATTGAGGTACGGGCTGGGTTCTGATTAATGCTAGGAATTAGACAGCCTCTGCGGAACTCTCTGATCCAAAGTTTCATTGCTTTTTGCCCCTGGGAATGTGAGAATCTGGGAATGGTTTGCAAATATTTTCATACCCCTCCCATCTTCGTCATCATAAAGAAGAGCATTCTTTTAGCTCCCTCTTCTTTTTACTGGCACACACTGAAAGAAAAATGCAAGACTTAATATACATCTGGGAAACAAAGGTTGCCACATACACGTTCAGACTGTTAAACAGTCTTTGGAAAAATGAACAATTTTGGTTTACATGTGTAAAGGTCTTGAATTCATGCCCTTTTATGGTGAGCAACACACTGCTTCTCTGCTATGCCTCAGGTTCTGAAATGAGGAAGAAAATAGTTTATATTTTAGGAAAAACTGAATACAACTCAAGCTAAGAGTAGTCTTATCATTATGAATCAATTAAATCAAGAGCCAGCCATCCTTCACTTTCAGTTGGGCCAAGAGGCTCTCCAGGTTAAGGTACAGCATCCCTGAAGGAGGGGTTGTGTCCTGGCTTATATAAAAGAAACAAATAGAAACTAGTTTAGAGGTTTTAGAAATTATGTCTTTGATGTCTAGGAAAATCACCCCAAACAATCAAAACATTATATAACCTTTTTACTGAGATATAAAATCTACCACAGAAACCAGCCACTAAAACTCAAAGGGCACCAATCATGGTGGAGATCTTTTAGGAAGAATATGATCAAATGTGAGATATAACAATAAAACAGTGTGGGTGTGTAACTCTTCTCATCTTCAAAGAACCTTACAAGATTTATCTAGTAAACGCCATCGCTGAGATGGCAGGAGGTGCTCTTCAGCTCACTCTGCACAGGATAACCCCAGGAAAGGTGAGTGGGCCACCCCGGGACACTCAGTGGGTATCAGAACCAACACAGTTTTGGGAGTCTAGATTTCTCACTGTGAATGGAAAGAGACTGCCATGCTTTCTGAAAGCCCCAGTGTCCCAGGTTCCAGTCCAAAGGCCAGCAGATTAGAGGTTCAGGGGCGTTGATGATCCAGATGAAGTTTGCTCAGAGAGGTTGGTCTTTTTATCTCATTTAAACCTCCAACCGATCGGACAATGCCCACCCACATTTTAGAGAGTGATCTGCTTTTTCTTCATCGGTTTAAATGCCAACCTCATCCAAGAAACACACTTCAAGTTGAAATATAAAATTTATCATAGTTACTATCCTAAAATGGATAAGCAATTCCAAGAGAATAATTTTAATTTTTGAATAAGTTGGTATCACTCCTGAACAACTGCTTCTTCAGAATATGAATCAAGTAATGCCTTTTTGTGGGCTTCCCTGGTGGCTCAGATGGTAAAGAATCTGCCTGCAATGCAAGAGATTTATGTTTGACCTCTGGGTCAGGAAGATTCTGCTGGAGAAGGGGATGGCTATGCACTACAATATTCTTGCCTGGAGAATTTCATGGACTGAGAAATCCTGGTGGGTTACAGTCCATGCGGTCACAAAGTGATTGAGAGACTAACATGTCCACTTTTCACTTTTTTCAATGCCTTTTTGTAGAGAGAAAGCTGGACTGTGATGAAAGTTATTGTGTTACTACTATGGGTTATGATAGGGAATAGGAATCATGAAACAAAATTTGAGACACTCATGTCGTTCCTCGGAAGCTTCTGGGGTCACTCTGAGCCTGCTGTGGTCTTTGTGGAAACGTGTCATGGAATGACTGTTGGCAAGATGAAGAGCAGGTTGAATTTCACCCTTTAACCATAGTACATGAGGTCTGGTTTTGTGCAGCCTGTGTATGCCGCCGTACCGTCTATGAAATATGACCTTAGACCGTGTTGTAGTCCAAATCTGGTTACACTCTAGTGAGGATGCAATTTAATGATGTGCCACTTATGTAAAAAAAAAAGTTGATTACACTGATCTACAGGCCAAATATAATAGTGTAAATGCAATGGAATCTGTCTTTTTAAAGTTAGGTAGGAATTTGCCCTATTTTTAAAGGTATACTGGACAGATAAGCCACCTTTCCTAGGAATCTATTGTGGGATCTTCAACTAAAACACCAAAAAATTACTCCTTGTGTCAAAGCAAAGTCAATGGAATTTAAGTAAATTCATTGTTTCATTCTGTTATGAAGGCAAGGAAACTTTATTTTCTTCTGTTATTACAGCATAATGACTTTTAAGAATATGACGGATAACAGAATTCGGGGGTTGAGACTTAGAAGTAGACTATTTTTTCCCGTTGAACATAAAGTGATTTTAAGTCCCGACAAGCAGAAGAGAGAGCCAGACAATTTGAAGATCACCTAAAAGTGTTTCTCACAGCTTTCCATTTCCCCGGCATCTTTCAGTCCCTGGACCTTCATGATAAAAGCTATTTTCCCTTTCACAACCATTGCTGGGGTGTGGGAGTGAAGAAAGGGAAGAGCCCTGTCAGCCAGGGCCAAACCAGTCCTAGGGATCATGTGGTCAACCCTCACTTCCACCCACCAAAACCACCGCCAATAAAAATAATGACAACAGTACCTCCCACTTGGGTACCGCATTTATTTTCAAAAGGATTAATTCACACCCCCTTACTTAAAACTCTCGTTTTATGTTTATGTGCCATTAAAATAAAGCAAGGCAAAACATACACACACACACAGTGTGAGGTCATCATCATGTAAGGGGATTGTGGCTAAAAGAAAAGATTTAATAATTTGCATACAGACACATCACAAGTGAGTAACAGAGTAGGTTTGGAAAAAAGACCCTCTTCCATATCGGACCATCTTTCCAGATTCCACAGCATCCATAAGATCTGTGATCTGTGGGGTGTCTCTGCCTCTCCCCCCACTTCCTGCTTACTCATCTTCCTCCATCAAGGCTGCAATTTAGTCCATTTTCCTCTGACCATCCCAGATGGCATGGGTTTGTAGAGAAGAAACACATTGTTTGGTTTCTCTTTGCAATCCATCCTGAAAAGCTGAACCACATACGCTGAAGCAAAGAGCAGAGCAATCCATTCCCTTTCCCACTCATCATACGCGGATCCTATCTTCCTTTTTACCCACACAGCAAGGATGCACAAGAAATATGCAATCCACGGTGGCCCTTCATTTTATCTCATATGTGGTGGTTTTAGTCACTAAGTCATGTCTAACTCTTGCAATCCTATGGACTGTAGCCACCAGGCTTCTTTGTACCTATCTGTATATTCCTGCGGTATCTCATGTTTATTTGGTTCAATGATAATCTTTTTTTTTTCTGTTTTTGTTTTGTTTTTCGGATGTTTCCACAACTTACCCATCTAACTGAAGTGTTTTTGTATTTTTTTTCAGAATTCCAGGACTGTCCGTGGAAAACTGAGGATGTATTCACACTAACTGAGGATGTATTCACACTAACTGAGGATGTATTCACACTAACTGAGGATGCATTCACACTGAGGATGTATTCACACTAACTGAGGATGTATCCACACTAACTGAGGATGCATTCACACTAACTGAGGATGTATCCACACTAACTGAGGATGCAGTCACACTAACTGAGGATGTATTCACACTAACTGAGGATGTATTCACACTAACTGAGGATGTATCCACACTAACTGAGGATGCATTCACACTAACTGAGGATGCATTCACACTGAGGATGTATCCACACTAACTGAGGATGTATCCATACTAACTGAGGATGCATTCACACTAACTGAGGATGTATTCACACTGAGGATGTATCCACACTAACTGAGGATGTATTCACACTAACTGAGGTTGTATCCACACTAACTGAGGATGTATTCACACTAACTGAGGATGTATTGACACTAACACACAGTGACTGTACTTAGGTGTTAAAATTGCTGGACCAGTCCCTCTTCTTCACTCTGTACCCACCCTTTGCTGCTGTTGCTGTTTAGTCACTAAATCATGACCTCCTCTTTGTGACCCCATGAACTGTAGCCTGGACCACCAGGCTCCTCTGTCCAGGGGATTTCCCAGGCAAGAATACTGGAGTGGGTTGCCATTTCCTTCTCTAGGAGATCTTCCTGACCCAGGAAAATGGTTGGATCCAGGGATTCAACCTGCATCTCCTGCTTGGCAGGTAGGTTCTCAGGTTCTTTTCCTGAGCCACTGGGGAAGCCCCTATACCTACCCTTTACCACACTGAAAAATTGATCTTTTTTTTTTTTGTCTCGGAGCACTTCTAAACAGCTAAAGATACTTTCACTTCTAAACCCTGTTAATCACATGGACCAAACATTCCACCACAGCAGCAAAAGAGATGTCAAGTAGGTTCATGTATTTTAAAAGGCCAAAGAAGATCAGTTTAATTTTTTTTTCTTCTCTTTTAAGCATGCAGCCACAGTTTTCTCAAGGAGTCCACAACTTTGATTTGATACTGTTTTTCCCTCTTGGGACACAAATCACACTGAAATATGGAGACCATTTTCCTGGCTTGTCCTCTTTGCACAATACCCTACTTAATCCTGGGATGGATTGAAGACCTAACTAAATACTGCCCCCCCATCCCCCCGCCCCATTCATACTGAGTACACACCCTCCAAGCTCCCAAACCAGTTAGGCATTATATGGAGGGAGTTCTGCCATACAAATATTTTCCCAGTTGCTCTGTCTTGGCCACACCCACAAAACAAATGAAAAAGTTCTAGAGCCTACTGGGTGGTCAAATACAGCTCTGCTTCCAGCCTCTCCTGAGTCAGGCACACATTTGGCCTGAAGCTGTTTTGTTGTTTTGTACAAATGGAAGCCACTCAACTGCTTTCACACCTTATTTTAATGTCTTATTATTTCAAAGGGATCTCTGTTCTTATTGACATTAATTACCCATCAAGTTCAAAGGCTTTCCTGATTGTGAAACTCCTTCTAAGGCCTCGCTGATTAATCCAGCTTGTTATTAAATTAGAAGTATATTCGTGACCTGTTTTAATGAAGGAAATTTTATTATTGCTTTCCTAATATCCTTAATTATCACCTTGAAATCACATTAATATTTTTCTAATCTCTGTTAAGAAGCTATGGGCTCACTCACTATTAGGTGAGCATTTAATGTCTGCTCTAATCTGGTTCTAAATCATCTTTTCAACCTCAAGCTTAACCCCTTGATTTCTCACCAACCCCTTCTGTAGTCCCTCCCCCCACTCAAAGCCTCAGGTCTAACCAAATACTTTTACACTTTGATGCCTGGAAATGACCTGCACTTCTATCAGTCTCTCTGCCTTACTCTGCTAGCAATAATGGTTTTCACAGAAACTATCGCACTGAAGATTCTTTCTCTACATTCTTCCTACCCCATTCCTCTGAGCTCACCCTGATCACTCTGTTCTCAGATCGCAAAACTACCGTGGCCTCTGCCACACATGGCAGTTGCCACGAAGTCAGTTAAAACTTTGCACTTAGCTCTAGATTCGGATTCCACTGCTAGACTGTAAACTTCAAGGAAGTGAGATTTGCTCTTCTACACTACCGTGGCCTCACAGTCTGACAAAATAAGAGAACTGGACCTGGAGTCTAAAGGACCGGCAGGTGGTAAGCAGTTGAAGCGATCTTTTCTCAGCTCTGTGCTCTGCGATATTCAACTTGTGTTCCTTCTCGTCTCAGTTGCTCACTCATAAACTGGAGAAAGTGCTTGCCTGTTTATCTGGCAGAAAAAAGCCCTGGGTCATCCTTGACTCGCCACTATCTCTCCCTCCTAAGTCCAGTTCTGCCAGCTTCTCCTCTATAGTACACGTTGGATAAAACCACGTCATTCCACCTTCAATATGCCCACTTTGGTCCAAGCCCCATCAAATGTCACCTGGATGGCTGCTATGGTCACCCTGCTTCTATTCTCCCAGCCTTGCCTGATGCTTCCTGCAGTCTCTTTCCACATGATCTTTTAAAGCCTATGCTGGAGAGTGTCATTGCTCTGCTCAGAAGTAGAAGCTCAGTCACAGATATAGCAAACAAACTTATGGTTACCGGGTGGGAAATAGGGGAAGGGATAAAATCAGGATATTGGGGCTGACATATATATAAAATCATTGCAGATGGTGACTGAAGTCATGAAATTGAAAGACACTTGCTCCTTGGAAGAAAAGCTATGACAAACCTAAATAACATATTAAAAAGCAGAGACATTACTTTGCAACAAAGGTCCATCTAGTCAAAACTATGGTTTTTCCAGTGGTCATGTATGGATGTGAGAGCCGGACCAGAAAGAAAACTGAGCACTGAAGAATTGATGCTTTTGAACTGTGGTGTTGGAGAAGACTCTTGAGAGTCCCTTGGACTGCAAGGAGATCAAACCAGTACATCCTAAAAGAAATCAGTCCTGAATATTCATTGGAAGGACTGATGCTGAAGCTGAAACTCTAATACTTTGGCCACCTGATGCGAAGAGCTGACTCATTTGAAAAGACCCTGATGCTGGGAAGGTTTGAAGCCAAGAGGAGAAGGGGATGACAGAGGATGAGATGGTTGGATGGCATGACCGACTCAATGGACATGAGTTTGAGCAAGCTCTGGGAGTTGGTGATGGACAGGGAAGACTGGTGTGCTGCAGTCCATGGGATCACAAAGAGTCAGACACAACTGTGAGACTGAATTGAACTGATATATAAAATAACCAACTAATAAGGGCCTACTGAATAGCACAAGGAACTCCACTCAATACTCTATAGTGACTATTTGAGTGCATTCACGTGTGCGTGCTCAGTCATGTCTGACTTTGACTCCACAGACTGTAGCCCACCAAGCTCCTCTGTCCATGGAATTCTCCAGGAAAGAATACTGGATTGAGTTGCCATTCCTTCACTAGGGGATCTTCCCGATCCAGTGACTGAAGTCCCGATCTGAGTCTCTGGGGTCTCCTGCATTGGTAGGGAGATTCTTTACCCCAGCACCACCTGGGAATAGAAGCTAAAAATGAGTGGGTGTATGTGTAAGTGTAACTGATTCACTTTTCTGTACAGCAGAGACTAACAACCATGAAAATCAACTATATTCCAATTTAAAAATAAATTTGGCTTTAAGAAATAGTAAATTAATATGAATAAATTTTTGATTAAAAAAAAAGAAAACTCACCAGCGCCCTGGATCTCACTTGGAATGAAAGGTAAAGTCCTTACAAAGAGTCCTCTCAGCCTGCACCCTTCTGCTTTGCTCTTGACTTCTGCTCCTTCCTTTGCCTCCTTCCTGGTTCTGGAACATGCCAAGCAGGCTCCTACCCAGAGCTCAGGCCGCCTCTTCTTCCTCCTGGCATGGAGGAAGTAGCTGCATGGATCCCTTCCTTCAGGTCTCTCTCTGTGTCTCCAGGCCACTTTGTCAGAGAGGACTTCTCAGCGGACCTCTCCTTAAAAAGCACCATCATCCATACCTGCTTTCTGTTTTAATCACAAGTTGATTCTTTTTTAATTTTTAAGCATGTTATTTTATTTCGTTGAACCCTCACAGTAAATTTTTGAGGTAGGTGTTGTTATCCCTATATTATATATAGGTCAAGAAATTGAACTGCAGCAAAGAAGGAAACGGCAACCCACTCTAGTACTCTTGCCTAGAAAATCCCATGGACGGAGGAGCCTGGTGGGCTACAGTACATGGGGTCGCAAAGAGTTGGACACGACTGAGGTACTTCATTCACTCACTTAAAGTGATATAAGTTGCACTTTTAGTTACACAACTATAAGCAACAAAACTGCAGATAGAACCTTATTTTATCAGATTCTACCAAGGCCTGTCTAGTCTAGGCTATGGTTTTTCCAGTGTTCATGTATGGATGTGAGGGTGGGACTGTGAAGAAAAATGATCGCCGAAGAATTGATGCTTTTGAACTGTGGTGCTGGAGAATACTCTTGAGAGTCCCTTGGACTGCAAGGAGATCCAACCAGTCCATCCTAAAGGAGATCAATCCTGGGTGTTCATTGGAAGGACTGATGCTAAAGCTGAAACTCCAATACTTTGGCCACCTCATGTGACAAGTTGACTCACTGGAAAAGAGTCTGATGCTGGGAGGGATTGGGGGCAGGAGGAGAAGGGGACGACAGAGAATGAGATGGCTGGATGGCATCACCGACTCGATGGACATGAGTTTGAGTGCCAGTTTGAGGCCTGGCATGCTGTGATTCATGGGGTCTCAAAGAGTCGGATACGACTGAGCGAGTGAACTGAACTGAGAATCTACACAAGAACCAGTGAGACGCTTCAGTTTTTTTTTTAATTGGACTATAATTGGTTTTGGAGAAGGCAATGGCAAGCCACTCCAGTACTCTTGCCTAGAAAATCCCATGGATGGAGGAGCCTGGTAGGCTGCAGTCCGTGGGGTTGCTAAGAGTTGGACACGACTGAGCGACTTCACTTTCACTTTTCACTTTCACACATTGGAGAAGGAAATGGCAACCCACTGCAGTGTTCTTGCCTGGAGAATCCCAGGGACGGGGGAGCCTGGTGGGCTTCCGTCTATGGGGTCACACAGAGTCAGACACGACCGAAATGACTTAGCAGCAGCAGTAGCATAATTGGTTTACAATGTTGTGTTAGTTTCTGCTGTACAATGAAGTGACTCAGCTATGAAAGAAACTGAAAATGACGTTGCTCAGTCATGTCCGACTCTTTGCAACCCCGTGGACTGTAGCCTACCAGGCCCCTCCATCAGTGGGATTTTCCAGGCAAGGGTACTGGAGTGGGCTGCCGTTTCCTCCTCCAGGGGATCTTCCCGGCCCAAGGATCGAACCCAGTCTCCTGCATTGCAGACAGACGCTTTACCGTCTGAGCCACCAGGGAAGCCCACCAGGCAATCAGCTATGCTTGTACATATATCCCCTTCCTGTTGAGCCTCCCTCCTGTTCCCTCATTCCATCCCTTCAGGTCATCACAGAACACCGGAGTTCGCTATGCTATACAGCAGCTTCCCACTAGCTATCAGCTGTACCCATGGTAGTGTGTATTTGTCAGTGCTCCTCTCCCAGTTCATCTCACCCTCCCCTTCTGCTCCTGTGTCCACATGGCCCTTCTCTACTCCTGCCCGGCAAGCAGGCTCACCTGTAACATCTTTCTAGATTCCATTTGTTGTTCTTGTTCAGTCACCAAATCACGTCTCCGACTCTTCGTGACCCCATGGACTGCAACACACCAGACTTCCTGGATTCTATACATATGCATTAATATGTGATATTTTCTTTTCTTTTTAGCCTATTTCAGTCTGCGTAACAGACTCTAAGTCCGTCCACATCACTAGTCCCTTATCTTATTTTACTCCTCTTCAGAGCTTATGTCACCGATGACGTATATTTATGTTTGTGTATATTGTCTCTGTGAATCCTCTATTAGAACATTAGCCTTGTTTTATTTACTGCTATATATCCCCAGGCCTTTGATGAGTACCTGGAACATAGTAGGGACTCAATAAATGCCCATTAAGTAACTGAACAAATGAGTAAGTTTCAGTTCAGTTCATTTCAGTCCCTCAGTCGTGTCCGACTCTTTGCGACCCCATGAATCACAGCACGCCAGGCCTCCCTGTCCATCACCAACTCCCGGAGTTCACTCAAACTCATGTCCATCGAGTCAGTGATGCCATCCAGCCATCTCATTCTCTGCCGTCCCCGTCTCCTCCCACTCCCAATCCCTCCCAGCATCAGACTCTTTTCCAGTGAGTCAACTTGTCACATGAGGTGGCCAAAGTATTGGAGTTTCAGCTTTAGCATCAGTCCTTCCAATGAACACCCAGGATTGATCTCCTCTAGAATGGACTGGTTGGATCTCCTTGCAGTCCAAGGGACTCTCAAGAGTCTTCTCCAGCACCACAGCTCAAAAGCATCAATTCTTCCGCGATCAGCTTTCTTCAGAGTCCAACTCTCCCATCCATACATGACCACGGGAAAAACCATAGCCTTGACTAGACAGACTGTGGTTGGCAAAGTAATGTCTCTGCTTTTTAATATGCTATCTAGGTTGGTCATTACTTTCCTTCCAAGGAGTAAGTAAATTAATTTCCTGGCTGCAATCAGCATCTGCAGTGATTTTGGAGCCCCCAAAAATAAAATCTGACACTGTTTCCACTGTTTCCCCATCTATTTCCCATGAAGTGATGGGACCAGATGCCATGATCTTCATTTTCTGAATTTTGAGCTTCAAGCCAACCTTTTCACTCTCCTCTTTCACTTTCATCAAGAGGCCTTTGAGTTCCTCTTCACTTTCTGCCATAAGGGTGGTGTTATTTGGCTCAAGTTTGGATCCATGGTTCTCCATCTTGGCTGCCCATTAAAATCCAGTGGAGAATTTTAAAGAATATCCATGTCCAGACCACACCCTAGGCCATTTAAGTCAGAATTTCTTGGAGTGATGCCCAAGCCCTGATACCTTTTAAACACTCCCTAGCTGTTTCCACTGTATAAACAAGATTGAAAGACCATCGTGCTGGAGCAGATGAAATCGTGTTTGTGTTCTAATGGTCCCTGTGTTCTTGGCTAGCTCCTCACTAGCTAAGCACCTTGTACATTTCAATTACTTAGTAAATACTTCCTGAACGGTGATTAAAGAAATGTCACATTTAGTGCCTAGAATAGTTTGTGCTCTGGGAAAATCTCAATACTATTTAGTTTGGTTGGATTTAGATCTGTATCTTGCTTAGAAAAAGATGACTGGAGAGTGGAACCACAAGCATGGCGTGGTTCCTTCCTCCCAAGTACTCTGCCAGTTACTAAACACACAGATCCCATTTAGTACTCATATAACCAGGATATTATTTTTGATATGGTAAACCAATGTATTGTTTTTATTCTTTGCAAATTATTTTGACTTCTGGTTCCCCACAGGTTGAATCAGAGGCATTTGTTGCTTTAGGTGAAGTCAGATAGATACTGCCTAAACAAAGATAATTTGTTCAGCTTGGTGGAGTAAACTAGGTTTGTTGACTTCAGATGAGAAAAGTTTTGAAAGCTAGGTTTGTAGAGAGAAAAAAGAATTTGATAAATACCCAAAGTTTCCCTTTAATAGAAAAGAGAAAATGTCAGAATGTCCGAATGACAAGCAGATCCTCCAACTTTTTGTCTCAGGACCCCCTTGCAGTATTACAAATTAGTGTAACCACTCCCTTAAAGAGTTTTTGTTTGTTCATTGCAGCTCTTCTCATAGTTACCATACTTGTAAAATAAAATTAAGACTTTTTTTCAAATGTTTACTAAATCATTTAAAAAATAATAATGTTAAATTCGTTGCATGTTAATGTAAATATTTTATGAAAAAATTATATCATCTAAAACAAAAAAGTGACTTTAAAAAATTTTTTTGTAAATCTCATTAATGTTTGTTTTAATAAGAGACAGTCATATTTTCATATCTACTTTTATTTCAATTCATTGATTTGGTTGGGAAGATATAAAAGAAATCTAACTATGCACACACGCATAGTTCAAAAAGGCAGGAATGTCTTAATAGCTATCCCAGAATATTGTGGAATTTTTCTTTGATACTACACCTGAACCCAACAAGTGGCAGTTTCTTAAAGTTTACATACATCATGGGATCTGAAACCATGTCAATAAATGTTCATTCTCTGACAAATTAAAATCAATTGATTTATCTTGCACTTTGACTAGATCTTTACTTATGAATGTTTTTGCAATATCATGCATTGGTCTTTTGGAAAATATTAATTCACTAAGCTATGTAGAGCTTCCAAATGTTGACATATTTCATGACTCAATATTTTAAAAATCACATTTATTAATATCACCACCCATTGCATCAGAAATGTCTTCAAGTATTGGGAAGCCAGTTCACAGTGGTGGGTATAAGATTTCTAAAATTCTAATTTTCACTTGAGAACTCAAATTTTATCACTGGCAATGAAAACTTGCACTTCTAGTGAGAGGTTCACTTTGTTTGCAAGAATAATTTTTAAGTGTCCAAGGCTGAATAGTCAGAGTTGGTCTGTCAGTCATTCTTTCAAGTAGAAGTGATGTTCCAAGAAAAAAAGAGTTCATGATGTTCACAATCCAGTGCTGGTCCTTGAGACGACCACTGGGGTCCAATGAATGGCAGAAGTGCTTTATGTGTGCTTTCTGTCTTGTTCCATAAAATATTAAAAACATGTGTACTCAGGGGTGGGTATTTATAGCATTAATAATTTTTACTGCTTCATCAAGGGCATTCTTTAGTTAAATTGACTTTTTTAAAAACTTTTGAGTGGGTAGCAGTGAAAAACATGATGAATAGTAATAGTGTTTGGTTCACTGGCTTGATTATTGCTAAAATGATAGCAATTTTACCTATGGCTGTTTTTTGCAACATTAGTGAAAATGCCAACACATTTTAAAAAGCACATGATGTCTTAGTATTTACTAAAATAGTTCTATGTTTCATGGAACCCCTGAAAGGATCTCAGAGCCCTCAGAAGTCCATATACCATGCTTTCCCCTAGAGTAATCAGAAGGATGTAAAGTAACAGAAGCTCCATTCCCAATAGCTTTCAGAAAGAAAGGAAAACATCTGGTCCCTCTCTGTGGAACTAAAGGGGAAGGGAAATAAGTGGCAAGCAAGCCCATCTCTTTCAGCTTCTTAGGACAGAGACATGGCAGGGGCGTGGTGTTTGAAACAACCAGAAGTATGTTTTTTCCCCTAGAAAGAAGTCTTTTTTCTACTTCCTCGACAATAACTCAGAAAAACATCAAACTCTCAAGAGAAGCCTGATATTTAACATAGCATGGGATCAAAATGGAGCTGCCCAAATGTGATTAAAAATGGTTCATGCACATCATGTTTAATGGTGAAAGACTGAGGGATTTTCATCGAAGACTGGTATCAAGGATGTTCCCAGCAAGGATGTCTATTCTCACCACTCTTATTCAATAGAATGCTAGAAGTTCTTGCCACTGCAATAAGGCAAGAACATTTTTTTTAAAATTCATGCAGACTGGAAAGGAAGAAATAAAATGGTCCCTATTTGCAAAAGACATAGGAAAGCTCAAGGAATCTATAAAACAAAAAGAATTAGTAAGGAGTGAATTTTAAAAGGCTGTAGGATACATGATTGACTTGCAAAAATTAATTGCATATTCTATATTCTAAAAATGAGCTATGGAAACAAAGATTAAAAACATAGTATCATTTATAACTGTGTCCAAGAAAATGACATACTTAGGTATAAACTTGAAGATTATGCATAGTATCCAAATGCTGAAATTTACAAAATGATGATTAAAGAAATCAGACAATACCTAAATTAATGGGGAGACAGAATATATCCATGGATTGGAAGATACAATGTGTATTAAAGATGCCAATTCTCAAATGTAGACAAGCTTATTCTAAAACTTATATGAAAAGCCATAGGCCCTACAATAGCCCAAAGGACCTTGACAGAAAAAAATACAGTGGGAGGAGAGTGCTAGATGGTAAGGCTTACTATAGACCTCCAGTAACCGAGACGATGTGCTCTCAGCACAGTGAGGACAGTAATACATATCAGTGTAACCGAACAGAAAGACCAGAAATAAACCCACACAAAGTTGCCCAAGTGTTTTTCATAGGAAGCGAATCCTCAGTAATAAAGCACAAGAACTTGCTGTTGTTCAGTTGCTCAGTCAAGTCCAACTCTGAGACCCCATGGACTGCGGCACACCAGGCTTCCCTGTGCTTCGCTATCACCCTGAGTTTGCTCAAGCTCGCATCCATTGAGTCAGCGATGCCATCCAACCTTCTGATCTTCTATCGCCCCCTTCTCCTCTTGCCCTCAGTTTTTCCCAGCACAATAACTAATAACATAGTAAACTTCATCAAGTATGATTCTGACCGTGAGTGATTTTTTAAAAATTGAGATGTAATCCAGTTCAGTTCAGTCGCTCAGTCATGTCTGACTTTTCGCAACCCCATGAACCGAGATGTAATTCACACACCAAAAACCTCCCCTTTTAGAAGTATACAGTCCAGCTGTGTTTAGCATATTCATAAAGGTATGGAACTGTCACCAGTATCTAATTTCAGAACATTTCAATCACCTCCAAAGAAATCTCATATCCGTTATCCATTAGCACTAGTCTCCATTTCCCTGCTCCATTGACCCCTGTCAACCACTAATTTACCTCCTCTCTACGGATTTACCGCCTCTGAGCATTTCATACAAATAGAAATGTGTGATAAGTGGCTTTCTGTGTCAGTCTTCTTTCATGGGCTGGAGAGAACCCAGGGGGCAAACCAAGGATCCAAAGTGGTTCTAGCACCCACCACTTCCACACTGACACCTCAATGATATCCAGCAAGGATTCTGATGCACCCTGGGGAGAAACCACAAGTTGAACTCAAATCCTCAGAAGACTGACCCCTTACTCAGAAGTGACTGAGTTAATTTGAAAGAGTGTGTTTTAAACCAGAAGAGACTAAGCTACCCATACTGACTGACTTTTCTTCTTCCCTTTTCTTGGGGGAATAGGGAAGCTTCAAAACAGAATGAGATCAGTTATGGAAAATAAGGAACATTCTCTTTTTTTTCTGAAAATCTGAGTCATAGCATTTAAGCTCTAGACTTCTCAGCTCTGAACAATTTCAGGTTCAAGAAGAATAAATTGAGGCTCAGAAATGCTCAGTGATTGCCTGGTGTCACATGCCAGTTCAAGTCTACTGCCAAATGCTGCACTCTTTCTGAGCAAAAGTCAGTCTCTTGCTAACGAGATTAACATCACAGTTAAATGCTTTTCCTCTCACATAGAAAGGGTCATATCCTAGACCATCTCACCCAAAACATTGTCTAAAATATTTGTTCTTCAGTTGCTGAGTCATATCCGACTCTTTGAGATCCCATGAACTGCAGCACACCGTGCTTCCCTGTCCTTCACTATCTCCCAGAGTTTGCTCAAACTCATATTCATTGACTTGGTGACACCATCCAACCATCTCATCCTCTGTTGCTCCCTTCTCCTCCTGCCTTCAATCTCCTCTTGCACTACAGTGTCTGAGGATTTATAAAATAGAACAGGATGAAATTAAACTTTCTGATGTTCCGAATGGGCTTCTCTGGTGGCTCAGATGGTAAAGAATCCATCTGCAATGTAGGAGACCCAGGTTTGATCGCTGGGTCAGGAAAATCCCTTGGAGAAGGGAATGGCTACCCACTCCAGTATTCTTGCAGGAAGAATTTCCTGTAGAGAAGAACCTGGCAGGCAACAGTCCATGGGGTTGCAAAAAGTCAGACATGACTGAGCAGCTAACATTAAAGTTCAGAAGGGTTTCCCGGGTGGCACTAGTGGTAAAGAAACTGCCTGCCAATGCAGGATATGTAAGAACCCTGGGCTGGGAAGATTACTTGGAGAAGGGCAAAGCAACCCACTCCAGTATTCTTGCCTGGAGAATCCCATGGAGAGAGGAGCCTGGCAGGCTAAGTTCATAGGACTGCAAGAAGTCAGACACACTGAAACAACTGAGCACACCGCATGCATGCCATGTTCAGAAACTCTTTAAATACAAGCTCCCAAACCTGATTCCTGCTCAAAACTGAGAGCACAGGTTTAAGATTTTTTAAAATAGTTAAAGAATTCTTTCTATAGGTCTTATATATTATTTTGAAAGTTATAACTAGTAATCAATGAGCAGATTAGGTGTATGCCACTCAATAACCAGCTGTCATTAAATGAGCATCTATTAGGTACCAGACCCTGGGCTGAGTCCTCTCCCTGTATTATCTCATTTCATCCTCACAACTACCCCTTGATGTCTGCTGAGTAATAAAACCCAAGATATAGTATGAGTCAGTGACAGCCTCATTCTAATCTCTTCTCCTGGCCTCCAAGTCCACGTTCTTAAATGATCCGCCATTCTGCCAACAGACTATTGAATCCTACAAGTTCTGGTCTTACAATTTTTCAGGCCATAACATATGGAAAATATGAAGGGGTCACCACAGGAAGCTGATTTCATTGGCCAGATATTTTAGTCTCTCCCTTTGTTCTGTTTTAAATGGAAAAGTGAAAAACCGGAGTGAAATTCTTTCTTGAATGCATATGCATGATAATTCAAAGGGTGTGTTATAGTTTATCATAAAATATCTAAAAAAAGAAGTGAGTGAGTGAGGAGAGAAAGAGCAGAAACCAAGGGGGTATGCGTGCTAATGCAGGCTTCCCTCAAAATACTGAGATTTTATTTTGAATAAATAATTTTTGTGATTAAAGCTTTCAATGTATGTATTATCAAAGAAATTTTAAGCCATACTTGTGGGGGTATTTGAACTCATACTACAAACTAAATGTAAGTGACACAGGATGTTATGGGTTGAATGGTTGAATTGTATCCCCTCCAAACCAGTCATCCTAAAGGAAATTAACCCTGAATATTCACTGGAAGGACTGATGCTGAAGCTGAAGCTCCAATACTTTGGCCACATAATGTGAAGAGCTGACTCACTGGAAAAGACCCTGATGCTGGGAAAGATGGAGGGCAGGAGGAGAAGGGGGTGACAGAGGATGAAACGGTTAGTGGGCATCACCGATTCAGTGGACATGAATTTGAGCACGCTCCGGGAGATAGTGGAGGACAGAGGAGCCTGGTGTGCTGCAGACCATGGGTCTCAAAGAGTCGGACACAGAGACTGAACAGGAACAGCAACAAAAGATATGTTGCAATCGTAAGGTCTGGTGTGTGTGAACGTGACCTTATTTGGAAATGAGGTCTTCACAGATGTAATCAAGTTAAGATGAGGTCATTCGAATGGGCCCTAATTCAAATATGACTGGTGTCCTTTTAAGAGGAGGAGAGTCTGGACACATGCATACCGGGAGAACTCCATGTGAGGACAGAGGCCGAGATTGGAGTGACACAGCTGCAAGATTAGAAACTCCAGAGGGTGTCATCAAAGCCAGAGGCTGAAAAAGGCAAGGAAAGAACTCAGCCGGAGCCCAAAGGTCTGCTGACATCTTGGTTTTGGACTTCTGGTATCTAGAAGTGTGAGAAAATCAAGTTCTGTTGTTCTGAGCCACCTGGCTTGTGGTATTTTGTTACGACGACCTCAGGAAACAAATTCGCTGGGGTTTGGGCAGAAAAAGGAGGGTGCAGTTTGAAGAAAAGGGTGATTCTGTCCTCTTGGAAAGGGGAAGAGAAATAGCAATGACATGGGAAAGAGGTGGCGTGTTCTGGAAAAAGAGGAAGTTTTGACATACCTACTTTCGTGTTTTGATTTTCTTAGAATTCAAAATACGCAGAAAAAAATATTAAGTAAATGGGGTGTCACAGACATCATCAAGGAAAACCACCTATAAATCTTGCTGTACTGATGCATAAGCCTTAATCAAAATGGATGGTATAATTCACAAAGTGGAACCAACCACATATCTTCATTACTGAAAAGAATATACATAATGTGTGTGCGTGTAATGCAGTGTACTTAAAAGTATTGAGCCTCATTCAGAAAGAACACTTTTTAGGGACTTTCTTATTAGATTTTTTTCCCAATCAGGGTCTCACAGTTACAAAATCACCCTTTATTCAGGTGTTGATCAACAGCTCTCAGAGTTCCTTAACTCAGAAATCTGTGATCACGGAAGAATTGGATCATTGTTACTGGATGCACACAGGAGGGAAGTGTATGCTACTCACCATACAGATTTACATAAAATGATCTGCAGAGGGCACAGGGCAGCTTCTGGGATGAGTCACCATTTTGTTCCCATCAAGGGGAGGGAAAGACGCCTTCCAAGGGAGACCGCAGGGCTGTGTTGGAGGAGGGCTGGTCTGAGGCCTCTGCTGCTCATTGCCCCATGTCCTCAGGCTAGACAGTTGATTTACGTTCTTCTCAGGATCCTGGAACCTGGCCTGGCCTTTGCTTCCACCCAAGCTCAAAGACTCTCCTGTTCTAATCCCAGGAGTGACCAGAGCCCTCCAACTGTGGCAAACTTGGCCTGAACACCCTGAGATGCTGGATGTTTTTTTTTTTTTTGCCAGCTGTGTCAATGCAAGGGTCATTTTAATATTCCCATTTTGGAGAGACAGATGGCGTAAACGGTAAGCAGATGCGGCCTTCACCCTCTTCTTTCTGTGGTTCGATGCCCACCCTTTGAAAGGAACCTGATGTCAGGCTCTAGTCATGACATTTAATAGCTGCCTGACACAGGATATCTTCCTTAACCCCAGGCTAAGGCTCTTCACCTGTCAAATGGACATGTGAATATCTCAGAACTTTAGTAAGCCTCGAATGAGGCCATTTTTAAAAGTTGATTTCTTTTAGGAATCCCCTAACAGTCCAGTGGTTACAACTCTGTGCATTCACTACAGGAGGCATGGGTTCCATTCCTGGTAAGGGAACTAAGATCCAAATGCTGCATGGAACAGCCAAAAATAATCTTTAAAATTTTTATTATTATTATTGTAAGAATGAGAAACTTATTTGTTCTAGCATTTTTAGAGGGAAGGGATGGTGAGCCTGGCTATACCCAGAGAAGTGAAGGAATATCTCAAATTGGAAGTTAGATCCCAGGACCTTCTTAGAATGAGTACTATGAGGTTTATTCAGGTCTGCTTTCAGATGGGCTTCCCTGGTAGCTCAGATAGTAAAGAATCTTCCTAAAATGCAGGAGACCTGGGTTCTATCCCTGGGTCAGGAAGATCCCCTGGAGAAGGGGATGGGAACCCTCTCTAGTATTCTTGCCTGGAGAAATCCATAGACAAAGAGCCTGGGGGGCTTCAGTCCATGGGGTCACAACGAGTCAGACACGACTGAGCAGCTCACACTTTCACTTGCTTTCAGATGACACAGGTTCATGGCATCACAAGGGGATGATCACGCCTGTCCTCCCCTGTTGTCATGGTTCCTTCCTCTCTCCCTCTCCCCCCCCACACACCCCTGGCTGAGCACCTCCATTCCCAGGGTGAACAGATCTTTTTAATGGTGAAGGATCTCAGAACTCCTCCTCCACTTGGAGCATAGCCATCTCAAATTTAAATAGTCCAAAGTGGCTCTATGGCTTCCTGCCTGCCCCCACCCCCATCTCTCCTTGCTTCTCCACATTTCAGAAAATGGTGCTCTGGGCCACCCAAGCCAAGCCAACCGAAACCATCATCCCATACTCAAACACCAGCGAGTTCTGTCGATGTTAAGTTAAAATTTCCATAGCAAATCTGCCACTTCCCCTTTCCCCCAAGACTCTCATCTCCCGCCATGAATCTCTTTATTCTTTACTCCTGCGCTCCCACCAGTGTTGCACCTACAGTCAAAAGGATGGCTTCCCAAACTGCAGATGAGCTCATTTCATTTTCCTACTTACTACCCTCTGTTGATAGTTTCTTAGTGGACTTAGCGTAAAACCTGAACTTCCTACAGCTTCCAAGGCTCTGAGTGGCCCCCTCCCTGCCTGCTTCTCTGCCTCACCTCAGGCCGCTTTCTGCACATTAGTTTTGAGCTGTGATTCATGCTTGGTGCATCCTGCCTCAGGGCCTTTGCACATGACGTGCCCTCTGCCAGACAGCTCTCACAACTGATTTTCCAGAATAAGCGCCTCTGCATCCCATAGGTCTCGGGGAAAATGGCACCACAGAGATGTCTACAGACCACTCTGAACGCAGATTCTGCCATTTCAGCTCTACAGTTGTCCTCTTCAGAAAGCATGGTGTGTAATTATTTTTGTCTGTTCTGTTTTGCACTGCAGTATGACATATACTCAAGTGCCCTGATTATAAATACACGGCTTGATGGATTTTTACATATCCATATCTATGCTACCACCAGACATATCAAGAAATAAAACATGACAAAATCCCATACTTCCCTGCATCCTTCCCAAGTCAGTCTCCACAGTATCTTCCTTTCCTGTTTCCAGCTGGGAGAACCATTCTGACTTCTCTCAGCCCCTGATTAGCTTTGCCTGTTCTTGAACTTCATGGAATCTTAATCACATGTCATGCATACTCTGTTGTGTGTGACTCCTTTCACTTAACAGAATGCTGCAAAATTCATCCTGTAGTCATGTCTAAAATAATGTGTTCTCTTTTCTTATGATTGTAATTTTCCATGTTGTGATTATTACACAGCTCGGGTTCCAGGTTGTTGTACTTTTGGTGGACATTTGGACTGTTCCAGTTTATGAGTATTCTGAATCAAACTGTATATGCCTTTTGGTAGACTTCAGAACCTATCTTGTGGGTAAGTATATATCTAAATATGGAGTTGCTGGATCAGAGTGTGGACATATATTCTACTCTTACAGATTAAAGCAATAGTTTTATTTTGATTTTTGTCTTCCCTAGTAGAATTAGACCTGGCTTGAAAGTGAAAAGTGTTAATCACTCAGTCATATCTTATTCTTGTGACCCCATGGACTGTAGCCCACCAGGCTCCTCTGTCCATGGAATTCTCAAGGCAAGAATACTGGAGGGGGTAGCATTGCAGGTGGACTCCTTACTGTCTGAACCAGGCTTGAAACTCAACATTAAAAAAAGCTAAGATCATGGCATCTGGTCCCATCACTTCATGGCAAATGGAAGGGGAAAAAGTGGAAACAGTGACATATTTTTATATTCTTGAGCTCCACAATCACTGCAGACAGTGACTACAGCCATGAAATTAAAAGACACTCCTTGGAAAGAAGTCTATGACAAACCTAGACAGTGTATCAAAAAGCAGAGACATCACTTTGCCAACAAAGATCTGTATAGTCAAATCTATAGTTTTTCCAGTAGTCATGTATGGATGTGAGAGTTGGGCCATAAAGAAGGCTGAGAACTGATGCTTTCTAATGGTGGTGCTGGGGAAGACTCTTCAGAGTCCCTTGGACTGCAGGGAGGTCAAACAATTCAATTCTAAAGGAATTAACCCTGAATATTATTGGAATGAATGATGCTTAAGCTGAAGCTCCAATATTTTGGCCACCTGATGCAAAGAGCTGACTCACTGGAAAAGACCTGATGCTGGGAAATATTGAAGGCAAAAGGAGAAGGTGGCAGCAGCAGATGAGATGGTTAGAGAGTATCACTGATTCAATGGACATGAATTTGAGCAAACTATGGGAGATAACGGAGGATGGAGGAAGGAGCCTGGCATGCTGCAGTCCTTGGGGCCAGAGAGAGGCAGACACAACTTAGTGACTGAACAGCAGCAAGTAGAATTAAGATCTGTGACGACAAGGACCTGTGTGCCCTGCCTAAGTTAAATTCCTAACATCCAGCACAGAGGGCACATTTTTTCGGCACTCAGATAACTTGAACAGGTGTTAGATTCTATTCCTTCAGTCTCTGAGTCTTCATTTTACTTACAGTTTTACTTCCGAGCATCACCAGCTTGTCATGTCTCTTCCTGGTATCTTTTAAGCATCAGCTCTCACTGGTGCCATATTTCCTTCCTGATGCGAAAAGTCCAAGGACAGTCTGAGGAAACAGTCTACCCTTTCCGGTCAGCCCCAGAGTGGTGTGAGGAGACTCTCACTAGTTCCCTGGGCCTGTGACCGCCCTGGGCCAATCAAGTGTGGCTGACGGTCAGAGTCACGTCATCAGCTTGTGCCCACTTCTATGGAAGGATTGCATCCATAACAGAAATTGTGACACTTGTCCCGACCAGCATATGTATGTCGTCCCTGACATAAAGTTGGTGCCCAGCAAATAAACAACTATTATGTGTTACCATTGTTACTCTGACTCTATCAGAACTATGGGCTTCCCCTATAGCTCAGTTGGAAAAGAATCTGCCTGCAATGCAGGAGACCCAGGTTCGATTCCTGGGTCAGGAAGATCACCTGGAGAAGGAAATGGCAACCCACTCCAGTATTCTTGCCTGGAGAATCTGATGGACAGAGGAGTCTGGCAGGCTACAGTCCATGGGGTCACAAGAGTCAGACACGACTTAGCGACTAAACCACCACCACCATCAGTACTATAGTTCATAATTGATTCTCCCCATCTTACACCATCAAATATTCCTTAAAGATATAACCACAGTTTTTGAACATCAGTCTCAATTTCTGCATAATGTTGTCTGCGGATTAGAAAATACAAAATTCTTAATAAAAGGACACAGCCTTTTTATGCAGTAGACAATAATGAATCATTCAAAGGGTATATTTGTTCTAATTTCCTTTAGGAAAGGGGTAGGGGCATTCATGTGAAAAGGCATCACTTTGTACCTGAATACCCATCTGTAATGGAAAGGCTCTTAGGGTGGACTCCATAATTCCTGCTTTATAGTATTCATACCCTGGTTTGATCCACTCATCTTGAGTGTGGCCAGGACATGTGACTTGCTGCTAATCAATAGACTGTGCTAAAGATGACAGGGTATATGGCATTGGGATTGTGTATGCAGTTAACATGATTGCACTACATAAACCTATATCGTCCATCTTGATAGTGTCTCTCTAGTCCATATGGGCTTTTAAGAAGTAAATGATCATGTTGGGGGACTCCACACAGCAGGAAATGAGAGGCAGTACCCAGGAACTGAAGGCAGTCTCTAGCCTGCAATGGCTTCCAACTGAGATCCTCAATGAAACAAGCTCTTGAGTCCTACAATTGCAGGGAACTAAATTACATCAACAACGGTGTGAGTGTGGAATTGAATCCTTCCCCAGTCAAACCTCAGATGAGACTGAAGCCCCAGTCAACACTTTCATGGTAGCTTTGAGACCTTGAAGCAAACAACCTTGGGAAAATGTGCCCAGGATCCTGACCTGCAGAAACTGTGATGATAAATATGTGTTTTTTTAAGCCATTAGATTGTAATATTGTTTCACAGCAATAGAGTTCTATATAGCATCCATTGTGTCATTTGTTTGCTGCTGCTAAGTCACTTCAGTCGTGTCTGACTCTGTGTGACCCCATAGACGGAAGCCCATGAGGCTCCCCCGTCCCTGGGATTCTCCAGGCAAGAACACTGGAGTGGGTTGCCATTTCATTTGTTTAACTAGCATCTATTATGAGCATGCTGCCAAACATGATATTTCGGTGGGATAGAAGATAGTTTATTTAATTATCATTGAACCCAAATAGAACCAGCTTGAAAGTCATCCCCCCGCATTCTATATTTTGTTGTTTCACAGACGTCAAAACAGTGACACAGAGACAATGTATTGCACAGCACTGCTATTATTTTTCTCATTTAATGCTGTTCCCATAAACAATTTCCCTTTAGGCAAAATTAAGTGTTCATGGTAAACAAACTTATTTAGTATCATCACTCCACTTAATTGAATTATCATGTTTTAATAAAATTATTGATGTCTTAAAGTTTCTGAAAAAAGTTTGAAAAATATCGTTATTCCAGAAGGAAGAGCATAGGGACAAACCAGGCCTGCTAAGCACATGCAGCTACAATAAATTATCATCATCAAGTCTGGGATCAATGTTGTAGTCAGAAGATATGGGATTGAGGTGAATGGAAGGGAGGCTTAGGAGAGTGGGGATATATGTATTCTTATGGCTGATTCACATTGTCGTATGGCCGAAAAACCAACACAACATTGTGAAGCAATTATCCTCCAATTAAAAATAAATAATGACCTTTTTATAATATGAACTGTTTTAGATACAAATATTAAATTAATATTTCTGGTTTTATATATTATATGTGGTTAAATATTCTGCATTTCTGTGGTTAAATAATTGGAACTGTCTTGGTTTTCAGCAACTGTGAATTTTGTGGTTAAATTATGTTGTCTAGTTTTATTTTAACAGCTAGGTATATGTGTGTGTGTGTGTACATTTGTAGGTGATTTTCACACAAGTTATAGGTCATTGTAACGAAGCCACAGAAATCTATGAAACTAGCCTATATATGAAAATCATATAAATCACTTTCACTTCAGGTTTAAATTTTGTCCTGTAAGTCTTAGCCGTTAGTAGGAACTTGAAATTGCTCCCAAGGCTTATAAACAGAGCAAATTCTTCTTATTGTTTTTTAGAGATACAATTACCATAATGGAACTGTAGTGTGTGATTGTAGAATGGAACTCGCATCCTTTATAGAAGTGTAAAATGTACTTCTTCTGTTTGAAAGTGTAATTCTGATGTTTTAGTTCACCCATAGGAACACGTTTTTCTATGAAACTGACAACTGCAATTTCATTATTTGAACAATTTTTCCAAATCTCAATCTTTTTTATCAGATTTTAAATTACTGTTTATGTTGTTCTTATGCTCTCTTATGGTATGTTTCTGAGTTTTTATTTACATGAAAGTGTGTTTTCTCCGAAAACAAACAAAACCATACAAAAGCCATATTTTTGTATCAGAAAAAGCAGGTTAATATAACTAGTATGTCGGTGGACAGGTAATGAGATTACAAGGTCTTTACAACCAAATGCTACTATTTTGACATTGATCTACTGTAATCAAGTATTGTTTATTTTTTAATCATATCTGTTTGTCAGCCAAACAGATGCTCCACTGTATTTCAATTGAAATAAAAAATGATATCATGTTAATTCAAAATCTATCCATGTGTGTTTCTACATTTTTATTTCTCTTCACAGGATTTATTAGTATGTTTTTCAAAAGACAACAAAAGTATTTTTCCAAGATCATTTACTGTTGATGAGGGATTAATCACATACTCTACAGATGAAAGCATAAACTGAAACCAATCTATGTAATAAACAGTTTAACAATAGCTATTAAGAGCATAAAATAGTTGATCCTTTGACTCAATAGTTTCTTCCAGGAATTTATAATATGGGTTTAATCAGAGATATGCATAAAGACATATTCAAAATTATTCATCACAGAGTACTTTATTTTATTATAAAAGTAGAAGTTGAATAATATTTCATCTTGTATATGTGCCACGTCATTTTTATCTATTCATCTGTTAATGGGCATTTGGGTTGCTTCCATATCTCGGCTGTTGTGAATATTAATATGGTAGGTCTATTTTTAATTTTTTTGTGAGACCTCAGATTATTTTCCATAGTGGTTGGACAAACTTACCTTCCCATCTATAATGGTTCCCTTTTCACCACATCCTCAGCAGCACCGGTTATCTCTTGTCTTCTTGATGATAGCCATTCTAACAGGTGGGAGGTGATCACTTACTGTGGTTTTGATTTGCATTTCCAGTTGATTAGTGATGTTGAGCATCATTTTTGTGTTGGCCATTTTAATGTTCCTTTTGGATAAATGTCTATTTAGTTCTTCTAGCATGAGAAAGGGAGATTTGTAACCTTTCTCATGGATAAACAGACCTTGAGCATACTATGCTTAGCAAGATAAGTCAGAGAAAGACAAGTACTGTGAGATATCATTTATACGTGGGATCTGAAAATAGCTTAACCTGTAAAAGAACAGCACAAAATGGTGGTTACCAGGCAATGAAGTGATAAGGATGATGGTATTTAAGGGTACAAACTCTTAGTGGGTAACAAGTATAGATATTTAATGCACAGTATAATGAATATAAACAATATAATATTGTACTATAATTATGTAATATGATAAATATCTCTACATCTGCAATCATATCACAGTACATAAAACTTCAAAGTAACACACTGTACACATTAAACTTATACAATGCTACATGTAAAATTCATTCAATTTTTTAAATTGTCAATTTTTTTAAAAAGTAGAATTTGATAACATAAGGATATATATATTATAGAAAATAAACAAAGTGTGGCATCTCCATATGGTAGAATAGTATGCAACTACTAAAAAAAGATTTTTAAGAATTATATAATGACATAAGCTGGTTTAATGTTGAAATAGCAGAATACAAAACTAGATTATTGAAATAGACACCTATAGAAGAAATGTGGAAAGGAAAAACAGTAATAGTTTAACATTGTTTCTGATGGAAATATCATGGATAATGAAAAATGATGGATACCTAATTTTACCTCCTATCAAGTTTGTGCCACAGCTCTTCAGTAAACCTTAATGTCACCTTAGCCCATTTGTAGATTTACTGTGAAGAATTAGGATATAGACAGTGTCTATATCCAGGATAAATAAAAGAGTCAGAACAGCCTTCTCTGAGCTGCACTCTTCCTACAGTTGGTGGTAGAATAATTTTCTAGACTAATCTAGAAATTTGAATTCATAATTCATATTAATTAATGCTACTTATCAATACTGGGAGAGAATTATTTGATATTGCAGTATTAAGCCTCATAACTATACAAGTATTTTGTGGGTTATTTTATGGAAATGTGAATATAATTAAAACTACCGTGAACAGCAGTGAAGACCCTGGAGGCGGAAGATTAAGGCACATATCAATAGCTGAATAGTTCTTACCTGAATATGACTTGGAATTTAGGAATGTGAGGGAGAAAGAAGAAGAGAGGGGAGTAGTGAGGGAAAGATGGAAACGTGGTGAAGAGCATCCCCAAATTCCTGAAGGACGTTTATGAACAAGAATCTCGTGTTTAATTTTAAGTACTTTCGTTGTTTGTTCACTCGGTCGTGTCCGGCTCTCTGTGACCCCAGGACTACAGCTCACCAGGCTTCCCTGTCCTTCACCGTCTCCCGGAGCTTGCTCAAACTCAGCTCCATTGAGTCGGTGATGCCATCCAACCATCTTGTCCTCTGTCGTCCCCTTCTTCTCCTGCCTTCAATCTTTCTCAGCATCAGGGTCTTTTCCAATGAGTCAGCTCTCCGCATCATGTGGCCAAAGTACTGGAGTTTTAGCTTCACAACAGTCCTTCCAATGAATATTCAGCGTTGATTTCCTTTAGGATTGACTGGTTTGATCTCCTTGAAGTCCAAGGGACTCGCAAGAGTCTTCTCCAACACCACAGTTCGAAAGCATCTATTCTTCGATGCTCAACCTTCATAAAGAAGCTCTCACATCCATACATGACCACTGGAAAAGCCATAGCTAAATTGTGATATACAGTATCCTTCCATCTCTCCCCAGATAATGTCTGTTGAGTACAAGGATGTTATATACAGGTTTTGTTTATGTAGCTGTTTGATAAGTGTGTTGTGTGTAAGAAGCACCTGGATGTGTGTCTGAAAGAGGAGTGTGAACATGTGTGTCAGTATGTACACATGTATGAGTGTGGGCAAGAGAGTGAATGTGGTCCAAGCAGGAAAGAGATGGAGACAGATGAGCTTGAGTATCTATTTGTGTGTGTGTGTGTGTGTGTGTGTGTGAGTATATACGAGAGAGTAAATATTTGTCAGAAGGGGGAGAGGGTGATTGAGACCGTGTGTGTTGTGTGTGAACAACAGAACATGTCTGAGAGAGTGAGGCGTGCATGCGTGTGAGACAGCACGCTGAAGGATCTGTCTGGTTAACTCTTCTGTCCGGTTCCAAGGAGCCCAGAGGAACACTGTGTTCAGAGGGACAGGGAGACATAACCCAGAACTATTTGGCAGAAACAGGGGTTGAGAAGGCCCCGGAGGAGACTTTGTGCATCCCAAACTCATCCTCATCCCTCTCAAACCATGAGTTTGACAACCTTGAAAGTGAGGCCATTCTCCTTTCCACAAGCCACAGAAGTGGCGTTTGGGCTAAACTCTGAATCTTGAGTAACTGAGGACTCTGGCTGTAATCAGCGTTGATCACAAAGATGAATCTACATAGTTTTCAGCCCAATGAAATGATGTTCAGTGCCTAGAAGGGCCTCTAAAGCAAAGGTGGTGGTAGAATGTGGGACAGGCATTCTCACACGTGCATACAATTCAGGGGCTTGTCAGTTGTGAAGGCCAAGCGACCCTACACACTTGACCGTAGGGATGAACTGAACGAAGCAGGTCAGCTAGTGACCACGTCCTGCACCCTGCTAGCTAATACCACTGCCTCACGGAGTTCTTCAATTGCTTAAAACACTGGGTGAGATGGGAGAGACCCAACTACTTGGGCTGTTCAAGCTCAACCAGATAAGGAAAGCAATCGAGTCCCTGCAGTGTAGACTTGGTGAGAACACCTGGACCTTAATAGATGTGCATTCTATTTGAAGTGCTTTTGTTACTGTCTGGAGCACTGATTCTCCTTAAACAGCCAGTGGAGGTGAGAGGGTCCCATTATAACAGACTGGTTGAGAGGTTGACTTTTGATATAAAACAGACCTATCAGCAACCACGTTTTAGACTGGGAATATTGTGATGTTAATCTAGCCAACCTACCAAGTCTTCTTCAATAGCATGTAATCAACACTACTATTTTGTCAAGGTTGTTGTATGCTTCCCTGGTGGCTCAGATGGTAAAGAGTCTGCTTGCAATGCTGGAGACATGGGTTCAATCCCTGGGTGGGGAAGATGCCCTGGAGAAGGAAGTGGCTACCCAGTCCAGTATTCTTGCCTGGAGAATTCCATGAACAGAGAAGCCTGGCAGGCTACAGTCTATGGGGTCACGTAGAGTCAGACATGATGGAGAGACTAACACATTCACTTTCGTGAGATAATATACATAATGTGCTTCAGACAATGTTTTAAGACAATGGTAACAATATTGGCTATCATTATTAGCATCAACGCTAAGTAAAATCACTCTGGGAGATACTGGGATTGTTTCATAGCAGACACCTGACCCCCAGGCTATAAACATCACTGTGTAGCCAGAACTCACTGCCATCCACTTGGGATTTGCTTTCTTGTTTCCCCTGATAAGTTTTGATTGAGCTAATGCAGAAGGCCAGTGGCAGTGTTCAGCTTTGTCACTCAAAGGTAAAAACCATATTACTGTCCTCCTTTCTTGTTCTTATAATCACCTTCACCTCATCCAAAACAATCAGTGATAGAAAACAATTTGGATTCGGGTGAGGAAATGGGAACTCTGGGACTGCAGTTCAATTTTCACTGAAGCTGATTTGCCCTTGCTCTTTAGCACTGATAAGGAGACAGAAATACAGTCAGATACCAGGTTGGGAGAGAGTGAAAGACAATGGAACCCAAGTTTGTAACACAACTAGATGCCCTGTGCTGATACTGGGGCTCAGGGCCAGTGTCTGGCAGCCTGACAGTAAAGACTGGAAAACATCGAGAGGGAGAGAAAGGAAATCAAAGCCTGAACCGTTTACCACACAGCCATTGGACACAAGGAAACTTACCCCTGGCACCTGGCCTTTGAGGTAATGCTCCTTCTTCTCCCAGGAGCATAATAGCTCCATTGTTCACCTCGTGAGGAGCTCAGGCGTGCAATCAGGGAGGGAGAGAGTCAGACCCAGGGCATAAAAAGAAGGTGAGCATGGCCTTTGATGTGCTTCCAGGCCCGGGTTGGGGACCCGGGCTGTGAAAAAGAGGCATGTCAGCGATCTTTGTCTTCTCACCTGGGAAGACACTTCTAACATTGCAAATCCTCGCCTTTATCTGCCCCCAGCGCATTAAATCAAATGGGCACGGCTGTCATCAGCTGGGGCTTGAAACCAAAGCACACACTCGGGTTTGACTTCATCGACACGCCTCACTCGCAAGAGCAAGATCGGATAACTTGGGGCCGAGAGAAGGCGGGCGGTACAGCTGTAGTGAGATGTTTCTTACTATGGCTCGTTAGATGTTTTCCCAGACAAGTTCTGTTGGTGCAAGTGAAACAGTACTGAAGTTCAAGAATACTTTCAGACGTAGAGGATGCCAAGGACCCTGGGCTCAAAGGCCCTAGTTCCAACAAGGAGCGACATTCATTCTACTTATTACAAACATTACAGTGAGCCCCCAGGAACACAGGACTTCGATGTTTTATTAACATATATCAACTGTTATCAGATGTCAATAGCTCTGGTTCCTGTTCTCCAGGTGTCTATAACTTTAGGCCTCTGATTCATGATGTCAAATATGTCCAATCATTTCTAGAACATGTCTACTTTAAAACTTCTAGCTATACAGGATTAGGATTAGGTTAGGATTCTAGCTATACAGGATTAGGATTCTACCCGGCTAGATTAGGATTCTAGCTATTACTGATTAGGATTCTGCACTTGTTGATTTAAAGCCACAAGCCTTTAATAAGAAGCTTTCTGTCAAAAGGGCTTCACTGGTGGCTCAGCTGGTAAAGAATCCACCTACAATGTGGCAGACCTGGGTTCGATCCCTGGGTTGGGACGATCCCCTTGGAGAAGGGAAACGCTCCCCACTCCAGTATTCTGGCCTGGAGAATTCCGTGGATTGTATAGTCCATAGGGTTGTAATGAGTCCGACGCGACTAAACAACTTTCACTTCTGTTAAAAAAAAAAAGTATAGGAACAATTGAATTATAAGGACTGAGCCATTAACCTTTAGCCACTGGCCATCTCCTTGATATCCTCTTCACCCACATTACTGCCCTGTGCTACCCAGAAATTTATTAAGTGGGATCTTCCTAAAGCAGCAAGACACTGCTGGTCCCTTGAGCCTCATAAAGGCTGCTGCCCTCCTATTTCTTCAGATTCTGTCACCATGGAGAGGGACTTTCACCTTGCTGCTACTGGCCAAAGCTTACTCTGGCAACATAAGGCTAATATATATATATATATATATATATATTTAAATTGTATTTATTATTTATTTATTTGGGCTATGCCGGGGTTTTTTTTTTTTATTGCTGTGCGGGCGTTTTTCTAGTTGCGGCGAACAGGGGCTGCTCTCTAGTTGCGGTGCGCCGGCTTCTCATCTTGGCGGTTTCTCTGGTGGTGGAGCAGGGCTCTAGGGCTCATGGGCTCAGTGTTTGCAGTTTCTAGGCTCTAGAGCACAGGCTCAATAGTTGTGGCGAATAGGCTTAGTTGCTCTGCAGCATGTGGGATCTTCCCAGATCAGGAATCAAACCGGTGTCTCCTGCGTGGGCAGGCAGATTCTTTACTACTGAGCCACCAGGGAAGCGTGGGCTAATATATTTAATTGATGCAATACAGTGTATCCTTCATAGCTCAGTAGGTAAAGAATCTGCCTGCAATGCAGGAGACCCAGGTTCGATCCCTGGGTCGGGAAGATCCCCTGGAGAAGGAATTGGCAACCCACTGCAGTTTTCTTGCCTGGAAAAATCCCAATAGACAGAAGAGCCTGACGGGCTTCAGTCCATGGGGTCACAGGAGTCGGACACGACTGAGCGACTAAACCACCATCACAGTGTACCCTTCCTCACACTTCTGTGTGCCTGCTAAGGGACTTCAGTTGTGTCTGACTCTTTGTGACCCCATGGACTATAGCCCTCCAGGCTGCTCCGTCCATACGGATTCTCCAGGCAAGAGTACTGGAGTGGATGGCCATCCCCTCCTCCAGAGGAACTTCCTGACCCAGGGATAGAACTCATATCTCTTGTGTCTTGTGCATTGGCAGATGGGTTCTTTACCACTAGTACCACCTGGGAAGCCCTCCTCATACCTCTAATTCTCTATAATTTCTTAATTTTGTAAACATGTATTATTTTAATAATTGAAAAATAGATGAGTTATCTTTAATACTCAGTTCTAGTGTCAAGCTGCGTGGAGGAAACCAATAGAAAAAAATATAATGAAAAGAAATCCTACAGTTCTGTTTCCAATGTATATTTGTTAGAATGTAGTATTAAGCCACAAAGCTCTCTGTCCCATATCTGATTCTGTGAGCCTCGGTTTTCTTATTTGAAAATGGCAGCAGTAAGGACCTACCTCTCAATCTTCTTGTGGATATCATAAAAGCATCTAGTTCAAGAGTCTGTCATGATGTCAGTTTCCAGCCTCCTGTTTATTCTCTATTCACATCTCTCATGACTTTTAGATAAATGTCCATGAATGCAAGAGAAAATATAGAACCAGTCTTGAAGGTAATGTTCAGTTCAGTTCAGTTCAGTTCAGTCGCTCAGTCGTATCCGACTCTTTGAGACCCCATGAATCACAGCACCCCAGGCCTCCCTGTCCATTACCAACTCCCGGAGTTTACCCAAACTCATGTCCATCGAGTCGGTGATGCCATCCAGTCATCTCATCCTCTGTCAGTAATGTTATCTGAATCCAATTTTAAAAATTGGATCATGTGGAAAAGAGCTTCTGAACTGGCTCCCAGTGATCCCTGCCTTCTGGTGTTTATATCATTCTGTAATTCTCTCCCCTTGAGCGTGGGCTGGACCCAGGAACTTGTTTCTAATGAATGGAATACAGCCACAGTGATAGGAGGTCACTCTGAGAGCAGGTTATAAAAAAGCCGTGGCTTCCACCTTGTCTTCTCTCTCTTGCCCCTTCTGATGGAAGCCAGCTTCCACCTTATGAACTGCTAGATGGAAGATTAACTGAGGGTGTCCTGCTCCAACCATGTGAGTGAGCTTGTAAGTGCATCTTTCCCTTATTTGAGCCTTCAGATGACTGCAGCCTCAGCTGGTACTTGACAACAGCCTTATGGGAGACTCTGAGCCAAAGACACCCACCTGAGCTGCTCCCAGATTCCCAATGTACAGAAATTCTGAGATAAGAAACATTGTTGTTTTTAAGATACTCAGTTTTGGTGTAATTTTTACGTAGTGGTAGAAACCTCGTGTGAACCAATATATTCTCTGTCTTAAACATTCATTTATTTTCCATTGAAACACAGTTAATCTGCCATGTTGTATTAGTTTCAAGTGTACAGCAAAGCAGTTCAGTTCCTTTTTCAGACTCTTTTACATTATGGATTATTACAAGATAGTGAATACAGTTCCCTGTGCGATACAGCAGGTCCTGGTTGTTTACCTGTTTTATAAACAGTAGTGTGTACCTGTTAATACCAAATTCAACACATATTTATTAATGAGATAGCTTACATTCCTTTTTCTTTCCCATACTAGGTCTTTGAACTCTTGTTGTGTATTTCACGCTTACAGCACAACTCCATTCTGACGAGTTATATTTCAAGTTGTCAGCAGACTCATGTGGCCAGAGGTTTGTTATCCTCCTGAGCAGTGCTACAGACCAGTGTATTTTCCTACACTCTTTCTCTACTGTTTTTACTCGAACCCTTCCAGGTGGCCATGACTAACATTTATACTCCTTTTTGTTAAACACAAACACACTCAGAAAAGTTTGCTATCCTCTTTCTAATATCCCATCACTCCTATTACTCCTATATTCTATGAAGACCTAGCTAGGCACTATATACTGATGAGGGGGTGATGTTTTTGTTTCATAAATACCCTACACTTGTCCTCAAATCACCCCCTAATAGAACCAATGTAGCTGTGAAGGTGTCTTAGAAACTGCGCCTTCCCTCATGGGGATGTTGTGTGCATGGTGACCGAGTAGGGAGGCCACATCATCAGGCCGTGATGGCTTCTAGGAGGTGCCAGGCAGGCTGAGAAGGGCTGCAGTGCTGAATAACCAAAACTTGAAGCACAGGGTCAAGAGAGACATGGAAAATGACAGCAAACTGGGACAGCTGGCGAATTGCTTTGCCAGCCAAAATGTGTGCCAAAGCCCACAGATATTTTTAAATCTCTCCCATGCCTGCAACTGGGAGGAGAAAAAAGGAACAGTGTGGTTGAGAAAGACCTATTGTCTGCATGGTCAAATATTTTATTCTTATTCAAATAATAATACTAATTGTAAGCAGTTACCAAAAAAGGGGGTCCAACTAGAACAGATTCCAGTGAGAGGATTGGGTTTTTATTGAATTAAAAACAGTAAAAACACGCATCTAGCTCATTTAATTGTCGCCTTTAAATCACACAGTAACACTATCCATGTGTTGATGTCACAAGAGGCGAAATTGCCGATTATTTATTCACCACATAATCCAAGTAAGTAAAAAGAAAATTTTTTAGTTCCAGTCTTTTGGTTAACTATTTTAAAGGATCCACACAATAATATATAGAACCCCAGATTTTGCTGATTTGGTTGTCACTGTCACTTTGACTCTAAGCATGAGTGTTTTTTTTTACTATGCTCTCTTGGTAATAGCCACCCAGGGAGGTCTGGGAGTGCTTCCTCCCCCAATTTTCTCATAACTTGTGGCTTTTTTTTTTTTTTTAATCTCCATGTCTGAGCAGAGAACAGAACTGGGATGTGAGAAAAAAATTATGTGCAGGAAAATATTTCCCATCACTATTCCTACAATGTCATTACATTTAATTGACCAGCAGAAAGAAAATAAGAATTGCTTGTGTGCCTTCACCAAAGAGAGAAAAACAAGGAATAAATAATGGCTCTATTTCCTAGCTGACCTTGGAAAACAGAACTAGACTGAAAAAATCAAAACTCCTCTACTGCAGGGGGCCCAAGTCCAGCGAAAGAAAAAAATGAAAGCATTCGCCACTAGGAGGGTAAAGAGAGGGGAAGAAAGTGCCCTGGGGGATGGGTTAAATGGAATAAATCACCAGCAAACATTAACCCATCAGCCGAGGTGTGCCTCATTTTGATCAGTCTCCTGATACTGTCTGGGGTCCTGAAATAGCCCCCAGAAGGGACAAGTTGACCTGTCCATGGCCTGTCTGCTTTCAGAACCCTGGATCTTGAGAACTTGGCTGTGGCTAATGGATGTTCACAACAGGTGTCCCATCAGAAAGTGGACTGAGCTGGCTCCCTGTCTTCCACTACATTGCCCGTGGGGCAGGTATGTTCTCCAGAGATGCTTGTAGAATGAGTGAACAACTGTAATGGGGGCAGCTGTTGGTCTAGCTGTAAAAGGAATTCCTACTCAGGAAGCATAAAAAAATCTATAGGAAATAAAATTTAAAACTCTATAGGGAGGTAAATACAGTATCTTCCACGTTTTTTAAAAAATTTTCTTGAATTAATTTTTACTGGAGTATAGCTGTTTTACAATGTTGTGTTAGTTTCTAGTATACAGCAAAATGAATCAGTCGTACACAAACATATATCCTCTCCCTTCTGAATTTCCCCCCCATTCAGGTCACCATGGTATACTCTCATTAGCTACTTATTTTATAAAGAGTATCAGTGGGGTATATGTGTTCATTCCAATCTCCCAATTCCTTTCACCCAACCCACTTTCCCCCTTGGTATCTATATACTTATTCTCTATCTCTTGCAAATAAGATCATCTATCCCATTTTTTTAGATTTCACATATATGTGTTAATATACGATATTTGTTTTTAAATTGCAGGCTCCCCTCTGTGTGACTCCTTGTGAACCAATCCCCAGAATAACCTCAGGTGATGGGACATGTCTTGCCATTCCTCTGCCATAATATCTTTCCTCACTACCAACTCAACTTCTTTCTAGGCTGCTTGTTTTCTTAACCTTCCCCCATGTTGTTTGGTTTTCCTGCACATGTAAAAAGTATGTATAGTCTCCAAAATTGTGTGTGTGTGTAAAGTTCTACATGCCTGTGTGGCTATTCACAGGAACTTTGTTGTGAAGAAAGTGCTAGAAGAAGATTCTGATTCTAGAATCTTCTAGAAGACAGCACTGGAAGAAGATTCTGATTCTAGAATCTTCTAGAAGAAAGCACTGGAAGAAGATTCTGATTATAGAATCTTCTGGAAGAAAGCGCTAGAAGAAGATTCTGATTTCACCAATTAGAAAGGCATCTAGGAACCCCAACTTTAACATATGTCCAGACTTTAACAAAGCAAAACAATGGCAATATATGAATAAAATTTAGCATTAAAATTATTTAAAAACCTTTCTATTATTAGGAAGGATGATGTCATCAGATATATTTCTTAAATCAGTGCATGATAAGTCTGAAGTGAGGTCAACTCATTCGACAATTGACTCGTGGAAATACAAAGGATGAGGTAGAAAAGCAGAGGGTTTGGTGTTTGTTATATTCTTGTTAATACTCTTCAGCTACATGTAACTCTCCCATGTCACACGTGGCATCTTCTCCAGGAGTGAATTTGAGGGTGGAGATGTGGAAAGAAAATACAAACTTGGTTCTCAAGTCTCTGAGGTGACTACTTCCTATCCCTCCATGACAAATTCATCATTCGTTTCTAAATCTAGAGAGAAAAGCAGGGATATGCACTGTGTTGGAAATAAGGTGACTAATATACAGCTTCTTACAAGAAAAACATTTGTGTGTCATTATATCAGAAAACACAGACACTGAGTCAAGGAACTTTTTCAAGGCATCTGTTTGGCATCCTCCTCGCATGTGTCGCTTCAGCTGGCGGTAGTGGCGGGAGCGGAGGCCCGGAGGCTGTGCGACCGCCTGGGTAATAGCCCCTCGGGCCGCTCCCGCTTCGGAGACGCTTGTAGAGGCCGTGGGGAGGCTGAGATGCTGTCTGGCGGAGGGGGCCGGGCCGGGCGTCTCCACACCCCCGCCCACGCGGGCCGCTCTGGGGTCCCCGGGGTTGCCCTCTTCGCTTCAGGTTTTGAAATGACTGCTGACCTTTCTGAATCCGGTGGCATGATTGCAGAGGAGGCCAGAGGAGCAACACCAAGTGAGACGCAGATGACCCGCTTCGAGTCCTTTACTGTGGAGTCTGTTCATTACCAACAGAGTGCTGTGAATATATGCCTGATGCTGTTAGATGTAGACAATGGTTACAGAAGACTTTTCCAAATGAGTTTGCAAAACTTACTGAAGAAAATTCACCCAAACACGAAGCTGGAATTGGTGAGGGTCAAGGAACAGCAGGGGAAGAGGAAGAGAAGAAAAAAACAAAAGAGAGGTGGAAGGGGTCAAATAAACAGAAAAAGAAAACTGTACCACAGAAGGTTACGACAGCCAAAATTCCCAGAGCAAAGAGAAATATGTAGCAAGAGTGTGTGGCCTTGCAACTTTTGAAATCGATCTTCAGTTCAGTTCAGGCGCTCAGTCGTGTCCGACTCTTTGCGACCCCATGAATCACAGCACGCCAGGCCTCCCTGTCCATCACCAACTCCTGGAGTTCTCTCACACTCATATCCATCGAGTCAGTGATGCCATCCAGCCATCTCATTCTCTGTCGTCCCTGTCTCCTCCTACCCCAATCCTTCCCAGCATCAGAGTCTTTTCCAGTGAGTCAACTCGTCGCATGAGGTGGCCAAAGTATTGCAGTTTCAGCTTTAGCATCAGTCCTTCCAATGAACACCCAGGATTGATCTCCTTTAGAATGGACTGGTTGGATCTCCTTGCAGTCCAAGGGACTCTCAAGAGTCTTCTCCAACACCACAGTTCAAAAGCATCGATTCTTCGGCGATCAGCTTTCTTCACAGTCCAACTCTCACATCCATACATGGCCACGGGAAAAACCATAGCCTTGACCAGACGGACCTTGGTTGGCAAAGTAATGTCTCTGAAGCACAAAGATTTTTTGCTCAGAGATTCTCCTGTGGTACCTCAGGGGAGGATGAAATCATCATTCAGGGAGACTTTACAGATGATATTATTGATGTCATTCAGGAAAAATGGCCAGAGGTGGATGATGATAGCATTGAAGATCTTGGAGAAGTGAAGAAGTGATTTTGAAAATGTGTCTGTATTTAATGATCTGAACTGATTGTTGATATGGCCAAAGGGAGAGAGGCCTTTTTAAAATATATATATTTATCCTACAGTAAAACTGTAGCCTACCCTCATCCTTGGCATTTTCACTGTTCTGTCCAAGGCTGCTTGTTTTTTGGTGTGTTTTTTTTTTTAATTGCCAAAGTCTAATAAACAGGAGAGACTGTCATGCTTATGCATGAGATAGAATTTAGTCAAATAAAAAATTTTGATCATTTGGTACTGAAAAAATAAGTAAATAAATATTATATTACAATATAATAACCCATAATAAAAAAACTTAAAATTAAGTTTTAGTTATGGATTAATTGGATGATGAATTCATTATGTTTAAATAATAGTGTATAATGTCAAAGAGATGATTTTGGGGGAATAGGTCTCTAAACAGCTGTATATATGCTTACATATTTGGGTGCAAGCATATATAAAATCAATAATATTGAATATATACTATGCACAGGTTTTTTAGTATTAAAAGAGCACTGGAGGTCTCTATGTCTACATTTACATCTATAACTACATGTTTGCATGCTAAGTCACTTCAGTTGTGTCTGACCCTTTGTGACCCCATGGAAAGAGGAGCCTGGCGGGCTATTGTAGCCCGCCACGCTCCTCTGTCCATGGGATTCTCGAGGCAAGAATGCTGCAGTGGGTTGCCATTTCCTTCTCCAGGGGATCTCCCCGACTCAGGGATGGAATCCTCGTCTCTTGCGTCTCCTGGATTGCCAGGTGGGTTCTTTACCACGAGTGCAACCTGGGAATTTCTACATCTATTTCGACATCCCTCGTTCTCTCATCTGGGGTCCTATGGCATCCTCTCTCTACCATTATCTTTACTTTCACAAAAAAGTTTTGTTGTACCACAACTTCCTTTTGAAAATAGTTGTCTTGGTCCAGTGCTGACCCAGTTGAATAGTCACTCCAACAGCAGCTCCAGGAGGTTCACCAAGAACAGACTGCATTGGAAAATCAATTGGAACAACTTTGTCCAGTCACTGTGTTGAGACCCCCTTCAAGATTCATGTCACAGTGGGTGACCTCTTCTGCAAAGATCTTTCCTTTGAATGTTTCAATCCTACTGCTTGACACAGATGTCTAACACTGTGTCAAAAGCCGTGAGCCATGGAATCTACCCTTATCACCTTTTCTCTTGTTCTTCACGTGTATGTTTTACTGCGGTGAAAAAAATAAAACTAATTGTCATCAGTGGAATTTATCTCCCATTATTAAGCACTTCCTCAAGGTGTTAAAATGTTGTTGTTCAGTTGCTCTCATGTCTCTTTTCCACCCCATGGACTGCAGCATGCCAGGCTTCCCAGACCTTCACTGCCTTCCAGAGCTTGCTCAAACTCATGTCGACTGATTTGGTGATGTCATCCAACCATCTCATCCTCTGTCGCCCCCTTCTCCTCCTGCCATCAATCTTTCCCAGCATTGGGGTCTTTTCCAATGAGTTGGCTCTTTGCATCAGGTTTTCAAAGCATTGGAGCTTCAGCTTTAGCATCAGTCCTTCCAATGAATATTCAGGATCAATTTCCTTTAGGGTCGACTGGTTTGTTCTCCTTGCTGTCCTAGAGACTCTCAAGAGTCTTCTCCAGCACTGCAGTTGAAAAGCATCTTCAGTGTTCAGCCTTCTTTATGATCTACCTCTCACATCCAAACGCAACTACTGGAAACATTACCAAAACCAATTTTCTAGCAAATAAAAATAATTTAATGCCTCATTTTAAAAAAATGTCCTTGAAGGCAAGAACTATGTTTTTTTTCAGGGTTGAGTCCCCAGTACCTGGAATCTAATAAGTGTAGATCACATGTTTAGAAAAGAAACAAGGAGTAATTTTAGTTTTATCAACGATCAAAATTTACTTCATCTAAGATCCAGGATTTTAAAGGATGGCCTCATGGTATCAAAGTTTTAAACTGTTTGTACTAAGAATAATATGGGCTTCCCTGGTGGCTCAGTAGAAAAGAACCTGCCTACCAATACAGGAGATGTGTCTTCTCCAAGGAAGACAGATCCCCTGTAGAAGGAAATGATAACCCACTCCAGTATTCTTGCCTGGGAAATCCCAGGGACAGAGGAGGCTGGAGGGCTATATTCCATGGGATTGCAAAAGAGTTGGACGCGACTTAGTGACTAAACAATGAAAACAACTAAGAATAATATACCCTAGCTCTTCCTGATTTTTTTTTTTAATTCCCAAGAGAAACATTTTCCTTTCCACTAGCAATTACTTATTTAATTCGTAGTCTATTATAATAAGCTTTCTCTAGTCATCAATTGCTAGGCAGCAAACTATCCTATAGTTCAGTAGCTTCAACCAAAGATTTTGTTTTCTCTGCAGTTTGAGGGAGTTAAGAATTTGCAGAGGTCTTGACTGGATGACCCATCTCTGCTCTTTGTGGCTTCAGCTGCGGAGTGACTGGGCTGGAGAAACCACTTCCAGGATGTCCTCTGCACTCACACGTTGGGCTTCTTAGTGCATTTCCCTCTCCTTCTCCCTCCCTGTCTCTCTCTCATGCTCTCTCTGTGTGACATCTCGTTTTCCAGAGCCTCCCTTGCCTTGTGGCTTGGGTTCCTCCCAGGATACATGGCAGCCTCGGTCTCTGTATCCTTCTTTCTATAGGATGTGTCGGGGTTCTAAGAGCAAATTTTCTGAGACCCAGAAGAGGCAAGACTTTTGTAGCCTAACCTTACATGAGAAGGACAGCATGTCACTTAGCCCATATTCCCTTGGCCAAACAAATCATAGAGCACCCCCCCACCCCAGATTTAAGGGTAGGGGTCTTAACACGCTCCACAGGAGTTGGGTTGAAGAATTTCTGGCCATCTTTAATCTGCCACAAGACTCACAGGGAAGACATGGCAATGAGCCCCTCTCTTTAAAAACACGAGACTAGGCTTTCCCAGTAGCCCAGTAGTTAAGAATCTGCCTTGCAGTGCAAGGGACACCAGTTCGATCCCCATTCTGGGAAGATCCCACATGCCTTGGAGCAACAGAGCCCATGCACCACACCTGTTGAGTCTGTTCCCTACAGTGTCCAGGAGCCATAACTACTGAGCCCACGCACCCTATAGCCTGTGCTTCGCAACAAGAGAAGCCGCTGCAACGAGAAACCCCTGCACTGCAACATTGAGGAAGCCCTGCTCGCTGTAATGAGAGAAAGCCCGTGTGAAGCAACAAAGATCCACTGCAGCCAAAAAATAAAAGAAATAATCTTAAAGAAACAAAAACCACGAGGCTATGTTTCGTGAAGCATGGCTGGACTCAGAGCCGATGCTCCATGTATTTTTTGTGACTCGATTGAATAGATGATTTGATTAAGGAAGGGAGTACCAATTCTGTTTTCAGTGCTGCAGTCTGCCTGTTATTAATAGTCTTTCTTTTAAATAGGTAAATAGATTTAATCATGCCAGTATAAATATTATGCCCCGTATACTTAATGCAATCCCCCTCTGGGTGGAAAAATGTAGTAATATGAATCTATTTAACTGTGGCCCAAATTTTTCATACTAAACACATGGAGTTTGTGCTGGAAAACTGAATAGTGGTTACTTTTTATGGAATCTGTTTTTGTTTGAGTATCTACCCTATAGTATAGTTATAAATTTTAAAACTGGAGGATATTATTAATTTGAAGATGAAACCAACCAAAATCTGATTACAGCCAAAATCAGAATAAAGTTAAAGGACAGATGAATAGTTGTCTGTATCAAACGAATCTCTAAATACTTTATTAAGTCCTCGATGCTTTTTATGAGACATTTCTTCTCTAGATTTTATTTTCACTTATCATGCAAAAGAATCATGCATTTATGATTCATTTTCACTTTACTGAGCAAAATGCTGTTTTGTAGCAATTTACTTGATATTCATACAACTTCTGAATCAATTCCATCTTCTTAAAAACAGGGAGGTGACTTTTGCCAAGAATAAATGAACTTGAACATAATGTTTTAAATGTGGCTTAAAGGATGGAATCCTCCATTCTCAGGCCCAGTCTGATGTTGGCAAGACCCTTCTCCTGAGCAGACTATGAAATAATAATGATGCCTTTTAGAAATTTAAGCTTTGGGTTAAAAAAAAAACAAAAACCTGAATGTGTTACTAAATTTCACTTAACAACAGGATCGTATTTTTATCTTTAGCAAATATCCTGGGACATGTTTAAGTACCAGAGACAAACTGGTACATTACAGATTTTAACTGTGTAATGATGAGCAAATCAATATTTCAAGGTATAACAGGAACAGATTCTATGAAATGAATACAAATTATTGCATTGGCCAACTTCCAATGGAGACACAAAAAATTGAGAAGTTAAGTGAAGTGAAATAATAAGTGATATAATAAAGCTTTTGAGATGCAAGCCTGAAAAATTTGAGGCTTACCAATTTAAAACATAAGACAAAAACCTAATTTTAACATGTTAATATATAGAACTCTTTTGTTACCTATTTTTTAAAGGAATAGTAGCCGGTAGCAACTTGTAGATGCTTGCATGACTAGATCTAGAATCTGTGGTTCTAGCAGATCAAAGGATCCATGAGTGATTTGTGAATATTAACCAAACCCCTTCTGGATGCTGTAAGATATTTTTTCAAAGTGGATTCTTATACCCTCCTCTGAAACTTTCAAATGGACTTCTTTAATTCATTAAGGCAGCATCATTTTCATTTTTGCATTTTACTTAATGCAAAGTCAATTTCAAGGAAATTAAATTGTATAACCTATTATTAGCTCTAAGGCAGCCCAGGTCTAAACTAGAAACATATACATAAATGCTTCAAATAATCTCATTCTAGACTCACTATATACTTGAATTATGGTGTTTGAATAATGGATAATTTAAATTTGGCTCTGGGAAATATATTGCACCAGAAAAGAGTATGTTTGAAAAATATGCATGTGGCTATAAACCTAACCGTGCATTCCTACCACAGTTATTCTAGATCTGGGATAGAGAAAGGAATGAAAGCCCAAGAAGGAGTGGTCTACCTATTGTCTGTGTAATGTTTCTAATCCAGGTAAGCTCCTCCAGGTAACTATCAGTCAGTTCAGTTGCTCAGTCATGTCCGACTCTTTGCAACCCCATGAACCGCAGCACGCCAGGCCTCCCTGTCCATCACCAACTCCCGGAGTCCACCCAAACCCATGTCCATTGACTCAATGATGCCATCCAACCATCTCATCCTCTGTCATCCTCTTCTCCTCCCGCCTTCAATCTTTCCCAGAATCAGGGTCTTTTCCAATGAGTCAGCTCTTCGCATCAGGTGGCCAAAGTATTAGAGTTTCAGCTTCAACATCTGTCCTTCCAATCAACACCCAGGACTGATCTGTTTAGGATGACCAGGTAACTATAGGCAATTGAAATGTAGCTCACTATTTAGTTGCTGATTCTTTTATTCAGTATTAACATATCTCCTCCATTTGCCTGAAATACGGTGTTAGGCGATTTTGGCAGAGAACATTGCTATTCATGGAATATTATAACTTCTCTATATTTCCCTTTTGCTTGAAGGTCAGGCAAAAGAGAAATGACCCCTTGTTCTCTGGAGCTCTGAAAATTGTATGTGCTTCCTCCATCCCTAGTTTCTCTGCCAGAGAGACTCGGGAGCTTTATTATTTTCCATTGCTACTCTGACAAGTCATCACAAACTGGTGTCTGAAACAACTCAGACTTATTACAGTTCCAGAGGCTAGAAGTCCATCCTGAGTCTCCCTGAGCTAAAAATCAAGGTGTTAGCAGGGCTGAGCTCCTTCTGGAGGTCCCCCCGGAAGAATTTTCCTTGAGTCTTCCAGCCTCTAGAAGACAGCTGCCTGCCTTCGCTCATAGCCCCTTCTTCTGTCTCCAGAGCCAGTCCTGGTGGATCAAGGGCTTTTCCCAACGCTTCTCTCTGACTCACAGCCTATACTCACATCTCTCTGACTCACTTGTGAAACATTCTTTTTGTCGCGATTCAGAGATTGGGCCTAGTCAGATAATGCAGCGTGGCTCAAATGGTAAAGAAGGTGCCTGTGATGCAGGAGACCAGGGTTCAGTCCCTGGGTCGGGAAGATCCCCTGGAGGAAGCCATGGCAACCCACTCCAGCATTCTTGCTGGAGAATTCCATGGACAGAGGAGCCTAGCAGGCTTTAGTCCATAGGGTCGCAGAGTTAGACATCTACAAAATCCATTTTGTAGTGTCAGGCAATGTGTTTAGGATCTAAGAATTAGGGCGTGGACATTTTGGTGGTCTTAATCCTAACTGTGGTGCTGGAGAAGACTCTTGAGAGTCCCTTGGACTGCAAGGAGATCCAACCAGTCCATTCTATAGGAGATCAGTCCTGGGTGTTCATTGGAAGGACTGATGCTAAAGCTGAAACTCCAATACTTTGGCCACCTCATGCAACGAGTTGACTCACTGGAAAAGACTCTGATGCTGGGAAGGATTGGGGGCGGGAGGAGAAGGGGACGACCGAGAATGAGATGGCTGGATGGCATCACCGACTCGATGGACATGAGTTTGAGTGAACTCTGGGAGTTGGTGATGGACAGGGAGGCCTGGCGTGCTGTGATTCATGGGGTTGCAAAGAGTGGGACACGACTGAGTGACTGAACTGAACTGAACTGAACTGAATCCTAACACCATTAAGTCATATGTGGAGATATTGGTATGCAAGTTGAAGAAGCCTGTATCTTTCATTTCCGTTCTGTCGCTCAGTCGTGTCCGACTCTTTGCAACCCCATGGACTGTAGCCTACCAGGCTTCTCCGTCCATGGGATTCTCCAGGCAAGAATACTGGAGTGGGTTACCGTTTCCTTCTCCAGGGGATCTTCCCGACCCAGGGATCGAACCCGGGTCTCCCGCATTGGAGGCAGACGCTTTAACCTCTGAGCCACCAGGGAAGCCCATAAGATGGAGAAAAGACATTAATTACCCACATAGAACTTTGAATGACAGGATGTGAACTTTTTTGGTATGCCAGTGGGATGTGAGTGCTTTACTGTGTGACTGCTAGCATTAATCATACCAACTAACATGGCAATTAAGAATTTGTGAATTTACTGTTTTTTTTTCCTAGCTAAATAATCTGGGTTTTCCATTACAACAAATAATTGATTTGCATTTACAGTAAAAAATTATATAAAGATTACCCAAAGATAATTTTGGATAAATTATCCAAAGATAAGATAACTTGTGGATATTATTTTCAAACCAGATCATTCAAAATGCTCTCAAAGTGATAGTGCAAATGATTTCAAATTATGTAATAGCACAAATGGCCCAGTAACAGATAATAACTCACCATTCACCAAATGTGGTGGGCAGTCTGAAAGTAACAGTATCAGACAGAAAAAAACATTAAACTATGTCAACTTAGATTAGTCCAAAGTGTTCAAATGATCTGCTTTGCTTGGTAATGACCATGAAAGTTTGCTCTTAGAGGGGTGGGCGGTGGGAGGGGGCTTCAAGAGGGAGGGGATATGTATACCTATGGCTGTTTCATGTGAAACCAACACAATATTGTAAAGCAATTACCCTCAATTAAAAATAAATTAATGCATATAATATGTATAAATTTTCAGTTTAAAAATGGCTTTAGATTTATCGAAAAGTTGCAAATATAGTATGGAGAGTGTTTGCATATCCCTCACTCATTTCCTCCAATAGTTAATATCTTACATACAACCGTGGCACCTGTGTTCCAACTAAGAACCCAACATTAACAGCTCCTATGAACTGCACTCTTGGTTTCATGTGGATTTCACTCATCTTCCCCCCAAGCCCTGTTTCAGTCCAGGATCCCCCCCGCCCAACATTACCTTTGTTCATCATCTCTCCTTCAGACTCCTCTGCTCCGTTTTTTCATAGTCATTCCTCGATGGTTTGAGGAATACGTACTGCATCTTGTTCTTCCCTCTATTTGATCCATCTAACGTTTCTCTCATAGTTAGACTGAGGTTATGGGTCTTGAGGAAGAACCTGCTATCAACATGACTTATCTCTGATGATGTCAGCCTTCATCATCTAGCTAAGCTGAGGCTTACAAGATGTCTCCACTTAAAAGTCACTTCCCCCCACCTTTTCATAGTCTCCTCTTTGAAAGCACCAAGCCCAGCCCACACGAAGGGCCAGTGAGAGGAGTAAGTTGTACCCCCTGGAAGGGAGAATCTATGTATATTATTGGTAATCCATTTGAGGAAGCTTTGTCATCCTCTCCCTATTTATTTTCTTAATTTACTTATTCAATTATTTATTTATATCAGTATGAATATTTATTTTAAACTCTGGATCATGACCCAGTACTATGTCATTTATTTTGTTCTTCAAACTGTTCCAGCTTTGTCTTTGGGCAATTCATCCAGGTTTGTGCTATGTCTCTCTGACATGGGCTCATCTCTTTACTTTTTTTATACAGCTTCCTTACTTTCTGTCAGTACAAGATGCCCCAGGCTTTGTTCTTTTCCATATCTCAGTTCTAGAATCTATTCTTTCTTTTCATTTGCTTTTAAAGATTTAAAAAAATATATTACCTTTAACCTAAAAGTGGACAAATTCAGAGATGTCTCAAAACATTGCCTATATTCATAGTTTTTAAGTTAGAGATCAATAAAGGGACTATTTTGAAAAGCAATTTTTTGGAAGAGGCGCTAGCTACAACTAGATAGCATAAGTGTAAATATTTAGAACCTGGTCAAACGACTGATTTTTGTAACCCTGAATCCTTTACTAACAAAATCCTAGCCAAAGCATCCGTGTTTTCATGTGGGTCAAGTTTGATATTCTGCTGCCAGTCTGAAAAAGAGGTCTCAGCCTGGATAACTATGACCAGAGAGAAAGGTACCTTCAGTCTTGAATAAAAAGAGTTTTATATGTGCCAAGTCAGAACACTTGGACTAAAAGTTTTAGGGACACACTGAATCAACAAATGGCTGCAAAGTGTGGGGAAATGAGACGCATCTATTTGCTGTCTATCGAATATACATTTTCAAGACAACCATTTGTTGGTTAACAGTTATGCAGTTGGCAATTTGACAGGTCTCCACTGAAAAGTTCCTCTGCTGGCCTCCACATGACAGCCGTCAGCTGGCAGAGCTTGGTGGAGTCTGGTGGCCCAAGAGTACATCATTCACATGTCTACTGGTTGGTCTTGGCTGTCAGCTAGTCCCCTCTCTCTATGTGGCCTGTCATTCTCAAGGAGACTGGCCTGGACTTCTCCCCCCATCATACAGATAACCTTCAAGTTTGTGTACCATTTAGTGACGGTAACCTTGGTCTCTGGACTCTGACAAGTCACATAGTAGCTTGTGCATTCTAACAAATAGCTTAACTGCTTTAAACCTTTGTTATGATGATAAAAATAGGATTAAAAATGACTCAATATAGTGCCTGGTAAATAGAAGGTCTCAAAAACTATCAGCTACTACAATTGCTATTATTGTTGTTGATGCTTTAAAAATTATTATTATTATCATTAAATCTAAAATATTTGTTGTTCTTCCTATTATGTAGTCAGGCGTGACCATGTGACTGACTTCTGGCTGAAAGAGTGTGGGAAGAAGTGATACAAGCTCTTTGTAGGCCTGATCCTTAAAAACTTCTCCAGGATGCTAAAGCTGAAACTCCAATCCTTTGACCACCTCATGCGACGAGTTGACTCACTGGAAAAGAATCTGATGCTGGGAGGGATTGAGGGTGGGAGGAGACGGGGACAACAGAGAATGAGATGGCTGGATGGCATCACCGACTCGATGGACATGAGTTTGAGTAAACTCCGGGAGTTGGTGATGGACAGGGAGGCCTGGCGTGCTGTGATTCATGGGGTCGCAGAGTCGGACACAACTGAGTGACTGAACTGAATTGAACTGAACCGAGGATCCTTCAAAACTCTCTCCTTCTTGGTCTACCAACTGCGTACTGAAATCCTGACAAGCACCAGGAGAACCTAGAGGATGATAAGCCAGAAGCTGGTAGGGGCCCGGATCCCTGTGTGACCATGTGGAAGGCCATCCATTAAGCATCTGTTGTGTCAGCAAGAGATACAGTTTTATTGTGTTGAATCACTGAGATAGTGAGGGTTGCTATTAGAGATACAGGGCTTCCCTGGTGGCTCAGAGGTTAAACCATCTGCCTGCAATGCGGGAGACCTGGGTTCAATCCCTGGGTCTGGAAGAAGGAAATGGCAACCCACTCCAGTATTCTTGCCTGGAGAATCCCATGGATGGAGGAGCCTGGTGGGCTACAGTCCACAGGGTCACAAAGAGTTGGAAGTGACTGAGTGACTTCACTTCACTTCATTAGAGATACAAACAATACTTAACTAAAACAGAAATTAAAGGGGAGTCTTAAAGGAAACTTTCTCGGTCAATTTCTTTTTTTCTGAAGGAACAGAAACTCACTTGAATTATAGAAAATTCAGGCAATATAACTGGAAGTATATGGAAGTATCTCAAGAATCCCAGGGAATAGTTACAGCCAGGCTTTATGAGAGGCAGAAAAATGAACTGTAAAGCTAACTATGCAAGTTACTCCTTCCATCTCTCCATTGGTCCTTGGAACCCTATTTCTGGTTCTTTCTGAGGCTCTCTATTCAGTTTTTCCTGCCTACAGACTGGCTTTCTCTGCTTCTGCCTACATCTAGGCAAAAGCTGCCATGTCAGATACCCTGGAGATCCTCTCAAAGAAGATGATTGATGTAGGCTGGGCCGAATTTATGTCCAGTCCAATCAGCTGTGGCTAATGGTGGGGCAACTTCACACAACACTGGTCTTTTTTCATAGAATGGAGGCAACACCCAAAGGTATCCATTGGAATATTAGTGAGATTAGACAGACTCTTGTTTAACCCATTGGGATAAGTGTTGGTGGATACAACACTTCACATTTTATTTTGTTGTTGTTTACTTGCCAAGTCCTATCCGACTCTTTTGTGACCCCATGGGCTATATCCCACCAGGCTCCTCTGTCCATGGGATTTCCCAGGCAAGAATACTGGAATGGGTTGCCCTTTCCTCCTCCAGAAGATCTTCCCCACACAGAAAAGAAAGAAAATCAGAGCTGGTCCAGCTCATTTGTTCATTCTTTCCAGGAGCCCCGAGGTCTGGTGCATCCAAGGAGGAGAGTGGCTCCCTAAGGGTGCAGTTGTGGCAGCAGAGGCAGGACTGGGGTGGGGGGCATCTTTAGACCAGGGGCTACGTTTCCTGTGCCCAGGACGCAGTTAGGCGCAAACACGCATGGCACAGTATTAGGGAAGGGTGATAGGCCAAAAGAAGCCACATCATCAGCAGGAGCTGCACCACCACAGCACCATTTTTTCATTTATTTCATCTCCCACATTGGCAGGCAGATTCCTTACCACTGAGCCACCAGGGAAGCCCATTTTACTGCTAGTCCCTTATTTTTACATCTTACCCTTCAGTTCAGTTCAGTCGCTCAGTCATGTCCAACTCTGCGACCCCATGGACTGCAGCACACCAGGCCTCCCTATCCATCACCAACTCCCGAAGTTTACCCAAACTCATATCCATTGAGTCGGTGATGCCATCCAACCATCTCATCCGCTGTTGTCCCTTCTCCTCCAGCCCTCAATCTTTCCCAGCATCAGGGTCTTTTCCAGTGAGTCAACTCTTCGCATCAGGTGGCCAAAGTACTGGAGTTTCAGCTTCAGCATCAGTCCTTCCAATGAACACCCAGGCCTGATCTCCTTTAGGATGGACTGGTTGGATCTCCTTGCAGTCCAAGAGACTCTCAAGAGTCTTCTCCAGCACCACAGTTCAAAAGCATCAATTCTTTGGCACTCAGTTTTCTTTATAGTCCAACTCTCACATCCATACATGACTACTGGAAAAACCATAGCTTTTCTCCTTACCCTCAGTTAAAGGTAACTTACCCCTCAGTTCTTTTTTGAAAATGCGTATTTAATGGAAGACTCATCTCTTTGGTTTTCTATTGGGATTAAGGCTATACTTGACACTTTTATCCCTTGGAATTCCATCTCAATTATGAAGACATAGTCATACTATGCTGATGAGGCAAAATTTATTTCCATATCAATTGTCATCCAATTTTGTGTGCCGTTGAACCGATTCAGGCACAAGGCAGACTGCTTGGTTGAAATGTTGACAATTTCCTGCTGGCCTTGACTCTTAGACAAGAACATTTTGTAAGACACCATTACTTTCAGGTAATACAAATCATGCAGCGTGTTGGCAATGCAGTGATGTTGTCTTAATGCTGAACTATGCTATGTTTTAAGCTTAGGCATGCAGGTATCCCCTGGGCTTACTCTCGAGCTCCCCATTTGAGTTACTTTATACTTTAGCTCTCAGTTGGAATCTCCTCCAACTCCCTGGCTGAGTTACTTTGCCACATTTGGGGCCAATCAGCAGAGCTGTTTATGTCTCAGAAGAGCATGAGCCGTTGTTTCTCATTGCACTTAGCACTCCCTTTCAGTGACATCAATAAGCGTCATTTTCATTAAGTAATCTCCACTGCATTTCTGGTGCCAGATAACCAAGGATGATATCAAAGATAAGAAAGCTGCAGGGAAATTGTTAATAAAAAGTTTGACTGCATCTCCTTAGCTTGTCATAGTAGGGATACCAGAGAAAGGGGGAAAAAAAACCCCACGGAATGAAGAGGGAGGGAGACTCCAAGGGTACTTCTCATGAGATGCAGAAAGGGTCAAAGGGCGGGGCGCTGACACTGCGTGAGAAGCACACACAGAGCTGGCATCTCCTAAAAGCAGCGGGGCTTCTGCCTTCCCTTAGGTTGAAGCCAGCAGCACGAGCGGCAGCTGTGAAATGAAACCAGGAAACTAACACACAGCCAAGAGCGTAGGGTTTTCAGAAGGTCTGAAATTGCTGACCATCAATAGGCGCATGCGAAATACTCAACATCGCTGATTATTAGAGAAATGCAAATCAAAACTCCAATGAGGTACCATTTCACACTTTTTGACGGCCATCATTAAAAAGTCGACAAATAACAGTGCTGGAGAAGGTGTGGAGGAAAGGAACACTCCTACACTCTTGCTGGGAATGCAAGTTGGTGCAGCCACTGTGGAAAACAATATGGAGTTTCCTTTAAAAAAAAAAGCAAAAATAAAGTTATTATATGATCCAATGATCCCACTCTTGGGCATATGTCCAGACAAAATTACAGTTCAAAAAGATACATGCACCCCCTATGTTCATAACAGCACTATTTATGATAGCCAAGACATGGAATCAACCTAAATGTCCATTGACAGATGAACAGATAAAGGAGATGTGGTACATATATACACTGGAATATTACTGAGCCATAAGAGGAATGAAACAATGCCATTTGCAGCAACATAAATGGAACTCGAGCTTATCATACTAAAAGAAGTAACTAAGATAGGGAAAGGCAAATACCGTATGATATCACTTATACAGGATTCCACATGATAACACAAATGAACTTATCAAAAACAAACAGACTCACAGACATAGAGAACAGACTTGTGGTCTCCAAGGGGGCCAAGAGTCGGGGAGGGATGGGAACTTGGGGCTAGCAGACACAAGCTATTACGTATAGAATGGGTAAACAACAATGTCCTACTGTATAGCGCAGGGAGCAATATCAATATCCTGTGATAAACCATAATGGAACAGAATGTTAAAGATGAATGTATATGTGCATATAACTCAGTCCCTCTGCTGAGTAGCAAAACTTAACACAACATTATAGATCAACTACACTTCAATAATAATAATAATAATGACAAAGTTAGTTACTGGCCTTGACTGAAAGCCATTTGCTTGTTGTATGCCATTGAAACAAGTAAGAAAGCTGCACCCAGAGAGCTCCAGCACTTTGGCAATCAGGGGCAGATGGAAGCAGCCAGAGACTGAGAATCTGGTTTCCCTGGTGGCTCAGACGGTAAAGCGTCTGCCTGTGATGCGGAAGACCCTGATTCGATCCCTGGGTCGGGAAGATCCCTTGGAGAAGGAAATGGCAAGCCACTTCAGTACTTGTGCCTGGAAAATCCCATGGACCGAGTAGCCTGGTAGGTTACAGTCCATGGGGTTACAAAGACGCGGACACAAGTGAGTAACTTCACTTTCTTTCTTTCTGGTGGTTTAGGACATCTCAGTTCCCATATTCCCATTGGTGGATTTGTCATTTGCTATTTCTAGCTTCTGTTCTGATGACTTGTGGTACAGAATGCCAAAGAGAGTGGGGACCAGGCCATGCTCCCTACATTCTTCAGACTGTCCTATGGGTCCCAAGAGGGACAAGCTTGCTGGCAAACTAGCCACAGTGCCCATTTATTACTGTGGGTGGGCACTTTACTAAGAGGTGCACGTCCTCACAGAAGCCCCAGGATGGAGATGCTAGCGTTGCTCATTTACAGATGAGGCGACAGAGCCTCAAAGAGACTGCGCCTCTTGGAAAAGCTGGGCATGGGTCCTGGTTGCTCTGACTATGGAGCTTCCCTGTAACCACAGAACTCCATAGCTCTCAAACTGTTTGGGGGAATCAGGAAGCTTCACTCAACTCTTACAGGAAAGGTTCCAGCATGGTATAAACAACTATTGGCTTGTTTGAGTCCTTTGCTTTGCCACTTGGTGGAGGAGCTGCCTTTGAAGGAGATGCTGGGTCAGAGCAATGATTTTCAGGGTCAAGCGGACCTCCAGATCTGCTCCTTCAGCCTCTCCCAGAGAAGCCCAGCCCCCGGGTGAGGGGGGCATCTTGTGCAGAAACAACATCTGCATGTGGGTGTTATACGGAGGACGTCCAGCTCATCTATGCATCCCTTCTAGGAGTCCCAAAGTCTGGTTGCACCCCAGGGGGAAAACAGTTCTATAAGGGTACAGAATTGGCAGGAAAGGCAGGACTGGGGTGGGAGGTGTGGGTCTTTAGACTGAGGGCTCTGTTCTCTCTGCCAGGGATGCAGTTAGGGGCAAACACTCCCGGCACGGTATTGGGGAAGGGGCAATGCATGGAAAGTAGCCAGGTCATCAGCAAGAGCAGCACCATTGCAGCGCCTTGGGGATGCCATTTGTCAGACTGCCTGGGTTCCTGCTGCCCACCCCCAACACCCTGAAATTCACCAGAACCAACGGTATTGGCAACCACCGGCTGCTGACTCCCCAGGAGGGGATTTTGTTATCTTATCAACCCAGATGACTCACAGACGCCTACGTCAAAAAGGGGTGAGATGTAGAGGAGATGGAATCTGGGGTGTTTCCCAGTCTGAGATGATGATCCCATGATAACACAGTATATGTCCATGCAGCCCACTGCTCGCTTTGGGAAGTGAGCTCCACACTCCAAACGCATGGTGGCTGCCTCTGCCTCAAGACTGTCGGTGACCTTTTGCCCTCTGACTAAGTCCTCCTCACCTTGGGATGACCCCTGTGGTCCTTAACCTCTCTGTGCCATGCCCTGGGTCTCTGGATCATTTAATGACACAAGGCCTTTTGGACATCTGGACCACTACACTTTTGCTCTTCCTTCAGTTACTGGAGTTTGTGGGACACGTATTGTTATAGAAAACCCATTCCTGCTGTCTTTGGATTCATGAGCTTTGGGAAGCCAGTTCTAGCAGGGCCAAGAGCTTGCAAGGGTAATTATCATAATAGATGACTCTAAGGAAACCAGTTAACAAATCTTATTTTAAAGGTTGTTTTTGGGGGAGGTCAGATGCCCCACACAACGTAAATCCATGTGGAAACCCAGCCAGCACCACTCAGGGTGCAGTGTCCAAGGTGAAGGTCAGGCTGCACAGCATAATGACCAGGGAGGACTGTCCACTGGGAGCAGCTGCATGGCCCGTGTGTCAGCGAACAGGCATGAAGCCTACCCTTGCATCCCTTGGGTTGCTCTTCTTTTTTTATTTTTGCTTTGGCAATTCTACCTATCCTTCCAGACTTCAGATATATTCTCCCTCTTGAATGTGTCCTTTATTTCTTGGAAACGCTACAGTACAGATTATCAGGACTGTTCACATCTGCAGTGCTCGGCAACCTGCTTCCATTTCTGAGTGTGTTCTTCCAGCTGCTTCGAGAACACCTGGATGGTGTGAATGACCTTTAAATACCTTCTGGTCCCCTATTTCAGGGGTAGCACCTGGTCCAGCATCTTTGATGTGAGTACTCAGGGATATCTGCTGAAGGAATGAGTGATCAATTGTAGCTGTCTTGGCTGCTTAGACGTCTTTCTTTGCCATTAACATCTGATTTTTATTTTCATGAGCCCACTTCTTGGACTATCCTTTCCTAACCAACTCTATGGAGAGAATACGAGACTATTCTTTTAAGCATAGTATCTGTCCCTGGTGGGCTACAGTTGGCAGCAACAATGGTCTGAAACCTCCAAAGGCTTAGTAAGAGCTGTGGGGAAGCACGAAACGTGTTCAATTAACTCCTGTTACTCAAAGTAAATGGAGGTCCTTAAGCCAACAGTCATATATTCTCAATGGCTCCTGTGACTAGGCTGTGAACACCCTAAACACACTATCCGTCTCAGCACAAGCAATGCAGCACACGCCTGGCACATGGTTGGCTCTCTAGACACCTAGGCCAAGGGCACAAATAGTGAAAGGACACGAGCCTTGGGCTCACTTGGAAGGGACAAGCTCCCCAGTGGCATCTGGTCTATGGTTAGGAAGCCCACTGAGAGGCAGCTGCACATCCTTGTGAAGGGCACACTACGTTTTTACCGTCCACCCTGGTCCAGTTTAGATGTTAAAAGACAGCAGCAAGCAGGTGAAAATGTAACGATAAGTAGGATCGACTATTTCCCTTCCTCCCTATCACCTGCCACCACTTAAAGTCGCATCATTTTCTCCCACCTTCAATCATCCTGTCCTATACCCTTCATTCTTTTTTTTAAATTTGTTTTCTTTTATTGGAGGATAATTGCTTTACAATATTGTGTTGCTTTCTGCCATACATCAACCTGTGTCAGCCATAGGTATAACATGTCCCCGCCCTCTTAAACTTTCCTCCCACCTCCCACCCCATCTCACCGCTCTATTAATAGGCTGCCGCAGAGCACCAGGTTTGAGCTCCCTGCATCACACAGCAAATCCCCACTGGCTATGTATATTACATCTGACACTTTCCATTCTATTTGTCAGGGATCCTGATGAAGAGGGTCCCTCCTTCGCCCGTGTAACCAGACGAAGGAAGGAAGTGATGGGTTATCCTTCTCTGCCTTCTTTCTTTTCTCTCTTACATGATGATTTTAATGCATTTCATTTGAAAATAGGAGAAGGAAATGGCAATCCACTCCAGTCTTGACTGGAGAATCCTGTGGACGGAGGAGCCTGGTGGGCTGTTGTCCATAGGGTCGCACAGAGTCAGACACGACTGAAGTGACTTAGCATGCATGCATGCATTGGAGAAGGAAATGGCAACCCACTCCAGTGTTCTTGCCTGGAGAATCCCAGGGGCAGAGGAGCCTGGTTGGCTGCCGTCTATGGGGTCGCAGAGTCGGACACGACTGAAGCGACTTAGCAGCAGCAGCAGCTTTTACAAATATCAGCATCATGTCTATTTTTGCATGAGCTCGGAGTGTCTGAATTTGTGGTCTCTTCCAGCCCATTCATCACTGTCTTAATTCAGAAGCAAAGAATGAGAGGGTCTCTATATGGTGAAAGCCGGGAAGGAGGCTCCACAAGTGGAAGGCCCAGATCTTCCATAAGAATTCTGCTCAAACTTGTACCATCCCTGACAGAATTGCCTCCCTCCCCTTTCCCTCCTGCTGATGGGAGGGGAGGGGGCTCCTCCTGTTTTCTGCAACCGTTTACTTAGGCAGGCATCAATAATTCAGGACACCAGCTCCCTTTCTGAAAGCCCAGGTGAGGGCCACGGGCCTCTCCAGGCCAGCAGCTCATTTGCTCTCTCCTGCAAGACTCCGTGGAGATCACTCCAGGCTCCTGGCTGGCCAGACCACGGCTGCCCTTGGAGAGGAGAACACCGTGAGCTCTGACTTCTGAGTTGAGAGCTGCTTTTGTGCTCTGTCTTTAGCGGCTTCCCAGATCTCCTGAATCTGTGACGATATCAGAGGCCACATCTGGGGTGGAGATACCATAGTCCACGAGCAGCAGCCTGACACCCGGAGAGGATTCTGATCTAGCCTCAGACCCAGACTCCTCCTACCAGGCCAGGTAAGGGGACTTCAAATCCATTCTTTGGTTTTAGAAATATTTACACAAGACTCAAAGAAGAAGATGTGGCCATGCCTAAGAAATGTTGACTTCCAGCCTGAGTTAGACTTTATATCCAGGGTCTAGAATGGGGTGGAATGTGCTCTTAAGACCTCTAGGATGTGTGTTAAGTTTCACAGCTGCAGAGATTTACTTAAGCGGGTACTGACACCCTCTTCTTTCCCAAACATTCACAGTGCTTTGTCTCTGGGATCACTCTTTGTTCTAGGGTTGAGTCTGGCTTCTCCCTGCAGTCCTCAACCTTCCCCACCAACCCCCATTGCCCCGCCCAGCGAGGTTGCTCCGCTCAGTAGTTGGATTGCTAATTCAATTGTGAGAAACGATTTCACTTCCAGAATAAAGACATAAGAAAACATGTTCTTCTTTACCAAACTTTTTAACTGCTTCCCCCGCTGACCCCATCCCATAACTTGAGTTGAGACACTTAAACACCCCTGCCTGGGGACGGCCATCCTTATTTTTTAAAGAACTCCAGAGAAATTCCAGAACTTTCTTTGAGATCCCACTCTTGTGCAGTGGTCCCCACAGGCAGCACAACCTTCTCATACCCTCAAATGTTCATACCACTTCTGAGGGTGCTTCCTATCATCTCCCCCAAACAATCAGCGATGGGTTGTTTGATATCCTTCTACTAATAGTAGTACCTTTATTAATTCAAAGACGTTTCATGGTTGTGTTTCTAGTTTGAGGTGTCTGCCAGTTATTTAAGTTGCTTGACTAACTTTTTCTGACTGTAGACCTTGCCTAGTCCAACTTATACTGCAAGCTCGTTGCTGTTGTTCATTCCCTAAAGTCATGTCTGACTCTACGACCCCATGGGCTGAAGCACACCAGGCTTCCCCGTCCTGCACTGTCTCCCAGAGTTTGCTCAGATTCATGTCCACTGAGTTGGTAATGCCATCAGCCAACTCATCCTCTATCGTCCTTTCTCCTCCCGCCCTCAATCCTTCCCAGCATCAGGGTATTTTCCAGTGAGTTGGCTCTTCACATCAGGTGGTATTGAAGTACGGAAGAATTGAAGCTTCAGCTTCAGCCTCTGTCCTTCTGCCTGTTTAACCCTCCTTTGACACAGTTCCCATCAAGCCACCCCTGGCCATCCCCCCAGCCATCAGCAAGGGCCTATGAGAGCACCCTATTGCCTGGTAAACTGAGTATGAAAGCATCACATGAGGCTTCTGTAGGGGGCCATTCCTGGCACTCATGCCTTCCAGCCAGGCCCCAGCCCTTCTCTAAGCATCCTTCTTGCTCAGATCTTCTCTGAGATCTTGACCATTTCTCCTCTTAAATCTCCCTCCCTCATCCTCATTTCTACCAAGTGAAATCCTACCCACTCCCTGAGTGTCACTGGGGTGTGCCAATTAGTTACACAGGGCCCCTCACCTACTGACTCATAGTAGTTCGAGCTACGACAGACAAAACACAGACATCTCAACATGTACAATGTGATCAGCCCAGTGCCTCGGGGGCTGCTGGGGGAAAGAACGTGGGACCCCATAACCTTCTTTGTGAGGGTGAAAACAACTGGGATGAGCAGAAAGGAATTACTCACGTGAAGAAGTTGGTGGCAGGGGATTCCAGGAAGAGGGAGTCAGAGAAGTGAAGGAAACTACAGTGGTTTATCAGAGTGTATAGTACACAGCGGAGAAGGGCCAAGACTAGTCTTTACGAGAACTTACCACAGAGCGAGGCTGCACAGCACCCTCTACCTGGCCTGTCTTGCTCCACTTGCCTATTGGCCTGTAAGGTGGATGTCGTTACCATCAAAGATGTTCAACAGATGAAGACCCTGGCACTCAACGAACCGGGGGAAGACAGCTGTGCTCACAAAGACAGTGAGCCAAGCTTAGAGGCTGGGTCCGAACCCAGAACCCAGCTCTCCACCATTATCCTGCTTCAGTTGACCCTGCAGTCATAGGAAGGCTAAATGCCTTCAAAGCCGTGTCGTTCATGGGTTCCAGGTCTGACTTTGCACTGATTTCTCAAGCAAACCCAGACGGGCCATGTGGGCTTTCTGGGTCTTATTTCCTCCTGTATACAACAATGGTTCTCAACCAGGAGGGTGACTGTGATCCCCAGGGGCGACAATCAGCTGTGTCTGAAGCTATATCTTGGGTGGTCCCACCTGCGGGGAGGGACCAGCATCTAGTGAGTGGAGGCCTGGTGAGATGCTCAGCACCCTACAATGCACAGGGCAGCCCCTCAACACGGGGGGGCCCTACTCTTCCGAGCAGGCCTCGTGATGTATCCTATATCACATGCCACTCTGAGATATTAATTCTGGGAGCCAATGTAGGTGAATCCCCCCAGGCAGAGACCATTGGCTTAAACGGCACGGTCCCCAGTAGGAATCGAGCCTCTTGGATGGAATTCTCCCTGTTTGCTTCAATGAAAGGCTCCAATTCCTCCATGAAACCCATGTTTCCTACAGAGTAAAATCCTGCAGGGCTTCACTGCAGCCGGGCCTGCTGGCTGCCTGCCGTTCATCAGCTCCCGTTACCCTGGGTTGTTTTCTCCAGGAGGTTGGACCTCCTTCCTCAAACTGTTCTACATCTCGCCTGTTCTTGGCATTGCCTCTGGCAGCAAGAACTTATTGAGAGACCAGGCCCCAGAGGAAAGTGCTCAGCACCATCCTGCCACACTGCCTGGCTTGACCGGACCCAGAGCCACAGTCAGACGTCTCTACTCCGCAGAGCAATGGTCTCTCTTTTCCCGGCTATCTGTGTTTACTTGGAAAAATGATTTCCTCTGCTTTACTCCATTTTCCTTTGAGCCCCATCGCCTGTTCAGTTCTCTGTCCTTTCTGTTTATTTCCACTTCTCATTTTTCCCCATTGATCCGACGCCCTGGAAATACAGCAGGAACAGAGTGTGCCCTGTAATATTCAGTTACACTTAATATTTCTCCACGAAACATTGACTTGGAACGCCGAGCCGTCAGAGTGCAGGCCTGCTCTGCTTACACTGGACAGGGGCTTCAGCACAGGCTTCAATTCATGTCAGATCTCTTCCCTGCTTAAAGGGGAACTGTGCCCAGGCTAACACAGGAAGGTGCCCTGGCTGGGGGGTTGGGGGGCTGCCAAGCACCCCCCCACAGAATGTAGTTTCCTCAAATAAGTGAGTGGCTATAACGCACTTGGTGCTTGGAAGGATAAAGACATCGCATCCAAGAAGACTGCCAGATGAATGTACTGCAGAATCCCAACACGCTCCTTAAACAGAAAGTGTTTTTTAAAGCAGCCTTTGCCGGCAGCGCTGCTAATGCTAGTGTTCTCGGATGCCACTTTCTGACGCTGTGTCACGTGGAAGGCTAATGAAGCTCTTTGGTGCTGCAGTGTTGATAGACCTCTTGGGTGCGCTGATGAAAGCATCAGACTCTTTCTCCAAAACCCCCTGCCAACGACACAAACTAGCCTGAGTGTCAGGAACTCATATGGGTGAAACCCACTATCCATGAAGGAGACCATCAGCTTATATAGCAGAGACCTCAAGGGGGCCCAATCCTCTTGGGTGGATCTTGGCATCAATGATAGGATCCACTGCTTCCACAAACCCATGTTTTCTTCAGAATAAGATCCTTCAGGGCTTACCCCTCGGGAGGACCCTGTCTATGGATGGCCTTGGTTTCAAACTGAAGAACAAGTCTCTGCCTTCCTGGTTTAGGAGACACTGTTAGGAAATACTGCGAGTGAGTACAATAAGTCTCACTCAGACATAAAGACATTTTGCATCCTGAAGTTTCTCTTTGGGTGCAAAGATACGCTTTGCGTGTAGTTCAAAGAAGTCAGGAAAATGAATGACATGAAGAAGGGCATTGAGAACCAAGGTTTCCAGGAAGCCTGTCCTCACCTCTCACATAAGAGGATGCAGTTCACAAGTGGCCCGCTAAGGCACTGGGCAGCCTCCAGGGGCACCTCGGAACTAAAGTCCCAAGTACGGGAGGGCATGACCCAGTGTTCCCTCAAAGCTCCGGGAATGAACCGCAGGGCCACATCCCCCCCGGAGTGGGAAAGTCTTTATCTCAGTCCTCTTTTCTTCCGCTGAGTCAGAGGCTATGCAGCTAGAGTATCTGCATCACTGCCCTTGGCCTGGCCTTCTAAGGAGGTAGATCTGGACCCACCTGCCTGACCGTGGTTATGGGAAGTGTGTGTGTGTGTGTGTGTGTGTGTGTGTTGGGGGGTGGGGTGCACTGCCACAGAGCTCATCAAGTCATCTCGAGTAAGAAGCAAGAGGAGGGGCAGGGCAAGGGAACCAGTAAGCAAGGCGAATCATTGAGAGGTGGGGAGAGTGAAGGGTCTGGAACCCGGAGCGGGGAGAATGGTAGAGGGGGCGCAACAGTTACAAGGAGAGAAGAGCCCGCAGAGCGGCTGTCCAGGAAGCCGTCCAGGATAATATGGTTTGCATTCCCTCTTTCTCCAAGGCCTGAGTCAAGAAGCGCATCACTGCCTGACTCTCCTGCGGTTGGGTGTGTGCTTCCACTAATGCCTAAAGGAGCTTCGCACAGCTCCTCGCAGAGACTTGAGGGGGATCTTGTAGATACATATGCTGATTGAGATGGCCTGTAAGGACCCAGACTTACTCAGATGCCACAGATTGTTCTTTTGATGGAATATGTTCCACGCTTTCATGCAAAAGACAGAGTCATCAACAGTCCGGGGTGAGAAGAAAGACGAGGTAAACGAGAGCAGGAAACTTTCCTTGGGAAAATGTTTGAAACTCTCATAAAGACCTTTCAATAAAAAGAGTCATGCTCAGACTGTTCCATGGGGCCATATGAGAATTGTTCATCAGAGAACAGTCAAGATAACCCGCCCAAACTGTGGGTTTTTTGAGTCAGAAGTGATTTTCAGCCACAGGTCAAAGGGTTAGCTGGTCATTGTGGGATTAACATTTAAGTATCAAGCACCTCCGGAAAGGCTTTCCCAGGAAAGGCAGAGAGTTTATTTCTAGTTAAAGTTTCTCTTTACTTAAGCCTCTAGAGCCTTCTATGTCATCTATTGGGATTAGGACCAGAAATGAGAAAGAAAAAGTTAGTCAGATAGTCAAAAGAGCCAAATACGTTTGAATTATATTCTTATCTGTAATTAATGTCTTTTTTTTTTTGCTGTTTTATTTTTATATTTTTGTGTAACTAATGTCTTTTTTAATAAAAAAAAGATTATCATTATTATTTTTGGTCATGCCACGTGGCAGACAGGATCTTAGTTCCCTGACCAGGGATTGAACCCATGCCCCCTACATTGCAAGCATGGTGTCTTAACCACTGGATCACCAGGAAAGTCCATAAGGTCTTCTATATTCTGGGCTGCTTGGAGAATGTAGGTACAATCCACCCGTATTATCCAGGGGTTACAATCCCCTTCCACCTGCATTGCTGTAGAGAAATAATATTTGTGCACATTTGGATTTCTCTGCATTTTCCTCTCCCTCTGAGCAAGGCAGGCAACTCATTGCTTAAGCAGGAGGGAGGAAGGGTGAGAAATGCAGAGAGGACAAGGAGACACACTTCATACCAAGAAGATTTCTAGACCCGGGTCAGAGGAAGGGCGCTCCTTTTTCCCAGCTTATCAGGATCTCCATTTCACCATCACAAGCATTTTACCATGCAGATGAGCCTATAACAGAGGTGATAACCCATTCCAGCCTCCCAAGCCCTCACCTCAAAGGCAGCGTTTCTGAGCCTCTCCGAGGGAGAAGAGTTGAGCCCTTTTCTTTTCATCTCATCCGTATTTCGGGCTCTTCGTCCCTTGATTTCAAAGCCTTTCTCAAACAAATGTGAAGTTGAAAGGATAGCCTTCAATTATTTCATTTTGTGAAGGTTAAAAAGGTTCTTGTAAATGATGGATGCAAATCCTGGAAACCCGGTTAAAACAACTGGATACCAGATGGCGAAGGAAAGTGGTTTACTGTAAAGTGTTGCAGAGTGTAGAAGCTCATTTACAAGAAGCAATTACACAAACAGCCCTGAGCATCCAAGATCCCATAAAAGGATTGCTGGGGTAGGTGCACACTGTCAGCCGTGCTTGTGTGAGTTACCCCCGCACACAGAACACGCCAACCGTGCGACCGGTCACCTTCCCGGCTGCCCTCATGATGATAAGTCTGGGCTGAGGGCTGACCTGCCAGTATGCAAAGAGCTGCAGCCCCGTGGGGAAGACTTCCACGTGCTCCATCACTCATGTGCCCGGGGGAAATCTCCTGATCAGAGAAACTGAACAACGTAAGAAAAGTATGCAGATGTCATTGTCAATGGTCTAAGTCTAGGGAACTTGACTTGTACTTCAGGTCAAAGAAATAAGAGAAAATTCCCATACAACCAGGATGACTTTTCATCCTCAATCTCTCTTGAAATGGAAAGTGAGCATAATATGTTTTATTACATAAATTCATATATAACAGCTATTATTAGTATATAATATTAGTTATATTAGTACATAACTAATATTACACTAGTATATACAATTATATATAATACATTAATTATATATATATTAATTAATTTGGGGGGAGTGGGGCTCCAAAATCACTGCAGATGGTGACTGCAGCTATGAAATTAAAAGACACTTGCTCCTTGGAAGAAAACCTGTGACCAACCTAGACAGCATATTAAAAAGCAGAGACATTACTTTGCCAACCAAAGTCCATCTATACAAAGCTATGGTTTTTCCAGTAGTCATTTATGGATGTGAGAGTTGGACTATAAAGGAAGCGGAGCGCTGAAGAATTGATGCTTTTGAACTGTGGTGTTGGAGAAGACTCTTGAGAGTCCCTTGGACTGCAAGGAGATCCAACCAGTCCATCCTATAGGAGATTAGTCCTGGGTGTTCACTGGAAGGACTGATGCTGAAGCTGAAACTCCAGTACTTTGGCCACCTGATGCGAAGAACTGACTCATTGGAAAAGACCCTGATGCTGGGAAAGACTGAAGGCAGGAGGAGAAGGGGACGACAGAGGATGAGATGGCTGGATGGCATCACCAACTCAATGGACATGAGTTTATGCAAGCTCCGAGAGTGGTGATGGACAGGGAGGCCTGGCGTGCTGTAGTCCATGGGGTCACAAAGAGTTGGACGTTACTGAGCGACTGAACTGAACTGAATACATTAATACTATATTAGATATAATATTGTATGAATAGATATATTCTTGCAAGTGTGTTGATATAATAGACAGGTTAGAAAACTATCGGTGAGAACTGGACTCTATGTTGCCGTCTTTTTGCTGTGCACTCCTGGGCCAAGCTGAGCTGACCTGTCTGCCCTCTTCCACAGAGTCTCCTATGCTCAGTTCAGTGGCCCTGAGTCTGAGTCTCTGTCTGCATGTGCCATATCCTCTCCGAGATCTTATCCCACTCTGGTCAGACTGGGCAGGCTTCCCCGCATCACCACCAACTTGACTATCATCTGTGCGGGGTGAGACCAGGGGCTCACCCAGCGCTCAGTCCTGTTGTAGGTGAAAACATAAACTTTCATGGAGGCCTCCTGTAGCCCACACTTCAGGAGCTTGTTGCTGCTTTTGTCCAGTCACGAAGCTGTGTCCTGCTCTTTGCAGCCTGCTAGGCTCCTCTGTCCATGGGGTTTCCCAGGCGATAATACTGGAGTAGGTTGCCATTTCCTCCTCCAGGGGATCTGCTTGATCCAGGGATCAAACTGGTGTCTCCTGCATCTCCTGCATTACAGGCATATTCTTTACCAGTGATCTACCCAGCAAGAATGAAGGTCGTAGCTTGCCAAGGCAGTGAGAAAAATACTTTTGTGCAGGTGGGCCTTTCCAGGGCTCTGAAATCTCAGTATCCATTCCCATGGTCTTACCACATGTGTGCCTGTGAACCTTCATCCTGGATTAGAAACCAGTCTGCCAGGCTGGTACGAACACCCCATGAGCTCCAACAGACTCTAGCTTGGTGAAACAGGCTTCCAAATTCCCCAGGATACACTAAAATGGGCCTGGCATATAAGAGTCAAATGGAATATGCTTGAAAAAAAAATCTGATTCCCAAATGTCCATCAGTTAATGAATGAATAGAAAACTGTTGTTATGCACGCTTACTAGAGCTATCATAACAAAATTCTACAAACTGGCTTAAACAGAAATTAATTTTTTTTATGGTTCTGGAAACCAGAGAGTCCAAGACAAAGTGTTGGTAGGTTTAGTTTCTTGAAGGCCTCCTTCCTTAGCTTGCCTTCTCTCTGCATCCTCTACTTGGTACATGTACGTGTTTGTGTCCAAATTTCCCCTTCTTATAAGAACACAAGTCATATGGAAATACAGCCCAAAGGAAAGACCTTCTCTTAACTTAATTTCCTCTTTAAAGAACTTGTCTCTGAATACAATGGCATTCAAAGGTACTGGGACTTAGAACTTCAATATAAGAGCTTGGAGGAAACAACCAGTTCCTAGCAGTGTACGTCTTTGCCACAGCAAATTATTTGACAATAAAAAGGAATGGAGTACTGATATATACTATCCAATACAACATGAGTAAATCTTGGAAATATTATGCCAAGTGAAATTAGTGAAAAGGACCACATAGTGTATGATTTTATTCACATGACGTGTCCAGAATAGGCACATTGGCAGAGATTGAAAATAAATGAAGGTTTCCAGTGGCTTGGGGAAAAGGGGATTGGGTGTGATTGCTGACAGGTATGGTTTTCTTTTTGTGACAAAAATATTCTGGAATTAGATAGTTGTGATGGTTGCCCAATCTTGACTATAAATTAAAAGCTGCTGATCTGGATCCTTTAAAGGAGTGAGCTTATGCAGTGTGAATTACATCTCAATAAACCAAAAAGCATGTAATGTTTCTGCTTCATAGGGTCAGTGGTTCCTATGCCCAGTTGGTGACTCAGATGGTAAAGAATCTGCCTGCATTTTGGGAGACCTGGGTTTGACCCCTGGTTTGGGAAGATCCCCCGGAGGAGGGCATGGCAACCCTCTCCAGTATTCTGGACTGGAGAATCCCATAGACAGAGGAACCCGGAGGGCTACAGTCCATGGGATCGCAAAGCGTTGGACACGACTGAATCAATTAAGCACACAATCATCACAGTGGAACACTGTAAGTATTTTTATAGCAGATTTAGCACTCAGATTAAAGCAGATTTAAACAAATATCTTTTTCCTGAGGGTGAACCACATCCTTGGGTATTACAAAGCCGGATTCAAATCCCTGCTCTGTTTTCAATGGGGTTTGGGGAGGATGTGGCAGACATCAGGGACCCCCATTCAAAGACAGTCACTGTTCACTTTAGCTCTTGGGCTTCATCAGAACTGAGACCTACAATCTGACTCCAAGAAGGTAACCCCTTTTGTGAGAGGCTGGATGACCCTTCTCAATCCTCCCAGTCCTCTTCTGTCCTCTCTGAACTCCAATTTGTTAAGCCCTCTGGATTTGAGAAAGTCATTCCTTCCTTCCTTGCTTTGCCTCTCCTCTGTGAAGCAATGGGTAAGTGTTTATCCCACCCACAAGGGTAGCCATTCCTCGCGATCTCTCTTTCCTCCCTGCCATGTGCGTGTCTCCCAGGACTATGAAGTTGCTCCTCATTTCCTCAGACCCAGATCCATCCACTCCTCCGTTCTTTATACCCCACCAGTGTTCACTGAGCACTCACTACATGCCAAGCACTGCCCCAGAAGTCAGGAGTATGGTGCTGAGCAAGACAGTCAAGGTAAAGGGGGGACAGGACACAAATAAGCCAGCACCGGTGGCGCCCCAAGTCAGAACACTCACCGGTCAGTCCTCAGCGAGCTCATCCTACCAGCCTGCCCTCCCCTACTCTCTCTTCCCTGCCTTCTTCTTTCTCCGTGCATGCCTGCCATCTCTTCCTTGAGGTCACAAATGGTAGACTTCTCCGTTTACTAGTTCATAATATTCTCCTCTGTCATTTGCATGCAGTAGGCATTGAAGCAATATTTATTGTATAAATGCAAAAATACAGCACATACTTCACGCTTTGGGTAGTCTGTCTGTTTGTGTTGTTTTATATCTCATGCAGTTCTTGGCACGATGCCTCTTGGTAACGTGGTAGTGTACCAAGGGTTTGGTTGGGTCACTCCAAGCTCAGAGCCTTCCTATGAACCCCATGGGTTCTCTGCTGTGAATAAAAGAAAGTCTCCCTAAAGCCACAAAGAAATAAAAGGCCGTAATTCCGTTGTATATTAGTATGTATTTTGTGGTATATGACTATGTTGGGATATTTGAAAGAGTGTGTTTGTTTTCATTTATGTATATGTGTATACATAATACACACAGACACACACTCATACCTAGATGAAGTGATCATGGCTCTTGGGATGAACCTGCACCATAATACTGACCAAGGTTGGTTATCTGTGGATGTGTTTGCTTTGGGTTTGATCCCTGGGTATGGTTGCTCTGTTTTGCTCATTTCCACGAAGCTGGAGCCTAAGGTGACTGGAGCATGGCAGGTGCTCAGGGGGGTGCCAGCAAGTCTGTCTAATGAATAAGTGACATCACCAGCAACTCTCAAAATTTATGTTTTAGGTATATGGGAATTCTGCTTTTGTGGGACCCATGGTCCCCAATGTTTGTGATTTCTTATCCATCGATCTTTAAATATACAAGGGATGAAAATAAGTTCTCTCCTTAAGACATGGAAAAACTTAAACCACAAAGAACTTACCTACAATGAGACACGAAAGTTCACAACCTTGAACCTGTCCTGGCAGAGCTGTCCTGTGACTTGTCAGCGATGTCATTTACCCCCCACTCCCAGTTATGACAGCAAAAAATGCCACAAGAAAATACCAAAGTTTCCCTAGGGGAAAAATTGTCCTTGGTTGGGAGCCACTTTTAGAATTGTATGGGGGAGCCTTCTTGGATATATTTTTCTCTATGTTTAGGCTTTCCTGGTGGCTCAGTGGTAAAGAATCTGCTTGCCAATGCAGGAGACACAAGAGATGCAAGCTCAATCCCTGGGTTGGGAAGATTCCCTGGAGTAGGAAATGGCAACCCATTCTATTATTCTTGCCTGGAAAACTCCATGGACAGAGGAGCCTGGAAAGCTACAGTCCATGGGGTCACAAATAGTTGGACATAACTGAGCATGCACACACCTATATAAACTTGTTTTTTCATTGAAAAAGTTCTAGTTTCAAATTCCTTTGCACATCTCTTATTCAATCAATGAACATAAACATCTAAATTGACTACATTCTATGTTCTAGTTACACTAATCACACATCTTCATGGTCAACTTTTATGCATCACCCAGGCATAAGACCATTTAAAAATCACTTTCAGACTAGAAGAGTACCTAACAACATCACACTGCTCTCTTCATTCAATTCATCTCCCCGAAACTCTGTCCCCTTCTCTCTCACACAATTACACACACACACACACACAGAACTTCCTTTCTAAAATGTGAATAATTAACATCTTCTAGGGCTCTGTCTCGGAGAAGGCAATGGCAAGCCACTCCAGTACTCTTGCCTAAAAAATCCCATGGATGGAGGAGCCTGGTGGGCTGCAGTCCTTGGGGTCGCTAAGGGTCGGACACGACTGAGCGACTTGACTTTCATTTTTCACTTTCACACATTGGAGAAGGAAATGGCAACCCACTCCAGTGTTCTTGCCTGGAGAATCCCAGGGACGGGGGAGCCTGGTGGGCTTCTGTCTATGGGGTCACACAGAGGCGGACACGACTGAAGTGACTGAGCAGCAGCAGCAGCAGCAGGGCTCCGTCTTCATCCTGCTCTCTGGTCCTGCCAGGCACGTGGCACTTCTTTCCTGCCATTTCCAAGTTGCTAGACCCGTGTGGATTAGTTCTACCCAATGGGTTATAAGATAAGTGCTATGTCCCTCTGATTACCCTCTGCAGCATCTGTGGAAGAGGCCCTGAGCTAACATGGTTGGGCCTCCTGATGGAAACAATCTGTCAGGTTGCTACACGGCATACAGTTGCCTTGAGGAGTTTCCCAAAGCTATGGTAGATTTTGCTCGACTGAGAAATAAACCATGGTGTTATTAGGTCACTGAGTCTGTGGGCCTGTTTGTTACACAGCCTAACTGGGCTTATGATGCACTAGTAACTGACTGGTATGTCCACCGAGGAACATGTCCTAAGCTGCATGTGAGTTCTCTGGAACATTCTCTGGACATTCTGATGGAAGAACAGGTCACACAGGCCATACAGTAAGTTCTGCCAGATTGAGAAGGAAAAGAGAACAGGTTGATTATATTTCATATTCAGTTTCACTTAAATTACATGAGCAATCGGTTACATAAGCAAAATTGTAATTACCAATAGCTTTGATGATCAATCCCATGGACAGAGGAGTCTGGAGGACTTCAGTCCATGGGGTCACAAAAAGTCAGACACAACTGAGCAACTAACACTTGATGATCAAATTTGATGACACAGGGCATTCAAAATGTGCTCCTGTTTTTTAAATATTGGAGGGAAACCTGAGGAATCCAGGGAGCTACTTGGAGTGGCTTCCCATCCCAAAGATGTTTTTGTATTTTGGCCTCCAGATGTATTTTGGACCTCCGGCAGTTCACATTCAATATAAACTACCCCAAAATAGCTTCTGATACCAATAGGTGGCATGACCTTGAGCTGATCATTTATTTAGGTTTCAATGAGGCCAGACTGTCCTGTGTCTTTTTAAGCCACTCTCTGCTTTGATTCTGGTCAATAGCCTGTTTTAAGAAAAGCTTTGGCCAGATTTAAAAAAAAAAAATCTGCCTTCCCTTGAGTAAACACGGTAACCCGACAGCTCCAGTGGGTAAATAATGCACGTTTTAAAAGCCTTTCCAAATAGGTCTCTACCCAGCAAGCTGCTTTTATAAGCTACCATTCTTCCTAATATCCACTTATTCAAAACTCCTTAAAAAATACCATGGGTTGAAATGATAGACATCCCACTAGATCTGGGTTTGCTGGATTTTTTTTTTAAGAAGAAGAAATGTAATTTTCCCCTTTGGTTAGGAAAAGAGTCTTTCCTGAAATATGATCCTCTCAGATAAATAATGGCAATAAAAGTAAATGGAAAGTGAGAAAGAACATGGTTTCTTAGTGCAGTGTGCAGCACTTTCTAATTGGAAAATGCTAAAAGGGAGTTTTCCTTGGAGGCCTCCCATCTGACTTGAGACCAAACAAAACAGTGATTTGCTTATGAGCGTTGAGGTCTCTGTTTTCCTTGTTAAAGAAGAAGCGAAGAAAGGAAGAAAAGTACTAAGTTATAAAACTGTATTATAATCATTATTTGAGTGGATATTTCATACATTAGGGTAGAATGGAGAAATGCCAGAATGTGAGGAGCAAGCAAAGAACTTTGGGGTCATCTGGTTAACCCCAGGAGGAAACAAAGATTGTTGCTATGAAGGATGTTGATGAAGAGCTGTGTATATTTCTTATTCTTGCTAGCATAGTGCTTCTGCTCAGATGGAAGCATTCTTTTTTCCACATAAAAGAAATCTATCTGGTTTAGCTGAGTTCTTCTGGAATTTGGTGAGGCATTTACTCATCTGTCTCAGAATGGGCTGGTGGCTTTGAAAGCCAGAACTTTTGCAGTTGAGGGTTTTCTGGGTCCTCTGGTCCTGTTATTTACTTGGTTGTCTAAAATGGATAATGTCCATGTTTTTTCAAAGTTTCCTCATTTCTTTAACTAGAAATAATATACCTACCCTCAGGATATGAAGGCTGAGGTGCCTTCCTCAGGATCGACCCAAGGGACACAGCTGGTGTTGACCACACGTGCAGACAAAGTTTGCTACAGTAAATGGTCCAGTCTAAAATGCTTCCACTGGAAAGCTGGCAGGCACCTGTGATGGTATATTTTATGTGTTGGCTTAGCTGGGTCACAGTATGCACACATTTGGCCAAACAGTATTCTAGCTGGACACCTTCTTCCTAATACAGTCTAGTGCACAAAACATTCATCTGAGTCAGCAGTTTCCTCCCCAAGGGAAACATGCTACAGATCCCAGGAAGGAGATTGAGGGAAATTAGTAAATAGCGGCTTCCTGTACTTTGCCATCAACAATAACAAAATATATCAAAAGAGGAGAATCCAGAATTCAGTAGTCAATTCAGCAGAATTCCAAATGATTTTCTCATTCCTGACACTCAAAGGACTTTCTAACAGAAGAGATTCTCCCAGCCTAGTGCTTATCATTGGTTTCAGCAGCAGCCCAGGAGGTCTCTCTAAACATGTTAAGCATTTAACACTAGATGCCTGAGACCCCAACTGTGTACTTGCTAGAAGAGGCCTCTATACGCTCAAAGGTATAGGATTAGCAGGACTTTTCATAAGGACTTTTGCCTATTATACTCTCTAAGGCATAGCATAATACTAATAAAATACTACTGGGATACTAGGTAATTTACTGGATTTTTTAAAAGCAAATTCAGGAGGGGGAACTTATGTAAACCCGGGGCGAATTCATGTCAATGTATGGCAAAACCAACCAATATAATATTGTAAAATAATTTGCCTCCAATAAAAAATAAATTAATTAAAAAAATAAAAAAAAAAGCAAATTCTTCTAATTCCAGTACAAGTTTCAGTAATTTAAGATATTTGTAACACAGGACACAGGATATGTATGGAGAAGTCTAAGTTAAGAGAAAATGTGAACTGATTATTAACATGGAATTTCACTGTATTTTAGGATATAATATTAATTCTCGACAACCAGGGTAGAAAGAAATGAGTGATTCTTTTTATAGTGAACAAAGTTCATAAGAAAACTATGTGGATATTCTCTAGAGACCCTATAAACAAAAAGAAATCAAGTAAAAGTAAATCAACATAGAAATCCATGAATGTTTCTGTAGAATACCAGAAAATCAGCACTTAAGAAACTGATACATCCAAATTATTATTACTTATTTTTATTAGGCCAGTTATTTAATTATGTCACCAATGAGAAGAAAGTGGTACATTTTTCACTCTGGTATTTTCAGAACTGCCAGGATGAGCTAAAGCAAATAAATACGTAAGCAAGTTATTTTTATGTCTTTCTGTTATAGCTAAGTAGCTGGTCAATTGTCTTTATAGATTTTATTTCTAAAAGCCACACATAAGAAAGGAAGGTCAACAGATGAAAAGGATCCAGCACTTTAGCTTCAATTTCAAGACCTTGAAGGTAATAGTCCAGATGTCCTTAAGCCTTGATGATCAGGATACCCAATAAATGCAGTGCCACTATAACACTCAGAACTCTAAGTTTTGAATCACAATTGCATTGTACATGGTCCACTGAAATATTTAAAACATCCTCCTTTATTTCTACCATATGTCTAAACATATTCCAAAACATGCAACTGGTTTGTGGTCCAATAGAAATTACAATAATTGTTGGTGAAACACAATTAGGCAGGTAGGATAAGGTTGGAGAGACAGGACAGGATATCTATATTTTGGGTTATACATGGACTCAGTTGATCCATAGATTAAGTAGCAGATGATCAAGAAGGAAGTGCACAAAGGGCCTTAGCAGATACACACGTGTTGTACTAAAGGCTTCCCTGGTAGCTCAGATGGTAAAGAATCTGCCTGCAATGCAGGGGACCCAGGTTCCATCCCCAAGCTAGAAAGATCTCCTGGAGAAGGGAATGGCTACCCACTCCAGTATTCTCGCGTGGAGAATTCCACGGATAGAGACTGGCAGACTATATAGTCCATGGGGTCGCAAAGAACTGGACAGGACTGAGCCACTGACACATTTATAAGGGTACTAAAGGCAAGTGGGGAATCTAGGCCAACAACAGTTGTGGCTGAGTAGGTCGCCTGAGTAGGGTTGGCCATGCTGTCAGTCATCTAGTTGACTTCTGCTTTTTATCATGCAAAACTCTGGCTTGAACTAAACTATTCTTTCATCTTTTGAGACGAGTTTGATAAAAATTACTTATTGTTAAATTGGCATAGGTTGGTCTGCTCCTGTTGTATCACCATCTCTAAGAAGTCAAAACGAAAGCCATCTGATTTTGTCTTGCAGAGCTGTGCAGTATTTCCCCGCACTGGCCAGGACTGTTTCCCCACACTGATCACTGTCTGATCAGTGTCTGCTAGTGGTACCATTCTTAGCACTGAATGACCCATGCTTCAGTCTGCTATAGCGCACCCTTGACAGGGAGTGCTTGCTCTGTCTTGCAAGTCTACCTCAAATGCATCAACCAAGTTAATGCTGCAGAGCTTCCCTGGTGGCTCAGTGGTAAAGAACCTGCTTACTAATGCAGGAGACATGAGTTTGATCCCTGAGTTGGGAAGATGCCCTGGCAGGCTACAGTCCATGGGATTGCAAAAGTGTCAGACACAACTTAGCGATGAAACAACAAAGTTAATGCTGCAGATAAGATCTGACTTAGACTCTAGAGGAAGCTGGATCTGGGTTCAGATTCTGTCTCTGCCACCCAGCACCTCTGTATTCCTACAGAAGTTACTGCATGCTAAGTCTGGTTTCCTCATCTGGGAAAGGGCCACCGTGTTGCTGCTGCTGCTAAGTCGCTTCAGTCGTGTCCGACTCTGTGCGACCCCGTAGACAGCAGCCCACCAGGCTCCCCCATCCCTGGGATTCTCCAGGCAAGAACACTGCAGTGGGTTGCCATTTCCTTCTCCAATGCAGGAAAGTGAAAAGTGAAAGTGAATTCTCTCAGTCGTGTCTGACTCTTCGCAATCCCATGGACTGCAGCCTACCAGGCTCCTCCAACCATGGGATTTTCCAGGCAAAAGTACTGGAGTGGAGGGCCATTGCCTTCTCCAAGGACCACCGTACTAGCTAGTATTTACTGATGGCCTACAGTGTACCAGGCTCTGTTCCCACCAAAGGCAGTGTCACTTAATTGTCATAATAACAGCAGATACCATTATCATGCCATTTTAAAGGTGTGGAAACAAAGGCCTAGCACTCACATGGAAACTGGCAGAGAACTGTTGGTAATCCAGGCCTGTGTTCTCACAAGTGTCTTATACTGAATCTCTAGTTGCTGAATTGCTGTGTTCATCACCGGGCAACTATTCTGACTCATTTCAGCATCTGCTTTAAAGTATTGCTTCAAGAAGGAAGTAAATCAGTACACATGGCACTCAGCAAAGGATTCACATGTACACTACTTCATCCACTCAACAAATATCGAATGACATCCCCCTAATGTGTCAGGTACTGTTCTAGGACTCAGGTATACAAGGTAATACAAGGTTCTGCCTTCTTGGAGCTTGTAATCTAGAATGGAAACAAGCCACAGCTGAATCAATGCATCTTCAATGAAGCATTACAAATGCCACGAAGCAAAATAAAGCATGGGACAGAGACACGATGTTAGCAGGCAGTGGTTGAACATGGGTGGAGGGTGGTGGGGGAAGATGCTTCAGAAAGAATGGGCTCTGTGAGGAAGTGACCTTTGAGCCAAGCCCTGATTGATTAGATAGAGAAGCCAGGCAAAGATCTGGTGAGTACTGTCATTGCTTTTATAATAAAATTAATTATGGAGAATTTTTGTCACAACTGCCAACAAAAGATCTTTTACCCTTTCTTCAGTTCTCCACAATAAAAGAGTAAAACTGGAAGTGTGATGGAAAAGGAAAGAGCTATTCTGAAAACTGGAGAGAGTCTGTGTGCTTAGTCACTCAGTCGTGTCCACCTCTTTGCAACCCACTGGACTTTAGCCCCCCAGGCTCCTCTGTCCTTGGGGATTCTCCAGGCAAGAGTACTAAAGTGGGTTACCGTGCCCTCCTCTGGGGATCTTCCCAATTCAGGGATCAAACCCAGGTCTCCCACATTGCAAGCAGATTCTTTACCGTCTGAGCCACCAGGGAAGGCCGGAGAGAGTTTGGTTTCTGCAAACTCTGAAGGCATCATAAATGAAAAGAGATCATTCCCAACTCTTTGTTGATAATTCACAAAGTCTCCCAGAGACAAAACCACAGTTGGCCACAGTTTTGTTGGTTTCACTTAGTTCTCTGACTCTGACTCCTTGTGTGACTAAAAGCATATCATAATCACAGTAAATTCTGCTTCACTTTGCTCCATTAAAGGGAACCCAAGCCATTTCACACATCATCTTCCCATTCAATCTTGATTTTACAATGCTTTTCACTGAAGATTAGAGTTAATGCTTTTCTAAGAGGTTTGTCACAAAAGGGAGTTTAATTGGGGCTCATTTTCTCCATCTACACATTTTGTTCAAAAGCTTCACTTTTAGAGAGTGTGTTTAGTCATATATATGACTTTGGAGAAACAAGCCATAAGGGAAAACCTTCCTTGACTTCCTGGGGATATAACCATTTCACTCTCCATAGTGGATTGAATATTGTCTCCCCAAAAAGAGAAGTCCAAAGACTAACATCCATACCTGTGAATGTGATTTTGTTTGGAAATAGGATTTTTGCAGATATAATTAAGGATCTTAATATGAGCTCAGTTTGTAGTAGGATGGGTCTTAAGTCCCATAATAAGTGTCCTTCAAAGAGAAAGGAGAGGGAGATTTGAGAGATAGGGACACAGGGTAAGATTAAGTCAAAGGCAGAGATGGAGACTTGCAGTTTCAAGCCAGGGAATGCCAAGAGTGCCAACAGGTTTCAGATGCTAACAGAGAGGCATGGAATGGATTCTCCCTCAGAAGCTTTGGAAGAAACCAACCCTGTTGACACTCTGATTTCAGAGGCCACCCTAATCGTGGACTCCACAATTGTGAGGGGATCAATTTCTGTTGTTTTAAGCCAACAAGTTTATGATATTTTGTTAAGGCAGCCATAGGACTCTCATATACTTGGTTTGAATTTTTGACATTAAATAGAAGACTTACTGTTATGAGTCATTTATCTCTGACTTCAGATTATACTACAAAGCTATAGTAATCAAAATAGTATGGTACTGGCACAAAAACAGAAATATAGATCAGTGGAACAGGCTAGAAAGCCTAGACACCTATGGTCACCAAATCTATGACCATGGAGGCAAGAATATACAATGGAGAAAAGACAGTCTCTTCAATAAGTGATACAGGGAAAACTGGACATCTACACATGAAAGAATGAAATTAGAACATTTTCTAACACCATACACAAAAATAAACTCAAAATGGTTTAAAGACCTAAATGTAAGACTGGATACTATAAAAATCTTAGAGGAAAATATAAACAGAACACTCTCTGACATAAATCACAGCAAGATCTTTTTGAACACATCTTCAAGAGTGATGAAAATAGAAATAAAAATAAACAAACAGAACCTAATTAAACTTAAAAACTTCTGCACAGCAAAAGAAACCATAAACAAAATGAAAAGAAAACCCACAAAATGGGAGAAAATATTTGCAAACGAAGTGACCAACAAGGGATTAATCTCCAAAATATACAAACAGCTCATGTAGCTCAATATCAAATTAAAAATAAAAAAGTGAGTGGAAGATCTAAATAGATATTTCTACAAAGAAGACACGCAGATGTCCAAGAGGCACATGAAAAGACACTCAAAATCACTAATCATTATAGAAATGCAAAGCAAAACTACAACAAATTATCACCTCACACTGGTTAGAATGGCCATCATCAAAAAGCCTACAAACAATAAACGCTGGGGGGCGGGGTGTGGAGAAAAGGGAACCCTCCTACACTGCTGGTGAAAATGTACATTGGTACAAACACTGAGGAGAAGAGTAGGGAGGGTCCTTAAAAAACTTAAAATAGAGCCACCATACGATCCAGCAATCCCAGTATTCAGGTCAGAATATAGGCTTTATAGACTTTAGTGCCTACCTCATTTGCCTCTCCTCCCTCCTGCCACCCAGGGGACAGATCCTGGTCACAGTCATGAGATGGACCAACCCAAACTGAGCCCACCACAGCAACTTACCTTTGCAGCAATCCTGATTGGTAAATGAGCTAACTGGCTGCAACTGGAATTTTTTTCATTGGACAGGAGGGAAAGTTCTTTTCCAGACACTTAATTAGACTTGAAGTCTGTGAATCTAGAGCTTCTCATCATAGTCTTTCTGCAGGCAAAGCCACAACAAGAGGTGGGGATTAAACTGAAACCAGAGCCCCAACACAGAGTGCCTGGGTTGGCCTTTACCCCAAAGGCCATGAGGATCCAAGGAAAGGAGCTCATCAGAGCTGACGTAAGTAGGCTAATGTGACCATGAGAAGGTAGGGCTGAAGTTGATAAAGACCTGTCATGGAGTAAGAGGTGCTGGGAGGAACGTAGGAGTACTCACCCAGGACTGAACCAAGGTGGTACCAGCAAGAGCCAAGAAGAGAGAAAAGATTCAATTGTAATAATAAAAAGTTATACTGAAGACAGCACTCCTCCAGTGGCTCAGTGGTAAAGAATCTGCCTGTAAGGCAGGAGACACAGGAGACATGGGTTCAGTCCTTGGGTTGGGAAGACCTGGAGTGGGGCATGGCAACCCACTCCAGTTTTCTTGCCTGGAGAATCTCGTGGTCCAAGGAGCCTGGTGGGCTGTACAATCCATAGGGTTGCAAAGAGTCAGACACAGCTGAAGAGACAGCACATGCTGAAGACATGGATGCCAACTGCATGCAGAGAAGAAAAGAGAGGGGAAGTCAAAGGCGCCTTACTAAATTCGATTTTCAAGATCACTGAAATCAGAATAGAGCCAAATTCTTTTCATGCCTTCAACAGGTCTCCTGTAAATATTTTGAGTATGTTTAAGGAACACGTGGAGGAAATAATATTCCAGACAATAAAGGGAATTAAGCAATTCAGGAATTTTGAGGCTCCAACAATCAAATACTTTAAGGTCTCAGCAAGGGAGGTGTGCTTTCTGGAAATTTTATCTTCTATTACACTTATTTCTCTCCCCACCCCCAGGAGAATTTTTTTTTTTAAGAAATTATTTAAACCAATCTCAAAGTTCTTTCCTAAGGCGAAAGTTTAAAAAAAGGGGGCTAGAGAAGAAATGTGCAAACTTGAGACAGCTAAGAGCTTTCCCGAACTACATTACAGGTGAGCCTCCTTGGAGCTCAAAATGAGCAAAGCCACAGAAGACAATGCAGTTCTCTGTGGATGAGGATAATGGATGGTGGGTGGGGAAAATGATAAGCACCAATAAAGCATGCTGGTGCGACGCTGAATAAGAGGCCTCCCTTTATGGTGCCTGCATTGAAATGTGTGTGACAGATAAGGAGGGTGCCTGTAACGGGAAGAGTCCGAGTCTTCCCTGGGAGCGTTCAGAAGGAGAAGCACAGGGTCTCCCCACTGTATGGTACTTTTTGCCAATGGCTCTGGAGCCTGAGAAGGCAGCAGCTAGAAAAAGTTTTACACTTCTCTTGTTTAACATATACCCATGCCTTGAATTTGAGTTTCAAGGCAGATGGTTCCTGATTTGGGGAACTGTGGACATGGAAAAATCCCTTCAAAGTACCATAGAGAAATTTGAGGTTATGCAAAGGTAAAGAAGTGAGCTTCCCAGGTGGCGCTAGTGGTAAAGAACCTGTCTGCCAATGCAGGAGACTTAGGAGACTTGGGTTTGATCCCTGGGTCGGGAAGATCCCCTGGAGAAGGAAATGGCAACGCACTCCAGTATTCTTGCCTGGAAAATCCCATGGACAGAGGAGCGTGGCGGGCTACAGTCCATGGGGTCACAGAGTCAGACACGAGTGAAGCGACTTAGTGCTGCACTAAGGTAATAAGGACGCTGGGCTGGAAGAAGCACAGGCTGGAATCAAGACTGCTGGGAGAAAGATCAATAACCTCAGAGATGCAGATGACACCACCCTATGGCAGAAAGTGAAGAGGAACTAAAAAGCCTCTTGATGAAAGTCAAAGAGGAGAGTGAAAAAGCTAGCTTAAAACTCAACATTCAGAAAACGAAGATCATGGCATCTGGCCCCATCACTTCATGGCAAATAGATGGGGAAACAGTAGAAACAGTGGCTGACTTTATTTTGGGGGGGCTCCAAAATCACTGCAAGTGGTGACTGAAGCCATGAAATTAAAAGACACTTACATGGGGTCGCAGAGAGTTGGACACGACTGAGCGACTGAACTGAACTGAACTCCTTGGAAGGAAAGTTATGGCCAACCTAGATAGCATATTAAAAGGCAGAGACATTACTTTGCCAACAAAGGTCCGTCTAGTCAAGGCTATGGTTTTTCCCGTGGTCATGGATGGATGTGAGAGTTGGACTGTGAAGAAAGCTGATCGCCGAAGAATTGTTGCTTTTGAACTGGGGTGTTGGAGAAGACTTGAGAGTCCCTTGTACCGCAAGGAGATCCAACCAGTCCATCCTAAAGGAGATCAATCCTGGGTGTTCATTGGAAGGACTGATGCTAAAGCTGAAACTGCAATACTTTGTTCACCTCATGCGACGAGTTGACTCACTGGAAAAGACTCTGATGCTGGGAGGGATTGGGGGCGGGAGGCGACGGGGACGACAGAGGATGAGATGGCTGGGTGGCATCACCGACTCTGTGGACACGGGCTTGAGTGAACTCCGGGAGTCGGTGATGGACGGAGGCCTGGTGTGCGTGGTCCATGGGGTCACGGAGAGTCGGACAGAACTGAGCGACCTGAACTGAACTGAATGTTATATGTGGCATATATAATTTTTGGAAAATTATCTAGCACTGTGCAAAGAACTGACTCATTGGAAAAGACTCTGATGGTGGGAACGATTGAAGGCAAGAGAAGAAGGGGGGTGACAGAGGATGAGATGGCTGGGTGGCATCACCGACTCTGTGGACACGGGCTTGAGTGAACTCCGGGAGTCGGTGATGGACGGAGGCCTGGCGTGCGTGGTCCATGGGGTTGGACACGACAAACGACTGAACTGAAGGAAAGGGAGGGGAGAAGGTACACTTGACTAGTTACCAAGAGCTCAGTGGGAAGCATGACTCAACATGGGCTTTACATACGACTCATGATTAGGGTTTAATGAAATAGTACAAACAAAAGCAGGGTTATCATGATTCAGAAGAATGTCTGGCAGATGTTTCTAACTGCAGAAAAAGCAACAGTGTCTGTATAATGTGAAAAAGAAGAATCTATCTTCCTTAGGCTTCCCTTGTGGTTAGGCTGGTAAAGAATCTGCCTGCAACACAGGAGACCTCGGTTCCATTCCTTTGTTGGGAAGATATGCAGGAGAAGGGAAAGGTTACTCACTCCAGTATTTGGCTTGGAGAATTCCATGGACTATATGGTCCATGGGATCGCAAAGAGTCGGACATGACTGAGCGACTTTCTAATCTAAAGGGCTTCCCTTGTAGCTCTGTCGGTAAAGAATCCGCCTGCAATACAGGAATCCGCCTTCAATGCAGGAGACCTGGGTTCGATTCATGGGTCAGGAAGATCCCCTGGAGAAGGAAATGGCAACCCACTCCAGTAATCTGGAAAATCCCATGGACAGAGGAGCCTGGTGGACTACAGACCACGAGGTTGCAAGAGTGGGACAAAACTTAGCGACTAAACCACCACCACCTAAGTGTGGACTCAAACTCTGAAAAGCCTTTAATATTAGGAAAAAGACTTGTTGCCAACAACAAGACATACCATGAAAAACAGGCACGAAAATAACCATCATTTTCGATTCTGAAAGGTGAGTGAAGAAAGCAACACAGTGATTCTTTTCAGGGAAGGAATCTGGAGGAATCTCCTTCCAAGAAGGGGAGAAGGCAGTAAAACAGAGAAAGATACCAGAGAAAGTCCCCTCCTGCTTCCATATTTGTGTGCTAGATTCTGCATTATTGTGGGAGATATGCACGTTTTAAATAGATTTTTTTTGTCCATAAGAAGCTTACACTTCAATAAGAAGGAAATGAATAAACAGTACTGATGCACAGTGTTACACAATCAATGCCAGGAAACACACAAATCAGTACCTTTAGAATTAGAGGCCAGAGAGCCTGTCCTTAAGGAGCAGGGATTGTACAGCAGAGAGGCTAAGTGGAGAAGGCAGAATGTGAGTGATATACTTTTTTTTAACTGGAAGAAATAAAATATTCAAAACCCCTCAAAACACCGATTCAAAAAGATACGTGCACCTCATGGGAGCATGTTCATAGGAGCATTGTTTACACTAGCCAAGGTAGGAAAGCAATCTAGGTGTCCATCAGCAGATGAATAGATAAAGATGTTGTCCATATACACAAGGGAATATGACTCAGCCATAAAAAAGCACAAAGTTACAATCTGCAACAACGTGGGCGGACTTGGCGGGCATTATACTAATTGAAACAAGCCAGACAGAGAAAGACAAATACCGTATGATATAGTTGATATGTGAAATCGAAAAAGATTACAACAATTAGTGAATCTAGCAAAAAAGACGTAGACTTAACAGATATAGAGAACAAACTAGGGATTACCAGTGGGAGAGAGAAGCGGGGATGGATGTCAAAGGGTAGGGAAGTAAGAGGTACAAACTCTTATGTATAAAACAGTAATCAATATATATTATACAATGTGGGGAATATAGCCAATATTTATAGTAATTATAAATAGAATATTACATTTAGAAATTATAAATCACCATCTGGTATATCTATAACTTATTTAATATTCTAACACAGCTGTAACCAACTTAAAAACCTGGGGATAGATACATGAGACTTACTATTTCATATTTATGTATTTTTACTGTTACTAAGGTTGTTGTAGAGAAAAATAGGTCAATATGCTTGGGACAATTTCAGCTTTACAGACAGCATCTTACTTTACACAGATCCAAACTTATCTAATAACACGGTGAAGGAGAAGAAATATAGCTATTATTAACTTTTAAAATTGGATGCTATATGATTTTTTTTCTGAGCCCTTTTGAACATAACTATCATTTCCTCTAAAGTATATATCTCACTATATTTAATAAATTGTCTGGTGAAAAACATGGAAGAAATAAAGGTAGAAAAAGGATAGTGACAATATCCAAGTTTATCTAGTCATATGCCAGACACTGGTGTAAGATTTTTTTTTTAATCAAGTGAAAATGAAAACTTTTTCTCCACTCTTTTAGAATATTTCTCTAGGGGTATGTGAATTAAACAAAGAAACGTTGGATTAACAGGAGAAAGAGCACACAATTTTTCTTAATATTTATGTGTATGAGAATTTATAGAATAAAAGTGAAACTCAAGTACGTGGTTAGACCTGGAACCCTTTCAAACAAGAAAAGAGGGTCCGGGCTTCAAAAATTATAAATTTAGGGGAAGTAACTAGGAAATATATGAGGGAACCAGTGGAAGATAAGGGCTATTTAAGGACAGTCTGTTTATGCAAACTCATCTTAGCGTTGATGCCCTGTCTTCAATGATGAGTTGTTCTTTTCTTCCTAGTAGAGTTGGTGGGGAGATACCTTTCTCAAAGGGAAATTTATGCTCTGCTTTTAGACAGAGAACTCTTTCTCCGTCATTGATCCTCAGTTGCTTTAACTCAAAATAATACTTAGACCAAAGGGTCAAAAATTTGGTGGGCACTATTTTGTCCTCCTTCATGACAACTGTGTGTAACCCTGATACTATGATGGGGGCACAGTTGTTTCCCCTTTTTACCAGTGGAGAAATCGAAGAATAGGGAGGTTCTGTTCTAAGGGGCGTGCCTGAGGGAAAGGCAGGTACTTATTTTGCTGGAGGGTAGAGTAAGCAGTGTAGGTAATACCCAGGCAATTTCAACCCAAGAGGCTGAAAACTTTCTAAATGTACTGCCTTCATTTGCTTCATTTTTCATAAGAACAAGGTGGCTTCACCACTCTTTAACTGGTTCCTTTTCCTTCTCACCATCAGAAAACCATTCAAAGAACATTTTAACAGGTAAAGGGAATAGAACAGGTGAGGAACAGCAAGAAAAAAGAGGAAAAGTTTAGAGGATTACAGTGATGAGAGGGAATTAGAGAAAGTTCATGCCGATGCTTTCATGTACTGTACTTGTAAGAAAGAAAAAAATGAATAATGATGTATAAAAATAGAGCAGCAGTTTAACAATGGCTTAAGCTATAGTTCTTTTTGCTGTGTAAACTTTGAAAAGCACAATGCAATAGACTAAGGTGTAAAGGGGGAATGGCAAGCCACTCCAGTACTCTTGCCTAGAAAATCCCATGGATAGAGGAGACTGGTAGGCTGCAGTCCATGGGGTCGCGAAGAGTCGGACACGACAGAGCGACTTCACTTTCACTTTTCACTTTCACACATTGGAGAAGGAAATGGCAACCCACTCCAGTGTTCTTGCCTGGAGAATCCCAGGGACGGGGGAGCCTGGTGGGCTTCCGTCTATGGGGTCACACAGAGTCGGACACGACTGAAGTGACTTAGCAGCAGCAGCAAAGAAAATGTACACACACACATGCACATTCTCAGACACACACTCACAGTCCCCTAATTGCTGAACTTCACAGATCTAAAAAGTCATAAGGAAGAAACTATAGACCAGCAGAAAGCTCATTAGATGAGAAACATGATTTAAGTTCCAGTACTGACAAGCAGCTGACCAGGGTGGCTTATAAAGACCTCATCGCCTCAAGGGCTCCATCTGCTTTAGCACAGTCCTTGACAAAGGTGATGCTCAAAAGCTCTGGTCCTGTTACTGGTACCTCCTGTCTGTCTTGATTGAGGCTTGCTGATAAGGTGTGACATCAGAGAAGGCTAAATTTGTCCATGCTTTGCAGCAAAAATCAAATGATGTGATGTTTTCGCCTGACTCATTCAAGATAAGTTTATTATTTCAATACCTAGAAGCCATTGTGTTGACTCTGAGAAGGTCTAACATTTTAGATGTCATAGCTCTTGCCTTGAGGAGCACTGTACTAGTTTTCCACTGCTCTCTAACAAATTTCCACAAGCTTCGCTGCTTTAAAAATTACCCATTTATTAGATTACAGAATTGACCAGGGCTTTTCTTTCTGGTGGGTCTCAAAGTCCCAAGAATCCAGGCTTTCTGGACATTCCATTGACTCCTGAAATGCAAGCCCACTGTATCTCCACTTTCATAGTATAGAAAGAAGGGAAATAGACTGGTTACTGAAAAGAACACCAGCCAGCCGTTTATCCAGCTAGGTTCTAGTCTGCATGCTCTTGGCTCAGCCACTTAACATAATGGGCCTCCTTCTCCTCACTGTTTAAAGCTGGTGGCTGAGATCTATGATTTACATAATCCCTTCTTGCTATAAATTCTGCATCTTAAGACAAGCTTTGGTTATCTGGACTAGATTAAAAAGCCTCGCTCTGGGACTACTAACTGTACATGGCAGCATTCTCATTTTCCTCCTCCCCCCCACCTTTTTTTTTTTTACAGCAATCAGCACTATAAAATACTCAAATCTTAAAAAATAATTCACTGAATGTGTCTCTTTTTTAGCACTAGCTGGAACAAAACATCCATACATCAGTAGTTAATTGCCAGCATGCGGAGCAACAGCTACATGTCTATGGAAGTAAGCTACAAAATGTTATTTTAATAGGACGCTGTTTGCACAAACACACTTGATTTGAAATCTGGCACCAAACTTGCAGTCTGGCTCCTTCAAAACCTTCCACAGTCACTCTGCACGATTTGACCAATGTAAATGAGAACCTCCAAAAAAAGCTCATGAAATAATCAACACGGGAAGACCAAAAGTGAGTGTGGAATTTTATAAGCTGTGTTCTGTTGGAGGTGTCCAATGGCTCATAGTCAACTGCCAATTCTTTGGAAAATTAATCCTCACAATGAGATGTTTCTCCATCATTTGAGAAGAGTGCTATAGCTGATTCTCATAGCCATAATTTTCCATGATGTGAGTTTAATGAATGATACTTTTTGAATTTAATCAGGCCCCAAATCTTGGCATCATCTTTGACTCTTCTCTTCAACTCACTGCAATCTACTTGGGTCTCCTTTCCGAAAATATCCAGAACCCACCCACCTCTCTGGGATGACCCTAATTAGCCTCCTAACAGATCTCACAGTTTCCAACTTTCCTCCTCATGGTCTATTCTTAACACATCAGCTAGAGTGTTTATCACTGAATTCAGTTCATGTCACTCCTGCCCAGACCCTTCAAGAGTTCTCCATTTCACAGGAAGTAACAACCAGCATTCCAAGAGGGTCCTTCCCTTCCACTGCAATCTCCCTCTTAACTTCTGCCCCCCTTCACCCACTCAGAACCAATCACATCGGCCTCTGTGTTCAACCCATGGCCCCAGTCAACCTCCTTGAAGTATGGATGGTTCTTCTAGCCCTAATATTGTTCTCCCATATGTCTTGTGTTCCCCTTCAGGTTTTGTTATGTTTCCTCTCACTGAAACTCAACTTGACCTTTCAATGTAACATTGCAACTTTCTCTTCCTCACCCTGGTCTGCTTGCTTTCATAGCATTAAGCATCTTTAATAGAATGCATTTACTTATAATAAATACAGTTTAATTTCTGTCTCCCTCTGCTAGAATGTAAGATCCATGAGGGCAGAAATCTTTGTTGTATTTTCTGATGTATTCTAAACACCTAGAATGGAGCTGGGCAAATAAGAGCTTTCAAATGAAAATTTATTGTTCATGTGGGTTGAAAATCAAATTAAACAATACCTTTTAATTGAATATAATCAACGGAAATGTGTTCATTTAAATAATATTTTCTATGATCCTTCTTCTAAATTGTCTAGCAATTATCTGGGGATACACCCAGTCAAGAAAAGAGGATTCTAGCTAATCTCTGGAATACATTTGCACTGATTACATCAAAGAACCATAATAACTACCTCCCACATTTTGTTAAAAAATAGAGTAGCCAACTTACCACCAAGTGAGTATTTTACAGAATGCAAAAATCCCTTACCTCCTCCCTGTAAACTTCAATTTATATGTAAAACTATTATGGATAAAGCCTATACATGACTATAATTTAAAGCAAATTCATCATATTTGTCCCAGTTCCAGAAAAGACAGAAGGCAGACTCCAATTAGAATGAGCTAAGGTGCGCCTAGTCAAAGCTATGGTTTTTCCAGTGGTCATGTATGGATGTGAGAGTTGGACTGTGAAGAAAGCTGATTGCCGAAGAACTGATAATTTTGAACTGTGGTGTTGGAGAAGTTTCTTGAGAGTCCCTTGGACTGCAAGAAGATCCAACCAGTCCATCCTAAAGGAGATCATCCTGGGTGTTCATTGGAAGGACTGATGCTGAAGCTGAAGCTCCAATACTTTGGCCACATGATTCAAAGAACTGACTCATCTGAAAAGACCCTGATGCTGGGAAAGATTGAAAGCAGGAGGAAAAGGGGATGACAGAGGATGAGATGGTTGGATGGCATCACCAATTCAATGGATGTGAGTTTGAGTAAGCTCCAGGAGTTGGTGATAGACAGGGAAGCCTGGCATGCTGCAGTCCATGGGGTCACAAAAAGTTGGACACGACTGAGCGACTGAGCTGAACTGAGGATACAGTGGCATAGGCAAGGAGTGTTTCCTCATTGATACCCCATGAAATTCAAGCTGAGGAAATGAAGGCTGATTTCAGCAGTCCATTTTCCCTCTATGCTTTGCTGGGCTTCCTTTTAACTGAAATCAATGAGGACCAGAGTCAAGAGGGGTCACTGAATCAGCCATGAGTATACCTACTATCCCTCCCTCTTGAACTTCCCTCTCACCTCCCTCCCCATCCCACCCTTCTGGGTTGTTACAGAGCCCCCCCCCCAACCCCGGTTTGAGCTCCCTGAGTCATACAGCCAATTCCCATTGACTATTTTACGTATGGTGATGGATGTTTCCATGTTACTCTCTCCATGCATCCTACCTTCTCCTTCCTCCCCCTACCTCATGTCATGAGTCTGCTTTCTGTGTGTCTCCACTGCTGCCTTGCAAATGGGTTCATCAGTACTGTCTTTCTAGAGTTCATGTATGTGCAGTAGTATACGATATTCGTTTTTCTCTTTCTGACTTACTTCATTCCATATAATAGGCTCTGGGTTCACCCACCGAGAGTATCAATTCTGCCAGTGGATTTCAGAATATTTTATAATACAGTGGGTATATGCCTAAATATATGTGTTTTTAATAACATGCTTCTTGGATTTACCACCTGTCCCCCCAAAAAAAACAACAAAAACTCATTTTACTCTCTTCTGTTCCATGTTTCAACTCTGGTTGCAACCCATAAAACTGACTTCACCAGTCACAGTCTGAAGGCCTCTGGCCAAGGTCAGTCCCTCCGTTTAAAAAGTATGATCTCTAGGACCTCGAAAGGTGAAGGTCCTTGCCCCAATGTATAATATATGTAGTTGGGGTGCTGTAGCCATCTACGTTTATCAGATTAGAAAAAAACAAACTCAGCTCGTTTCATCTATCCAAATGTTCACTTCCAAACCACATGCAATCGGCTTGTTTTGAAAGAAGGTTTTTAGTGAAGCAGGTATTGGGTGACACCTCAATTCAATGATCAGTGAAATAAATAGTCTTCGTTGTGCTGTGAGTGAACAGGGCAGAGCTTTAGGAAACTGGTGGGGTAAAGTCTTGATTCTTCCTGCAGGGGAAGCTGCTTGGGATCCAGCGCCCACCTATTTAGGAGGGATTGGGGCGAGCAGCCTCACATCCTCTGTGTGTGTATGTGTGGGTGTTGAGTTGCTTAGTCGTTTCCAACTCTTCGCAGTCCCATAGACTGCAGCCTGCCAGTCTCCTGTCCTCCATCCATGGGAGTCTCCAGGCAAGAATACCAGAGTGGGTTGCCATGCTCTCCTCCAGGGAATCTTCCCGACCCAGGGATCAAACGGGAGTCTCTTAAGTCTGCTGAACTAGCACCACTTGGGAAGCCCCACACCTCCTCTATCTGCAGGTAAAGGAAGATGCTCCGATGCTTCAGGAAGGACACTCACTGGACACTGAGAGGGTGGACAGCGACAGCTTCTCGTGCACCGCTGTGGAGCACTGTGAGACCAGCAGGGGTCACAGCCTGGCGTGCAGGCTAGGGATATGTCACAGACAGTTGTACAGGCAGGCTTCCTGCTCTGAAATATTTCTTCCCAGAGCAGTTCACTTTGATGACTTTGAAAAGTAGCAGAACTTGTTCCCCCCTTGGCAGGCATTTGTGCATTTCACTCATTTCAAGTCAGGACTAATAGTCCTAATGATTTTGAAGGGCCCTAAATGATTCCTTTATGCCTAGCCAGGATTGGCCAGGGTTCCACTTACAACCCACAACATACACACACGTTCTCCAGAAAAATAAATACTGGTGTAACCATGTTGGTGCCATGCCACTTAAAATGGCCATTTTCTTAAGTACTCATTTTAAAAGCGACTTTGTTATTTCAGCATCTGCCTTTGAAAGCTGGCTTTCTGTATCTCTGGTGTTATGTTTTCATTGTAGGGCAAAAAATAAAACATTAACTCTTTCAACCTGACTTATGTTTTAGAAAACATTAATTCCAGAAAAAATGCATCACTACCTGATTTTTTGGTTCTGTACCAGAGTTTCCACAAAGCATCCTGCCCAAACTCCCAGACAGCCATCAAATGGAGGTCTCTGCCTTGCTCTGTCTCCTCCACAGTGATGTCTCTTGCCCATGTTCGTACAGTTTATGAGGGTCTGCTAGGTACTCTGTGTGTGTGTGTGTGTACATGCACTCATGTGGCCTGTGGACTATGGAAAATGGAGAGATGGCAAGATTAGTAAAATACACTCAGTCCTTTCTTGAAGGAATTTATCATTTCAGTGCTGAATTGAGACAGAACAGATGAAAAGTAAAATCACAATGCAAGGAAGTTATGATTGAATGGATTTCAGAGGGCCTTCATGGTGCAATGCAGTCCCACATGTTCCCATTCCAAACCTCAAACCCTTCCACCTTCTGTCGACTCCTATTCCTCAATGTCAGGCTGACATGATAAATGCTTACAACTCTGTTTACTGACTGCCAGAGCCACGGCCAAGCTTGTTAACAGCAGCTGCTGTTTGTGCAGAGCTGGCCTCTCCCAGAGCTGACAACACCCAAGGCACACACCCTCCCCTCCAACCCTGACCCACGCTTTCACCACCCTATGTCATCCCATTGTACTTGCAACTAGAGATTTTTCCCGTAAGTCTTTCTGTGAAAACTGATGTAGGCACTTTTAAAAAACATAGCATTTTTAAATTTTGAGATGGTTTTAGATTTATAGAAAAATTAAAAGAAAAGTGAAAGTCGCTCAGTCGTGTCCAACCCTTTGCAACCCCATGGACTATACAATCCATGGAATTCTCCAGGCCAGATTACTGGAGTAGGTAGACTTTCCCTTCTCCAGGGGATTGTCCCAACCTAGGGATCGAACCCAGGTCTCCCACATTGCAGGTAGATTCTTTATCAGCTAAGCCACAAGGGAAGCCCTTATAGAAAAATGGGAATGCTAAAATAGAGTTTTTGTTACCCCATACTCAGTTTCCCCAGTTAACATCCTACATCGCTACACACATTCATCACAACTAATGAACCAATATTGAAACACTATTATAAATTAAAGTTGATATTTTACTTAGACGTCTCTAGTGTTTTCCGAGGCTTCCCAGGTGGCTCAGTGATAAAGAATCCACCTACCAATGCAGGAGACCTAAGTTCCTTCCCTGGGTTGGGAAGATCCCCTGGAGAAGGAAATGGCAATCCACTCCAGTTCTCGCCTGGGAAAGCCTGTAGATAGAAGAGCCTGGCAGGCTACAGGCAATGGGGTTGCAAAGTGTCAAACCTGACTTACCAAGTAAGCACACAGGGTTTTCCTGATGTCCTTTTCTGTCCTAGGATACCATCGGGATATCACAACACATGGAGCTATGATGTTTCTTTAGGCTCCCCTGGTCTTGAAAGTTTCTCAGACTCTCCTTGTTTTTGATGATCTTGACAATTTGGAGGAGTATTGGTCAGGTAGTTTGTAGGCTGTCCCTCCATCTGACTTTGTCTGATCTTTTCTCATTAGTAGACTGGGTGTTGTATTGCCCTTTGGGATATAAGTATCAATGTTATATTGAAAGATATGTTCTATGATGTTTGGGTATTGAAAACCAATAGACAGTCTTCTGGGAACATGTTAATTACATGGGATGCATCCATGAAGAGAGTGCCACACTGGATGCAGTTCCTTCAACATCTGAAAACTATGCTTCAGCTGCCTTAGATACATCTGAGAGTTATTTTAGATTTTAGCACACAATAAATAGCTGTTGTGACAGCTAAATGCATTGTTCAGTGTGGGCTATCTGCTATAACAAACAGAATTCTATAACAAACCAAAATTGCTGTAACAAATTGCTATAACAAACCAAAATTCACGATGACTTAAATTCAGTTTCTCACTCAGGCCATGAATAAATGCAAGAATTCCAGGTGGCACGGCCTCCTTCCAGTGTTGACTTGTTACTGAGGCTTCATTTTTTTCTGAATCAGCCCTTACGTAGGGCTTTTTTCAGCTCTTATTCACAACAGACAGTAGACAAGGGGAGAGAGAGAATGGAGAATTAGGTGGTGGGTCTTAAGGGCCAGATTTAGAAGCACCATGCTTTTAATTCTGCTCACATTTCATTGGTCAGAACTGAATCACGTGACACCACCCAGTAACAAAAGAGACTGGGAAATGTAGTCTAGCTATTACAGCAGAAGAACAAAGAATTGGGAATTTGTGAGCACACAGCAGCCTCTGCCATCCTTTGAACTGATGACATAAATTTCCCTTAGACAGAAGGGCATACGATCACTTGAAGACATGCAGTTGTTTTCTTATAGATATCCCTGTTACATTGTGCTGAGGATGCTGGGGTCATGCTGTCTTCTGCATCAGAACTTCCGTTACAACACCGATATTTCCTTAAATGCTGAAATCTGCCCTTTAAATCAAAATAGATGGAGAAGCATGAAGAGGTGCAAACCGGAGTTAATTATCACCTCAAACAAATGTGTTTGCACTAAATACATATAATATTATTAAACCAGCTGATTGAAAGATACAGTTGTCATTATTGACAGTTGTGAAAATGGAGGTCAATCAGAGATTCATAAAAGGAAGCTGAAACTAAAAGCATATCTCAGTTCAAAGTTAAATTCCAATGAATACCTCTCTAGAAAAATATGAGCTAGATCTTTCTTTCCCAAAGAGGCCAATTCTATCTTTCATTTTTTAATGACCTTCCTCAATCTGAGCTATAGTATGTCTGGATGTTAATTGTCTAGTAGTCTAGACAGTGATGATATTATGACCAAGTTATGCACAGATAATCACTGTGTCACTGTTTCCAATGCTGCCTACACATATTGCTTCACTGAACACACTTGGCATGTGTGATTATTCTCTTGATATTTATTTTCACTATTTAAGTAGAGAACACTTACTTAATCAAACCATCCGGTGAACCAAGCTTTTTTAAAAAAATAATTCAAATGAAATATGAGATTCTTGAAGCTAAAAGAAAAAAATAATATTAATGTGCCTCATATCTTTCTGGGAATGCTGGGCAATCCATCCTATATTTTTCTTACTTCATTCACCTGGGAGAGATCTTACATAGGTCCTTCAAATACTTTTACTACAAATCATTGTCTGCCAGATAGGATGGCTTACCTAAAGCCATTCTGATAAATAAAAAAAAGACCCAGGAATTTCTGGAGATGTTTCTTGTTTGCCTGTAATTGGGCTTTGTAATCTAGTTTCAATGCCTGGTCCAAGGCACAGGTAGCAGTCAATGCTTTGACTCTTGGGTGTTTTCAAAGTAAAACAATGTGCTTTTAAAAACCACCATCTTAATGAAGAATAAGGGTTGTGATGTCATGACATCGCATTTAAACCCACCTGAAGGAGGCAGATTTTGAAATCAATGCAGAAATGAAAAACAATATGGTTTGGAAAGTGGGAGGATGTTCCAGACACAGAGGATAACAAGGCATGGAAATGGAAAATGATCAAAGAGGCCTGTAAGAAGTTTGTTTGGCTGAGGAAAAGACGTACACTGGGAGAGGCAGGCAGACATACGGCCTCGGCCGGGGGATGGTGTTGCTAAGCACGACACGGGGACAGTGTAAAGGCTCCACGGACTGTCGTACATGCTATTTTCACAGTGTAATCACCCTGGAGTCAGTGCGTTACCTAAAGGAGACCCCATTACTTGAAAATTTAGGGATGGATGGGGTAAAATGGAACCTTCCTCCACTCTTTTGATGTCAGCCTGCTTGCTCTATCTCACAAAATGGAAACAAGACATTTAAGATGGATTTAAAATTCATTTGTGCAGGTAATGAGCTTAGGCTTCTGGCTGAACAGGTGGGGTAGATTCTTGGGGGAGGGTGGTGAAGTGGGGTGGAACACACACCCAGGGAGCAGGAAGAAGTTTCTGTAGCCTACTGAACGGGAGGGCAGCTCCCGATAACACGTTCGCTCTGCTTCTATGAGTGAAGCCAGCTTTTTTCCAAAGGTACTGAGTCAAATTGGGTTTCCCTGGTGGCACAGTGGTAAAGAATCTGCCTGTCAATGCAGGAGATGCAAGAAACTCAGGTTTGATCCGTGGGTCGAGAAGATCCCCTGGAGAAGGAAACGGCAAACCTCTCCAGTATTCTTGCCTGGAGAATTCCATGGACAGAAGATGCTGGTGGACTACAGTCCATAGGGTCCCAAAGAGTCAGACACGGCTGAGCGACTGAGCACCCACACATATGGAGTCAAACTGTTGTTGTTCAGTCGCCCAGTCGTGTCCAACTGTTTGCAATCCCATGGATTGCACCACACCAGGCCTCCTTGTCCATCACCATCTCCCGGAGTTTTCCCAAGTTCATGTTCATTGCATCTGTGATGCAGTGCAGCCATCTCATCCTGTGATGCCCTCTTCTCCTTCAGCCCTCAATTTTTCCCAGCATTAGGGACTTTTCCAATGAGTCTTCTGTTCACATCAGATGACTGAAATACTGGAGCTTCAGCATTAATCCTTCCAGTGAATATTCAGGGTTGATCTCCCTTAAGATTGACTGGTTTGATCTCCTTGCTGTCCAAGGGACTTTCAGGAATTTTTTCCAGCACCACAGTTCAAAGTCATCAATTCTTTGGCATTCTGCTTTCTTTACAGTCCAACTCTCACAACTGTACCTGACCACTCTGAAGACCATAGCCCTGATTATACAGACCTTGGCAGAGCAATGTTATCACTTTCCGTCCAAGAAGCAAAATCTTTTAATTTCATGGCTGCAGTCACCATCTGCAGTGATTTTAGAGCCGAAGAAGAGGAAATCTGTCACTACTTCCACCTTTTCCTCCTCTGTCTGCCATGCAGTAATGGGGGCAGATGCCATGATCTTAGTTTTTTATTATTTAGTGTTAAGTCAGCTCTTTCACTCTCCTCCTTCACCCTTATCAAGAGGTTCTTTAGTTCCTATTCGCTTTTTGCCAGTAGAGTGGTATCATCCACATACCTGAAGTTGTTGAAGTTTCTCCCACCTATCTTGATTCCAGGTTGCAACTCATCCAACCCAGCATTTCTCATGATGTGCTCAGTGTCCAGGTTAAACAAACAGGGTGACAGCAGACAGCCCTGTCATACTCCTTTCTTGATCTTGAACCAATCAGTTGTCCATACAGGGTACTAACTGTTGCTTCTTGACCCGCATACAGGTTTATCAGAAGACAGGTAAGATGGTCTGGTATTCCCATCTCTCTAAGAGCTTTCCACAATTTGTCATGATCCACACAGTCAAAGGTTTTAGTGTAGTGGATGAAATAGAGATAGATGCTTCTCTGAAATTCCCTGGCATTCTCTATAATGCAGAAAATGTTGACAATTTGATATCTAGTTCCTCTTCCTTTTCTAAACCCAACTTGGACATCTGGAAGTTCTTGATTCGCATAATGCTGAAGCTTAGCATGAAAGATGTTAAGCCTGACCTTACTAGCATGGGAGATGAATGCAATTATCTGAGAGCACATTCTTTGGTACTACTGTTCCTGGGAATTGGGATGAGAGTTGACCTTTTCCAGTCCTGTGGCCACAGATGGGTCTTCCAGATTTGCTGACATAGTGAATGCAAAACCTTGATGGCATCATCCTTTAGGGATCTGAATAGTTCTGCTGGAATTTCATCACATCCACTAGCTTTATTAAGGCCCTTCTTAAGGCCCGCTTGACTTCACACTCCAGAATGTCTGGCTCTGGCTGACAATTGTGCACCTCCCCCAAAGAAAGATATGTCCACTCAGAACCTGCAAATGTGACCTTACTTGGAAGAAGGGACTTTGCAGATGTAATTAAATTAGGGATATTAAGATAAGAGCACCCTAGATTTAGTGTGAAACAAATCCAAAGGCAGGGGTTCTTATAAAGAGAAAGGCAGAGGGAGATTTGAGACTCAGAGGCCCAGCACCATGTGAGTGGGAGGCAGAGACTGGAATCATGTAACTACAAGCCAAAGGGCAGTACACGCATGCACACACGCACGTGAGTGTGTGTACACATATATTTGGTTATTCATTCATCTGCTGATAAACACTTGAGTTCCTTCTACCTTTTGGCTATTGGAAAGACGCAAGGAACAGTCTCCTTCAGAACCTCCAAAAGAAATCAACCTTGCTGGCACCTTGATTTCAGACTTCTGGCCTCCAGAACAGTGAGAAAATAACTTTCTGTTGTTTTAAGTTACAAGTTTGTACCAAATTTGCTTACAACTGCCCTGGGAAACTAATACACCCAACAAGAAACACTAGAGCATGCTGTTTTCTGCTCTAATGCAGCTTATCCTAATACTACTGGTATTTTGGCAAAATACATATAATGTGAAATTTACATCTTAACCATTTTAAGTATACAGTTCAGCAGCATTAAGCACATTCCTAAGGTAGTGCAGTCATTACCTCCATCAGCCTCCAGAACGTTTCTTCTCAGACAGAAACTCTTGACTCTTCAAACACTGACTGCCCCTTACCTTCTCCTCCAGTTCCAGATAACTGATATTCTACTTTCTGTTAGGATGAATGTGTCTAATCTAGGCACTGCGTATAAGTGGAATCTTACAATATCTGTCCTTTTGGGTCTGGCTTCTTTCACTTAAGATACTGTCTTCAGCACCCGGTCCTGTCATAGCACGTATTGGTATTTCATTCTCTTCTAAATTTGAATAGTAATCCTTTATATACGAGGGTGGTGGTGGTGTTGCTGTTTAGATGTTGAGTTATGTCTGACTCTTTGCAACCCCATGGACTGTAACCTACCAGGCTCCTATATCCATGGCATTTCCCAGGCAAGTGTACTGGAGTGGGTTGCCATGTCCTTCTCCAGGGGATCTTCCCAATCCAGGGATTCAATCTATGTCTGCTGCATTGGCAGGCAGATTCTTCACCACTGTGCCACCAGGGGAGCCCCATTATATACAATATATAATATAGATACACACAGACATGTTTTATATATATATATATGCATTTTATATTAATACATATATGCACACATACATATATGCCACGTTTTTTTAATCCATTCATCTGCTAATGGACACTTGGGTTGGCTGTTGTGAATAATGCTGCTGTGAAGATGGGTGAACAAACAGCTCATTCTCGAAATCTTTTACTTCTCCCTTGTCACTTGAAGTCCTTCCTTGCTTCCTTTCTTCTAACTAGGCTCATCACTAGACCAGGCTCCTTCTTTTCCAGTAATACCCTTTTTAGGATAGTTATTGGCAGTGAAGACTGAAGGATTTCTATAGATATTTAAATAAGATTTAAGAATGGAATCCAATGACTTGTGGAGGTGTGGGGAAGGGGTAGCAAGCAGCAACTAAGAGATTTGTTGATGTTGTATTTGTGTAGCAAGCTCAATGTCATGACTTAAAAGTGACAGACCAATAAAAATAGTTCAATCTGTTAATAAAAGTTAATATTCGCATTCTATTTAAGACCAAGTAAGCATCAATTGTCCTTGTCAAGGATTGTTATTACTGCCTTTCTTTACAATGACTTGGGAGATGTTATGGAGGCATAAACTGGGTACCTTCCCTCCTTCCTTGATGCTCATTGTTAGTTAATAGTAAACATAAACTTTACCATCCAGTAAAGTGGGCGCTTTTGCAAGTGAAAGGGGAGATATGAACAGCTAACCCAAAGACAACTGGGGCTCATCCAAACAAAAGGATGTGTGCGCACCCTTCCTTCTCACCAGTCCCCCGCCCATGCCCTCTGCCCACAAAACACGTGTCTCATGACATAAATCCCAAGCCACCAAATAGCACAGGATATACACCGTGCCCAAGCCGAAGACGCGTGGTGACATTCACTCTGCTCACTCATTCTTCCTGCTTGTTTCTCTCCCCTAAGACTAACAGAGACCGAATGTCATCGAGAGTAACTCCAAGAAAGAAAAATGTGTTATTCATTTTGCCACTTGTGGAGAGTCAAACCTTTGTTTTATTAGCCTATTGCATATCCTCCCACTTGTGGAGTTTTTATTTTGGGGGGAAACTAGTCTCTCCATGGCCTGAAGAACAATCTCACACAAATAGCACAAGTATTTTGGGCTAGGAATAGCAAAAGCCTACCTCTGAAGGGGGAAAATTCTAGCTTCTATTTATTTATACTGCTTTTTTCCCTCAACAATTGCTGCTCTCTATAATTTCAACGTCTGCAAAAATAGCAGTTATGTAAACATTAATGCATAAAAAACTATCATTTTGATGTAGCCTGCAAATCCTGAAGCTAAACATTAAGGAACCATGAGATTTTTCCCTCTATGCAAGAGAAGGGAGCTCACAATCTTTTTATCCCTAAAAGGTACCCTTCAAAGCTTTTCAAGTTTGAATTGTAAAGCAAGCCTGAATTACCATTAGTACTGCAGTTTAGTAAATGTTCCTTTTCTTTCTGCCACCAATCAGATGAATCTATCTTTACCCATGGCAGATTTGTATATTTTATTTCTGTATCTGCTGATTTTCCAGTGTTAAACATGGACTCTTCCTTTCTGTGTCAACATGAATGTTCCTTTTCTAACCATAATATAATAAATATATGTGTTCAAGTTAAGCTAATACTATTTGAAAAAATAGTATTAAATAAATTCAATGATCCTATTGGCTTTCATAAAGTCATAGATATGTGCCAACCATGGAAGGAAAAAAATCCTTGTATTCTGAGCAAAAATTCTTTCCCAAGAGAGTTCATGAACTTGTGTTAAGACTGATGTAATTCCAGGAGGTATGAGACAAGAAGGAAGGAAAAAGACAAGGGGAGCAGGTAGTGGTAGAGAAATTTACAGAAACCAAAGCAGAAGTGAACTGTTTACGGGTCAGTATCCAGACCCCCAGGCTGGAGCAGAGGTCTCTTACTATGTCTCCCCATAGGCAGGCATTACATTAGAGCTTCATCCCACGGAAATCTGTGTAGAGCTATAAATTCTTAAGATGGGATATCCTAAAAAGTCCAGAAACCTTCAGCCCCCATTACCCAAGAGTCACTTAAGGAAACTTTACCTTCTGTGTGATGGACCCTTGAATCCACATGACAGAGCCCGTGGTCCCCAGCAGCTGTAACAATTATGCTAACCTTTCACTCCATCTGCCTTCTGCCATGTATAAGACCCTGTACTAAAATCCTTTACCCAAATAGTGACTAGTTTAATGGAAATAGCGGTAGAGGAGACACTGCATGCAGAGGAAGGCATGGAGGGCTAGTTTTGCCCAGGGAAGTGGAGAGGGTTTCATACAAAAGATGGTCTTTGAGTTAGACCTTAAAAGATGAGCAAGAAGGCAGCTGGTATATAAGGCAAGTGGAGTAGAGGACTGAGGGGAAAATCCACAAAGATTTAATGCCTGGACTCCTGGAAGAAGAATAAATAAGCTTCTGTAACTAGAGCTAAGAACACAGTGAGTAGAAGGAAAGGCAATAGATTCCAAGAGGTGTAGACCGGAGCCAGATTATACCTTGTAATTACTTTTTAAATGGATGTATGATTAAATAGTTTTTCAAAAAAGATTCTTTCCTCCTGAAAGTCTTTATAAAGCAATGGTTAATGACGTGAAAGAGATGGCTCATTGTTTTTGGTGGGTGTTATGGACTGAATGTTTGCAATCCTCCTTAAATTCCTACAGAGAAACTCTAACACCCAACTCAGTGTCATTTGGAGATGGGGCCTTGGGAAGAAATTGGGGCTAGATGAGGTCATGAGGGTGGGACCCTAACCATGGGATTAGTGCCCTTATAAGAAAACATGCCAGAGTGCTCACACTCCATCACTTTCCTCCCCACCATCGAGAACACAGAAAGAAGGTGGCTGCCTATCAGCCAGGAAAAGAAACCTCACCAGGAATCGAATTGGCTGGTACCTTGATGCTGGACTTCAGCCTCCAGAATTACGAGCAATAAATCTCTGTTGTTTAAGCTGTTTATTCTATGGTATTTTATTATGACAACTCAAACTGAAAAAGACACTGGGGCTATTTTCTAAAATAATATTTTGAAATCAATAAGTAAGTTTTATACTAAGGATGTGGGAAGCAGAATTGCTAAACAGCTAAAATATTTCAACAACTGTAACAGTAACTCTTCTAAAGACCACAAAGTATGAGAATGTATTGTTTAATAGTTGGAAACCAATTATAGGTAGAACAAATTTGTTAAAAGAGAATATCAGTTTTTATTGAATTATAAAGTAGGTGCCTGAGAAATGTGGCTAAATAAATGAAAGTATATAAGGGAACAGTGGTCCATGTTTTTAGAACACAGATTATTTTCCAGTAGATAAAAAGGGGGAAGTGATGAGACTTCAGTATTAGGTTGAACTGGATAAAAATGACATTTTAGTAGACAAGGCTGATCTCATAAGAGCCTTTTCATATTCACAGACTTAGAGAACAAACTTGTGGTTATCAGGGGCAAGAGTAGGGGAGAGGGAGAATTAGGGAGTTTGGAATTGACATGGTCACACTGTTATATATAAAACAGATAACCAACAAGGACCTACGCTGCAATGGCCTATATGGGAAAAAGAATCTAAAAAAGAGTGGATATATGTATAATCTGATCACTTTGCTGTACATCTGAAACCAACACAATATTGTTAATGAACTATACTTCAATATAAAATAAAGTTGTTCTTTTTTAAAAAAAATTAGACCAGTTTCATGCTGTAGAGGAAAAGCTTATTCTTCCTGTGTCTTCTTTACACACACTGAGACCATACCTTACTTCACGTCTGACATCATGTGTATGGGTTTTACAAACATCAAGCTGGGACAGGAGCTCAATGTCTTACCATCCAACTCAATCCTGAAGCTACATACCTGGAGATGGGATCAGGTTCCACAGGATAAGAACTCAGTTCTATGAAACTATCCCATTCATACCCTTCAGATGCCAATCTCAAGCCCAGGTGATCACCTGTACTTCTTACCTACTCTACAAATCAGAAGTTCCCATAATCCCCTTCTCAGGCACCATTAAGTCGCTAGAGAGACTCACAGAACTCAAGACACCAGTTTCCTTAGTAGATTACTGGCTTATTTATTACAAAGGATATTAAAGGATAAGAATAAAGAATCAGATGAAGAGGTACATAGGGTAAAGTTTAGAAGGATCCCAAACACAGGAGTTTTTGTTCCAGTAGAGTTTGGGGTGTATCACGCTCCTGGCTTCCCTGATAGCTCAGCTGGTAAAGAATCCACCTGCAATGCAGGAGACTCCAGTTTGATGCTGGGTCTGGAAGATCTACTGGAGAAGGGATAGGCTACCCACTCCAGTATTCTTGGGCTTCCCCTGTGGCTCATCTGGGTAAAGAATCCGCATGCAAAGCAGAAGACCTGGGTTTGATCCCCAGGTTGGGAAGATCCCCTGGAGAAGGGAAAAACTATGGAAAGGCTACCCACTCCAGTATTCTGGTCTGGAGAATTCCATGGACTGTATAGTCACAGGTCACAAAGGATCACACTCGACTGAACGACTTTCACCCTCCTGGCACATGGGTGTTCATTAGCCTGGAAACTCTTCAGATTACATATTTTAGGATTTTTATGGAGGCCCCTTTCCATAGGTGTGATTGACTAAATCAATGGCCACTAGTGATTCCAGCACCTCTCCCCTCCTCGAAGTTTCAGTGTGGCAAGGGGATTAGGCTAGAAGCTCCAATCCTTTAATCATAAGGTTGGTTTCCCCAGAAACAAGCCCCCATCAGTAGGTGACCCAAGAGCTTTCCAAAAGTAATTTCATTTGCATAAAATCAAGCGTGGTTGAAAGTTGTTTTTTATGAACAACAAAATATGTTCTTTTCACCCTTCTTGTTCTAATCACATAGGAAATTCCAAAGGTTGTAGGAGCGCTGTGCCAAGAAAATGGGTGAAGATAAAATATGCCTTTCTTACTATAAAATCACAATATCACAGTTCAGTTCAGTTCAGTTCAGTCGCTCAGTCGTGTCCGACTCCCCGCAACCCCATGAATCACAGCATGCCAGGCCTCCCTGTCCATCACCAACTCCTGGAGTACACTCAAACTCATGTCCACAGAGTCGGTGATGCCATCCAGCCATCTCATTCTCCGTCGTCCCCTTCTCCTCCCGCCCCCAACCTTTCCCAGCATCAGAGTCTTTTCCAGTGAGTCAACTCGTCGCATGAGGTGGCCAAAGTATTGCAGTTTCAGCTTTAGCATCAGTCCCTCCAATGAACATCCAGGATTGATCTCCTTTAGAATGGACTGGTTGGATCTCCTTGCAGTATAAGGGACTCTCAAGAGTCTTCTCCAACACCACAGTTCAAAAGCATCGATTCTTCGGCGATCAGCCTTCTTCACAGTCCAACTCTCACATCCATACATGACCACGGGAAAAACCATTGCCTTGACTAGACGGACCTTGGTTGGCAAAGTAATGTCTCTGCTTTTTAATATCACAATATCACACCTACGGTTTAACCTAATTCTAAAAGGTGATATTGCTGTAATTAGTTCCTTAACCAAGAAAGTGAAAGTGTTAGTCACTCAGTTGTCTGAGCCTTTGCGACCTCAGGGATTGCAGCCCGCCAGGCCCCTCTCTGTTCATGGAATTCTCCAGACGAGAATACTGGAGTGGGTTGCCATTTCCTTCCCCGGGCATCTTCCCAACCCAGGGTTCAAACCTTGGTGTCCTACATCGCAGGCACATTCTTTACTGTCTGAGCCACCATGCAAGCCCCTTAGTGTATGAGGTTTATGTAACTGATCACATCTTGTAGTTTTAGAAAAATAAGTTATTAACTGAACACCAATTAACCTTGAGAATAGCTTTTTAGAATTTAATTTTTTAAGACTGTGATAAACCAGATGATTAGTAATAAAACCAATAATTGTGAAATTGACAGAATTTGACCTTTGACTATAATTCATAGAATAATTCCTCATAAAAGAAAATTAAATGTTAACAGATGAAGTGTTTAATTTCAGAGTATTGCTTGGCAATTGATTTTTTAAAAAAGGAAGAAAACTGAAACATATATTAAAAGCAAACAATTGTATTTTTATGTCAGTGGAAGAAAATATTTGTTGTTTTAAATGACCACAGGGTCATTAAGTTACATCCTTTGTGGGAGATGGGTCCCAAGCCAGGATTTTAAACTCTATTAACTGTCTTCCTCTTAATACAAGATATTTTGGGAATACAATTTAGTTTTCCCCACAAAAACATTATTCCACTCTCTAACAAACTTACTTTCTTCAATCAGTTCAGTTCAGTTCAGTCGCTCAGTCGTGTCCGACTCTTTGCGACCCCATGAATCACAGCACGCCAGGCCTCCCTGTCCATCACCAACTCCCGGAGTTCACTCAAACTCATGTCCATCAAGTTGGTGATGCCATCCAGCCATCTCATTCTCTGTCATCCCCTTCTCCTCCCGCCCCCAATCCCTCCCAGCATCAGAGTCTTTTCCAGCGAGTCAACTCGTCGCATGAGGTGGCCAAAGTATTGCAGTTTCAGCTTTAGCATCAGTCCTTCCAATGAATACCCAGGATTGATCTCCTTTAGAATGGACTGGTTGGATCTCCTTGCAGTCCAAGGGACTCTCAAGAGTCTTCTCCAGCACCACAGTTCAAAAGCATCAATTCTTCAGCGATCAGCTTTCTTCACAGTCCAACTCTCACATCCATCCATGACCACGGGAAAAACCATAGCCTTGACTAGACGGACCTTTGTGGGCAAAGTAATGTCTCTGTTTTTTAATATGCTATCCAGGTTGGTCATAACTTTCCTTTCAAGGAGCAAGCGTCTTTTAATTTCATGGCTGCAGGTTCTTAATTAATCATATCTAGTTCTGTCCTTAAGAAAATTGTCAAATATACACAGACACACATTCACATATGCATGCACATACACACAAACACACACACACAAATACACACCAGCAACAAGAAAAAAAGCATACACTGATAGTTATTTTTCTGGACAGTAAAGAAAAGAATTCTTCAAAACCTTTCAAGATTCTGGTCAACAATTACAGTAATTCATTTATTTATTTATGCAGTAAAGTAGAATTTTCTTTAAGAATTTGTTTTAATTTTTATTATGTTGATATTTATTTAGCTTTTAAATTGGTAATAAATGCATGTGGAAAAAATTTAAAAAGCACAAGAGAACGCTCTGAAAGCCAGTCTCCCTCCACGCCTTCCCAAGAAGCCTTCATCGGACAGCTCCAGTGTTAACTACTGTGAGTTCTCCTTAAGAATCACCCAGATATATCCTGTAACAACTTCACAGCAATTGCAGTGCTGTCCAAGAGAAATAGAATGCAACCCCAAGAACAGCTGAAAATTTTCTAGCAGCTAGATTTAAAAAGTAAAAAGAAACCAGTGATACTTACTAATACTTTTATTTGGCCCAGTATAGGCAACATGTTATTTCAACATGTAAACAGTATAGAAACATGAGTGAGATATTGCACATTCTTTTTTTCCTCCCAAGACTTTGAAATCCAGGGTGTATGTACACTCACCTGTGTGTGTATATGCGTGCTAAGTCACTTCAGTCGTGTCTGACTCTTTACGATCCCATGGACTGTAGCCCACCAGGCTCCTCTGTCCCTGGGATTGTCTAGGCAGGAGTACTGGAGTAGGTTGATGTACCCTCCTCCAGGGGATCTTCCTGACCCAGGGCCTGAAACTGCCTATGTCTCTTACGTCTCCTGCATCGGCAGATGGGTTCTTTACAACTAGCGCCACCAGGGAGAAGACCATGTATACTCACTCAAAGCATGCAATTTGGACCAGTCACGCTTTAATGTAAAAGTGAGGACTATACCAAACAACACAGTTCAGCCAAGTTCCATAATCTCTAAGAACCTTTTTTAAAAAAATTAAGAAGAAATATTTTAATGCTTGCGTACATCACTGACTCTGTGGACATGAGTTAGAGTGAACTCCTGGAGTTGGTGATGGACAGGGAGGCCTGGCGTGCTGTGATTCATGGGGTCGCGCAGAGTCGGACATGACTGAGCGACTGAACTGAACTGAACTGAACAGCATACATTGTTCTTCATTTTCTTACTTTTTAGACATGGTTACAGAGTTACATACACAGAAATCTACATGTTACAATAAAAACTAGAAAATACAGACAAAAATGGCATCGCTAATGCTATTTTAGTGTTTTAGTACAGGTGTAAGGATAGTTCTGAAGTTTCTGGAATAATATAAATAAAATTTAATCAAATATATATAATTTTAATCAAGCATAAATAAAATGTAATCAAACAAAGAAAGTTTTATCAAATATAATATAAATAAAATTTAATCACAGATTCATAGGCCTTAAAAAGCTGCTCAAAATGTCATTCAGTTAAAATTTTGTATTGTGAGGTGAGGGAATTCATTAGCCAATAGTAAATATACATTTTTTTGTTTGAAAATGTGAAATCTGTCTGTCTATCTCTCCTTTCTTCCCATTCAGAGAGTTAGTGGGGAACACTGTTCACAACTACTTTTTTTTTAGTTTTAGTTTGTTTTGGTTCTGTAGTTGGGGTGGAGACCGTGTGTTATACTTCACTGTACAAATACCATGCATTGCCTTCGAAAACCAGAGTAAACGGGCTTCTTCTTTGCCTGAAGCCAAGTTCTACCTTCATACAGCTGTGTTTGGATATGCAGATATGGTACAGAAATTTGGAAAATTACCACGTGAAATTATTGTTTATCTTTTCTTCTCAGGGGAACAAAGTTTTAAAGAAGCTTTTCATTGAAGAATAAAAATCTCAGTGTCTAGCTCATGATGAAGTAGGTATTATGAAATAATGATACTCGGTGCCGTGAAAAGGACACCAGACCAGGAGTCTGGAACGGTCCTCGAGCTTGTAGTGTGACCTGGAGGACATCACATAGCCTGATGGGCCTCAGTCCCCTGTTCCAGGGGTTAAGAAGGGAGCCTCAGAAATTTTAGACCTCTAACAATCCCACAATTCTTGCCATACATTCGAGGCAGTGTTTTTAAAACCTTCCTTTCAAACTGCCTATTTTAAATCTTTAGTCTTATTTGACAAGAAAATGTGTTATTCACAAAAGAACTACAGGCTACAAATTTTCTAACATATCCTTATGGTTTATAGCGGGGACCGGCAAACTGTGACTTCCAAATCCATACAACTGTTTTTGTATGGCCCCTGAACTAAGACTAGTTTTTATATGTTTCAATGGTTGGGGGTGGGGGTGGGGTGGAAAAGCCAGAAGATTTCATAGCATACAGAAGTTATATGAAATTTGAATTTCAATGTTTATAGATAAAGTTTTATTGGGATACAGTTTCACACACTGGTTTCCTGTTGACAGTGGTCATAGCATATTACAGTGGTCAAGTTGACTAGTTGTGAAAGAGACCACAGGGCCCACAGAACCTGAAATGTTTACCATCTATCCCTACAGGGAAAATGTTTGCCTTTGATTTATAGCATTGGAAAACAAGTAGAAATTTGCAGACAGACTAGGTACAACTTACTAAAGGACTTAGAATATGCCAGGACTGCATTAAGTGATTTTGTTTATTTTTTTAAAATACAACCTTTATATATGCAAAGTAGCAAATGATACATTGCCACGTGGCAGACACAGAGTGGTTTACTCAAAAACACCCACTGATGGGTCACCATTTAGTTATGACCAAACTGTCACCAGTATAGAGTAAAAATAAAAATAATAAAGACGGCATGCTGAGTTTGGCATGGAACTAAATTATTCAGTTTAAAGCTAATCCTTTGTTGTCAGATTATATCCTCTCAAATTTTCAGTGTGAAATATATTCTCTGTTATGAGTAATCATGCTGTATCATAGGCTTTTTTCCTTAATGTGCTTACTCGACAAAAAAATATAGACAACTCTATTTTGGTCCTTTATTTATTTATTTTTTTTAATGTCTTGGTCTGTGGAATCTTAAAGTCTGGGAATCTCTGGTTTACATGTGCTTTGACCTCGTCATTCAACTTCTAGGAAATGATCCCCCTGAAACAATGTGTGCTATAGGAAAAAAATGGTAAGCAAAAATATACAGTACAGCATTACTGGTAGAAAGCAAAATCTCAAAATAAAATGATAAGATACTTAAATTACCACAGGAAAGTATAGTCATATGAAATAAAATACGACCATCAAAAAGTCCTTGTGTAATTTATCTAATGACATGTGAAATGCTCATATATAATGTTAAGGGGACAGGAAAGAAATAACACACATGTATAAAATGATTTCAACTTCTTGAAAATTAAATGTACCATCATAATATATGAAAACAAAGCCAAAATGTATTTACAGTTATGTATTTTCTTGACCAAGAATATTTTATTCAACTATCTTCTTTTCCAAATAGCCTGACCTTTTTCCATAAATACCCATGATCACATAAGGAATCTGGGTTTTTGCCCTTTGCCTTTCATTTTCTCTTCCATTTTTCCCATCCTTGTGTCCTTAACTTCCACGTTCTAGGAGAATATAAATGCTGATATCTACAGTGTCAGTTCTATGCTGAATAGTGTGCAATAAAGCTTTTGACCCTACTTCATGTTTGCTTTCTTTTTATTTTTATATTTTGAGCATGCCAGGTTAGCATGTGGGATCTTAGTTCCCTGACCAGAGACTGAACCTACAATCCCTGCTTGGAGTCTTAATCACTGTCCCACCAGGCAAGTCCCTGTTTGCTTTCTTTTTAATCCTTCCCATTCCCTCTAGGCATTTATTTAGGTCACTGTCACCTCATCACAGCTTTCAGCTGCTGTTTCAGAGAGGCCATATACTTTTGCATCCCAATTGCCAAATTGTTTTCTTTCGGTTACCTTGGTAAACAGTGTTTGGAAAGCTTCATCGGAAGACATTCCTCAGAATGACACGTCTTTTCTCTGGACCTGGAGTAATGTTTGTACGTTCTGTTTTTTTCAATTTACTCCAAACTGAAAAGAGATCTCAGCAGATCCAGTATTTGCTGATGGGAACAGGTGGCCCTTTCCCCTGGGTCCCCTCACTGTCCGCGTGGGGAGTGGTCAGCCCCTTCTCAGACCCGCAGCCAGGGGAGCGGGTGGCATCAGGCCGCATCCCCAGTGCTCAGCTGTGCTCCCTTCGTGTGTATCTGCTGAACCGAAATGTGATCTTTCCCTGCCCTGTTGGGGCCTCTGCCATCACGAACCAATACTGACAGCAGATTCCCTGGGCTGAGGGAATCCCCAGGCTTCTTAGGGTCTCTGTTTAAACTTCTACATCCATCCCCAGTGTAGCAAGTTGAGTTGCATCCTCCAGAAGCTCATATGTTAATATCCTAACCTTTGGAAATAGGGTCATTGCAGATATAAATAGTTAAAACTAGATAATGCTATTCAGTTCAGTTCAGTTATTAGGGTGGCCCAAATACAGTCCCTGGTGGCTCAGAAGGTAAAGAATTTACCTGCAATGGGGGAGACCCACGTTCGATTCCTGGGTTGGGAAGACCCCTGGAGGAGGGAATGACAACCGGTTCCAATATTCTTGCCTGGAGAATTCCATGGACAGAGGACCCTGGTGGGCTACAGTCCATGGGGTCGCAAGAGTCAGAGATGACTGAGCAACTAACATGTTCTCTTTAAATCCTTTGTGACTGGTATCCTTTTAAAATGAGGAAATCTGAAAACACACACACACCATGGAAAATACCACATGAAGATGAAAGTAGGGGTCAGGGCGACGCTTCTACCAACAAAGGGCTGAAAGGCTGCCAGCGACTCCCAGAATAGGGGAGAGGGACAGAGCAGATTCCCTCTCGCAGCCTCAGAAGGAGCCAACCCTGCTGACACCTTCACCTCGGACTTCTGTTCCACAGAACTGTGAGATGATACATTTCCATTGTTTTAGCCACCCATGCTTTGGCCACCTGATGCGAAGAGCTGATTCATTGGACAAGACCCTGATGCTGGGAAAGACTGACGGCAGGAGGGGAAGCAGACAACAGAGGATGAGATGGTTGGATGGCATCACCGACTCAATGGGCTTGAGTTTGAGCAAGCTCTGGGAGTTGGTGATGGACAGGGAAGCCTGGCGTGCTGCAGTCCACGGGGTCGCAAAGAATCGGACACGACTGAGCGACTGGAAAACAACAACCAAAGCCGCCCATTGTTTGGTGCTTTGTCCCAGCAGCCCTAGCAAGCTACACACTCACCTAAGCCCCTCCACCCTCTGGCATCAGGCGTTGGTCATCTTTCCCCAGCTCCATCCACACCAAGCAGTACTCGAGAAAACTGCCTCCTCCTTCCTTACATACACTGCGCTATTTTTCTACTCCAGCAGCCTCCTCTGCCTGAATCTGCCCCTGATACTCCCTCAGACCTTCCACATACAACACACCCTCCCTCCGTGTGTCACCTCTTGACTTGAAGATTCAGCCCAGAAGTCCAGGACCATCTCCTCCAGAAAGCCTTAGCTGGGTTAGATGCCTTTTCTAAGATGACCTACCACCTCCGTTTGTCTGGGGCTGAAGAGGTTTCTGTACTTCCAGTGTCAAAAACAAGAAGGTCTGGGGCAAACCAGACAAGTTGGTGACCCTGTCTTTCTCAGGGTCCCCATAGATCCCTGCACAAATCTTTCCATATTTTTTTCTTCCTAAACTTTTATTAAGATGATCTGACCTCGTCAGATCCGCACTAGGCCACAGGCTCCTTCTGAATGGTGCTTTCTGACACCCGTCTTCCCAGCACTTTCATACAGTAGCTGCTCAGTTAATGCTTTCAAATGAAAGAATGAGTAAAAATTTGCCAGACTGCTTCAGGGTTACCCTTGCACAGATGCCGTTAGCCATTCACTTCCTCAACACTCAGGCGTGAACCGCTATATTCCAGGCATCGTTCACCACTTAGTAGCTCTTACATCTTTCTTACCTAAGGAGTCAAAGACCTCAAAGTAAAAATGCAGCTCTCCATGGGACTGTATTTTCAGGCAAGAATACTGGAGCGGGTTGCCAATTCCTCCTCTTCCCCATCCAGGGATTGAACCCTTGTCTCCTGCGTTTCTGCACTGACAGGCAGATTCTTTACCACTCTGCCACCTGGGAAGCCCTTCCTAGTAGGGAGAAATGAAATACCTACTTTATTTAACAGTTATGCCAAAGTAAACCATGACTGCTCGGTACAGTAACAAAGTCTTTTTCCAACAATCAAAATGTGAAGTTGACCACGTTTCTAGGAAGACTGAACTTCATCCAACAGTTTAATTGTTGATGGTTTTGTTAATTAAGTCTAGTTTTCATACCAGAAGTTACTCTAAATCCCCCTTTCAATCAATAACATATAAATAGAAAAATGATTAATCTAAATAACATTTTCCTGAGAAATGACTATCTAGCATTGTGGAATATCTCTGTATTAAGTTAACAGTGAACATCTTAACAATTTATAACTATAGTCCTCCAAAAAATTATTAATACCTATTAGCAGGTTCCTGTGTAAACAGACCTTTTTGGTTGTTATAAAAAAAATTCTGCAAGGAATATCATTTTAGGAATATATTTTTATACATACTGATTGATACCTTCAGAATAAACCCTTAAAAGTGGGATTTTTCAGGTCAAAATACATTTTTTTAATTTATTTTAATTGGAGGCTAATTACTTTACAATATTGTATTGGTTTTGCCATACATTGACATGAATCCACCACGGGTGTACATGTGTTCCCCATCCTGAACCCCTCTCACACCTCCCTCTCCGTACCATCCCTCTGGGTCATCCCAGTGCACCAGCCCCAAGCATCCTGTATCATGCATCGAACCTGGACTGGTGATTCGTTTCACATATGATAATATACATGTTTCAATGCCATTCTCCCAAATCATGCCACCCTCGCCCTCTCCCACAGAGTCCAAAAGACTGTTCTATACATCTGTGTCTCTTTTGCTATCTCCTATGCTGGGAAGGATTGGGGGCGGGAGGAGAAGGGGACGGCAGAGAATGAGATGGCTGGATGGCATCACCGACTCGATGGACATGAGTTTGAGTGAACTCTGGGAGTTGGTGATGGACAGGGAGGCCTGGCGTGCTGTGATTCATGGGGTCGCGGAGAGTCGGACATGACTGAGCGACTGAACTGAACTCATACAGGGTTATCATTACCATCTTTCTATGCGTTAGTATACTGTATTGGTGTTTTTCTTTCTGGCTTACTTCACTCTGTATAATAGGCTCCAGTTTCATCCACCTCATTAGAACTGATTCAAATGCATTATTTTTAATGGCTGAGCAATACTCCATTGTGTATATGTACCACAGCTTTCTTATCCATTCGTCTGCAGATGGACATCTAGGTTGCTTCCATGCCCTGGCTATTATAAACAGTGCCGCGATGAACATTGGAGTACATGTGGCTCTTTCAATTCTGGTTTCCTCAGTGTGTATGCCCAGAAGTGGGATTGCTGGGTAGTATGGCATTTCTATTTCCAGGTTTTAAGGAATCGCCACCCTGTTCTCCATAGTGGCTGTATATGTTTGCATTCCCACCAACAGTATAAGAGGGTTCCGTTTTCTCCACACCCTCTCCAGCATTTATTGCTTGTAGACTTTTGGATAGCAGACATTCTGACTGGCATGAAATGGTACCTTATTGTGGTTTTGATTAATTACTTGGATTTAAATATGTCATATTTTTCTAGCCTTTGAAGGCAATAAAAATATTTACTGACAAGAATTGTCCACTTGTTTGAACTTGCATGGATATTTTTCATTCTTCTTTAAATTTCATGATTCACTCTGAAAGATAATTTCATTGTGGATCAAGAATCTTTTTGATGACAAAATGTTTATTCTTACCCAAAAGAGGATTACGGTGATGATGCTATATCTTAAGCACAAAAGTTCTCTCTATATTTACATTGTTTAGCAGAAAAATAGTTTGGGAATGTAGGATGGAGACAAGTTGAATGAGTTAAAAGTACCAACAGTATTTTAACTGTCTCACGGAAGAGACATTCCAAAATCTTGCAGCATAAGAAATACTTTGAAAGTCGGCCTTAAACTTAATCCCATAGGAGGGAGACTTGGCAGGCAATTCAGCATCTTTCTTGTAACCCTAACAAGTTCACTGATTCCAGTAAGCTTCCATGTATTTTGCAATCCAGATTCTACCCCATGAATCTTTCTTTCTTTGGGGTTTATGAAATTTTCTAATTTCCCTAAAACAGCATACAAATCCTCTAACTGGTGTACATCTTTCAATCATAAAAGTGCCATTTCAATTTACAGTCTCCAAAATCAATAGGGCCTCCCTCCCCAAGTAAAACGGAGAAGGATCTGGAATCACTTAATGAAATGTACCTAATAATAATATGACAACAACATGCCACGTTATCATAGCTCAAACTAAGATGACACAGCCTAGTCAGGACTTGGCTATCTTTGAAACAAAATCACATTCTTCAGGAAGTGGTGTTAGTAACTCAATAAGCAGCAGCTGTTCCTGGGTCTTTGAAAAAAATGTTTCATCATTTGAACAGTGTTCAGTATCCAACGTTATGCCCCATTATAACTGAAGGCCAATGTGGAAAACTTTAGTTTTTTTAATGCTTGGAAAACCTCTGGGCAAATAAACACATGAAAAAAACCTTTTTTGCTCTTTATCTGGGGATCCTATCTCAATTTCTCTGTCGTGTTCATTTGCACTTATTACCCAGAAATTCCATGTGCATAAAATGATTTCTCCATTCCCACCAATCTTAATAATGAGTGCTCCATTCCTGCACCATTTTAAAAGCTTTCTAAAGACCCTTTTAAATTGAAAGGTGATATCATTGAATGTAATGTTTATTTACAAGATATTATGACCCAAGGCTTCCAGAATGCTCAGTATAAATAACAACCTAGCAGCATGCACCGCATTTAATAGAAATTTGATCCCATCAATTTTACATGATCCCACCGAGGAGAGGGTAGAATCCCAAGAATGCTAATGAGAATTTGATATTGACAGAAGATACATTCATAAATAAAAATGGCTAGAAAGATGCTTAAATCAGATGGTGCTTTGTCAATACCCATAGAACATTCGGTCTCACTGTTGAGATGACCAACCACACTTTAAATAACAGCAGTGAATAGCAATTACAATTCTTATGTTGTACTTTTGTATCACTTTTCATTGGTGGACCTAAAGGAGATGTATTAAATTTTCTTCAGACTCTTTGACAGCCTAGACTTGAAGTATATACTTCCAGGAGAAATCTAAATCAACCTCAAGTTCACCATTGAGCTGAAATGTCTTCAGTCATGTTTGCTCAAATGTCTGAGGATTTCATGCTATGTTCACGCAGATGAGTTGATCAAGAGGTCCTCTGGAGAGGAGAGAGTATAGCACTGACCAGATCGTGTTTCCAGTATGATTCTCTTACACCCAAGGTATCTACAGAGTTGAGAGGTTTAGATCAATCCCAACATTTGCTGAAATGCATCTGCTTTATTCCCTGATTAAAATCTCTGGAGTTTTCTACCCATTTCTAAGGAAAAGGGCAGAACAGCAAACTCATTGTAAAAAGAAATCTAGCTTTGGCAGTAGAAATACAAACGGCGTGACACTTTATACAGTATTGTATATTCTCATCAGTTTTGACAGGCTATGCCTGTCACAGGGCTTTCCTGGTAGCTCAGCTGGTAAAGAATTTGCCTGCAATGCAGGAGACCCTGGTTCGATTCCTGACAATATTTTAAAATGTTGTAACTTGCATGAGCCTGCCATTATTATACCTCTTCTGCCAGCATCTGATGCAATGACTAGCAGCCTCCTCCTTCCCCCGACCCAGAACCAAGAGCTTAACTATTCCTAACAGATGAAGAAACACCCAGAAATCTGTCCAGGTCTGATTTTTCACCCTTCTCCCATAAGAGAGACAGATAACCTTGAACAGGCCAATAGGACAACTAGCATTATTCTGGTTGGAATGAGGGCAGAAATGTGTGACGGATGACTGAAGGAAAGGAGACAAACTGGCTGAAGAGGACTCAGAGGAGACTCAACAGCAGCATCTGGTGTGTGGAGGGCCACAATGTAGAAAGGGTGAAGCTTGGACCCATCCTAAAGAGACAGAGCTAGAGCCAGGATGAAGACACCAGCTGGGGGCCTTTTCAGTTCCCAGTGACAAAGCAAAAGTCATGACTGTCCAGTGGAGTCCCCTGGGTGGGAATGAGAAAGGAGAGAAGGCATGGGTGTAATGGTTGCATATTCATGAATTCCATCAGCGGTTCCTAAATACCTCTTTTACCTTGGGCATGATGCAAGATACTAGAGATCCAAAGCTAAGAAAAGATAGAAGTGGCCTGTGCCCTGGGAGGCTGATAGGGTTCTGGTCATCACACTCATAAATGAAAAACCACGTTAATACTTCGAAAAAAGTCCCTTGGACTGTCAAACGAAGAGTGGATTTAATGGGACCAGAGTGTATCAGAAGAAGATCAGAAGGGGGTTACCCTCACAGGACATCAGAATACCACAAGGCCTAGAATTTCACGATGTCTTGAGATGTCTGAATCTGGTGTCCATGAACCAGAATCCTTCATTCTCTTACTTAATGTAGTCAGTCTTCGATGGGCTAAATGACGTTTTCAAGGTAGAAATTTAGATCTGATCTTATCAACCCCCGAACTTTTCAACACTTCTCATATCAGGGCTTTTGTTGTCCACGATATTGCCTTTTGGCAAACTTCCATAGTGGCTTAGATGACAAAGAATCTACCTGCAATGCAGGAGATCTGAGTTCGATCCCTGGGTCGGAAAGAGCCCCTGGAGAAGAAAATGGCAACCCACTCCAGTATTCTTGCCTAGAGAATCCCATGGACAGAGGAGCTTGGTGGGCTACAGTCCATGGGGTCACAAAGAGTCGGACATTACTAAGCAACTAACACACTTTCAGAAATATTATTCTATATTCTTAGCTAGATGAAGATAATGCTGTGCTTTGTAACACATTAACTTATCAATTGTCAAAATAATCATCAAGGAAGATATTTTTTATTTGTACCAATGATTGTTTTTAATATTCTAGCTGCTTGCCAGATTTCACGAAAATCACAGAACAAAGGTAACCTGAAAAATAAGCTGTTTGGAAAGCCTGCAAAACTTATGAGGAACTTAAATCTTCTCAACTCTATATTCACATCATTTCCTGAATACATTAATGAAGCTAGGCTATAGCAGCTTTCCCACAGTGTCATCTTGAAAATGTGTTTAGAAAGTCTTTCAGGAAGAGTTTGGAGACGTAAAAAAGGAGTTTCTATAATTCGAAGATATTTTCTGTAAGTGTTCAGATAACAATGTCAGTAAGGTTCTGAGGCTAGCTGTCAAAGCCCTGTGAGTTAATTTTATTAATCCCTGTTAATGAGTGGTCTTTCTTCTTCTACAGAGGATGGGTGTGTAAAGCTATTAGTATTAGTTCTTTTATTTTCTGTAGTGATTTATTTTGTGGTTTAACTCAGTCACTACAACAAGCAAAACCATCTAAAGGGGGCTTTTTATTTTACACACACACGTGTCTACGTGTACATTAAGCCTTTCTTAGGGTGGAGGGCAGGGAGGGATAGGAGAAAATTTTAAATCAAGAAACAGGATGCATCCCACTAGCATCAGGAGAAAGGGATGCAGACGTCTTAAGAAAGAGTATGGTAGAACCAAGAAATTCTGTTGCATAAGCTTCACCACGGCATGACTGTAGGTTTACATTTGACATTTTGACACTCAAAAGCAAAAGCAACAAAAAAAGATAAGCCAACAACAACAAAAACACATGCATACACTCCTGGGGTTATTCTGTGAGGGGTTAATGCTGTCAGCTGTGCAGTGTGGATCTATTACTTAAGAGCAGACATGTGGTACTTGAGCAAGGCTTCTGCCTTCCAGCCATACTGTGGGAACTTAAACGTAAAGAAAAGTCAGGAGCCTCTGGGCTTCCCTGTTGGCTCAGATGGTAAAGAACCCACCTGTAATGCGGTACATCTGGCTTCGATCCTGGATTGGGAAGATCCCCTGGAGGAGGGCACGGCAACCCACTCCAGTATTCTTGCCTGGAGACTCTCCATGGACAGAGGAACATGTCAGGTTACAGTCCATGGGGTCACAAAGAGTCAGACACGACTGCGTGACTAAGCACAGGAGCCTCTGGAATTGCAGGGTGGACCCATAAAAGGAGGACTGCCTCTCCTTAGAGATATGCTCATGTGTGTGCATTCATTCCTCAATCATTCAGTCTTCAAATCTCTCCTGACTATTTCCAGTGTACCGGGCTCTGTGTCAGTGACCCAGCCATATCTCTACGGAATGAATGAAGTAAATGGCATTGAGCCCATTTCACAGCTGTGGACAGAAGGCAATCAAAGGCTGCAGGACTTGATTCGTGAAGAAGCAACTGAGGCAAAACTGAAATCAAGTTCCTGGATTCTTTATTCAGTTTTGGTGTGGTTTGGCTTAGAGCAATAGTTCCCAAGCCAGTAACAGTGGCTGCCAGCTCGGGGCACAGTGGGTCACGTCTGGGGACATTTTTAAGTGTCATGACGAGGGGATGGGAGGACCACTGCATCTGATGGGTAGAGGCCAGAGATGCTGCTCAGTATCTTTCAGTGCCCAGGACACCACATATCAAGTTACACCTGGGATCAACATGTCAATAGTACTGCAGTTTAAAAACCCTAGTTGAGAGGGAGTATTTGGAAATTTCAGATGATGATCCAGAATTTTATTTACCCTACCTAAGTAATAGGAAAAAAGAGATGCCTTTCTTCTAAGCTGATGTTGCCACAACTCTTTGATTCTCATCAATAAGTCTAAATCTAAGTTCTCTTTTTTTTAAAAAAAGAAGTGCTCATTTCACAGGCAGCACTTTATTTTTTTTTAATTCTACGGTGTGGCTGCCCACTGTCAGCACAAGCAGCAGCATTCTTATCTGTCAGTGATGGCCTTTCGGTATGCAGTTACAGAATGAACAGTTTGCTGTTATGTTAGTACATTCAATCCATTTGCCATTTCCCAGATGAAACTCTAGCTCTCCTGCTGTGAAGGTCACACACTTAATGAAGTGTGTTTACTGAATATTAGCAAGAATCTGCAGGTCAAGAATACTGCATTGGAAGCCAAATCAGCATCCTCACATTCAAGCAACCCCTCTTCCTTACTCAGTGAGACATTTGTGTAAGGAGCCAACTGGAAATTCCAACCCCTCCCATGGTGATGTTAAGAGATATGAGAAAGAGTCACTGTGTTTGCAGTGCATCTTTCATTCCCAAATGCTTGTATTCTAACACTCTGTGGGAGGTAAGCTGGAGCAAGAATTGACATCATTACTGAACCAGTCATAGCACAAGGCACTTAAGTACAAAGATCAAATGGCTCACTTCGACAGATTCCCTGACTGGGGCAATATTGACTTTGTGATTTATTTCCCCATCACAGTCACATCATGAGGTCAGTATTATAAGCAGTTCCCTGGAGCTTCCCAGGGAGCACTAGTGGTAAAGATCCACTGGCCCATGCAGGATTCTCAAGAGATGCAGATTCTCACGGTAGATCCCTGGGTCCAGGAGATCCCCTGGAGGAGGAAATGGCACCTATATTTCATGGCAAACTACAGTCCACGGGGTCACAAAGAGTAGGACACAGCTGAACAATGGAGCACACATAAGCAGTTCCCAGTATGAGTGTTTCTAAGTGCTCAGCTCAGTTCAGCTCAGTCGTGTCCGACTCTTTGCGACCCCATGAATCACAGCATGCCAGGCCTCCCTGTCCATCACCAACTCCCAGAGTTCACTCAAACTGATGTCCATCGAGTCGGTGATGCCATCCAGCCATCTCATTCTCTGTCGTCCCCGTCTCCTCCTGCCCCCAATCCCTCCCAGCATCAGAGTCTTTTCCAGTGAGTCAACTCTTCACATGAGGTGGCCAAAGTATTGGAGTTTCAGCTTTAGCATCAGTCCTTCCAATGAACACCCAGGATTGATCTTCTTTAGCAGGGACTGGTTGGATCTCCTTGCAGTCCAAGGGACTCTCAAGAGTCTTCTCCAGAACCAGTTCAAAAGCATCAATTCTTTGGTGATCAGCTTTCTTCACAGTCCAACTCTCACATCCATACATGACCACGGGAAAAACCATAGCCTTGACTAGACGGACCTTTGTGGGCAAAGTAATGTCTCTGCTTTTTAATATACTATCCAGGTTGGTCATAACTTTCCTTCCTAGAGTAAGTGTCTTTTAATTTCATGGCTGCAATCAGCATCTGCATCAGCATCCGATTTTGGAGCCCAAAAAAATAAAGTCTGACACTGTTTCCACTGTTTCCCCATCTATTTCCCATGAAGTGCTACTGTCCCATAATTCAGAAAGCAAATTATAGATAAATTTGCAGTTCAAATCCCCATTATCATTTTTGCAAATGTTCAACAGAGGCACTTTATGCCTGCTGAAAAATCAGGTTCAAGAATAATTGTTTTATCCATAATCATCATATCAAATAAAAATATAAACCAGAAGATCTTAATTTATTTCAAAGCATGCTGTCTAGTTTTCTCTAAATGATAGAATGAAAAACTTTAGTCTTCAAAAATCTCATGAAGTCTTCTCAGCCTTTGCATCAACACACTGCACTCCAGTGTTGAATTAGGTCTGACATATATATTTATTTTGGGTAAAAAAAATCAGTGTGTTTGAGTTTCTAAGTTTCTAAGTCTGTTCTCTCAGACAGACATGGACATGTGTATCTTTCCTTCTCAAAGCTGTACAGCTGTGTGCAGTGCATACAAATACTTCCAAGTGTTTCACAGCATAGTGATATTATACAGTGATGCATAGGGAAGAGCAACACTCTGTAAAAAGTATGTGTGATGAAACCAAAGAGAGAAAAAGTAGAGCAAAAGTCACTTTGCTGACATTAAGATAGTTTATATTTCAGCGCCATCAGTCACTGCATCATGTCTAGAGGGGGTTCAACATCAAAAAACACCAAATGGAACCTGAACCACATCTTGAGAGTCTGGAAAGAGACTTGGATCCCTGGGCTCATCCTATATAAGGAGGAAGCGGAGAGCACTAGCATCAGCTGGAAACAGCTAAAACCTCGAGGAAGTTCAGATATGGCTCCAGGTCTTTTATAATTAAGAGTTGATTTAGACCCCATGCTCAAACTACTGCACAATTGCACTCATCTCACACACTAGCAAAGTAATGCTCAAAATTCTCCAAGTCAGGCTTCAACCGTACGTGAACTGAGAACTTCCAGATGTTCAAGCTGGATTTGGAAAAGGCAGAGGAACCAAAGATCAAATTGCCAACATTGACTGGAGCATCGAAAAAGCAAGAAAATTCCAGAAAAAACATCTACTTCTGCTTCATTGACTACGCTAAAGCCTTTGACTGTGTGGATCACAACAAACTGTGGAAAATCTTTCAAGAGATGGGAATACCAGACATACCTTACCTGACTCCTGAGAAATCTGTATGAAGGTCACAAAGCAATAGTTAGAACTGGACATGGGGAGGGATGTGGGAGGGGGGTTCAAGATGGGGAACACATGTACACACGGGGTTGATTCATGCCAATGTATGGCAAAACCAATACAATATTGTAAAGTAATTAGCCTCCAATTAAAATAAATAAATTTAAAAAAAAGAACTGTACATGGAACAATGGACTGGTTCCAAAATGGGAAAGGATTACTCAAGGCTATATATTGTCAACCTGTTTATTTAACTTATATGCAGAGTATATCATATATAAAATGTAGGGCTGGATGAAGCACAAGCTGGAAAAAGATTGCCAGGAGAAATATCAGTAGCCTCAGATATGCAAATAATACCACCCTCATGGCAGAAAGCAAAGAAGAACTAAAGAAACTCTTGATGAAAGTGAAAGAGGAGAGTGAAAAAGCTGGCTTAAACATCCAAAATCACGGCAGATGGTGACTGGTGACTGCAGCCATGAAATTAAAAGACTCTTGCTCCTTGGAAGAAAAGTTATGACCAACCTAGATAGCATAATCAAAAGCAGAGACATTCCTTTATCAACAAAAGTCCATCTAGTCAAACCTATGGTTCTTCCAGTAGTCATGTATAGATGTGAAATTTGGACCATAAAGAGAGCTGAGCGCCAAAGAATTGATGCCTTCAAACTGTGGTGCTGGAGAAGACTCTTGGGAATCCCTTGGCTTGCAAGGAGATCAAACCAGTCAGTCCTAAAGGAAATCAATCCTGAATATTTTCTGGGAAGACTGATGCTCAATCTCCAATACTTTGGCTGATGGGAAGAACTGACTCCTTAGAAAAGACTCTGATGCTGGGAAAGATTGAAGGCAGGAGGAGAAGGGAACGGCAGAGGATGAGATGGTTGGATGGCATCACCGACTCAACGGACATGAGTTTGAGTAAGCTCCGGGAGTTGGCGATGGACAGGGAAGCCTGGCGTGATACAGTCCATGGAGTTGCAAAGAGTCAGACACGACTGAGCGACTGAACTGAACTGAGCTGAAGATAATGGGATTACAGAAGTGATAGTGATGTGGAACTGAATCTAAGCATTGCTGAGCCACACACACATTGGTTGAGCACCTGCAAGCATTTATTGAGCACCCAGTCTCTTCCTGGTATCCTTTTGTACACTAAGGGTGCAGAGAGGAAGATGCACAACTCCTGTTGTCCTGTCACAGGGGCTCACAGTCCACTGGAGCGAATGCAGTGTAAAGAAATAACCACAGAGCAGAACCAGAGAAGAAAGGTGTATTCAGAAAGGGAGACAGCACAGACGAACTGCAGACTCAGCCTAGAAAGTGGGTGATGTCATAATTTCTTAAGGATGGCAGCGAGCATAGTACTTGGATAGGGAAGTGCTCAGAGAGAAAAGAGGTAAGGTACAAGGTACCTAAGTTAATTTCACAACAGTTTATGGAGGACTCTTCAGGAAGAAGGCTGTGCAAAGGGTGGAACGAATGAAGGGAGGTGCTGCCTCTAGGGAACTTTCTGTCTCACACTTCAAAGCATCATGTGTGAGTGTGACTCCTTGAGATTACAAGCATGGGAAATGTACACTAATTATCCTTGCTTTCAACTCACTGCCTTTTATCTCCTCTTATGTCTGTAGATGTGGTTACAAATCCTGCCAAATGTGAAAGAAATCTCCCAAAAAAGATAAAAGAGTGATCTCAATAGATACAAAACCAAATGATATGCAGAAGTACAAGATGAAATTAGTTGATGATCACAGACATGGGGAGAAAAAGCTCAATCTCATGAGTAATTAGAATATACACTTAAAGTGAAGTAACCTTCTGTTTATTCTGTTGCCATACATTTTACAAAGTGTAAATGTCTTAACCTGAAGAGTTGCTGATGACCTTGTATGCTCAGATGTGGCACTTGGACTATATATCTTCAGCTTCTTGAATCTCAAAGAAAGAGGGGTCAGGGGAACTTAATTCTCAAAGATGTTCACTTCAGCATTATTTATACAATAAAATATGGAAGCAAACTGAATTTTCAATATTAGTGGGAGATTAACTTATGCTAACAATATTACTTTGCCAACCAAGGTCCGTCTAGTCAAGGCAATGGTTTTTCCTGCAGTCATGTATGGATGTGAGAGTTGGACTGTGAAGAAAGCTGATCGCCGAAGAATCGATGCTTTTGAACTGTGGTGTTGGAGAAGACTCTTGAGAGTCCCTTATACTGCAAGGAGATCCAACCAGTCCATTCTAAAGGAAATCGATCCTGGGTGTTCATTGGAAGGACTGATGCTGAAGCTGAAACTGCAATACTTTGGCCACCTCATGCGATGAGTTGACTCACTGGAAAAGACTCTGATGCTGGGAAAGGTTGGGGGCGGGAGGAGAAGGGGACGACGGAGAATGAGATGGCTGGATGGCATCACCGACTCTGTGGACATGAGTTTGAGTGTACTCCGGGAGTTGGTGATGGACAGGGAGGCCTGGCGTGCTGTAATTCATGGGGTCGCGGAGAGTCGGACACGACTGAGCGACTGAACTGAACTGAACTGAACTGAACAATATTAACTGATGCTACATTATTTAAATAGGTTATAGCTTTATAATTAAAATTAAAATTTGTCATAAAATTTCTTGCCACATGGAAATATTTTCAATATGATTACTAAAACAGATTAATAATGGTGTGCACTGTATCATTTCTACCACATAAAAGATTTATGTATCTAGAGGAGAATCAGAAGGAATACACAAAAATAACAGCTAATATTATATAAAGGGTTTTGGGTATTATATAAAGACTTTCAGTTAATATTTTTTTTTAGCAATGTTAGCAAGATGGAGGAGTTTGAATCATTTAATCCCACAGTAATGGGAAAATATACAAAAGCACTTTGAAAATCCAATCTTGGGTATGTGTGGAGCCTTTGCGTTTATTCTTAATCACTTCAGTGCTGTAGTCATGTCCGACTCTGTGCGACCCCATAGACGGCAGCCCACCAGGCTCCTCTGTCCCAGGGATTCTCCAGGCAAGAACATGAGTGGGTTGCCATTTCCTTCTCCAACGCGTGAAAGTGAAGTCGCGGAGCCCTGTGGAAAGCCTTTGAAGAGCCTCTGTTTAGGTGAAAAATATACAAGCATATGATACTAAGAAGCAAACTGTATTAGGGAAGAACAAATCTGACTCCTTATTGGATCTGCTTCTTTTACTTCAACCTTTGTATTCTATTGCTTTTGCTAGAGCTGTTGCCTGTAGCCTGAAATATACAAGATAGCCCACTCTCACAAAGTTCTGACCTTTAAAGGTGTGACACTTTTTCATTCATATAGAGATAAAAAGTTGCAGTGAAAAGCATCTGTTTTGTTGAAAGTTTGTAAGAACATCATGACAGATGGAAGAACAAAGGATTCTGACACCAAGAAGTCTGCAACAACCAACTCCTGCCCCTGCCCACACACACACATACTTTTAATACAAAAGAAAGCTGAATTCTAACTCAGGGAAGATGGTTCTTTGGGACAGCAGTCCACCATCTTCTTGACCTGCTCACTTTATGAATAAAGTTGCTATCCTTACCCCCAACAATGCATTTCTTGATTTATAGGCCTGCTGTGTGGTGAGCAGTATAAGCTTGGATTCAGTAACAAAGTTATCGTTTTGCAGGGAGGGCATATTCATTACAAATTCTGTCTTGAGTGGAGTTGCAGGTTGTCATTACAGTACCTTATCTTCCTTATTAGTTTGAGTATAATGACAGAACATGGTCATCTAAATTATCCATTTACCGCATAACTGGAATTAAAACTCTTTTTCAGGGAGCCCAAGATGTCAGGAGGCAGAGTCAGGCTGCAGATTGATTCGGTAGCTAGAACATTTCCACCAAAGCATTTGGCCTGTAAGATGTCTAAGTAGATTAATTGAAGTACAAATGCATTATTTATTATTTAACACTTAGTGAAAGCAATCAGTGAGCTAGGTTTAATAATGATTTCTTTTAGACACTCACCGATGAATAAGAATTAGGTAAGCATAACCAAATCATTATCTAGAAGGTTTATCAAGTTTCAAAATCAGAACGCTTTTTGTGAAGAGGCAATTACGATCTTCCTTTGAACACTGAGAAAGATAGGCCTTATGTTACATGTGGAAATTCTGAGAATTAGACCTATAGACAAGGAATGGGAGGGGATTCTGCAATGTCAATGGAGGTCTTTTTCAATCAGGGGTATGTTTCTGATTCCTTCAGGTAGATCTAGGAGACAGATCACAGGAGCACATGAACTGACCTCAGAACGCTTGATGGTGACTACTAATTATTTTGGAATTAGTAATTTTAATTTCAGAATTTTTTATGTTAGAATTATTTGAAAGAAGACTTCTCCTCCTATTTCAGATGTACACATTGCTGTAAAAACTAACTTTACAAAATCTGACCTAAATCCAGATAAGGAAGAGCTGATCTTCCGCCTGGACAGGGTGAGTATTATCACTTCCTCAATGCCTACTGGTCCTAATGTAGGTGCTTCTCCGGCCCATGAGTTGCACCATATTCCTGAATTTATTTCACCCAGTGTAGACTCATCTTAAAAGGCTTCTTTTCCAATGGAGGACAGCCTGTGACTGGGAAAGTGCTAATCTTAAAAGGCTTCTTTTCCAATGGAGGACAGCCTGTGACTGGGAAAGTGCTAATCTGTGGCTTCTGACTTTGAGAGTTTAGGTAGAAGATGCAAGTGATTAACTATCCCCTTACCCTTCCCCTCTGAAGCTGGCTTCATCATGACCTCACCATGACATCATGATGAAGTTTAATGTTTCATGACTTGGGACAAATCTTTCTGGAATTCACCCTCTTTGTGGTAAGTGATACCAATCACAGGGACACACTGTTGTGCTTTCCCCACAAGGAGGTATAGAGTACCCACTCTATACTTTTCTTTAAAAAAAAAATATTGTGGTAAGAACATTTATCATTGTGACCCTCAAACAAACTTTTTTTTTAATTGGGATATAATTGCTTTACAATGTTGCATTTGTTTCTGCTGTGAAAGGAAGTGAATTAGCTATATGTACACATATAGCTCTCTCCTGGGTCTCCCATTCTCCCATCCCATTCCTCTTTATGTTTAAAATAGTTCAGTCAAATCTGACTCTTTGCAACCACAGGCTTTTTGCAAGGCTTCCCTGTTGATCGCCAACTCCAGGAGCTTGCTCAAACTCATGTCCATCAAGTCAGTGATGCCATCCAATCATCTCATCCTCTGTCATCCCCTTTTCCTCCTGCCTTCAATCTTTCCCAGCATCACGGTCTTTTCCAATGAGTCAGCTCATCGCATCAGGTGGCCAAAGGATTGGAACTGCTTGAGCTGCACACAGATTTCCCAGGAGGCAGATAGGTGGTCTGGTATTCCCACCTCTTGAAGAATTTTCCACAGTTTGCTGTGATCCACACAGTCAAAGACTTTGACTTTGCTTTTTCTACGATCAGCGGATGTTGGCAATTTGATCTCTGGCTCCTCTACCTTTTCTAAATACAGCTTGAATATCTGGAAGTTCTTGGTTCACATACTGTTGACGCCTAGCTTGGAGAATTTTGAGCATTACTTTGCTAGTGTGTGAGATGAGTGCAACTGTGCGGTAGTTTGAGCATGCTTTGGCATTACCCTTCTTTGGGATTAGAATGAAAACTGACCTTTTCCAGTCCTGTGGCCACTGCTAAGTTTTCCAAATTTGCTGCCATATTGAGTGCAGCACTTTCACAACATCATCTTTTGGGTTTGAAATAGCTCAGCTGGAATTCCATCACCTCCACTATCTTTGTTCAGAGTAATGCTTCCTAAGGCCCACTTGACTTCACATTCCAGGATGTCTGGCTCTAGGTGAATCACACCATCGTGGTTTTCTGGGTCAATAGTATATTTTTTTTGTATAGTTCTGTGTATTCTTGCTACCTCTTCTTAGTCTCTTCTGCTTCTGTTAGGTACATACCGTTCTGTCCTTTATTGTGTCCATCTTTGCATGAAATGCTCCCTTGGTATCTCTAATTTTCTTGAAGAGAGCTTTAGTCTTTCCCATTCTATTGTTTTCCTTTATTTCTTTGCATTGATCGCTGAGGAAGGCTTTCTTATCTCTCCTTGCTATTCTTTGGAACTCTGCATTCAGATGGGTTTATCTTTCCTTTTCTCCTTTGCCTTTCACTTCTCTTCTTTTCTCAGCTGTTTTAAGGCCTCCCCAGACAGCCATTTTGCCTTTTTGCATTTCTTTTTCTTGGGGATGGTCTTGATCCCTGCCTCCTGTACAATGTCACGAACCTCTGTCCATAGTTCTTCAGGCACTCTGTCTATCAGATCTTTTCCCTTGAATCTATGTGTCACTTCCACTGTTTAATTGTAAGGGATTTGATTTAGGTCATACCTGAATGGTCTAGTGGTTTTCCCTACTTTCTTCAATTTAATAATCATATATGCATTAATATATAATATTTTTCTCTTTACGACTTAACTTCATTCTGGATAATCTACTGTATGTCCATCCATATCTCTACAAATGACCCAATTTAATTCATTTTTATGGTTGAGTGATATTCTATCATATATATGTACCACATTTTCTTTATCCATTAACTGCACAATACAGGACTGTTAACTGTAGGCACTGTGTTGTACAGCAGCTCGTTAGAGCTTATTCATCTAACACAACTGAAATTTTATACCCACATTTAAGTGACTCCCCACTTGCCCTCCCCTCAGCCCTGGCAACCGTCAATTTCTACTCTTTGCTTCTATGAGCTAGACTATTTTAGACACCTCACATAAACAGAATCATACAACATTTGTCCTGTGACTGACTTATTTCACTTAGAATGTCATAAGGCTCATCCATGTGATTGCATATGGCAATATTTTCTTCCCTTTTAAGGCTAAACAATATTCCATTGTATACATATATCAGATTTTCGCTTTCCATTCACTAGTCAGGGGACATTTATGTTGTTTTCATGTACTGGCTATTGTGAGTAGTGCTGCCATGAACATAAAAATACAGATATCGCTTTGATATCCTGATTGCTATTCTTTTGAATTAATACCCAGAGGTTGGGTTTTTTAATCGTTTGACAGATCTGGTTTTATGGGTTTTTTTTAGTTTTGTTTACCCCACACAGACTTCCCCAACACTTGCGTCTAACTTCAGATTTCTTCAAGCACACCAGAGAGTCCAACATCCACCCACCCCACTCCTCATTTTAGTGCCACCCAATTTCTGTTCCTTTCTGACAATTTCTAAGTATTTTGTGAATTAGTTTTGTTTCTGTTCTTTTGGGTTTGTGTGTGTGTGTGTGTGTGTGTGTGTGTGTGTGTGTGTGTGTGTGGTGTTTATGTTGTTGTTGCTGCTGATGGGTGGAATTGAAATTACTATGCAACTGCCAGCAGTGACTTCAGTGGGAGGAATAGTAGTTGAACTCTAAAAGGTTAACACTGAATTTCTGAGTGGTTTAAGAGACCACATTTTATAAACAACAGATTTCTTAACAGGCTAGAATAGCAAGAAATTCAAGCTTTGGATTCCCATGCTTTCTATGTTTATTTATTTCATTGTTTTGGTTTTATTATTATTAAATAGTAAGTAATATAATCTCACTTTACATGTAGAGATTTGAATACTTATTTTTTCACAGGATTCATCCTTCAATAAAATCCTAAGATTTAGCCCAATGCGGCACATACATCTAAGTGAGCACATTGAAAGCAACATCAGAAGGAAGGTAGACTTTTGATTACAGTCTGTAGTTTAAACTGTCGCTGAGTGTACAATTTCGTCATACAAATAGTCTGATCGTGTGAGATGCATGTAGTCATTTCTCGAGCGCTTTCTGGTGATGCGGTCTCACAAATGTGCTCTTGAAATTCTCTTCTCTGCAATACACACTTTCAATTCCTACTTCCTGGTATTTTTATGATAAACATTGATCTTGGCATTATTTGCAAATAAGGTAGAGTTCATTCAGGTATACAGCTCAGGGCAATAGAGAACACACATTTCTGCAGAGCAAAGTTAGGGGGCAGCAGACGTGGGAAAGCAGAAGGTGAGGTCTGATCTCAGCTCCCCAAGTGATGATCGCCATTGACCTCCATCTCTCCTCAACTCCCCCGCTTGCTGTATCAGCTTAGCCATGGGCGACATCTCTTAGCTCTTCCTTTGAGATGCGGTGTGCAGCCTGACTGATCTCTGAGCTTCCTCTATGCCTTCCTCACATCCCTGGTATTTCTGTGATATGGATCTTGTACTTATCACTACTTTGACAATGGATGCCAGCAAAGGAAATTATGCAACCTTCGAGAGTAAGTTCCCTACCTCTTTATCCTGTGCCAAATCACTGAGTTGAGTTTAAAAAAAAAAATGAAGGAGTCCTAAAACATCTGTGGTAGGCTGGTCTTGCCTCCCAGGGTGAAAATATTTGAGAGCAGTACTCTATGTGAAACAGGTTTGCTTAAGAGCCCATGCGAAGGAAATTGAGAAGAACCTGCTCTCTAATCACTGGGCTTCCTCTCATTGCCATATGTCGTAAATATAAAGAGGTGATGAATTTATGGAACTTTGGTTACACATTTTTCCCATAAGCTGCTGGAACTTACCCACTGAGGACTGCAAATGCTGTGTTCTCACTCAACTCCACAAAAGTGGACTGTCTGTGGGGCCAGGCTGCAGATACGGGTTTTGGAAGTCCTCTTTTTTTTTTTTTTTTTGGAAGAAAATGATAGCAGGGCAGTGGACTAACTGAAGGCAAGATAAGCGATAAAACCAACAATGACGAAAAGCCAAGTCTTACAAGGTTGATCCCTTTTTGTTCTATTTATTATATTTAAGAAATCCCTAGAACTTTTCCCAAAAGACCACATTTACTTAAAATTAGATTTGTATGTGTGTGTGTGTGTGTGTGTGTATCAAATTGCCTTTTTCTCTCTTCAAAGAACAAATGAATGAAAACATAAGAATTTCTCTGGCAGTGGGAATCAGTACATGAGGGAACTGCCACGAAAATACAAAGCTGTAACTGGTATGTTGACAGCCAGCTTTAGTTAAGGTGATGCCAGGGAAGCTGCCCTTCTACTCTTAACAATTGCATTACATGGCAGAGATTGACATGTAGGGACTCTTGAAGTCACTCTCAAAAGAGTGGTTATCATGGCAGACACTCTCTCTTATTGGATACCATGCATGGATGAGAGGAGGAAAGAAGTAGAAAGAGCACATAGGTGAGAATGGATGAGGATGAGTTAATCACAGTGGCCCAGAAAGAACATAGTACAGAAGACTATGCAATGCACACCACCACAGTGCCCTGGACCCTGTTTATTCTCCTCTACCAAAGTTCTAGGCATAGACTGGAGTCATGGAAAAGACCTGGATCTTACAGACACATTCCCCATCCCCTGGGGGCAGACATCAGCCCTTCCAGACACAGTGTGACCTCTCCTTTAAGATAGGGTTGGCTATTTGTACCATTGGCCTGTCATTTTCCATGAGATTTTTGGTCCCCACAAAAAGGCATAGAGAATCTGCAGGGTTGTCTCACTTGGGCATCAGTCTTTCGATGCAAAACTTTTCCCTGATGAAAAACCAGTTTGTGATCATTGTGCACACAGAGCAGATCCAAGCTGTGGCCTACCAGCTCTTCACATGCACTGTGTGATTCCATTCCTGGTGACAACATATCTAATATCATTTCTTGTGGGAGACCTGGTGATGTGACAAGCTGAATTATGGCACTCTGGAAGGAACAGGGAGGATAGGAGCTATTAACCAGCAAAGGGAGAGCTTTCAGTAATTTAAATGAACAGTGCTTTCAGGAACAGAAAGAGAGAAAAGGATTGAATTGTATATTTAACTCCAAATGCTGTGTTCTCATAGAAATCCACAGAAGTGGGGGCTGTCTGTGGCACCAGGATGCAGGGATGAGTTTTGGAAGTCCCTTTTTTTCTGGAAGAAAATGATGGCAAGACAGGGGAATAACTGGAGGCAGGTAAGCAAAAAACCCAGCAATGATAAAAGGCCACGTCTTTGAAAGTTGAATGTTTAACTATTTTTTTAATTAAAGAAAAAAGCTAATTTTAAAAATTCACTGCACAGCCACAACAAAATGTAGAAATGAAACTATAGGCATTCTTAAAGGACTGAAACACTAGATAGAATCTAACTAAAACAACACAAGTGGAGAAATGTTTGACTGAATGTTTATTCTTAATATGCGAAAATTAGGGATGGCTTAGCCCCCAAAATCATTAAGTAACTAGGAAATGGTTTCCTGTTTATTTCAAGAGGTTGATTAAATATATTATGTGTTAATCATGCTGAGTTTGCTTTGATCCTCAAAGCTTCAGAGGTAAACCTATTTTCAAGTGTTGCTGGATTTAGCAAATAAAGATACAAAATGGCCAGTTAATCAATGAATTTCTGATAAACAATGAATACTATTTTAGTCTTATATTTGAGACACAACTATTAAAAAATTATTTGCCATTTATCTAAAATATATGGATGATTACTTTGGTGCTCTAATATTAGTCAAACTTCTCTCAAGCATTATTCGGTTATACGCTTTTGATACATATATACAACTGGCTTATGTATATATTATATATATGTAATTGGACTAAACCTAGCTTCATGGAAGCATTGAGACATTTCTAAGGTGGTTTGTATGCTTAGGAATCTTTGTCATTCTTTTTCTTCCTAACTCCCAAAGTTATCCTAAATGGATGCTTGGAGAGACCCTCCCCAGTTTGCTCAAGAATTGGGCTAAATGACCTTGCACATTTGAAAGTGAAAGGTGACAGACTGGTCTGGGTTTAATACATCAAGAGACAGGCCCAAGACTTGGGCTTAAAAAACTGTGAGCACAAAAATATGGCATAATCAAAATACAGTCAGTTTAAAAGGTTAACAACTGAAAAAACTTGGACAAGCCAACATCAACACCAGATCCCCAATCTTAATTTTTTCAAACCTCTCAAAAAAGGTAATCTTTTAAAGTTCAACTGATATTCATGTTGCATTAACATGGTAGACATTGCTTTGTCTCCCTTATCCTTTAAAACCACATGAAACCACATGATATAGATCCTATTATTATTCCAATGCTAATGAAGAGAAAACTGACCTTTTCCAGTCCTGTGGCCACTGCTGAGTTTTCCAAATTTGCTGGCATATTGAGTGCAGCACTTTCACAGCATCATCTTTCAGGATTTGAAATAGCTCAACTGGAATTCCATCACCTCCACTATCTTTGTTCGTAGTGATGCTTTCTAAGCCCCACTTGACTTCACATTCCAAGATGTCTGGTCTAGGTGAGTGATCACACCATCATGATTATCTTGGTCATGAAGATCTTTTTTGTACAGTTCTTCTATGTATTCTTGCCACCTCTTCTTAATATCTTCTGCTTCTGTTAGGTCCATACCGTTTCTGTCCTTTATCGAGCCCATCTTTGCATGAAATATTCCTTTGGTATCTCTAATTTTCTCGAAGAGATCTCTAGTCTTTCCCATTCTGTTGTTTTCCTCTATTTCTTTGCATTGATCGCTGAGGAAGGCTTTCTTATCGCTCCTTGCTATTCTTTGGAACTCTGCATTCAGATGCTTATATCTTTCCTTTTCTCCTTTGGTTTTCACTTCTCTTCTTTTCACAGCTATTTTGACAGCCACTTTGCTTTTTTGTATTTCTTTTCCATGGGGATGGTCTTGATCCCTGTCTCTTGTACAATGCCATGAACCTCCGTCCAGAGTTCATCAGGCACTCTAACTATCAGATCTAGACCCTTAAATCTATTTCTCATTTCCACTGTACACTCATAAGGGATTTGATTTAGGTCATATCTGAATGGTCTAGTGGTTTTCCCTGCTTTCTTCAATTTAAGTCTGAATTTGCAATAAGGAGTTCATGATCTGAGCCACAGTCAGCTCCCAGTCTTGTTTTTGCTAACTGTATAGAGCTTCTCTATCTTTGGCTGCAAAGAATATAATCAATCTGATTTCGGTGTTGACCATCTGGTGATGTCCATGTGTAGAGTCTTCTCTTGTGTTGTTGGAAGAGGGTGTTTGCTATGACCAGTGTGTTCTCTTGGCAAAACTCTATTAGCCTTTGCCCTGCTTCATTCCGTGCTCCAAGGCCAAATTTGCCTGTTACTCCAGGTGTTTCTTGACTTCCTACTTTTGCATTCCAGTCCCCTATAATGAAAAGGACATTATTTCTGGGTGTTAGTTCTAAAAGGTCTTGTAGGTCTTCATAGAACCGTTCAACTTCGGCTTGTTCAGTGTTACTGGTTGGGACATAGGCCATTTGAAAAGACCCTGATGCTGGGAATGATTGAAGACAAGAGGAGAAGGGGACAACAGAGGATGAGATGGCTGGATGGCATCATCGACTCAACGGACATGAGTTTGAGCATGCTCTCAGAGTCAAGCTCCGGGAGTTGACGATGGACAGGGAAGCCTGGTGCACCGCAGTCCATGGGGGTCGCCAAGAGTCGGACATGACTGAGTGACTGAATTGAACTGAATGAAGAGAAACTGAGGAGCAGAGGGGTTAAAAGCCATCCCAAGGTCATGCAGCTGGTAAGGGGCGATGCAAGGATTCAAACCCAGGCAGGCTGGCCCCGTAACCAATGTTCTGAGCCACCAAGCACTGATGCCAATCCCCACCCCACCCCCATCACTTCCACCTGCTGCACAATTTTGGAAACAGATCAAGAATTCTCTGCAGACACGAGAGAGAAAAGTGAAAGTGAAGTCCCTCAGTTGTGTCTAACTCTTTGCGACCCCATGGACTATAGCCTACCAGGCTCCTCCACCCATGATTTTCCAGGCAAGAGTACTGGAGTGGGGTGTCATTTCCTTCTCCAGGGGATCTTCCTGAACCAGGAATTGAACCCCAGTCTCCCACATTGCAGGCAGATGCTTTACCATCTGAGCCACCAGGGAAGTCCATGAGAGAGAGATCAAATGATCAATTCAGTATTTCCAAGACAGCTTTACAAGCATCCTCTCATTTGGATCTTAGGGCATCTGAATGTGGTAGGAAGGGCAAGTATTATGTATTGTTACCACCATTTTTGTAGATGAGGAGACTAAGAGTAGAGATATGACATCACGGGCCCAATATTAGTGAGTCAGTGATGCTATGTATCCTAACTGAAACTCCATTCTCTTTCCACTCTACCTATGGTCACTATGGACATTAACATGTAATCTAGCAAATGTTGAAAGCAGTTATCTTGCTCTAACTTAAAATCTGGATTTTTGAATGCAGGCAAGTCCTTAAATCTGGGATTATGTGAGAGAGAGACAGGTTTCTGCTTGGTAAAGGGACATCCCAAGAAAGGGAAACAACCACTCTCATTTTTCTCACTGATTTGAGGGTGGCTTCAAGGTTATAGCAGAATGGAAAGCTGGAGTATCATTCCAGAGGAAATCCCTAATTTGGAAACTGTGATACCAAGTGCAGTAACAAACTAATTGCTAAGACCATGCCTCTGACAATTGGAGGAATTGAACTGCCAGAACTCTGCTCATTTTTAAGGTGCTGATCAGTAGTGTAAAGGATATATATACTTGGATACACCAAAATTTAGAATGCTTGGACACCTCATCTTCCAAAAGTTAGTTGTCTAAGCACCAGATTTTATTGCTGGGAAATTGCTGTTCCAGGATTAAGTACCAAGATGATGAGGGGTTTAGATCTAAAAAACTAGAGAGCTTGTAAGTAGAAAAAGACATTGGTATTTACAATGTATGTTCTGGAGAAACAGCAGTAATGAGTGACTTTTCAGAGCAGAAGTGGAAATAGGCTGTGAATATAGCTAGCTTTGTTTAACTCAGAGAGAGTCACTGTCTGTAGAACCCTCCCAAAAGGAACCGTGGGCGGCCAGGCCAGTCGCCGCTATGATCTTTGGAGATGTCGGTGCAGGCAACATGCCTGCTAATGAGACCTCAGAAGTGTCTGATCATCTCCTCTAATTGCTCTAAATAATTGGAGGACTGCATGGCCTAGCATCTCCTTCCCAAAGACGGCCAATTCAAATATGCAAATATAAAATTATTTGAATATTGCTCTAATTGGAGTCTGGGCTACCCATTATTTGCAGAAGAACAAAACAATATGACTAAAAAAAATAAAATAAAACCCACTGACTATCAAATCCTTCATTTTAAGCTTCACTGAACTCCCCAAATTACCCACAAGCAGTCTTGACAGGGACCACTTTACAAGGGAGTTGATGACCTCTAATTAAGACACAAGGAACTTCTAGTTATGTTAATATTTGAAATTGAAATTGGTTTGACCTATGCAATTCCATAACATACCACCAAGTTAATCTCAAAACCTGATAGTTGGCAAAATGTCCAATAAATATATTGCAAAGATACACGTTCCAACTCCCTCCTCCCTGCGTAGATTACACTATGGAATGGCAAATCTAGGATGTCATAATTGATGATATGGTTTTCTGCAGAAACTTTACCCAACAAAAGATGTTGGACAAGGGTTACTGCTTCTTTTCCCCATTAGGAGTTGGGCTCCGCAGTGCAGCACACTTTCCATTCAGCCTCTCTTAACTGGAGTCACTTCTTAATCTCTCTTGGCTCATCCTTTCAGCCTACTCTTCCCTTTTGGAATGCGTCTCATCTCCTCTTCCCTCCCTATGCTGGTCTTCATCCTTCACTGTGCTCAACAAGACACTTTTCCTTGACTAACCTTCCTGATAGTGACTTTGAGGTTTATATTTGTGTTTTTAACCTGTTGCTGTACCCACTTTAGTTAACACCCAGTTTCATTTTCTCATAAATTTCTGGATGAAGTTACATAATCTTGCTTCTCTTTTAATGTGTGTTGAGTCCATCTCTTAACTTATATCCCATATTCCCCAGTCTCAGAAAAAAATATAAAACCCTAAACTCTTCTTCACCATATCTTTGTTATCTTTCTCCCCTTCGCATCCCTGCCAAATTCTTGAAAGTGCAGTTGTCACCTCCTGCCATTACTTCCTCTCTACCCAAATGTTCCTTGACCTTTATAATCTGTTCTTCAGCTTTATCCTAGAGATGAGTTTTCTGTAGAAATTAGATGTTAAGGAACTCATACTTTAGACTTAGATACCAAGAGTTGGAAGTCCAATTCTTCCAAAGGCTAATGATGATGAATCTGTTTATCCTATCTACTTATCTTTCTTCATCTTAAAATACAGTTATAATGAATACCAATGTTTTATTGGTATTTAGACGCTTACTCCTTGGAAGGAAAGTTATTACCAACCTAGACAGCATATTAGAAAGCAGAGATGTTACTTTGCCACCAAAGGTCTGTCTAGTCAAGGCTATGGTTTTTCCCGTGGTCATGTATGGATGTGAGAGTTGGACTGTGAAGAAAGCTGATCGCCGAAGAATTGATGCTTTTGAACTGTGGTGCTGGAGAAGATTCTTGAGAGTCCCTTGGACTGCAAGGAGATCCAACCAGTCCATTCTAAAGGAGATCAGTCCTGGGTGTTCACTGGAAGGACTGATGCTAAAGCTGAAACTCCAATACTTTGGCCACCTCATGTGAAGAGTTGACTCACTGGAAAAGACTCTGATGCTGGGAGGGATTGAGGGTGGGAGGAGAAGGGGACAGAGGATGAGATAGCTGGATGTCATCACCGACTCGATGGACATGAGTTTGAGTGAACTCCAGGAGTTGGTGATGGACAGGGAGGCCTGGCGTGCAAAGAGTTGGACATGACTGAGCGACTGAACTGATTACAATAATACAATAAGTTGTTGCAATGATTCAGTAACATAGTCCTTAACGCCATAGTGGTCGCATCTTGAGTGATCAGGGATGCTGGATATTGTGCTGAAGGTTGTGTGTTTCTATTGGTGTTTTCATGCTCAGGGGCAAAATAAAAATTTTCATCTCCTTTAACTTCTCCGCACCATCTGCTTCAAATGGTTTAAATTCTTTCAGTGTTGTTCTTTCTTCTCTCCCATAACTCATCTATTCCTGCTCTTATCTCTGATGATTCCTCTTCTGTCTTGGGTGGATCCAGCTCCTCCCCTAGGATGCTGATGGTCTTCAGGACTCTGTTGCTAGCTGACTCCCACCCTTCCTACACCACTGTGCCTTGTGATTTCCCCATGACCGGGACTCACATCATCGCTGTTATGCCCATGAGTCACTCCCAAATGTGGAGGCCAGTATCAGCCTCTCCCATAAATTATCTGCTGAACAGTTCCTGATACATCAGTGTACATCACAAACACATTAAATCTCACACATTAAAATCCAAGTATCCTTTCCTTCCCATCCCACAAAGCCTATTCCACTCTCTCCTATTTCTGCAAAAACCACTAACAATTCCCAGGCTATGAAATGGAGGGCCATCTCAGCTCCTCATTTACTCTCAAAGTTAATTTCACCTCTCAGAGGGACACAGGGAACTGTTCCCCTGAATCTAAGCAGACAGTTGGAATATGAAGAAAGGAAATCCAAAGAAAATGTAATTTTCGAGGTTTTAATGGCTGCAAAAGAATTAAGGAAAACAGAAGTTTCACTTGACATCTACCATGTTTCAAAGACTATACTAGGAGTTTTATTGAAATAAAAAGGTGCTATTTCAGGAAGGAAAATAACCTTTTATGGTCTGAGCCGTCAGGGAAGCACTTCAAGAAGGAAGATACTCTTAAAAATGAACTTCTGATGATAAACTTGGGATATCTTTGATTAGGAAAATTGAGGACCGGTGTCTACAAGGATGACAAGGATTGTCCAGGAGGTCATCTGGTGAGCTGGGGCTACTCCAAGACATGGTCAACAGAAGGAACGAGGGACTCAGAACCAAGAGCACCAGCTTGTAAGATTATTGAGAATTCTGAAGTCCAAGAGACCAAGTCATTTTAAAAGCCCCAAGGATAAAAAGGGGTGAATTTTACTGCTATACTGCATTGAGAAGCCAATGTATGTTGCAGGCAATGGAAGTAAATCGAAACCACCCCAGGTCCTATTTGACGTCCATCATCTATCTCTTCTGTGGAAAAGCCACTTTGACCTGAAAAAATTCTGTGCTGTCTTAAAACTGATGCCTGGTAGTGATGGGAATAGCTGACACTCACTGGGTACTTCCTGTGTGTTGTTTGCATTCTCAGTTCATCCCCACAACCGCTCTCTAAATTAGAGAGAGAGGTTTACAGAGGCAGGCACTGACACTCTCCAGGAAACTCAAAGCACTTAGCTAAATAGCTGAGCCCAAATGTGTATACCATGGACTCTGAAAGTCAAGTTCACCATTATGTTATGCCACTCCTTTACTTTGTTATCCTTCCAATTCCAGTTTCAGGACTGGGACATTTGGCAGGCATGGCCACTGAATCATTACCAATCTCTAAAGAAAACAGGAAATGATGTGTATGTTTGGGTGAGGGGGAGAAATCTGAGACTGATACAGGATACAAGTTTTAATTTTTAAAAAGGCAGACAAGGTCAGTTCTGCAAAGTGATAATTCTAATATGATTCAAGAATCAGTCGTTAGGTCAACGGTTGTAAGGACTTAAACAGGAGGCCGCATGGGTTCTTCTAAAACAGAGGAAGTCAGAACAGCTACCTTCTCATTTTTCTGCCATAATTTTATGAGATTGGAAATCGAAAGTCTGGAGCAAATGCAGCATTTCAGATTGGAAAGGAACTTCAGGCTGGTTGGGCAGTATATGAGTTCACATATACCTTCCTCACTAAGGGATCACTTTGCCTTTATTTGTCATCCTTAGTGTGTGGGACTCTCTGACTGATAATGACACATTTCATTTATGAAGAGTTGAAACTCTTTTGGAAAGCTTGGATAAGTCAGCAAGTATTTTCTTATAATGATCTGAAATCTACTGTCATGAAGGCTTCCCCTGCTTGGTACTGCTTCAAGCTCTTGGAGGAATTCAGCTCAAACCTGGTGCTCCTTTCCACCTGAGGATGGACCCCAGGGACTGTAGACTATGGAATTCTCCAAGAAGGAATACTGGAGTGGGTAGCCATTCCCTTCTCCAGGGGATCTTCTCAACCTCGGGGTTGGACCTGGATCTCCTGCACCGCAGGCAGATTGTTTACCATCTGAGCCACCAGGGAAGACCACTTTCACTTTTCACCTAGGTGTGATTCATATGTGAACAGAGACATTATGCTTCTCACTCACTCTTCCTAGCCCTGTTTCTTCAATGAATCTTCCTTGAAGAGTTTTGTCATTGATGTCAACATTCTACAACTTACCACACAGTGCCAGAACCAAGTAAGGCACCTCTTAGTATTTTAAAGACCTTTTGAAAGTGTGAAATTATGCGATCGATCAGTCAAAATTCAGTTCAGTTCAGTCGCTCAGTCGTGTCCGACTCTTTGCAACCCCATGAATCACAGCACGCCAGGCCTAATAGCAACGAGAGATAAGAAAGCCTTCCTCAGCGATCAATGCAAAGAAATAGAGGAAAACAACAGAATGGTAAAGACTAGAGATCTCTTCAAGAAAATTAGAGATACCAAGGGAACATTTCATGCAAAGATGGGCTCGATAAAGGACAGAAATGGTATGGACCTAACAGAAGCAGAAGATATTAAGAAGAGGTGGCAAGAATACACAGAAGAACTGTACAAAAAAGATCTTCATGACCCAGATAATCACAATGGTGTGATCATTCAAAATTGCAAAATGTTATATCTGACCCTCAACTGTATCAATTTGTATGTGTCCTTAGTTGCTCAGTTGTATCCGACTCTTGTGACCCCATAGACTGCCAGGTTCCATGGGATTCTCCAGGCAAGAATACTGGAGTGGGTTGCCATTTCCTTTTCCAATCAGTTTGTATAGTTCTATCATATTTGCTTTGAATCTTTTAAAATATCATTACAGATACATAAGATCCCACATTTACTGTTGCCAGATGCCTCCCCATTTTGAGTTGAATTGTGTCCCCTCCAAATTCATATGTCAAAGTTCTAATCCCCAGACCTCAGAAAGTAATCTTATTTGGAAATACAGTCATTGCAAATATAATTAGTTAAGATGAGGTCATACTAGAGTAAGGACTTCTGACCTCCAGAGCTATGACACAATAAATCCATGTGGTTTCAGCCACCCAGTGTGTGGAATTTTGTTAGGGCAGCCCTATCAAACTAACACATTCCTCAAAGATGATCCCTATCATGGATTAAGTATTTACTGCTCATAGAGATATAAGGCAACATACACTATAAATATTTGAAAATACTGTTTTTTAGCTTATACATTTTATATACAAATTGTGAGATATATTTAAAAATAGAGAAAATACAAGTTGTTAAAGAATATGTACATGTTGTTTTTCTAGATTTTTGAGTAGTCTATATTCTTTCCATTACCATATGAATTTTAAAATCACCTTGAAAGTTCTATAAAAAGGACTGGTGAAATTTTTAATTGGGGTTGCATTGAATCTGTAGATCATTTGGGGGAGAATAGCAGCAGTAGCAGACATTGTAACAAATTGAGTCACACATCTATCTGTCTAACCTTTTGAGTATTCAGTGTAGGGATCTTCCATGGATATTTATGCCATTACAAATGATATAGGTTAATTGTATTTTCCACTTATTGTGGCTACGCTGTAGAAATACAATGGAAATTTTTGTTAATGTTGACTACATAACCCATAACATTACAAAATTATTTTTGGTTTTAGTAGTTGGATTATAGTTTGTGTAATATCTTCTACTGCATAATCACATTATCTGTGAATACAGCCTAACATTTTCTCTTCTAGCTCTACGATATAAGCTAGAAAGTTGTTTCAGTACAAAGTTTAAGAGCGAACATAATTTCCTCATTTACAGTCTTAAGAGGAAAAGTACTTATTCTTTCAGTTCAGTTCAGTCGCTCAGTCGTGTCTGACTCTTTGTGACCCCATGGACTGCAGCACGCCAGTCCTCCCTGTCCATCACCAACTCCCGGAACTTACTCAAAGTCACGCCCATCACATTGGTGATGCCATCCAACCATCTCATCCTCTGTCGTCCCCTTCTCCTCCCGCCTTCAATCTTTCCCAGCATCAGGGTCTTTTCCAATGAGTTGGTTCTTCACATCAGGTGGCCAAAGTATTGGCGTTTCAGCTTCAGCATCAGTCCTTCCGATGAATATTCAGGACTGATCTCCTTTAGGATGGACTGGTTGGATCTCCTTGCAGTCCAAGGGATTCTCAGGAGTCTTCTCCAACACCACAGTTCAAAAGCATCAATTCTCTGGTCCTCTTTGTCAATAAGTATTATGTGGGTTATAGATTTTTGTAGATGACCTTTATCAGTCTGAGAAAATTTTGTTCTATTCTTAGTTACCAAATATTTTTTCTTCACCTATTGAGATGAAAATTTAAATTTTGTCCTCCATTATCTGAATTTCTGTTTTTATGGGGTACATTTTGATAATTTATATTTTTAAAGACCTTTTCAACTTTGCCCTAATTTGTTTAATGTACTGGTACAAAAATATTTCCTAATATTTCCTTATTTTATTTCTATTGTCCAAAAAATCTGTACTGTTGTTTTCTGTTTTATTCCATACACAGTAATTTCCGTTCTTCATTTTCTTGATACTTCTATTTAGGGGTTTATCAGTTTTTTAAACTTTTCAAAGAAACACATTTAAATTATATTTATTTTAGCTATTTTTAAAATAAATTTTCTCTTTATATCTATTCTTATCTTTATTATGTCTTTTTCCTGCTTCATTTGACTTCAATTTGCTCTTCTTTTCCTAGTTTCTTATGGTGGAAGCTGATATCATTAATTTTGTCTTTTTTTTTCTTTCCTTATATAAATACTTAAAACCATAAATTTCCCCCTAAGTATGACTATAGCTGTATCCATACACTTTAATATGCTGTGCTTTCAATATTATTTAGTATACAATATATTCCAAATTCCCAAATTTAACCCATGAGTTATTTGTTAATGTGTTGTCTAATTTCTAAATATGCGGAGATTTCTCAAATATTTTTTTATTAATTATATCTAATTTAATTCTGAAGTTATCAGAAAGCATACTCTGTATAATTTCAGTTCTTTGAAATCTACTGAGACTCAGTTTATGACCCAAAATTTGTTTATTTATTGGTCCTATATAAGGATACCTTTCTGTGCTTATTCATTCTGTAAATGTAAATTGTGTATATTTGCTTGATACTGTTGCTCAAATCTTACAAACTTACTGATTTTTACATAGCTTCATAAATTCCTGAGAGAGTAGTGCTAAGATCTCCAACTATAATTGTGGCTTTATTTCTCCTTTTCTTTCTGAAATTTTGCTTCCTGAATTTTGATATTTTGTCATAAAGCAAATGTACATTTAGGATTATTATGTCTTCTCGACAATTTCACCATAGTAAAATATTCTCTATACCTCTGGGAATGCTTGTCATCTTAAAACTATTTGGTTGATATTAATGTAACCACTTCTGTTTTCCTGTGATTAATATTTGCATGTTTTAGCTTGTCAACCCTGTTTGTTTTAACCTATCTATGTCTTTGTTTAAAGCACATCTCTTGTAAACAAAATATAGTTGAGTTTCATGTTTTTTAATGGAGCAGTCTTACAATCTTTGCTGTTTAATTAGCATGTGGATGGTTGGATGGCATCACCAGCTCAATGGACATGAGTCTGAGCAAAGTCCCTCTATTGATTTGACTGTGCTACTTGCTTTTTTTCCTCTCATTTCTCATAGTTTGTAGCTTAGGTACCTTCTCAAGGATATTGGCTAAAATGAGTCTTAATGTTGCACCTTATGTGAAGCAGAACCTGGAGGCCATTCAGGGGAAAACCACTGTGATGGCAAGGAAACATCTGGCTAGGTAGCAGTGTGAAGGGCTGAACTAGGGGCTAGAAAGAGCAGGTTTACTATGAAAAAACAGGATTGCCATCTTCAGATATTTAAAGAACTACCACGTGGATAGTAGCACCATCCCAGAGGGCATAAAATAGAACCCATGGATGGGAGATGAGGAAGACTTTTGGCCTACTCCAAGGAAGATTTAGATTGTCCAAAGATGATGACAGATCCATTAGGAGGAGATGAGACTGGCATTAGGACATCAAATCTTGGTTCCCCATCTGCTACCTAGATTCCAGGGAAATTCAGGGGCAGGACATGGCTGGGCAGTCTGACCTGTAAGGTCATTTTTAATGTAGTTCTGTAATCCAGTCAATTCCAAGCCAGTTCTGAGTCAATACTACTCTCGTCATAACTCCAGGTTTTACCGCCTTTGTCTTACTAACAAGGTCGATCCAATATTTCCAGTTGTCCTAAATGTTGCAAAGGTCTCCCTCCAGTCTTCCAAACAAGAATGGATCAGGTTAAGTCTCCAGGGTCATATTCTACTCATGACTTTCCTCTTTAGCCAGCATTTCTTAATGATCCTCATTATCTATGGATTAAAATCCAGACCTCTTAACCATACAAAACCGAGCCCCAACCTCTATTTCCTAGCCTCTCCCTACTCTGCTCTGTATGCTGATTATGCTGTGACAGTTCAGGCTGTACAACAAATTACTATATAGAAGGTGGCTTAGACAACAAGTTATTTCTCATAGATCTGGGAGGTGGGAAGTCCAATATCAAGATGCCAGCAGGTCCTGTGTCTGGTGAGAGCTACTTTCTGGTTCGCAGATTGTTATCTTCTTCTTGTATCCCCACATGGCATAGGATAAAAAAAGAGTGAGCTCTCTGTTTATTTTCTCATAAAAGACACTAATCCTGTCCATGAGGTCTCCACTCTCATGACCTAATTACCTCTGAAAGACCTCACTCTCCAAAAACCATCACTGGGGTTTAGGATTTCAAGATATGAATTTTGCTATTGTTTGGTCACAAAGTCATGTCCAACTCTTTGCCACCCCATGGACTGCAGCACACCAGGCTTTCCTGTCCTTCACTGTCTTTCAGAGTTTGCTCAAACTCATGTTCATTGAGTTGGTGATGCCATCTCACCATCTCATCCTCTGTTGCCCTCTTCTCCTCCTGACCTCAATCTTTCCCAGCATCAGAATCTTTTTCAATGAGTCAGCTCTTGGCATCAGGTGGCCAAAGGATTGGAGGCTGAGCTTCAGCATCAGTCCTTCCAGTGAATACTCAGGGTTGATTTCCTTTATGATTGACTGGTTTGATCTCCTTGCTATCCAAAGGACTCTCAAGACTCTTCTCTAGCCCCACAATTCTAAAGCATCAATTCTTCAGTGCCCTGACTTCTTTACAGTCTAACTCTCACAACCACATATGACTACTAGAAAAACCATAGCTTTGACTATTCAGACCTTTGTCAGGAAAATGATGTCTCTGCTTTTTAATATGCTGTCAGGTTGGTCATAGCTTTTCTTTCAAGAAGCAGACCCATAATGCAAGGGATTAGATTAAATACATCATTTACCAAGTAGGGCAGGCACTTTACCATCACCCACCACTTCTGTGGTAACGAATGCAAACTTGAGTGACCCTGGCTTTGCCATCAAAGACCTTGCCATTTATCAGGTGGGATAAGACACAAAAACAGAAAACTAAAACATAAAGTTTTAGTGTCATGATTGCTGAAAAGATCATGGGGTGATTCTTATCTCAGGAAATCAAGAAAAACTTTCTTGGAGAATTTGTGGAATTTGAATGGTTAAGATGCAGCCAAGATTCCATCACACATTTTGGCTGGGAAAAAAACGATATTTTGTCCAATTATTATAAAGGAAAGAGAGAGAACATGGATTCTTCAAGTCGTAATTATTAATAGAACCTTGCTGGGTTGAGTGACCTCAGTTTATTCTTGAGTAGTTCAAGGAATGAACTATTAAAACATGGTTACAGAATTGTGATATGCAGTTGACTTTTGAAGAACATGAATTTGAACTAAGTGGGCCCACTTACATAAGGATTGTTTTGAATAACTATACTGGAAAAATTTTTGGAGACATGCTAAGTCAAAAAATCTCACAGATAAGCCAGATAACCTAGAGATATCAAAAATAAAGGAAAAATTAGATATGTCATAAATGCATAAAATATATGTAGATACTAGTCTATCCTTGCATGGCAGAAAGCAAGTGATATTTAATATGAAATTAACAATGTGCTGGCTTTCTTACTATTTTATAATTTTGCTTTCAAAGAGTTATATTACCATATGCTATGCCTGTTCACTCTTAACTGGAGAAAATGCATATCTGCCTTTCATCAAAGGTAAATGGCACCCCACTCCAGTACTCTTGTCTGGAGAGTCCCATGGATGGAGGAGTGGGCTGCAGTCCATGGGGTCGCAAAGGGTCGGACACGACTGAGCGACTTCACTTTCACTTTTCCCTTTCATGCATTGGAGAAGGAAATCGCAACCCACACGACTGAAGCGACTTAGCAGCAGTAGCAGCAGGAGTATTTTTTGGGTTTCCCTTGTGGCTCAACTGGTAAAGAATCCACCTACAATGCAGGAGACCTGAGTTCGATCCCTGGGTTGAGAAGATTCCCTGTACTGTTGTTTCCAGTGCTGTATTGTGATTATGACTGCAATACGCTAAGCCATAAAATGTTATAACCATTCATTCTTAGTGTATAGCCTAGCCTAGAGTGAAACAATTGTATGGATTATATTATGCTACAATAAAACAATCATAGTGCTGCACCTTCATTGTCTTGTATGAATGATTATACCTTTAAATAAATTTGAATTTCCTTTTTAAAGCATCTTTTCAAGTTTATTACCTAGTGTTAGTAATACATAGGACATCTATAGTGTTTCGTACCATATAAGAAAATATTGATGTAAGTACTGACAGACAATTCATCTTTTAAACAGACAGTGTAAACCTATGGTATCAAAAAATACAATGCAATACTGTAAATATACTTTCCTTGACTTACATCTTCCTTAACAACATTTTCTTTTCTCTAGGTAACTTTATTATAAGAATACAGCTTATAATATATATTGCTGTTCAGTAGCCAAGTCATGTCCAACTCCTTATGACCCCGTGGACTGCGCAGTATATCCATGAATAACATGAGTTTGAGCAAACTCCAGGAGACAGTGATGGACAGGGTAGCTAGTCATGCTACAGCCCACGGCATCACAGAGAGTCAGACAGAACTTAACGACTGAACAACACCACCAACAAATATATAAAATGTGTTAATCAACTATTTATGGTATCAGTAAGGCTTCCAGTCATCAGTAGGCTGTTAGTAGTTAAGACTTCCATTCAGTTCAGTCACTCAGACGTGTCCAACTCTTTGCGACCCCATGGACTGCAGCACACCAGGATTTCACGAACTCCCAGAGCTTGCTCAAATTCAAGTCCATCAAGGTGGTGATGCCATCCAACCATCTCATCTTCTGTCATCCTCTTCTCCTGTCTTCAATCTTTCCCAGCATCAGGGTCCAATGAGTCAGTTCTTCTCATCAGGTGGCCAAAGTATTGGAGTTTCAGCTTCAGCATCAGTCCTTCCAATGAATATTCAGGACTGATTTCCTTTAGGATTGACTGGTTGGATCTCCTTGCAGGCCGAGGAACTCTCAAGAGTCTTCTCCAACACCACAGTTCAAAAGCATCAATTCTTCAATGCTTAGCTTTCTTTATGGTCCAGCTCCTACATCTGTACATGACTTTTAGAAAAACTGTAGTTTTGATTAGCGAGACCTGTGTTGGTAAAGTAATGTCTCTGCTTTTCAATATGCTGTCAAGGTTTGTCATAGCTTTACTTCCAATAAGCAAGACTCTTTTAATTTCATGGTCACAGTTACCATATGCTGTGATTTTGAAGCCCAAGAAAATAAAGTCTGTCACTGTTTTCACTGTTTTCCCATCTATTTGCCATGAAGTGATGGGACCGGATTGCATGATCTTAGTCTTTTGAATGTTGAGTTTTAAGCCAGCTTTTTCACTCTCCTCTTTCACGTTCATCAAGGGGCCCTTTAGTTCTTCTTCACTTTCTGCTATAAGGGTGGTGTCATCTGCAATCTTGATTCCAGTTTGTGCATCATCCAGTCTGGCATTTCGCTTGATGTACTCTGCATATGAGTTAAATAAGCAGGGTGACAATATACAGCCTTGATGTACTCCTTTCCCAATTTGGAACCAGTCCATTGTTCCATGCCTGGTTCTACTTGTTGCTTCTTGACCTGCATACAGATTTCTCAGGAGGCAGGTAAGGTGGTCTGGTATTTCCATTTCTTGAAGAATTTTCCACAATTTGTTCTGATCCACACAGTCAAGTTTTGGCATAATCAATGAAGCATAAGTAGGTGCTTTTCTGGAACTCTCTTGCTTTTTCAATGATCCAACGGATGTTGGCAATTTGATCTCTGGTTCCTCTGTATTTTCTAAATCCAGCTTCAACATCTGGAAGTTCTTGGTTCACATACTGTTGAAGCCTAACTTGGAGAACTTCCATCATTACTTTGCTAGCATGTGAGATGAGTGCAATTGTGCAGTAGTTTGAATATCCTTTGGGATTGGAATGAAGACTGACCTTTTCCAGTCCTGTGGCCACTGCTGAGTTTTCCAAATTTGCTGGCATATTGAGTGCAGCACTTTCACAGCATCATCTTTTAGGATGTGAAATAGCTCAATTGGAATTCCGTCACCTCCAATAGCTTTGTTCATAGTGATGCTCTCTAAGGCCCACTTGACTTCACATTCCAGGATGTCTGGCTCTAGGTGAGTGATCACACCATCATGATTATCTGGGTAGTGAAGATCTTTTTTGTACAGTTCTTCTGTGTATTCTTGCCACCTCTTCTTAATCTCTTCTGCTTCTGTTAGGTCCATACTGTTTCTGTCCTTTATTGAGCCCATCTTTGCATGAAATATTCCCTTGGTATCTCCAATTTTGTTGAAGAGATCTCTAGTCTTTCCCATTCTTCTGCTTTCCTCTGTTTCTTTGCACTGATCGCTGAGGAAGTCTTCTTATCTCTCCTTGCTATTCTTTAGAACTCTGCATTCAAATGGGTATATCTTCCCTCTTCTTTGCCTTTACTTGGGGAGAGTCAAAAGTTAGATGTGAATCTTTGCATTATGGGATCAGTACCCCTAACTCCTATGTTGTTCGAGGTTCTACCCTATTTTTAAATTTCATGTTAAACAAATCAGTGTTTTCCATATATACACACAAATATATTATCACTTAGGGATACTGTCAAAGTTCTGGTGTCAATAGTCAATGAAATTGAAGTCTCTTCTTCTCCGAGCCTCCCATCAGAAGTATTTGTCAACAAGAAGAACTGAGAACAGACACTGGATAACAGTATCAGGAAGATCCTGGACTTTCTGGAATACTATGGCATACGTTAATTATTTCATCTTGTACTAAAATCAGAAAAGTTGGTGCCTTGGTTAGGAGAATGAGCACAAGACGTGGAACTCTGGCAGGAGATCTGGTACTATGGTACTATGACTCTAGCCAGAGAACAGACACCCTTGGCTTCCAGATCAATTTTTTTGCATTACAAAAGGTGACCAAGATGTTCTTTAAGGTTCATTAAATTCCAATATTCAAAATTGTGTCAACCTTTAAGGTATAACTAAAGACTCAACCCATTATAATAATTAAAGATATATCAATTTGCAATATTTAAAAAAAATCTTTTTAACCAGTTTTTTCTTTTTTGTAAAATGTCAGAGTGACTAAAAATTATTAAGAATATATAGATACACTTTAGCAGTTTCCCAATTATCTTGAAATCATTCACAACCCTTGAAAGCACTCATTTAAAGACTGAATCAGTTTGACACGGAAACAATTTATTTGGCATCATAGAGACTATGAAGCACAGATTTCCATCCAGTGTGATCAGTTTCAGTTCAGTTCAGTTCAGTCGCTCAGTCGTGTCCGACTCTTTGTGACCCCATGAATCACAGCACACCAGGCCTCCCTGTCCATCACCAACTCCTGGAGTTCACTCAAACTCATGTCCATAGAGCCATCCAGCCATCTCATTCTCTGTCGTCCCCTTCTCCTCCCGCCCCCAATCCCTCCCAGCATCAGACTCTTTTCCAGTGAGTCAACTCATCACATGAGGTGGCCAAAGTATTGCAGTTTCAGTTTTAGCATCAGTCCTTCCAATGAATACATAGGATTGATCTCCTTTAGAATGGACTGGTTGGATCTCCTTGCAGTCCAAGGGACTCTCAAGAGTCTTCTCTAGCACCACAGTTCAAAAGCATCAATTCCTCGGCGATCAGCTTTCTTCACAGTCCAACTCTCACATCCATCCATGACCACGGGAAAAACCATAGCCTTGACTAGACGGACCTTTGTTGGCAAAGCAATGTCTCTACTTTTTAATATGCTATCTAGGTTGGTCATAACTTTCCTTCCAAGGAGTAAGCGTCTTTTAATTTCCTAGTGGCAATCAGCATCTGCAGTGATTCTGGAGCCCAAAAAATAAAGTCTGACACTGTTTCCACTGTTTTTCCATCTATTTCCCATGAAGTGATGGGACCAGATGCCATGATCTTAGTTTTCTGAATGTTGAGCTTCAAGCCAACTTTTTCACTCTCCTCTTTCACTTTCATCAAGAGTGCTTTGAGTTCCTCTTCACTTTCTGCCATAAGGGTGGTGTCATCTGCATATCTGAGGTTATTGATATTTCTCCCAGCAATCTTGATTCCAGCTTGTGCTTCTTCCAGCCCAGCGTTCCTCATGACGTACTCTGCATATAAGTTAAATAAGCAGGGTGACAATATACAACCTTGATGTACTCCTTTTCCTATTTGGAACCAGTCTGTTGTTCCATGTCCAGTTCTAACTGTTGCTTCCTGACCTGCATACAGGTTTCTCAAGAGGCAGGTCAGGTGGTCTGGTATGCCCATCTCTTTCAGAATTTTCCACAGTTTATTGTGATCCACACAGTCAAAGGTTTTGACATAGTCAATGAAGCAGAAATAGATGTTTTTCTGGAACTCTCTAGCCTTCTCCATGATCCAGCGGATGTTGGCAATTTGATCTCTGGTGCCTCTGCCTTTTCTAACACCTGCTTGAACACCTGGAAGTTCACGGTTCACATATTGCTGAAGCCTGGCTTAGAGAATTTTGAGCATGACTTTACTAGCATGTGAGATGAGTGCAATTGTGCGGTAGTTTGAGCATTCTTTGGCATTGCCTTTCTTTGGGATTGGAATGAAGACTGACCTTTTCCAGTCCTATGGCCACTGCTGAGTTTTCCAAGTTTGCTGGCATATTGAGTGCAGCACTTTCACAGCATCATCTTTCAGGATTTGAAATAGCTCAATTGGAATTCCATCACCTCCAATAGCTTTGTTCATAGTGATGCTCTCTAAGGCCCACTTGACTTCACATTCCAAGATGTCTGATTCCAGGTGAGTGATCACGCCATCGTGATTATCTTGGTCATGAAGATCTTTTTTGTACAGTTCTTCTGTGTATTCTTGCCACCTCTTCTTAATATCTTCTGCTTCTGTTAGGTCCATACCATTTCTGTCCTTTATCGAGCCCATCTTTGCATGAAATGTTCCCTTGATATCTCTAATATTCTTGAAGAGATCTCTTGTTTTCCTATTCTGTTGTTTGCCTCTATTTCTTTGCATTAATCACTGAGGAAGGCTTTCTTATCTCTCCTAGCTATTCTTTGGAACTCTGCATTCAGATGCTTATATCTTTCCTTTTCTCCTTTGCTTTTCACTTCTCTTCTTTTCACAGCTATTTGTAAGGCCTCCTCAGACAGCCATTTTGCTTTTTTGCATTTCTTTTCCACGGGGATGGTCTTGGTCCATGTCTCCTGTACAATGTCACGAACCTCCGTCCAGAGTTCATCAGGCATTCTATCTATCAGATCTAGTCCCTTAAATCTATTTCTTACTTCCACTGTATAATCATAAGGGATTTGATTTAGGTCATATCTGAATGGTCTAGTAGTTTTCCCTACTTTCTTCAATTTCAGTCTGAATTTGGCAATAAGGAGTTCATGATCTGAGCCACAGTCAGCTCCTGGTCTTGTTTTTGCTAACTGTATAGAGCTTCTCCATCTTTGGCTGCAAAGAATATAATCAGTCTGATTTTGGTGTTGACCATCTGGTGATACCCATGTGTAGAGTCTTCTCTTGTGTTGTTGGAAGAGGGTGTTTGCTATGACCAGTGTGTTCTCTTGGCAAAACTCTATTAGCCTTTGCCCTGCTTCATTCCATGCTCCAAGGCCAAATTTGCCTGTTACTCCAGGTGTTTCTTGACTTCCTACTTTTGCATTCCAATCCCCTATAATGAAAAGGACATTATTTCTGGGTGTTAGTTCTAAAAGGTCTTGTAGGTCTTCATAGAACCTTTCAACTTCGGCTTGTTCAGTGTTACTGGTTGGGGCATAGACTTGGATTACTGTAATATTGAATGGTTTGCCTTGGAAACGAACAGAAATCATTCTGTCATTTTTAAGATTGCATCCAAGTACTGCATTTCGGACTCTTTTGTTGACCATGATGGCTACTCCATTTCTTCTAAGGGATTCCTGCCCACAGTAGTAGATATAATGGTCATCTGAGTTAAATTCACCCATTCCAGTCCATTTTAGTTCACTGATTCCTAGAATGTCGACGTTCACTCTTGTCATCTCCTGTTTGACCACTTCCAATTTGCCTTGATTCATGGACCTAACATTCCAGGTTCCTATGCAATATTGCTCTTTACAGCATCGGACCTTGCTTCTATCACCAGTCACATCCACAACTGGGTATTTGTTTCGCTTTGGCTCCATCCCTTCATCCTTTCTGGAGTTATTTCTCCACTGATCTCCAGTAGCATACTGGGCACCTACCGACCTGGGGAGTTCCTCATTCAGTATCCTATCATTTTGCCTTTTGATACTGTTCATGGGGTTCTCAAGGCAAGTATACTGAAGTGGTTTGCCATTCCCTTCTCCAGTGGACCACATTCTGTCAGATCAGTGTGATCACATAATTTCAAATCACTTCTCATTGAAATCCAATGAGAAATCTCATTTGGCACATTTTATTTGGTGTCAAGAAGTAGGTCAAAGTTAAATTATAGACAATTATTAGTATGTCATAGTGTATGATTTTTGTCAAAGTTTGTCAACACTTTCTAAAGATATTGTGAGCAGACAGAAAAAAGAAAATGTCGTGTAACAAGTCACAGAAAAATTCTGCTTTCATGAGTCCATGCTTATTACCTTTGAGCTTTAAATTACGTGTTCAAAACTTCTTATTCCTTCCACACAATGTTCAGGTGTTGTCCTTCCTTTGTGGCGAGAGAAGACTTTGGCATATATACAGATTCACTTTTGAAATTTGAAAGTAGTGAACTATATTAGTCACAGGGCAGGAAGTTTCAAATATGCAAGATGAATAAGTTCTTTAGATCTTTGCATATTACAGACACTATAGTTAACACTGTTTGTTATAGTCAGTAATTTACTAAGTGAGTAGACTCATGTGAAGTGTTTTTACTAGAAAAACAATAATGATAATTATAAAGAAGATGGTAGGAAGCTTTTGGAGGTGATGGATATGTTTATATCTTAGAATGTGGTGATGGTTTTACCAGTGTATAACATGAAACTTCAAGTTTTATGCATTAAATATGTATAATTTTTACATGTCAATATCTCAATAAAGTAATTAAAAAAATAAAGCTTCTTAGTGACATCTTCCAATTTACATGATTGTAGAATAACTAAGATTCAAAATATAAAAGCATACAGAAGATGATCTCATGTGTATGCTCAGTTGTGTCCGACTCTTTGCAATGACTCTGGACTCCAGCCCACCAGCCATCTCTTCCCAAGGGTTCTTCCAGGCAAGAATCCTGGAGTGGGTTGCCAGTTCCTCCTCCAGAGGATCTCCCCAACCAGGGATTGAACCTGTTTCTCTTGCATCTCCTGCACTGGTAGGTAGATTCTTTACCACTAACGCCACATCTTACTTATCACTTAATACAGAGAACTGTGAGGATCACAACAAACTGGAAAATTCCTCAAGAGATGGGAATACCAGAACACCTTATCTGCCTCCTGAGAAATCTATGCAGGTCAAGAAGCAACCGTTAGACATGGAACAATGGACTGATTCCAAATCGGGAAAGGAGTACATCAAGGCTGTATATTGTCACTCTGCTTATTTAACTCATACGCAGAGTACATCATGCAAAATGCAGAGGATGAGGCACAAGCTGGAATCAAGATTGCTGGGAGAGACATCAATAACCTCAGATATGCAGATGACACCACCCTTATGGCAGAAAGTGAAGAGGAACTAAAGGGCCTCTGGATGGGAGTGAAAGAGGAGAGTGAAAAAACTGGATTAAAACTCAACATTCAAGAGGCTAAGATCATGCAACTTGGTCCCATCACTGCATTGCAAAAAGATGGGGAAACAATGGAAATAAGGACAGACTTTATTTTCTTGGGCTCCAAAATCATTGCAGATGGTGACTGCAGCCATGAAAATAAAAGATGCTTGGTCCTTGGAAGGAAAGCTATGACCAACCTAGACAGCGTATTGAAAAGCAGAGACATTACTTTGCCATCAAAGGTCCATCTAGTCAAGCTATTGTTTTTCCAGTAGTCATGTATGGATGTGAGAGTTGGACCATAAAGAAAGCTGAGCACTGAAGAATTGATACTTTTGAACTGAGGTGTTGAAGAAGACTCTTGAGAGTCCCTTGGCCTGCAAGGAGATCCAACCAGTCAATCCTAAAGGAAATCAATACTGAATATTCATTGGAAGGACTGATGTTGAAGCTGAAGCTCCAATACTTTGGCCACCTGATGAGAAGAACTGAGTCACTGGACCCTGATGCTGGGAAAGATTGAAGGCAGGAGGAGAAGAAGATGACAGAGGATGAGATGGTTAGATACATCACCAACTTGATGGACATGAGTTTGAGCAAGCTCTAGGAGTTGGTGATGGACAATGAAGTCTGATGTGCTGCAGTCCATGGGGTCTCAAAAAGTCAGACAGGACTGAGCGATTGAACCGAACTGAACAGAGAACACTAAACATGAAATAAATATTTAACAAATGCATATAACAAGTGGCCTTTTGCTCTTCTTTTAGTGTTAAAACTCAGTTCCTGGAAAAAGACATAAGCTCAATAAGGAAAATCACAGATTTGTTTTCCCTGTATTTTGCATGCTGTGCAGAAATTGACCTTCACAATAAGAAAATATTTACCAGATTTAATTCACTTAAGAGCAAAGATCCACATTTTGTTAAGTACCCTACCACATTATTTTCAGAATACAGACTGTGAACAAACCCTGGAAAAACATCCAAGTATTTAAACATACAGTAATTTATGTTGATTTCTATTGCCAGCTATTACTGCTCAATGTTCAACATTACATCCTGTGTTGAGGTGGGCAAGGTAATGAAGCATTAAGTCTGGCCTGGGCTGAGAACAGTCCTGGCTCGGCTCCATGCCCATGAATGAATATACGTCAGGGTACAGCCAAGCCAGTAGAGTGTCTGGCATTTCTTCCTGGCGGTCGCCATGGCCGATGTTTTTTCTTTTTCTTCTTTTAAATACGATAAACGTGTGCATGTTCCAATATCTGTGCTTAAGTTCTGCCTTACAGATACAAGACAGATCTTTGGCTTGTCTATATAGCTGAGCTCTCCCTTTAAACTTTCTGGCATACTTTAGGACAAATACTTAGACGTAATCTGAGACACATCTTTCAACAGGACTTAACTAACTATCAGTTGGTCAGATATCATGAACCTCTCTCTCCCACAGATATTCCAGGGAGCTTCAGCTCCCACTAACACATTTACTGGCCTGATGGGACATGTTTTGAATTACAAGAGATAAGTGACCTCCATATATCAGAGAACTGTCCTGACAATCTCTACTGATTGCTAGGAACCACAAAATTTACTAAACTCATAGCCTTCTAGCTAAAAGCTAAAGTGAAGTCGCTCAGTCATATCCACCTCTTTGTGACCCCGTGGACTATAACCTACCAGGCTCCTCTGTCCGTGGAATTTTCTAGGCAAGAATACTGGAGTGGGTTGACATTTCCTTCTCTAGGAGATCTTCCTGACTCAGGGATTGAACCTGGGTCTCCCGCACTGTAGGCAGACGTGTTACCGTCTGAGCCACCAGGGAAGTCCCAATTAACCACCTTTCTTTTTTCACAGACATTTCACCAAAAATATTAATGTTTAGGTTGTAACTTTGTCTTGTTAGGTGAATACCTGCGTGTATGCTTTTAACTGTAGCAGATCAAGTTCAAGGATGAAGCTGATTAACTTCCAGTATATTTCTGAATGTCTAGGTATTCACAGATTTTTGATAAGGAAAATCCTCTTACTGAAAAGCAAAGCCATTGCAGCTTGATAGGCAGGAGAATAGAAAAATTCTCTTGGGAATCAAGGGACCAAAAAGCTTTCATTTCTTCTTTTCTCCTCCAGATGTGGCTACCAACAAAATTGCAAAATAAGTGAAGCTGATATTCAGTGACTTCTTTCTCTTTCTATTCCCTTCCTCATGCTTTGTTTCACTTTCCCTATTATTTCTTCTCTCCTCCCTGCAAGCAGCCTCTGTATTATCATACTCCCTTTTCTTTTATTAAAGACAAATCTTGGATAAGGATGCTATACCAGCCATTCACACCCTAGTATATGTAAAGTAAATGTAGCTTGATAATTGTGATGTCCTTGGACAGCAAGAAGATCAAACCAGTCCATCCTAAAGGAAATCAACCCTGAATATTCATTGGAAGGACTGATGCTGAAGGTGAAGCTCCAGTACTTTGGCCACCTGATGCAAAGAACTGACTCACTGGAAAAGACCCTGATGCTGGGAAAGACTGAGGGCAGGAGGAGAAGGGAGTGACAAAGGATGAGATGGTTGGGTGGCATCACCGACTCAATGGACTTGAGTTTGTGCAAGCTCCAGGAGATAGTAGATAGATAGAAGAACAGGGAAGCCTGGTGTGTTGCAGCCCACGTGGTCATAAAGAGTTGGACATGACTGAGCAACTGAACAGCAACAGCAACAAAAATCATAATGTACATCATCTTGCTCTGCTAAAAGCAATTTCTGATATCAGAGTAGAAAAAGTTACTTAGAGAAAGATGAATTCCCCAGCATCCCTACACACTCTACTAACACGTAAAATCATCTCCAAATCACATCCATCATTTATTCCTATATTCAGTCTTTCGGCCAACAGTTATGATGCAATGGATTCTGGGACAAGGCACTTATACCTGATGGAGATGGTATGTGCTACAGGGATTCAGAGGAAAAACAGGTCTCTCCTGGCTGAAAAAATCCTGGAAGCCTTCATGGAGGAAGCAGGATTAGTGCTGAGCCTTGAAATGCATATCCTAGTATCTGTTTCTGCTGCTATGACATATTCATGGTGAAACTTAACTAGAACAGTGTACATGGAAGAACATGGCCAAGATACTCCACTGATTGATGAGTGGATCTGGAATTCATGGAGAAAAGAGAAAAACAGGTGGTCCTGACCTTAGCCTGGGTCATCTCTGAAGCCACCTCTCAAATATCCACCTGACTTCAGACTTTGCCTCCCATGGTCAGATTGTCCACTAATCATTGTCTCCTTTGGAGACTGCCTCTGGGGAATTGGGACAGACTGTCTAGTCATCTCTCTTTGGTACACATCCCTAGACCAGATCCCATAGCCGATGAACACAGATGGAAAAAGTAAATGGTCAAGAAGGCAGGCAGATCACAGCAATGTAGAGACAAGGGAACACAATATATACTCTGCTATTTAATCAATCACATTTTTATTAAGTGCCTCTTCCATGCTATGTGCTGGAGCTATAGCGTCTGTTATGGGCTGAATTCTGTCCACTCAAAATTCATTTGTTTAAGTTCTAACCCCCAGGACCTCACAGTGTGACTTTATTTGCAAACAGAGCCATTGCAGATGTAATCAGTTAAGACAGGTTCTTACAGTGACCCCTAATCCAATATGCAGTGTAGTGTTAGTTGCTCAGTCATGCTCGACTCTTTGTGCCCCCATGGACTGTATCCCGCCAGGCTCCTCTTTCCATGGCATTCTCCAGGCAAGAATACTGGAGTGGCTTGCCATGCCCTTCTCCAACGGATCTTCCTGACCCAGGGATAGAACCCAGGTCTCCTGCACTGCAGATGATTTCTTTACCATCTGAGCTTCAGGGTTGGTGTCTTTACAAAAAGAGGACATCTAGAGGCAAATATGCACATAGGAAGAACATCAAGTGAAGATGAAGGCAGAGATCTGGGCCACCGAATGCCAAAACCACCAACAAATCACCAGAAATCTGGAGATAGCTTTCCTCACAGCTTCAGAAGGAACCAAACCTGCTCACACATTGATCTTCGACTTCTAGCCTCCAGACCATCAATTTCTGTTGTGTGAAGCTCCTCAGTTTTTGGTGCTTCACTAGAGCAGCCCTAGCAAAGGAATCCAGCATCAAATAAGGCCCATCCCCTTTCCTTGGGCACCTGCAGGCCACAGAGGGCTGGGAGGAATCTGGTCCAGGCCTGGAGGAGGAACCTGCAGGGCATAGCTGGGAGTGCAGGGAAGGGAAGAGGGAGGAGGGAGCTATCATGGGGAGAGTCCAGCATGGGGAGTCAGAAGGACTGGCCATGGTTTCAGCTCTGCCACTGTCTGGGTGAACTTGGGGAGTGTCTTTACTTCCTAGAACCATAGTTTCCTAAACTAGCCAATAAAAGGTTTGAAGGAGGTCATCTCCAAGTTCCTCTAGATCTCCAATCTGCCTGACTCTACGCCTGTCCAGTAAATCCTAAAGGAAATCAACTCCGAATATTCATTGGAAGGACTGATGCTGAAGCTGAAGCTCCAATACTTTGGCCACTTTATACAAAGAGGCAACTCATTAGAAAAGACCCTGATGCTGGGAAAGATTGAAGGTGGGAGGAGAAGGGGACGACAGAGGATGAGACGGTTGGATGGCATCACCGACTCAATGGACATGAGTTTGAGCAAGCTCTGGGAGTTGGTGATGGACAGGTGTGCTGCAGTCCATGGGGTCACAAAGACTGTCGGATACGACTGAGCAACTGAACAACAACAAATGCCTGTCCTGGTGATTCAGATGGTAAAGAATCTGCCTGCAGTGCAGGAGACCCGGGTTTGATCCCTGGGTTGGGAAGATCCCCTGGAGGAAGTCATGGCAACCTACTCCAGTGTTCTTGTCTGGAGAATCCCATGGACAGAGGAGCCTGGCGGGCTACAGACTGCAGGGTTGCAAAGAGTTGGACACAACTGAGGGACTAACACTTTCACTTTTTTTTTTCATGCCTGCCCCAGGGGCACTGCCCAAGCTGGGGAGACTCCAGTGGAAGGGGTGGTGATGGTTTAGTCATTCAGTCGTGTCTGACTCTTTGCAACCCCATGGACGGTAGCCCGCCAGTCTCCTCTGTCCATGGGATTTCCCAGGCAAGAATGCTATAGTGAGTAGCTATTTCCTTCTCCAGGGGATATTTCTGACCCAGGGATCAAACTCAAGGCTCCTGCTTAGGCAGATTCTTTAACATTGAGCCTCCTAGAAAGCAGTTCCCCAAATAGCCTCCAAATCCTTTCGAAAGTTCGCAGAAGGCTGTATCTCCCCGTGTCTCAGATACAAACACTGCATTGTGTATTGGCGTCATTCTTTTATTCTGTGTTTGCTTGTGGCTGTACATGAGACTGAAATTCTTCACTCCCTCTGGACAGGGGCCACAGAAGTGAAATTCTCTCTCAACAGCCTGCCACACAGCATCCTCTGTAGTTAGACATGTTAGAAAGGCTGCTCTCTGTTAATGGTTATTTTCAAGAGATGATTTCAGAATCACACCTGGCTGGTATTCCTGAGACTTTTTGTATTACTAAGGACCACCTTTGAAAATTACACCTTCCTCCTACCTCACCACCTAGTATTCCTGAACTGCCTTATCTGGTACACTTTTCATACAGAGCATTTATCATAGTCTGGCACATTATATACCTTATACATGTATGATGCTTACTTTCTCTTTCCCTTAATAACAATATCAGTTCCATGAAGGCAGGATTTTCAGCTTGGATCGCTGATGCATCTTCAGTGCCTGAAACAATATCCAACATTCTATAGCATCCAGTGATTTTTTGATAAATGACTAAAGGGATCTGACAAGACATATAGAACCAGAAGCACAGCTATAGCCCTTGGGCAGCCAGCCAGGGCCTGGCACGTGGAAGATGTTTAGTGGGTATTTGTGGAAGGAATATATAACTGTCCATCAAATCATAGACTCAGCCCTTTACTGAGGGCCACTATGTATAGACATAGGTTAAATGATCCAGGAAGTGAAAGGACTTGATCAAGTTCACATGAATTAGAAGTAAGGACTTACAGTCCTTGCCCCAGAATCCAACATACAGAGCCTTAAAAAGTGGAACATGAGAAATAGCTTGGTAAAAATTAAGTAAAGAAAGAACTATTGTAGAACACCTGAGTTGAGGGCTCCTGATCTTGCTAGAGCCTGGTAGCAAAATTCTAAGATGGTCCCAAAATGCCCTCCCTTGGCATACACACGCCCTATATAATTTCTTGCTCTGCACTGGGGGCAGAAATATATCAGTCCCAGGACCATGTTGCTTTTTATGGCAAAGGGAAATTTTCTGAGGACGGGCCTGGCCTCATCAGACGAGGCCTTTAAAAGCAAGTTTCTCTGGCTGGTCCCTGAGGGAGAAGTCAGAGATATGCTCCTGTTGGCCTGGAAGAAGAAGCAGCTATGCTGTGAACCACCGATAAGACTTCATAGTCAGAAACAGCTGAAAGCAGTCCTAAGCCAACAGGTAGCCTGGAAATGGGGACCTCAGTCCTACAACCATAAGGAAATGAGTTCCACTAACAATGAACTTGGGAGAAGGCCCTGGGCCACAGATGAAGACCATCAAGCACCCAACATCTTCACTGTGGCTGTGAAACCCCAAGCTGATATCCTTCTGACACCAAGCCTCGACCTCTTGCTTACAGAAACTGAGATCATAAATTTGTGTTCTGTCACTCAGTTTGTGACAATTATGTGGCACAAGAAAACTAATGCATATAGTTAGCTAGCTGAGTTCAGTTCTTAATGGTTAAAAAGATGAATAGAGGTTACTGGAGCTAAGGGGTGGAATGGGGTGGGAGGAAGAGCTTGTTGGGTGTGACGGAAAAGTTCTGAGCAAAGATGGTGAAGATGGTTACACACCATCGTAAATGATTTTACACCCCCAAGACGTACACTTACAAATGGTTAAAACAGTAAAATTATGTTATATATATTTTATCACAATTTTTAAAAAGGAAAAAAAGGAGTAAATAAAATAAAAAGAATATTGGATCACTCTATTTCTTTTGTGATGGCCAAAGGCATTCTTTTCATATCCTTAACCTGTCCTAGTCAAAATTAATTCTAATTAATTCAAAATGCTCTTCTATATGAGAATGAATTCTATTTTTTCCAAAAATACTTTTCAATACTCAAAATAAATTCTCTATTAAGTAAATATTGAGTCTTGCTAACTCAAGGAGGAAGGGAAATTCAAGAAATAAGTTTTATAAAACTTACAAAAAATAGCCTGAATTCCATTCATCATATTGAGCTTTGAAAGACAGAAAGGGAAGAATTACAAATGCTGAAATGATGAAAGTGGGTGATAAAAGATCCGGAGAAACTTCCAGCATTTTCTTGAAGCCCTATGGCTCTTGGAGCAGACCCAAATAGGACACATAGACCACCGCGGTAGGTGGCGATCAGGACCCAGACGGATGCAGAGGATGCCAGCTTAACCAAGGACAGGAGAGGGGAGCCAGGAAGGGGAGGAAGCTTTGTCCAAGGCCGGTACCTGGACCTGACCCTGCTGGAAGGCCCCAGTGAAGCCAGGGGAGGAAGCTTTGGGACTAAACTAACCTGGGGACATAATAACGAGGGACAGCTGGGACGCTCAGGACTGAGCAGCAAGGACCTTCTCCATTGTTCCTTTTCACAGGGAGAGGGTTTTCAAGAATCCAACTTTCCAGCTTATTTCTCCTGGGCATCCATAGATGGCATCTTTTTATCACCTGCTCTTGCCAACTGGGTCGTCTTGGTTCAGGCCTGAGGTCTGATAAGAACGTGAACTGAACTTGCTCTTGGAACATGCACTTCTTCTCACTGGTGTCCCTTGTTAGTGTCATCACCTCCCCGCCCTACCACCCTCCCCTCCCAAACGTGTCTCACCCTGCTTCCTCCTCTTATCTTGTGTACTGCCTTCCTCTAGTCAGAACTCCGAAATTTCATAATAATAGTAACAATGTGGAACCACAATCCTTTTTTGGGGCAACTCCAGCATGTTGATACCATGTATAGCACTTTGCACACTTTATTTAGTGCTCGCAGCAGCTAAATGAGATAAAGGAGGAAAGAGCTCAGAGTGGGTGACAATTTGTCAGCAGTCACACAGCCAGTGAGGTGGTTATGGGGTTTGCATGCAGGCTCATTTGACTCTAAGGCCCACACTTTCAATTTAGGACATCCCAACTCTATTCCTTACAGTCTTACAAAAATGAACAGCACGGTGGGTGGGCCCAGGTTTTTTCATGGCCTCTCCTTCCAGTAGCCTGAAAACAGTACCCTATGTCAGAGACAGAAGGAAAGCAGACATCTGTGTGTAAGAAGGAATAATCAGAGGTGGGCACTTGACAACATACAGAAATTTTTTTTAAAAAGCATACACGGGTCATATACATATTCAGATAAAGTGAGAGATGAAAGGTTTTATGCCAAGGTGATAAGCAAATTCAAAATCAAGCCCCAACTCATTGGTTTAGTGTGAGGTCCTAGGCTTTATAAAACTCAATAAACATTTGGGAACAGAAACGACACACTAGACAGTTATTCACTACATATACATATATATATATATATATATATTCTGGAAAGAACAGAGTGCTACTTCTCAAAGAATTCGAGCATATTCATGCTTGCCAGGTGCCCTCTTAAAGCTTTAAATCCTCTCCCACTATCGTATCTCTTACTTAAAAAACAAAATAATGAAAGCTGTCTCAAGCTTCCACAACATCCAAATATTTTGAGTACTCACAGTACCGAAATATATATAAAATATATAAACACATTTGTAACCCTAGTTCTGCAAAGGTCCTTTATCTCTCAGATATTTTGCAATGGTTTCCATAACCTGGGATACTGCTTGTAAAATTTATCTTGACAAGCTAACAGATTTTCCCAAAGAGTTGCCAAGAATAATTTTCAAGAAAAAAATGGCTTAAACCAGTTTTCTTGTGTATTCAGGAAAAGACAGGATATACATTTATATCCTTAAGAAGCAAGTCATCCAACTTTTCTCCCAACGTGAATTTAAACATAAACATGAAAAATAACTGAATGATTAAATATGCAATTTTGTTTCACTCTCATTGTCCAGAATCACTTAATAAGAGGAAAAGAAAAACTAAAAAGTATAAATTGTAAAATAAGCATAAAAGTAAAACATTCCGCTATTTTTTTTAAAAAAATTTTAAAAACTAATTGAGACTTGACATATTAAGAATGACATATCTTCTGGGTCTACAGTTTTCAGCCAAAGAGTTTTTATAGCTGATACAATGTTTGAATAAATACAGCCTGTTTTTCTAAGCAGAAAATCTTTTTCTTCAGAGTGTTTCAATGAAAAATTAAAATTTTTAGGAAAAAAGTCTGATTCTAATCTCTTTTCTTCGAAGTGTTTTAACTTAAATAATTCTAAAATCTGTCTGTTTTTTTAATGCACATCCTAAATTTTTATTTGTTTTATAGTCCAATAAACAAACACATGTAAATGTCATCGGCCCCAGTGGGACTTAAATTGTCCATTCACAGAATTTTCCCAAAAGGATTTGTACTTCTTCTAACTGATGTTTGTCTCCTTATTCTGTCTTTCTAAGGACACCAGCCCTCGAACTTGTAATTTTCCAATGTGTAATCATGCCTAACCTTTTACATCCTTATTCTCTTTATATTTTTTTCTTAAAAAAAAATATTGGAGTACAGTTGATTTACACTGTTGTGTTAGTTTCAGGTTAGCCCTTTTATATGGCTTCCCTGGTGGCTCAGATAGTAAAAAAATATCTACCTGTGATGCAGGAGACCTGGGTTTGATCCCTCAGTCAGGAAGATCCCCTGGATAAGGAAATGGCTACCCACTCCAGTATTCTTGTCTAGAGAATCCCATGGACAGAGGAGCCTGGAAGGCTACAGTCCATGGGGTCGCAAAGAGTCAGATGCAATTGAGCAGCTAACACTTTCACCTTTCATACATGTGTATTCAATATAACTGATTTCAGATTTGCTTCCCTTATAAGTTATTGAATGTTGAGTATAGGTCCCTGTGTTATACAGTAGGTCCTTGGTGATTATCTATTTTATATATAGTCCTGCGTATCTGTTAATCCCAAATTCCTAACTGATCCCTCCCCATACTTTCACTTTGGTAACCACGGGTTTGTTTTCTATAAGCAAGACTTGAAGTCCCTTTGAAAAGTGGAAAGAGAGGAAAAGGAGTTGAATAGAAAAATAGTTTCACTTTGCTCTTTCAAAGGTGCTCATCTGCATTCGTAGGAAAATGTTTCCTGTGGCAAACTTCAAAGCAAACTCCACAGGAAAGTGTTGAGTTGGTTCACAGCCATCTGAGAACAGGCTGAATAATGTCAACGGTAAGAAAGAGAATGACTGAGTTAGGGTGCTTTGTGTGCTGGGAGGAGACTCTTCCTACAGGTGCTAAGGGCAGAAAACAGAAACAAGGAGATTTCCAGAAGCAAGCTGTTCCCTGCGGCCAAAAGGGACCGCTCACAAGCCACGTTGTCTCCAGTGCCACCAGGCAATAACCCCAAGTGATCTGTAAGGAGTAAAAAGTGTTCGTCGCTCAGTCATGTCCGACTCTCTGTGACCCCATGGACTGTATCCCGCCAGGCTCCTCCATCCATGGAATTCTCCAGACAAGAATACTGGAGAGGGTAGCCATTCCCTTCTCCAGAGGGTCTTCTCAACGCAGGGATCAAACCCGGGTTCCCTGCATTGCAGGCAGATTTACTGTCTGAGCCAAAGGTTTGGATTCAATTTGACAATTATTGAGATATTCAGGTGAATTAAAATTCAAAGTCCCAGGTCACACCAATTTCTTCCATCAGAGATCTAGTTGAAGAAGCAGTGACATGGGCTCTGAAGACTTCAGCAAGAGAGTTGCTTTCAGAAATATCTAAGCATCTTCAGATCTAGCTGGAGCTCCGCTACCTAGGGTGCAGACTAATGGTGTGCATTGGCCACAAGCAAAATTGGGAATTAATAAAAAGAGAGAGATGAGACAAAAGAAATGCCTTGAGAATATAATATATATTTCTTTTAAAAATTGAGGCCACCCGGAGAAACATCAACAATTTGATGACATCCTTACTCTCTGCATTCCAGCACTGTTTTCCCTTTGGATGACAGCCTTAAAGGGGCCATGGACCTCTCCTTGAGAAGTGCTTCCAGAACTTTGACAAGGAGTAAACAAACCCTGAGGACAAGCAGCCTCAGATCAGGGTGAGGACAGCGAGGCGCTAGCCTGGAGCAGAGTTCAGGGAAGAACACTCAAAACGTAGGAATCATGATAAGTAATATTTTTATGCAATATTTTAAAAAGGAAAAATCAATGCCAAAACTCACGATGGACAAAATATCAAAATTTAAAGATCGGCTCAATGTGGATGGACTTCAGAGACTGTCATACAAGGTGAAGTCAAAAAAGGAAAAAAAATATCATATATTAATTCATATATGTAGAATCTAGAAAGAATGGTATAGATCTTATTTGCAAGAGCAGAAATAGAGGCAGAGATGTAAAGAACACCAAAGGGGAAAGGGATGGTATTGAGATGAACCAGGAGACTGGGATTGACATACGTACACTAGAAAAACTGTGTATAAAGCAAATGACTAATGAGAAGCTGCCGTACAGCACAGGGAACTCTCTTCCTGCTCTGTAGGGACCTGAAGGGGAAGGACATCCAAAGAAGAGTAGACACGTGGAAACATACAGCAGAAACTAACACAACAATGTAAAGCAACTTCATGCCAATAAAAGTTCATTAAAAAAAAAAACGCAGGCTCGGTGTCCCTAGGGTTTCTTCTTGCCTCAGGTTCAAACAGGGCTCGGCATAGCACTGCTCTTGATCCTATTGCTATGTAGTTTCTTGACATATTAATCACGGATTTTTCTGTTTCGATTTTTTAAAAACATTGCATTAAAGAAGTTGATTATCTTGATGATTCAGGTTATTTGTGTCCCCTTAAATGATGTGGCCCAAACTCCAATACTTTGGCCACCTCATGTGACGAGCTGACTCACTGGAAAAGACTCTGATGCTGGGAAAGGTTGAGGGCGGGAGGAGAAGGGGACGACCGAGAATGAGATGGCTGGATGGCATCACCGACTCTGTGGACATGAGTTTGAGTGTACTCCGGGAGTTGGTGATGGACAGGGAGGCCTGGTGTGCTGTGATTCATGGGGTCGCGGAGAGTCGGACACGACTGAGCGACTGAACTGAACTGAACTGAAATGATGTGGCCCAGGCCACACCTCACTCACCCCACTCTCATCCGAGCCCTGACTTGACCACCAGGGAATAAAATCAAAGATGAGGGGCAGAGGAAACCCCATAAGCGTGTGCCAAGGCAGATGAAACCCCAGAGACCACTATGTATTGGAGATCAGCCACCAGGACATCTTTGTGTGTTGGTTGCTCAGTTGTGGCCAACTCCCTGCAACCCCATGGACTGTAGTCCACCAGGCTCCTCTGTCCATGGGATTCTCCAGGAAAGAATACTGGAGTGGGTTGCCATTTCCTCCTCCAGGGGATCTACCCCATCTAGGAGCAGACCCTGCAAACCGGCATCTCTCGCTAATCCTGTGTTGGTAAGCGGATTCTTTACTACTAGCGCCACCTGGGAAGCCCAGGACATCTGTGACTGTTTATAAAATCTTCCTGTTTGGATGTTCCAAAATTAGCTCTCAATACTGAGTTTCAATTCAGGAAAAGCAGTTTTAACGGGAGAAGGAAATGGCAACCCACTCCAGTATTCTAGACTAGAGAATCCTGTGGACAGAGAAGCCTGGTGGGCTGCTGTCCACAGGGTCACACAGAGTTGGACACGACCGAAGCGACTTAGTGTACATGCACGCATTGGAGAAAGAAATGGCAACCCGCTCCAGTATTCTTGCTTGGAGAATCCCAGGGACAGAGGAGCCTGGTGGGCTGCCGTCTATGGGGTCTCACAAAGTCGGATACGACTGAAATGACTTAGCAGCAGCAGCAGCATATGTTAACAAAACATATATAGTTAGAATAATATTGGGAAGGATTCTAAGCCAATATCTTCAGATCAGTCAGTGAAGTCACTCAGCTGTGTCTGACTCTTTGTGACCCCATGGACTGCAGCATGCCACGCTTCCCTGTCCATCACCAACTCCCGGAGCCAATAACTTAACTTCCATCTCAAGAACAAAACTTTAAGTTTTCAAAAAGACCGATTTTTGGAGTTCTCTAATTCCAAGATTTCAGGGCATCTGTGAATCTGTTATTAGGTGCTTGACTTTTTGAAATCAAGGACATAAGCCCTCCCTGTATATTCTGCTTTTCTAATCAATAGAGAATTGTAGCTTTAAATAGCCTAAAATTAGAATTATTTTTACCTTTGTGTCTGCACACTAAAAAAGTGGAAAATGAGAAAATCCCATAAAATGAGAGAAAAAACTCTAGCCACAGGAAGATAAGATTTAAGTAAACAGTATCTATAAATACTTTGAGGAAGTATTTATAGTATTATAGTATTTGCTGGGGCTTACAATTGTCGTTAGCTGGAAACTTTTTATGCAACATACAACATTAATATATAATATGCAAAATGTATAAAGATGTGTAACTGCACGGTTATTGACTTGTTCGGGACGCTCATTCTCAAAGCTGAGCGGCGGAGCTCTGTTAATGGTGACTTCCCTATATCCTCACTGTGGCACGTAGCAAAGATTGTTCTGCCACCTATTGGCCTGCTGCATGAAATAGATTTCATCACACCTGGAAGCGAGGCTTTACCTGCTCCAGGACTTGGAGACGACGTTGCTGCAGCAAAGTCAAGCCAACCTGTCTGGGTATCTCCCAGACCTTTGGGCAAGTTTGGGGATTCCCCCTGGAGAATGGCAGGGGTCCCTCTAATGCCACAGCCGTGCACCCACTTCTCAGAGATCACTGACCACTTCCCTCAACTACTGTGAGCAGAGCAAGTGATCACCACTCAGGGGGCCATGGGATGCTAACCAAACTCTCCAAGGCCCCATCTCAACACACTGGGAATCCAGGCTTATTTCATCTCCGGCTCTGTCTATGCCTATCAGAAGGGAATGACCCCCTAAGTGTTTCAGATGACAGACACGGCAAAGAAATACTGTAACGTAGCTGAGCCCTGGACTAGCCCAGGGATCTCTGTGACCCCGGTGCTTACCTCCCTCTATGTTCTTGATCTGAAGTGAGTTGAATTCCTTAGAATGAGATTAACAGGGTTGGGGGTGGAAACATCTAGGGGCAAATGATGACCCCTGATTTTCTTAGAATGCTCATTTAAAGAGCACCAACCAGTAAATCGTATTTTCCTACAAAGAATGGGTCAGGAAATTAATATTACCTGAGCTTTTAACAGTGAAGTGACTAATGAATGGGTGATGCTGAACAGTTGACAAAATCTCATCGAGTCCATCTGTACTTTCTCCCCAACCCCACGATGCCACTCTGTCTGAGTGCTTCAGTGGTCTTTTGACCGGCTCTCTGATTCTAGTCTGAAACCCCCACCCCCAGCCCATGAACCCCTTCTCCAAGCTGCTTCCAGAGAGGTTTTTCTGGGATGCAAATCTGATCCTATCATTTCCTTGGTTCAAATCCTTCAGCAGCTCCCCACCCCTTGTGAAAGGACTCTCAGATCTTTATCAGGGAATGAATAAGGACCACTGGAAAAGGTCAGTCTTCATTCCAATCCCACAGAAAGGCAATGCCAAAGAACGCTCAGACTACCGCACAATTGCACTCACCTCACACGCTAGGAAAGTCACGCTCAAAATTCTCCAAGCCAGGCTTCAGCAATACGTGAACCGTGAACTTCCAGATGTTCAAGCTGGTTTTAGAAAAGGCAGAGGCACCAGAGATCAAATTGCCAACATCTGCTGGATCATGGAGAAAGCAAGAGAGTTCCAGAAAAACATCTATTTCTGCTTCATTGACTATGACAAAGCCTTTGACTGTGTGGGTCACAATAAACTGTGGAACATTCTGAAAGAGATGGGAATCCCAGACCACCTGACTTGCCTCTTGAGAAACGTGTATGCAGGTCAGGAAGCAACAGCTAGAACTGGACATGGAACAACAGACTGGTTCCAAATAGGAAAAGGAGTACGTCAAGGCTGTATATTGTCTTTGCTTATTTAACTTACATGAAGAGTACATCATGAGGAACGCTGGGCTGGAAGAAGCACAGGCTGGAATGAAGATTGCTGGGAGAAATATCAATAATCTCAGATATGCAGATGACACCACCCTTATGGCAGAAAGTGAAGAGGAACTCAAAGGCCTCTTGATGAAAGTGAAAGAGGAGAGTGAAAAGGTTGGCTTGAAGCTCAACATTCAGAAAACAAAGATCATGGCATCTGGTCCCATCACTTCATGGGAAATAGATGGGGAAACAGTGGAAACATTGTCAGACTTTTTTTGTGGGGGGGCTCCAAAATCACTGCAGATGCTGATTGCAGCCATGAAATTAAAAGACGCTTACTCCTTGGAAGGAAAGTTATGACCAACCTAGACAGCATATTAAAAAGCAGAGACATTACTTTGTCAACCAAGGTCCGTCTAGTCAAGGCTATGGTTTTTCCTGTGGTCATGGATGGATATGAGAGTTGGAACTTGAAGAAAGCTGATCGCCGAAGAATTGATGCTTTTGAACTGTGGTGCTGGAGAAGACTCTTGAGAGTCCCTTGGACTGCAAGGAGATCCAACCAGTCCATTCTAAAGGAGATCAATCCTGGGTGTTCATTGGAAGGACTGATGCTAAAGCTGAAACTGCAATACTTTGGCCACCTCATGCGACGAGTTGACCCAATGGAAAAGACTCTGATGCTGGGAGGGATTGGGGGCGGGAGGAGACGGGGACGACAGAGAATGAGATGGCTGAATGGCATCACTGACTCGATGGCCATGAGATTGAGTGAACTCTGGGAGTTGGTGATGGACAGGGAGGCCTGGCGTGCTGTGATTCATGGGGTCGCGGAGAGTCGGACACGACTGAGCGACTGAACTGAACTGAGGATACACCCTCCTCTCCAGCATCCTTTCCCACCAATCCCTTAATCACCTTAATCTGCAATGGGCTGGAAAGACTATTAGGACCATTAGAACCAGTAAAGTAGGAATGCTACAAGAAAGAACACTTCGCTTGAATATTAAAATTTTCAAGGGAGGTGAGGCTTTAAAGAATCTTTTAAAGTCCATTAACAGAGTTAATAAAACAGGAGAAAAACAAATACATGAAAACTAAGTCTGTGGTATTGACATTGGAATGGGAGGTAGCAGGCTGGCATGTAATTCAGGATCATTCCGGACCTAGTAAAATTATCTTTATACTTTTCGTAGCTTATATTTAAAACTTAATTTTAAAACTCAACTATTATGACCCTATTTATTTAACCAGTCTCTAAATCACTGGAAAAGACTCTGATGCTGGGAAAGGTTGGGGGCGGGAGGAGAAGGGGACGACGGAGGATGAGATGGCTGGATGGCATCACCGACTCTGTGGACATGAGTTTGAGTGTAATCCGGGAGTTGGTGATGGACAGGGAGGCCTGGCGTGCTGTGATTCATGGGGTAGCGGAGAGTCGGACACGACTGAGCGACTGAACTGACTGACTGAAATCAGTAAAATAGGTTTGCAGGAATATTGCTATGGAGAAATATAAAGAAAGATCAAAGTATTTCCAAATGTATTATGGAGAATTATTTATGTCTTCTAAAAGATTATATCCCTGTGCAGTTTCATACGATAAGGACCTGGATTAATTTTATGCTACTAAGAAGGAAAGCCCAATGTGTTATATGCTTTCCTATTGCCCCTGTAAGTGGAGTGAAAAGAACAAAGCATTTTACAGAAGGAATGAAGTGGTATCTGTCCTCAGTGCTTCCTAGAGATCAAAAGTCTTTTAGCAGTTTTATTGCCAATCTTTTGAGGCCTTCAACTAATATTTCATTTCATAAATGATGCTTTTGAACTGTGGTATTGGAGAAGACTCTTGAGAGTCCCTTGGACTGCAAGGAGATCCAATCAGTCCATTCTAAAGGAGGTCTGATGCTAAAGCTGAAGTTCCAATACTTTGGCCACCTCATGCGAAGAGTTGACTCACTGGAAAAGACTCTGATGCTGGGCAAGGTTGGGGGCGGGAGGAAAAGGGGACGACAGAGAATGAGATGGCTAGATGGCATCACCGACTCGATGGAGGTGGGTTTGAGTGAACTCCGGGAGTTGGTGATGGACAGGGAGGCCTGGCGTGCTGTGATTCATGGGGTCACAAAGAGTTGGACACGACTGAGCGACTGAACTGAACTGAACTGAATGGGGGAAATCCTACTGTTTACAAATGTGTGCGTGCATGCATGCTAAATTGCTTCAGTCGTATCAGACTCTTTGTGACCCCATGGACTGTAGCCCACCAGGCTCCTCTGTCCATGGGATTCTCCAGACAAGAATCCTGGAGTGGGTTGCCATGCCCTCCTCCAGGGGATCTTCCTAACTCAGGGACTGAACCTGTGTCTCTTATGTCTCCTGCATTGGCAGACATGTTCTTTACCACTAGCGCCACCTGGGAAGTCTGTATACACTTGAGCGACTGTCAATCACAATTTTTGAAAACTATTTCTTGACACGAATAAAAATATTTCTGGTTTCTAGTTTGTATAATGGTTTTCAGTTTGTTTAGAAGTAATCTCTCAAACTAATGCTTTCTTGTTGTTGTTGTTGAGCTGCTTAAGGTGTGCCTGACTCTTTGCGACCCCATGGACTGCAGCACACCATGTTTCCCTGTCCTTCACTATCTCCCAGAGTTCGCTCAAACTCATGTCCATTAAGTCTGTGATGCCATCCAATGATCTCATCCTCTGTCATCCCCTTCTTCTCCTGCCTTCAGTCTTTCCCAGCATCTGGCTCTTTTCCAAAGAGTCAGTTCTTCACATCAGGTGGCCAAAGTATTGGAGCTTCAGCATCAGTCCTCCCAATGAATATTCAGGACTGATTTCCTTTAGGATTGACTGGTTTGATCTCCTTGCTGTCCAAGGGACTCTCCAGAGTCTTCTCCAGCCTCATAATTTGAAAGCATCAATTCTTCAGTGCTCAGCCTTCTTTATGGTCCAACTCTCATATCCGTACTACTGGGAAAACCATAGCTTTGAAAATGTGGGCCTTGCTACGGTTTCTTACCCAACCTAAAAGAAAAAAAACAGTGGTAAAACGGCATTCTATTGTTTTTGTTTTGATGACAAAATGTACAAATAAAACTTTATTGGTGTATCTGTTTCCTGGGGCTACTATAACAAAGCCCCACATATTGGGCAACTTAAACAGATGCATTCATTGTCTCAGAATTGTGGAAGCTAGGAATCTTACATCAAGGTGTTAGCAGGGTTGGCTCCTTCTGAGGCTATGAGGGAGAATGGGTTCCAGGTCTTTACAAATTTCTGGTATTTGGGTCAATCTTTGGCATTCTCTGGCTTGTAGAAACTTCACCCCAGTCTGTCTTCAAGTTGACATGGCATCCTCCCTGATTGCAGCCTGCATCCAAATTTCTCCTTTTTAAAGGGATACCAGATTGTAACCATAAGGGATTACAGACCCACTTTCACAAACTCATTTAACTAATTGCATCTGCAATGACCCTATTTTCCAAATCAGATCAACGTTCTGAGGCACTAGGGGTTAGGACTTTAAGACATCAAGTAAGCATTTTTAAGGGTATGCTTCTTTTTTTTTTAAGTTGAGAACTCCCCAGGTGCAGTTGGTGTTTTTCTAATGATTCTTGGTTTCCCCAGTTATCAGAGCCCCATTTCATTCTGGATCATCCACAAAAGCTCACAGCTGGGCAAGGAAATCTGCAGTGGCAAAACATCTAGCCTCTCAGAGCCACTTTGTCCACAAAGTTCAGAACATGAGGGTCGTTACACTTCTTAGACCTGCTCCATCGATGAAAGTCTGCTCTCACTTTGGTGAGGCCATCATCACCCCCTGATGAGGTCATCCAGGTCTTTCCTCCTAAGAGACAAGATGGGAACATTACCGCCCAGTCCTGCTCCATGCCAACATCCATCTTTCTACTCCCTGGTCTTTGTTCAAAGTAAAAAAGATGTTTCTGTCTTGAATCAGGTAAATGTAAACTCACATCAAATACACAGAGGAAAAATGTTTTCTCAGAGCAACTTCACAAAAAATGGATATTCCCAAAGGACAAAGTATACTTATTGTTGTTTAGTTGCCAAGTCATATCCGACTCTTTGCAACCCCGTGGACTGTAGCACAACAGACCTCCCTGTCCCTCCCCATCTCCTGGAGTTGGCCCAAGTTCATGTCCATTGGATCAGTGATGCTATCCAACCTTCTCATCCTCTGTCACCCTCTTCTCTTTCTGCCTTCGATTTTTCCCAGCATCAGGGTCTTTTTTAATGAATCAGCTGTTCGCATCAGATGGCCAAATTGTTGGAGCTTCAGCTTCAGAATCAGTCCTTTTGATGAATATTCAGGGTTGGAGAAGGAAATGGCAACCCACTCCAGTGTTCTTGCCTGGAGAATCCCAGGGACGGGGGAGCCTGGTGGGCTTCCGTCTATGGGGTCACACAGAGTCGGACACGACTGAAGTGACTTAGCAGCAGCAGCAGCAGCAGCAGGGTTGATTTAGGATTGACTGGTATTTTCTCCTTGCAATCCAGGGGACTCTTAAGAGTCTTCTCTAGCTCCATAGCTTGAAAGCATCAGTTCCTCAGCACTCTGCCTTCTTTATGGTCCAACTCTTACATCTGTTCATGACTACTAGAAAAACCATAGCCTTGACTACACAGACCTTTGTACACACAGTGCAAAGTACACACGTGTCCTTATTAGTCAGCCTACCTTCAATCACTGCCACATATTTTTCACAGGTTTCCTTCATAACTTGAAGTGATAAGCCCCACCCCGGGACTGTTCGGAGTATTGAAGATGCCAGCTTTCTTTCTTCCCAGGAGAGACTTTTGTGGCACTTTAAAGAACTCAGCAAGACCCTATAGCTCTCCAGAATTTCTTTTACTAGAGTAGAATATTTTCTTGCTCCTCCTTGAGCCCCCAAGTCTTGTTTCAGTGGCCATTCGATAATCTAAGAGCCGCCATCTCACCGCCTCCTGCTTCTTCTCCACCTGTTAGGGTGCCCATCTATCTCACCCTCAACTACCCAGACTCCCTCCAGTTTTAGCTGAAATTCTCAAGTGCTGGGAACCCTCCAGTTACAGGCAAATGTGAAGGTCAATCTCCTCCTGTTAATTTTCTCTTCATGTGATATATTTTAGTCCTTAGTGAAATTTGCTCAGTCATGTCTGACTCTTTGAGACCCCATGGGAATCTCCAGGCCAGAATACTGGAGTGGGTAGCCTTTCCCTTCTCCAGGGGATCTACCCAAGCCAGGGATCGAACCCAGGTCTTCTGCATTGCAGGCGGATTCGTTACCAACTGAGCTACCATTCAGTTCAGTACCATTTTAGGCCTTAAGTAGCTGAAATATTCCTGGCTTGCAGCTAAAGCAGAATTTAAACAGATATTGCCCTAAGACAAACAAACAAAAAAGTGATCAACACAGAAAATTAATCTGTTACTCATTTCTTATGACTTTTCCAGAACAACAAGGAGCATAAATCATGCCCTTATTTCATCCTGCCTGGAACTCACCAGGGCTTTGGTCCTGATTCGCAGCTTTCCTGTGCGTCTTCACTTGTGTCTGCTGTGACTATGCTCAAATTCAGGCTGTTTACACTCCCCCAAGTCTCAGAGAGTCCCCTTTCCCCACCCAGAACACACTTGCTCTTGGGAGAAATCCAGGTGTCATTTTTGACAGTTTTCTTTCTTCTCTCCTTATCAGTCACCCAACCATGCTGATTCTTCCTTTCATAATGAAAGTAACTCACATGATGTCTCCTGGGTTGCAAAGTGTTTTTTTGTAAACTGTCCTTATCGGAGTTTCATGGCTACCCAGGACAGTGGGATGGTGAAGGAATATTATCTTTTCATCTACAGATGCAAAAGTCAACTCAGCAACACCAAGAGATATGAAGGTCTCACCACTAGTAAGTGACAAACTGTAACATTTGAACTTGGGTCCCTCTCCCCATCCTGCTGCTTCTTTTGAGAAGACTCGGAGAGCCATTCCCTGAGTGTGTGTGTTCTCACTGTTGCCCTAGACTAGGCTGTCACCACCTGTCACCCAGATTATTTGACCCACTAGCTGGTCTCCCTGCCCCTAGGCTGTCTCCATTCAAGCAATCCTACATGGGAGAACCACACAATTCCTAAAACACTGATCTCATCCTTGTGCTGTGATAAGCCTCCAGTCACTGTTTGGCACACACAAAATAAAGTCCCAAATCTCCTGGTACCCAAATGCTTTCAAATCTTTGCCTCATCTTCTCTGTCTGGCCTCAGCTATGATGACTCTCAAATATGAACTCTTGGTCCATCCCTGCCATGGTAGCCCTGAGATCCCCCAACCCCTATAGACAAAGTCATATCCACCCTCATTGCCAGGCCTGCTTTCCACGAACTGTCCACATCACTCATCTGAACAGCCCGAACTCTTTTACTTCAACTCAAGGTCCACTTCCTCACAAGGTCTCACCCAACAACCCCACCCCCTTTCACGTTCACCTCCAACCAAGACCTATAACACTTTTGAAGATACAGATGGGGTCAGTCAGTACCCTTTCCCCTCCATTCTAGTGTACTCCCATCCTTTCATCTGCAAAGCTAACAACTATGTTCCCCAGGCTCCCTAGTTCTTCCTATTGATCAGCTGTGCTCTGCCACACAGATGCCCCCAGGGGCAACTTGAAAGTGAGCACCAGGCCTCCACAGGTGGGGACATGGATCTCCTCGGTCATCCGTAACGGTAATGGTAGCAGCAATGAGGTTTCTGCTAGGACAACCCCAGATGTGAGTGGGTTTCTCCTGGCACGTGTTCAGTTCAGTTCAGTTCAGTCACTCAGTTGTGTATGGCATGTGTAGAAGCATTATTCTCTGAACGTCTTAGAATTTTCACCAACTACCCAGAACCATGTTGCTTATATAGCTACACTAAGCTGGACTGAATTCTGTTGCCCATAACTAAGAACTCTGGGGCATACTCTACAATGATGCCCTCATGTTGGAGCCCCGTCAAATACCATATTGTGTCACAACTCTTTCCCATAAATACTTTGTGGACCAGGCAGCCTTGCTTCCAGAGGATGACTGTAGCTCCTTCCATCTTTACATCCACAAGGAGAAACACCAGAATCATCCCATGCCAAGGGATGCTGGACCATGATGCTGGGGCAGAGATTTTGGAAAAGGAAAGAGCCAACCCCTAAGACATCACCTGAAATACTGTCCCAAGAATCTGCCTTTTAGTTCCTCTCTTGAATTTCTTTCTGAATTGTCTCCTTTGGTGATCCTTGTGGCTGGGGAGTAAGAACTACCTGGGGAAGACTTCTTTTTGCTAGAGGATTCCAGAATAAAGAAAGAGCCAAGTAGGGAATGGGGCAAGACCCAAGTGAAAGGCTACCTAAGGGAGGTCATATGACCGACTTCTGTTCACAGAAAAGATGATCCCTCTCCTGGGTCACTCTGGTCCAGTTTAACTCATCAAGGGCAGAACTTTCTTAGAGAGGTTTATCTCCAAAGCCCTGGACAACACACCCCATAATGTCGTCTGCTTCTCTTTAATGACTGTCTTTCTGGGGACCTTGCAGGGTCACAGAAACTGAGAAAGGAGGCAAGGATTCTGCTCTGGGTCACCCACAGTCAACACTGTCCCTAACATAATCATAGTTGCCTCTCCAACTAAAGTATAAACCACCAAGAAGCAGGAAATGTGCCCTGGGCATCCATCATAACACCTTCTGTTTCCCGCTAATTGTATAAATACTCGCTGGATAAAATTAGGAGGACTTTACGTCTTGATAACTTCTCTTGGAGTCAGTTTTTATGTCTCACCTACTGAGAAAACTCTCCTGGACTTAGGTACTCCAGAAACTGGAAAATGCAATGCATTCCATCTTCACTCCATCCCATGGCCTGTAAGAACCACGTCACAAAGTCTGTGACATCCCAAGTTTTGCTTGTGGCACACTGACACTGAGATTCCAACGTAAGAAGAAAAACTAAAATGGGGATTCTTTTCTGGTTACAGAAACAACAAGACATCCAAACCCTGTATCAATAAATAGTGGGAAAACAGCCTTTCTGACTGATCTCTATCAGAGCCATAAACAAAGTATTTGCATAAAGTCCAGTGTTACTTTACTATTTTTAATTATGATTATTTAATTAATATACATTCTATGAATGTGGAGTAACTCATTGATTACTGGAAATTAAACTGCAGGAAACGCTTTTCTTCTCACCTTGACTGATAGCCTCCGTTGAATATTTAACAATGCACAGAATGTTTTAAAAGAGTTAAGAACAAAGAACACACGTTCCCGAAGGTTGGTTTCACTTGTAGCTCTCCGTACTGATGGAAAACCTGCTCCGCGTCATAGAAAACTACTTCTCTAAGCACTTGGCGCTGCACTAATTGATCTTTTAATTGGTTCAGTCAACACCCGAGTCTTTGCACACAACACAGTCTAATTGCTACAAGCAGCTGTAGCAGTGCTCAGATCGTTGAGGAGAAGACAGAGGCGCTCAATCAACCTCTGCTTGGACCGGTCGCCGGCAGGAGGCACGTGGGTTGCAGCAGTGTGCTGAGAAGCTGGCACAAGTGAAAACAATAGCACTTCATTCTCCCGTCACGGCAAGAATGTATACAGAAATTGATCACAGGGATCATTCCACAGTGGACATCTCTATTCAGTCACCACACTGTATGCCTTAAGTGTATACTTAACATTGACAAATAAACAAGGAAAACCTCAATGTCCAGGGAGGGGGAAATGGCCTAGATCGGTCCGGGGCAAATGTACATCATCTGAACTAATTTACAGCTGTGATTTCTGAAATTTAAAAAGTGTATATGCCTTTCCTTCCTTTGTCCCTCACTGCTTGTACCCATAAGGCTTTAGTCCATTTAATTGTGGTCAGGTTACAAGCAATTGCAGGCTGGCAACTTTCTCTTTGTTGTACTGTAACTCATGGCTTGGGACACATTACTCATCTGTACTGTGGGTGAGTTTAGTCCTGTAAGTCACCCCTATCTGATGAAAGTCTTCCAAATTAAACAATAGGACACAACCAGCATGATGTTAGAACAGAGCAAGATTTCTCAACCTGGCACTGGGGATGTTTTAGGCCAGGTAAGTCTTTGCTGTGGGGGCTCTCCCTGCGCATTGTAGAATGACTGGCAGCATCCCTGGCCTCTACCACTGGAAATACCACTAGTACAAAAGTACCCTCTAGACTCCAGCCAAAAAAAAAGGCGTCTTGAGACTTTGCTAAATGTCTGGAGGAAAATTGCTTCTACTGGGAACTACTGGAATCAAGATTCTGTGTGTACACAGGTCAGTTACTTCCCTGCAAATCCACACAACGGAGGCTTATTGAAACTGAAAAGATCTATTCAGCAAACCTACGCTTTCTGGATGCTTCATCAGAAACCAAACAGAAAAGAAAACAAACAAGTTGATCTAAAGTGGTCATGAGGGCAGTGGTGACAAAATACTTACTTTCAACTCACGTGACTCTGAAGGGATCCTCAGAGACTGTTTCACCAAGCTTTGTGTATGTCATTTACCATCCATCATTGAAGGCTACTTCAGTTCAGTTCAGTTCAGTCGCTCAGTCATGTCCGACTCTTTGTAACCCCATGAACTGCAGCACGCCAGGCCTCCCTGTCCATCACCAACTCCCAGAGTTCACCTAAACCCATGTCCATTGAGTCGGTGATGCCATCCAACCATCTCATCCTCTGTTGTACCCTTCTCCTCCTGCCCTCAATCTTTCCCAGCATCAGGGTCTTTTCAAATGAGTCAGCTGTTCACATCAGGTGGTCAAAGTAGTCGAGTTTCAGCTTCAACATCTGTGCTACCAATGAACACCCAGGACTGATCTCCTTTAGGATGGACTGGTTGGATCTCCTTGAAGGCTGCTGCTGCTAAGTCGCTTCAGTCGTGTCTGACTCTGTGTGACCCCATAGACGGCAGCCCACCAGGCTCCTCCTTGAAGGCTACTTACTCTGCTAAAAAGCTTGAACTTGTAGTTTGATGAATGTAACCTGTGAGGTTTTGTAGGAGTCAGTCTCTCACTCACAACAGATAACGTAAGTGTGAAACATCTTTCCAACTTATAGACAGAAGTCACTGCGAGAAGTTTCCAGATTTCCTTCCTTCTTTCCTTCTAGATTCTTTCATTCCTTGGAACAAACATCAGTTTCCTATCTACATGCTGAATTTAAGAAAACTGAGCAATTGATCATGGATTTTTTTTTCATTTTTATAGTCAAAGCAGTAATCTTAAACGGCTATAGTTAAATCTCTTTAACCAATGAAATCTCTTTATTTTGTTTATAAGAATGCAGCATTTAATAAAAATGACTTTCACTGCTGGCTCTTTAAATAGCTCTAGAAATTCACACACATTCACACACTCACACACACATGTGAAAAAAAGAATTTCGGGCTATCCCAGTACCTATGACTACTTGAAAATACTTTAAACTCATGCACCAAACACCTCAAAATCAAAATCATTGTTCTGAACTTCACACGTAATGTGGAGAACCTCTTCATTAAGTTGGAAACTATCCCTTTAGGGTTCCCCATGAATTGACCCCATTGTGACCCCACCGGTGTGAGCTGCCTGACAGGTGTTCAACTGCACCCCTTCCGAGGCCATCCCACAGTGTCACCTGAATCCATTCAGTTGACCTTGCTTCGTTAGAACCCAGTTTTGCCTGTGCAACTCTCCTGGGCCCCATTCCCCTGCCTGTAACACGTGAATTCACTCCAAGAAGTTCAGCCCAAAGGGTACCAGGCGGAGTTAAGGTGATGATGCCCATAAATGCTCAGCACAGGGCTGGGCACCCAGCTGGTGCTCAGAAAATGTTAGCTGCTGTTGAACATTAGTTTACTTTGATGCTGCAGCCTGCTGTTCATTGATGGTTATCAGAACCAACAGTACCGCTGTCTTCCTGGGACTCCCACAGCCACCATCTCTGTGACACTAAACTCCACCACCTTTCCTCGTCTTTTGTATTTACAGAACTTGCTTTCTCTCACCCATTTCATCATAAACGGCGGCAGGATGGGATGGGAATCACACCTGATGGATGCCAAATAAACCTGACAGTCAGCGCACGGTGCAGAAAGAATGCCCCAAATATGATTGCTTGGGTCTCTGTGCAGAGAAACTTTGCTTATCCCGACTTTTCCAACAAACAGGAGCTCACCCTGTACACTGTATGTGCAAGAGATTTTATGCCTGATCTCGTGTGTAATCCTGGCAGACGATCTTACCTCCTCATTTTACAAATAGGGTGGAGCTGACCGAGGAAAAGGGCCCATGAGTCAGAGTAAGTGATGGAAGCAGGGACTGAAGCTGCTTAGTCTGGTTCACACCTTATCTTATGCCAGGAACTGTTCTAGATAATCTGTATTTCACTTATTTAACTTCAAAACTACTCTGTGAAGGACTGCTTTTGTCCATTTTGCAGATGAGGAAACTGAGGCCAAGAGGTTAAGGCTCTCCACCCTGTCCCCCCTGTGCTGCCTTTGTCCCTCCCGGGATCTGTTTGGTTTTTTTCCCATTTGGTACCGAACGTCCTCCCCTTGAATTTAGTGCATAGCATGGAGGCTGCAGGGCTTCACCTGTGCTTTGTAAAGACAAAAGCATCAAAAATGGAACTAGAGCTCTTGAGTTCTTGGTCCCCAGCCCCGTAAATGGTAAAACAAGCAGACTGCCATCAGTTATAGTCCTGTCACAGTTGGGCTTTTTATTTCCAGTATCTGTGAGTTCTACTGGAAATGGTAAGGAAGGATGATGGGAGCAGAAAAAGAAGGAACATGGATATACGGACCAGAGGGGAGGCTTAGGCGTGAAGCATCCTCCTGGAAAAAGAAAAAGGAAGCTGAGGGAAGAGGCATCTCAGGTGAGATCTGAATCTGCCTCATCCATTAACCTGTAGTGGGCAAGGCTGGTGAGAAAGGCAACGCCTGACAATAGCCAAGATGGGGCCACAGCAGGTGCCTGGGGGTGTGAGGGAGCTTAAGAAACAACTACACCTATGCCATGCTGGTAAAGGTAATACAAATTCAAGTCTTTCCCCACTCCTCCTTTATTAGTAGGGGAAATCAATATTGAATATTCATTGGAAGGACTGATGCTGAAGCTAACTAAAGCTCCAATACTTATGCCACCTGATGAGAAGAGCTGGCTCTTGGAAAAGACCCTGATTCTGAGGAAGATTGAGAGCAAAAGGAGCAGAGGGTGTCAGAGGGTGAGATGGTGAGAGAGCATCACTGATTCAGTGGGCGTGCTGCCGCTGCTGCTGCCACTGAGTCGCTTCAGTTGTGTCCGACCCTGTGACCCCGTAGACGGCAGCCCACCAGGCTCCCCCGTCCCTGGGATTCTCCAGGCAAGAACACTGGAGTGGGTGGCCATTTCCTTCTCCAATGCATGAAAGTGAAAAGTGAAAGTGAAGTCGCTCAGTCGTGTCCGACTCTTAGCAACCGCATGGACTGCAGCCCACAAGGCTCCTCCGTCCATGGGATTTTCCAGGCAAGAGCACTGGAGTGGGGTGCCATTGCCTTCTCTGCAGTGGACATGAGTTTGAGCAAACTCCATGAGATAGTGAAAGACAAGGAAGCCTGGTGTTCAAAGAGGTGGACACCGGATGCGACTTAGCAACTAAACAGCAGCAACAGAATATATGCATGATCTTAAAGTGTCATCGGTTTATTAGTTGCAAGGGAGAAAAAAAATAGTAATTAAATAGTGGAGATATCAACCAAGTGACTAATATTAACATCACCAACGAGGCTCGATGACCACCGCATGTCTGCAGATATGGTACCCCGAGAAGGACTACATCCCCTATGCAGTCCATCAGCACAGAATGCATTGTCAACTGAATCCAATCACAATGAAACATCACTGAAGCCTCCAATGAGAAGCTTTCACAAAAAGAAGTAGGGCTGTGGGGTGACTGTATTCTTCGAAATGGTCCTAAAACACAAAGAAAGCCTGTGGAAATACCCAGACTCAATAGCAAGCATAAAGGGACAGGACAATGAAATTCGATTCCTGACCCTACAGGGATCCGATCCTGGAAGGGAAATGCTCTAAAAAGCATTGCTGAGGTCAGCTGACAAAACTGAAACAAATGTCAGGACAGGCGAAATATGTTATCAATGTTAAAATCACCAAAATTGATAACTGTGTGGTGTTGATGTAAGAGAATGTCCCTGTTCTGCGGAAATACACAGTGAAGTTTAGGAAGAAGTAAAAGGCTGTGATGTACACAGTGTCGCTGTTGTTCAGTGGCCCAGTCGTGCCCGACCCCTTGCAACCTCATGGACTGCAGCACACCAGGTTTCCCTGTCCCTCACCATCTCCTGGAGTTTGCCCAAGTTCATAACTTAGCCTCAAATAATTCAGAAGAAAAGATGTGTGTGTGTGTGTTTGCGTGTCAAAAGAGAGCTCAAAAAGTAAGACAAATGGAATTAAAAGGAGCGTGGTAAATAAAGAGTACCTGCATTATTTTTATTTTTGTGACTTGTCTAAGTATGAAATTATTGACTCTTACGCTGTGAGTTCACCTAGAAACGACTATAATGAAACAGAACAGCGAATGTGGCTAAGAACCCTCATCCACAACTATGTGCTTATTATCAACATGTCATTTTGATGTTTTAGGCAAAACACTAGAACTCCGATCTCCAAACCTTAACTCCTGATGGGCTTCATCAGAATCTGCTGGCATGTGAGTAAATAATGCAAATCCCAGCCCCCAAAGCCTGATATAGAATTTCTGAGATGGATGTAGTAGTTTCCATTTTTCAAACACTGAAAAGAGAAACATCCACCTATGCATGTATTATAAGCAACCTGTGTGCTTGTGAAACAGCATCTAAATGGAGTCAGTCCCTCACACTCCTGCCCTGTACTTGTTCCTTACGCAGACAGTCACCTCACCAGGGGCTTCCAAAGCCTCATCACATGCCACTGTGGTTGGGGGAAACCTGGGTCCAGGCATATTGTAACCAGCATCTCTCTTCTCGGCTTCCTGCTCTAATTGTCCTACAGATTGCTATTCCACCTGGGCTCTTAATCACCCTGGGCGTCACATCTGAGCTATAATCCTAACATTCAAGCTTCACAAGTAAATAAACTAGCCCCACCCAGGATCTCATGTCATTCTTCTAGACGTCCCAGTGATTCTGCGTATGCAGTTTGCCTTTCCTGTTTGTTCTTTCTCTTTTATCAGAGCATCTTGACGTGTTGAAGAGAGATGCTACCTTGGTTTCATTTTAGCAATTTGTTCGTCTCATCCAGCTATCTGAAACATCTGTCAAGGGTGAGGCAAAGATGGTTTCACAAGGCGACTGTCATCTCTTCTTATAATCTTACTTCTAACTGTCCCCCTGGGCTTGCTTGGTAAATACTGTTGTTCTGAGATGCAAAATCACCTTGATGTGTTTTTCCCCCCCACCAAATAGCTCACAGCCATTCTCAAAAAAATAAAATAAAATAGAAAAGGATATTTTATTTATTTGAAGTCTTTATTAATTGACTAAATCCTAAGCTCATGGGATTTCAATGTTGGTATCTCTAAATTAGGGGCTTCCCTGGTAGCTCAGAGGTTAAAGCATCTGCCTCCAAATTCAATCCTTAAGGGACAAAGAAATACCCAAGTAATTAGTAAAGCATCAACTCAAACGGGATTGCCCTAAGTTGCTTTGATGGCTGTAATTCATGTGTGTCAGGCTGCTTGGCCTCGTAGTCATGGAAGCTCTGTCTTATGGTACAGAAGTTTTCAGCTAGACAAATTAAAAAGTCAATAGGCTGGCCTTAGAAGGATCTAAACTAAAAGGAAGTTTTCTGATTTGTGCACACATTTGTTACCTAATACCTGTTTAACAAAATTTCATTTCTTACCTGCAGCATCAAAGTCCCCCAGAATCAGAAAACATGCAAATGCCCATGTTCCACGAGGAACGCCCAACCAGAGTAAGGTGGGCCCTAATCGAAAATGACTGCTGTCCTCATAAAAGAGGTGAATTTGGACACAGACATACACACCAGGAGAACTCCGGAGACACTGAAGTATCATGTCGACAAACTACAGGATGCCAAAGATCGCCACTGCTAGGAGAGAGGCACTCTTCCTCACTGTCACAGGAGGAGTCCATCTAGCCAACATCTGATCTGGGGCTTACAGACTCCAGAACTGTGAGATGATACATTTCTGTTGGGTAAGCTTCTCAGTCTCAGGGACCTTGTTACAGCAGCTCTAGGAAATTAACACAACTATAGCCTCATGTCGACCCGCAGGTTGATGTGACCTAGGTCCTCCAACAGCTGCAATTACAAGCCCATTTTGAAAGTCAAAGCTCCTTAAGCTCATCAGCAGGGCCTGATTGTAAGCAAGTGGCAAGGAGTCAACCAAGTAATTCCTGCCAGGAATAGGAATACAAGTTTCCTGTTTTCACCAGAGTGAGAAGGTCCTGTTGTTTCTTCAGGAGTGATGCCATAATCCAGTTTTAAAGAACTAGGTCTTTCCTGTTGAGCTGAGGCTTTCCTCTGGGGACCCACATGTTTTTCACAACCAAGGAAGTCTCATTCTTCATTTTCTTGGGACACTGTCAGTGCCCTTTTGTTTGTCCTTCAGTTCAGTTCAGTTCAGTTTGACCACTAAGTTGTGCCCAACTCTTTGTGACCCCATGCACTGCAGCATGCCAGGCCTCCCCGTCCATCGCCAACTCCTAGAGCCTACTCAAACTCATGTCCATCACATCAGTGATGTCGTCCAACCATCTCATCCTCTGCCATCCCCTTCTCCTTCTGCCTTCAATCCTTCCCAGCATCAGGGCCTTTTCACATGAGGCAGTTCTTCACATCAGGGGGCCAAAGTATTGGAGTTTCAGCTTCAGCATCAGTCCTTCCAAAGAACATTTAGAACTGATTTCTTTTAGGATGGACTGGTTGACTCTCCTTGCAGGCCAGGGGACTCTCAAGAGTCTTCTCCAACACCACAGTTCAAAAGCATCAATTCTTCAGTATTCAACTTTCTTTATACTCCAACTCTCACACCCCTACATGACTACTGGAAAAACCATAGCCTTGACTAGACAGACCTCTATTTGGTAAAGTAATGTCTCTGATTTTTAATATGATTTCTAGGCTGGTCAAAGCTTTTCTTCCAAGGAGGAAGCGTCTTTTAATTTCATGGCTGCAATCACCATCTGCAGTAACTTTAGAGCCCAAAAAGATAAAGTTTGTCATTGTTTCCCCATCTCTTTGCTATGAAGTGATGGGACCAGATGCCATGATCTTAGTTTTCTGAATGTTGAGTTTAAGCCAACTTTTTCACTCTCCTCTTTCATTTTCATCAATAGCTCTTTAGTTCTTCTTTACTTTCGTCCATAAGGATGGTGTAATCTGCATATCTGAGGTTATTGATATTTCTCCTGGCAATCTTGATTCCAGCTTATGATTCATTCAGCTCAGCATTTCACATGATGTACTCTACATATACATTAAATAAGCGGGGTGACAATATACAGCCTTGACATACCCCTTTCCTGATTTGGAACCAGTCTGTTATTCCATGTCCAGTTCTAACTATTCCTTCTTGACCTGCATACAGATTTCTCAGGAGGCAGGTAAGGTCCCATCTCTTGAAGAATTTTCCAGTTTTTTGAGATCCACATAGTCAAAGGCTTTGGCATAGTCAATAAAGTGGAAATAGATGATTTTTTGGATCTCTCTTGCTCTTTTGATGATCCAGCAGTGTTGGCAATTTGACCTCTGGTTCTTCTGCCTTTTCTAAATCCAGCTTGAACATCTGGAAGTTCATTGTTCACATACTGTTGAAGCCTGGCTTGGAGAATTTTGAGCATTATTTTGCTAGTGTGTGAGATAAGTGCATTGTGTGGTAGTTTGAGCACTCTTTGGCATTGTCTTTCTGTGGGATTGGAATGAAAACTGACCTTTTGCAGTCCTGTGGCCACTGCTGAGTTTGCCAAATCTGCCTGCATATTTAGTGCAGCACTTTAACAGCATCATCTTTTAGGATTTGAAATAGCTCAACTGGAATTCCATCACCTCCACTAGCTTGTTCATAGTGATGCTTCCTAAGGCCCACTTGACTTCACACTCCAAGATGCCTAGCTCTAGGTGAGTGATCACACCATCGTGGTTATCTGGGTCATGAACATCTATTTTGTATAGCTCTTTGCATTCTTGCCACCTCTTCTTAGTATCTTCTGCTTCTGTTAGGTCCATACCATTTCTGTCCTTTATTGTGCCCATCTTTGCATGAAATACTCCCTTGGGATCTCTAATTTTCTTGAAGAGATCTCTAGTCTTTCCCATTCTATTGTTTTCCTCTATTTCTTTGTATTGATCACTGAGGCAGGCTTTCTTATCTCTCCTAGCTATTCTTTGGAACTCTGCATTCAGATGGGTTTATCTTTCCTTTTCTCCTTTGCCTTTCGCTTCTCTTCTTTTCTCAGCTATTTGTAAGGCCTCCTCAGATAACAATTTTGCCTTTTTGCATTTCTTTTTCTCAAAGATGGTCTTGATCACTGCCTCCTGTACAGTGTCATGGACCTCCATCCATAGTTCTTCAGACACTCTATCAGATCTAATCGCTTGAATCTATTTGCCACTTCCATTGCATACTTGTAAGGGATTTGTTTGTCCTCCTTTCCACTTAATCAGTAAACTTCTCAGTCACATATTCATGCTTCTTTATAAGCTCATTATATGATAGGCACTCAAAAGTATATGTTATTAAGGATGTTGATGAGATGATGGGAGCAGTCACGATAATGACAGAAATCAACCACTTCTTCAGTTGTCTACACTTTGCTGTAGGGTTGGGTAGAACCCTGACACCTTCCCTAGAAAGTGCTTCTGTCTCCTTTTCCAACTCCTAAATTTATTCATAAAATTTATACTCAGAGATTGGTATGGTATTTTTTGGAATGAGACATTTAAAATATCTGGTATCAAATAAAAACATAAACATTTTAAAATTAGTCCCTGGAAGACTTGCTAGCCCTAGAATATTAGTTTGAACTAACTTTTTGATATACAAGAAAATTGAGCAATCCTATCTCTTACAATGTAACTTTTACTTCTAGTGTCCTAGGAAATGTTATTCCAATTTTCAAAAATTATATAACCAAGAATTTATTTGGTGTCTTTTGTATGCCAAGCAGTGTGTAATGGAGAATAAAGAAACTCAATACATGGTTTCCGTTCAAAAGGAGCTTTCTTGGTAAGCAGGGCAAGAGCTCAATAAGAGAAGCAATAAGGTGGCAAAAGGCGAGGTGTTGAATTTTTCAGGACTAAGAGCTCAAAGGAAGCTTGCAGTCCTCGGAGACAGAGAACCCAAAGCAATCTTACAAAGTCAGTCTTGCCTTGGCTGAGGATTCAGCTTGGCTCAGACAATTCCTTTCACCTCTGGGTTTCTAGTTCTGAAAAGGAAAATGTCATTGATACGCCGAAGTGCACTCATGAGAAATGCACACACACAAAAAATCTTTAAAACATGTGTATTTATTGGTGGTCAGTAAATGTTTAGTAAATTGTGACCAAACTTTTACTGACCAAGTAATCATCTGTTGGTCATCTGTTGACCATCATTTGCCTACAGCTCAGGCTGCTGTAACAAATACCATAGACTGGGATGGGGGACCTTAGACAACCTGCCTTTCTCACATTTCTGGAGGCTGAAAAGTCCATTGAGGTGCTGGAAGGTCCAGTGTCTGGTGGGATCCTCTTCTTTCTTTGCAGATGGACATCTTCTTACTGTATCCTCACGGGTGGAGAGAGAAAGATCATCTCTTTTATGTGTCTTCTTATAAGACACTAATGCCATTTATGAGGACTCCACCCTCATGATCTCATCACCTCCCAAAAGTACCACCTCTTAATACCATCACATCAGAAGTCAGGGTTTCAACATAATGAATTTTAGAGAGACACATATTTTCAATCCATAGCAGTGTATATTTCCCTGGCGTTGATACAATGCACACCCTTTCTTTCAGAAACCAACTCTTGTCCACTCTCGGACTAAGAACATTGGTTGAGATGGACCCCTTTCATTGTGGCTTCCCTGTGTGCCTGAAAGTATTCTCTCTAGGGTCTTCCAGGCCTTGGGCACAAGTTTGTCTGTTTGGAACCAAAACTTTCTTTTGGAAGATTCAGTGCCATACAGCAGGTATTTACATGCTCTCTTCATCTGCAGGTCAATTTATAACACAGTATTGAACTCCTGGTAAAGTATGAATAAAGGAAATGATAGTAAAAATGAGATTAATTTAGTGATGTCAAAATTATTATACTGATGACTTGGGAGGGTTTAAAGGGCCTCCCTGGTGGCTCAGATGGTGAAGAATCCACCTGCAATGCAGGAGACCTCGGTTTGATCCCTGGGTCAGGAAGATCCCCTGGAGGAGGAAATGGCAACCCACTCCAATATTCTTGACTGGAGAATTCTATGGACAGAGGAACCTGGCGTGCTGTAGTCCTTGGGGCTGCAAAGAATCAGATACTTTGAAGAAGCTTTTTCGAAATACTTTGAAAGTGCACTTTGCAGACAGATTTGTAAAGATTTTAGGTCCAACAATGGTAAATCACAGGGTTATTTCAGTTCATTTAGAAGGTCACTGAAAACTTTCAGTAGATGTAATTAATAACTATTGTATTCATATTCTACCTATTGAAATCTCTGTAAGCTCTCTCTATACCAAGTTCCAAATTAATGAAATGTTCTGAAGAATGTGTCATCTCATTATATCTTATAAAAAATTAAATATTAATAAAATAAAATCTGTCCAAACTGTATTAAAAACTGCAAGTGTCAGTATTTCAGTAAAATATTGTATAATTTTCTCAAATCCCAGAAATCCATCCCATCTAAATTTATCTTCCTTGGCTATACAGTATATTTCCTATATGTAAGCAAATGAAAATGGTATCAACAACACTATGACGACGCCTCTGTCAATATGTTATTAGAGGACCCCAGGCATTCTACCCTTCCAGGCTTATTAAAATGAAGTTCAATCAATTAAAGAAATTGGATGAAAAAAGGTCTTCTTTTCAAAACTTAAATTATATATTTTACCATTAAGCCTAAAAAATTATATTGTATATTTGAGTGCCATTGATATGCAGAAAGCATTGCTATTTCTTGATAATAAAGAAAGCAGGCCAGTGTTATGTCCGGGTTTGGGGAAAGAATAGATTCTGATGGCAATGTCAGCTTAAAGTAGATAATCATAAGGAGCCACACATTTCTAGCACATGAATTGCTAGACCTCCCCCTCACACACACACACACTGTGAAAGCCCTTGGGACCGGGGCCATTTTTAAAGGCTCTGGAGTGACCAGAACATTAGCTAATTTCAGAGAGTACGAAATGAAACACTATCTATGAATTCCAATAAGCACTGTCTCCGAAGATGACTTCTCAGAACTGCGGAACTCTTTATGGAGATTTTAGCTGGGACGATGGAGCTTGTAAGTAATCTCGCCCCAAAGCAGTTCATTTTCAAGAATACACTTACATCACTAATTGTTCTCACTCAGAAAGCTACTTAGAGCTCCCAGCCCCTACAGCCCCTCCCTCTCCTCCCCTACCTCCCAATGTCCATCTTGTCTTTTAATGAAAATGCTCAGAGGCAGCACTAAAAGGCAGCTCTGCCCGCCAGTCTTCTGAAAGGGGATATGGAACTGCAGATGGGGCTCTCTCTTAGTGAGAAACAAGCTGGACTTAAGACTAGGCGGTGAACCTCTGCGGGTGTAGACAGAGTCTTAAAACACGGTGACCAATGGTAATTCAATACAGATGTCATGACAGCAGTCCTTCAGCTCTGAAGCAGAATTATGAACCATTTTTCTCTTCTTCCTGATTTTCATCTGACTCTTTTTTTAAATTTATTTATTTAGTTTTGGCTGTACTGGGTCTTCGTTGCTGCGCAGGCTTTTCTCTAGTCACAGTGAGCAGGGGGCTACTCTCTTGTTGTGGTGGGAGGGCTTCTCATCAAGGTGCTGTCTCTTGTTGTGGAGCACAGGCTCTAGGAAGTGTGGGCTATAGGAGTGGCAGTTCCCAGACTCTAGAGCACAGGCTGGGTAGTTGTGGGGCATGGACTTAGTTGCTTCGTGGCACGTGGGATCTTCCCAGACCAGAGATCAAACTGTGACTCCTGCACTGGCCAGTGGATTCTTTACCACTGAGCCACCAGAGAGCCTATGAACCACTATTCTTTAAAAAAAAAAAAAAAAATTATAAAGGGAAAAATTGAATTGTCTAATAGACTCTCCAGGAAGAAAAAAAAAAAACTTTAAACCAAATGCTTTACCCCAAAGAAAGAACAAAGAACAGCCTCTTATATTGGAGAGGTTTTATGCTCTTAGAGATCTCTAAAGTTAAAGATTCCCAAACATGATTGATTTTGGCCACCTTAATTTTGATGAGAAAGGGAAGAAAAACTGCTTGGAGTGGCCAAGAAAATGTGTTTGGGGAGTAGTCTCCCTTCAAAGGTTGTATTAAGTATTTATTAATAATATAAGAGACTTTAAACACTTTGAGCTTCTTTGTATTTAAAGGGGAAAAATGGTAGATTGGGTGGAAACTAAAGCCGAATTTTAAAAAAATTTTCTTACTGAGAAAACAGAGGGAAGTACCATGGAAAGACATTGAACTGGTGAAAACTAAGTGTTAATTCCTTTTTTTGCCATTTTGAGTTGAATACCGATGTGTTACTCATCCTCTTGGAGTTCAGAGCTCAGTCTGGGAAATTAAACTGCTTTAAAGATGCTGTGTTCACCATGCAGGAATTACATACATTCTAGCAGTGAGTCTCCACAAAGAGATGTGTGAATGAACCCTGAAACGGAGGGCCCTGGCCTAGAAGACACTGATGTGAACACACACAGATATCCGCGTGCACACACACACACACAAATGAATTTAGATAATGCTATTAGCTATATCTTGCTTAGAAATGTCCACTCTCCATCAGCCAATCACAACTGAAAGAAAGGTTGGTCAAGAATCCTTAGAAAAATGAATGTTTATTGATTAAAGCAGTCTGTGTTCAGTTCTGAGATTCCAAGAGACAGTCCTTGTACCCAGGCCTTACCAGTCAGCAGGGGAAAAATGACACAAAGCCTCAAGGACATCCCCAAGGACACTCTTGCCCATCACTAAATGCAAGACAAGTACCTGCTCCAGGAATTAGAAGAAAAAGGCAGTGTAAGTGGCTGGGTTAGGCAGCATTATTCTAAGGAGGTATTCTTAGTAAAAATTTTCATTTTGATATAACTGCAAATTTACAAAAAAAAAAAAAAGACAAAAACAGTGCAAAAGACTCCTGTGTACCGTCCCTAGATTTCCCAACTCTCAATGTTTTATCATTTTTGTTCTGTCATTTTCTATCTTGAGAATCACATAAATTGCAGACGAGATGCCTCTATATCAAATATTTCAGTGTGCATTTCCTAAGAAGAGAGATAGTCTCTTACATAAGTTCGATACAGTTAGCAAAGTCAGAAAATGATCATTGATATGATGCTAGTATCTAACATCAGAGAGGAATTTTTAACTGTCCCCTTTTGCACATTTTTGCCTGTTGCGTGAGTTTCTGTGCCTGGAAAAGAGTGCAAGGGAAGACCCTCATTCTCAGACAGGTCTTGAGGGGCTTCCCAAAAGGCAGCAAGCAGACTCTCTAGACCTCCAGCCTAAGGAGTCTCAAAAGAGATGGCATTCGACTTTCTCTCTTTCTCAAAGAAAGAACGACACTCTTCAACTCGTTCTTTAAGCAGACTCTATTTCTTAAAATTCCCTCTGACGGCAAAAGTTGAAGCTGCTGCCAGAGAAGTTGTCTAGCAGTTTTTTCCCGTCCCCCTGCCCCTCCCAGCCAGCTTCCTCCCCCTCCCTGTCTGCCCCCTGTCTGACACAGAAGCCACATCAGACACCAGGAGAAGAAGCAGACTCACAGCCTGTCAACACATCCCTGGCTGCCCGACTCTCAGCAGGGTAGTTGCAGGGGGTCAGGAGCAGACAGGATGCTTCCAACAGGGGAAAATTCACCAGCGCTTGCATCCAGGGAGGGCACAATGCCTTCCCCTCGGTGGCCAGGTGAGGGGAATTAGACCTGAGCCCCCGGTAAGAAAAATAAGTGCCCTCCTGATTGATGAGCATCACCCCCCTCCTTAATTTGGGTTTTGTCACTGGAAGGCTCAAAATACCTGGCAACATAGATCTTCAGCTGTTAATCTGGGATTTTCATTTTCAAAGGACTTTTGAGCCTTTATATGCAGATGTTGAAATCATTTCAACATGCTTTCCCCTAACAGAGTTCAGTGTTATTAAAAAAAAAACATCACTTCCAGCAGGTTTTTCATGCTTAGGAACAGACACATTTTAGAACTTGGCTCCAGGGAATGGCCTGTTTAACCAAGTACAATCATGTGATTTTTCTATGACACTTCTGATTCTTCCAGAAATATGAACGGATGAACAATATAATGACCAGTTCCTGGAACGTGTGCTTTTCCAGAACTTTCCCACTGCCTAATAAAGTTTACTTCCATTAACAAAAAGCATATAACATTTAGCATTTTCTGGCTTAAAAAAACAAGAGAGAGAGAGAAAACAGAATAAAGAATCCACAAAATAGAGGAAGCAAGAGACATTAAGACATTTTAATGATGGTGTTGCTCATGTTTAGTTGAAAATGAGAACTGACATCTAGCTACTTCTCTGAAGCCTGTGCCGCAAACCAACAGACTGACAATTGTTAAAATGTGAGATCTCGGGCCCCACCCCAGAGTTGCCTGCTCAACCAGAATTTGGATTTTAGCATGGTGCCTGAGTGATATACAGGCATGTCACAGTTTGAGAAGCAGCATGATACACAGATGTGCCACCCCCAACAAGGATGAATAGTAGGTTAAAAAAAAAATTCTTGCAGAGTGATCAAATCACAAAGTGGGCTGGTAGAAGAGGCAGGAGCACGTGCTCTCTGAAGGGCTCAACAGCTAACATCTCACTTGATTTTTCCAAAGTAGAGTGGCTAAAATTAACAAATAAAAATTCGGGACACAGGTAAATTTTAGATCAATATTACAAAATTTTTGTGTGTCTTATATTTGGACATGCTTATAATAACAAACAATTTATTTAACTGAACTCCAAATTTAACTGAGTATCCTATACTTTGTCTGGCAACTCTATTGCAGAGTCTCTTGATTTTTTTTAAAAAATGTGTATAATATTTCTATATGGCTTATTTGTAAACCAGGCCAGTTGTGCTTAAAGCTCCACAAGGAGATAGATTTGTCAATGAAAGTGAAAGTCGCTCAGTCGTGTCTGACTCTTTGCAACCCTATGGAATAGTCCATGGAATCCTCCAGGCCAGAATACTAGAGTGATTAGCCTTTCCCTTCCCCTGGGGATCTTCCCAACCCAGGGATCAAACCCAGGTCTCCTGCATTGCAGGCAGATTCTTTACCAGTTGAGCCACCAAATCCTGGCAATTTCCAAAATCCTTCAAAGTATTCTTATTTACCTAAATACACTCAAAAATTTGAAAGAAATAATGTCTAAAATCATAATGACCTAAATTACAGCTTTTTCCCAAGAATATGTAAATTGCTGATTCTAACATTATTGCTTTTGAATTAATTGTTCTCATTGGAACCAAAGAGGACAGACTAATCCAATTTCCTTGTCAAACTCTGACATCCTCACTGCCTCATTCTCATTTAAAGACGGCCACCAAGTTGGCCTCAAGAGTTGGCATGTCTTCTTAGCCTGGCATAGCTTACAGTTTGCTTGCCGGTTCAGAACTGCAGGTTCTGTTCCTGGAAACGAGCACGGTTGGAGGTTCTCTGGCTCAAAACTGTTCAGTTCAGTAGCTCAGTCGTGTCCAACTCTTTGCAACCCTGTGAATCACAGCACACCAGGCCTCCCTGTCCATCACCAACTCCTGGAGTTCACTCAAACTCATGTCCACAGAGTCGGTGATGCCATCCAGCCATCTCATTCTCTGTCATCCCCGTCTCCTCCTGCCCCCAATCCCTCCCAGCATCAGAGTCTTTTCCAGTGAGTCAACTCGTCGCATGAGGTGGCCAAAGTATTGGAGTTTCAGCTTTAGCATCAGTCCTTCCAATGAACACCCAGGACTGATCTCCTTTAGAATGGACTGGTTGGATCTCCTTGCAGTCCAAGGGACTCTCAAGAGTCTTCTCCAGCACCACAGTTCAAAAGCATCAATTCTTCGGTGATCAGCTTTCTTCACAGTCCAACTCTCACATCCATAGTATGATTTAATTGTTTCCAACACAGAGGAGACTTTAAATCTAATTTACCAAAGCCTGGTGTTATCTATATAAATCCATCCCATAATTGTGGGAGATTTTTCTTCCTTTGCTGAAACTTTTCTTGTTGCTCTGATTGAGCTTGAGTAATAGAAAAAAGCTCAAACGTATGGCCAGAGTCAGAGCAGGCATTATTAATTGGCCTGGTGAGGGGGATCCCATCTAGTAATGTCATAGTGACCTGAATATGACTATAATTTTTTTTCAAGTAAATTTTCTCAGGGCCAACCAGTTAGAGTCTTGTAGAAGAGAAATTTACCAAGGTAACCCAGAACTGCTGCTGCTGCTGCTGCTGCGTCACTTCAGTCGTGTCCGACTCTGGACACAGGTAATTGGTCACAAACCCAACAAATGGATTAATTTCTAAAACTGGCATAGGATCAGGCCTATGATAGAAAAGCATTTGATTTATATGCAAAGGTCTAAGAAGCCAAGAAAACACTGTAAATGATCATACGAATCAGGCCCAGCGTCTTGGGCAAGCTGTCCACCTCTGATGTCTCCTTCTCATCCTGGTGGAGTGTCGTTTCTCCTGACAAAAAAGTCCTTCCATCCAGGTTGGAGACAGCCCCTTAAATTATGTCTTTTTCCAGTCCTGGTTGCAGGTCATCTGATCTTCATCCAAAGAGAGATTACTGAAATAAGCTTCAGAAACAAACTTAGGGTGTTCTTTAAGAATTCAATTAAATTTTACATTAATATCACATAACAGCAAAGAACTATCCAAGAAATGAGTCTTACTAACTCCATTGGTAGACTTCCATTAACAAACTGGGATTTAACATTTATTGAAACATCTTTTACTCCCCAAAATTACCCTCATCTTTATCAAATATAACCAAATGAAGACTAGCTTGTTTGCAAAATAGGTCTGTTCTCACTAATTTTGGTTTGATGATTTATATAACCATAATTGATCATAGACTTTTATTTTGGTGAAACATTTATAGAATCTCAGACTGAACTTTTAAAATAAAACTTTATGGTTTCTCCAACTGACAAAGAATTAATCTCCAAAATATACAAGCAGCTCCTGCAGCTCAATTCCAGAAAAATAAACGACCCAATCAAAAAATGGGCCAAAGAACTAAACAGACATTTCTCCAAAGAAGACATAAAGATGGCTAACAAACACATGAAAAAATGCTCAACATCCCTTATAATCAGAGAAATGCAAATCAAAACCACAATGAGATACCATTTCACACCAGTCAGAATGGCTGCTATCCAAAAGTCTACATGCAATAAATGCTGGAGAGGGTGTGGAGAGAAGGGAACCTTCTTACACTGTTGGTGGGAATGCAAACTAGTACAGCCACTATGGAGAACAGTGTGGAGATTCCTCAAAAAACTGGAACTAGAACTGCCTATGATCCAGCAATCGCACTCCTGGGCATACACACCGAGGAAACCAGAATTGAAAGAGACACATGTACTCCAATGTTCATCGCAGCACTGTTTATAATAGCCAGGACATGGAAGCAACCTAGATGTCCATCTGCAGACGAATGGATAAGAAAGCTTTGGTACATATACACAATGGAGTATTACTCAGCCATTAAAAAGAATGCATTTGAATCAGTTCTAATGAGGTGGATGAAACTGGAGCCTATTATACAGAGTGAAGTAAGCCAGAAAGAAAAACATCAATACAGTATACTAACGCATATATATGGAATTTAGAAAGATGGTAATGATAACCCTGTATCAGTTCAGTTCAGTTCAGTCACTCAGTCATGTCCAACTCTCCGTGACCCCATGAATCACAGCACGCCAGGCCTCCCTGTCCATCACCAACTCCCGGAGTTCACTCAAACTCATGTCCACAGAGTTGGTGATGCCATCCAGCCATCTCATTCCCGGTTGTCCCCTTCTCCTCCCCCCCCAACCTTTCCCAGCATCAGAGTCTTTTCCAGTGAGTCAACTCGTCACATGAGGTGGCCAAAGTATTGCAGTTTCAGCTTTAGCATCAGTCCTTCCAATGAATACCGAGGATTGATCTCCTTTAGAATGGACTGGTTGGATCTCCTTGCAGTCCAAGGGACTCTCAAGAGTCTTCTCCAACACCACAGTTCAAAAGTATCAATTCTTCGGCGATCAGCTTTCTTCACAGTCCAACTCTCACATCCATACATGACCACTGGAAAAACCATAGCCTTGACTAGACGGACCTTTGTTGGCAAAGTAATGTCTCTGCTTTTTAATATACTATCAAGGTTGGTCATATAACCTCAGATATGCAGATGACACTACCCTTATGGCAGAAAGTGAAGAGGAACTCAAAAGCCTCTTGATGAAAGTGAAAGAGGAGAGTGAAAAGGTTGGCTTGAAGCTCAACATTCAGAAAACAAAGATCATGGCATCTGGTCCCATCACTTCATGGGAAACAGTGTCAGACTTTTTATTTTTTTGGGCTCCAAAATCACTGCAGATGCTGATTGCAGCCATGAAATTAAAAGACGCTTACTCCTTGGAAGGAAAGTTATGACCAACCCTTTATACGAGACAGCAAAAGAGACACAGATGTATAGAACAGTCTTTAGGACTCTGTGGGAGAAGGCGAAGGTGGGATGATTTTGGAGAATGGCATTGAAGCATGTATATTATATGTGAAACGAATCACCAGTCCAGGTTTGACGCATGATACAGGATGCTCGGGCATAGTACAAGGGGATGACCTGGAGGGAGGATATGGGGAGGAGGGAGGTGGGAGGGGGGTTCGGGAGGGGGAACACATGTACACCCGGGGCGGATTCATGTCAATGTATGGCAAAACCAACCAATATATTATTGTAAAGCAATTAGCCTCCAATTAAAAAAAAATTTTTTAAAATTCAAGTTACTTTCATCAGTATAAACCAAAAAAAAAAAAAAAAACTTTTTGGTTTCTATTTGAAAAATTACAGGTTTGAATCTTGTGTTTTCTAGGAGTAGGGAAAACCTTCCTCTCAAACTAATTATAAAAATAATTTGGTAAAATTATATGTTATGAACAAAACAATTATATTTTCTCTTTATCTGACTCCTACAGAAATTTAAAACTCTTAGGTTTCCAGTTAGTTTATCAAATGAGCTAAGAAGGTTAGTTATCTCACTAACAGGTACAAAAAAAAATCAAAACTGTACAGGGGGGTAAACCAGCATTTATGCCTGTCCTACTTACTCCTAACTGCTTATCAGAAACAAGGTCCACACAGAATTGCCTCAAGTGATTCCTTCTGCTGTTTTCCCACAGTTAATTCTTTGCATCCGCTGGAAATAAAAAGAAGAAATATCTTAACCCAAGTAGAGCCAAGAGTTATTCTCCTTTGCCTCCATTTTTTGAAAAATAATTTTTAAAGGCAAAAAATGCCTTCTGAATGAAGATCTTCCTAGTAGACTTTGATGAATCTCACTAATAAAACAATAAACTTTTCCCTCTTAGTGATTTGTATTTAGTTTTTTCTCTCCTTGTCTTTCTTTTCACTTCCGTTCTTCCTTTCTGCGTTCCTTCCCTTTCTTGCTTCCATGCTTTCTCTTTATCTTTCTATGTTTTAAACCTTCTCTCCTTCCTTGCTTTCTTTGTATCTAAAATTCATCCATTTCCCCCACACGCCAGAGCTCATCTATTTGATCTCACCGGAACCCAGGCTGTTAAGTGCTAATTTGGAAGAATCCTACTTCCTGTGACATGAAGGCTGCTTACAACCAGAGGAAGCATTTGTAAATGTGCTGGGGCCAGAGGGAGGTACCTCTCAGCTACAGTGCAACCCACCCACCCTCTCACACCCAGGACCCCATGCCCGGCTCTACCCTCATTCCAGGTTTCCCTCAGCAGAAGTCGAATGGTTTACAAAATGTGTTCAATCTGACATTCTCATAACCTAACAGTTTCAGTTAGGTTCTTCCTAGACGAGAAGGTGACGCTTCAGTTTGTTTGTTCTGTGTGCTAAACACAAAGCAATTAACTCTGTGTTTGTATTTATGATCATCTAGGCATTCCATTTCTGAAACATAATACCTTATTTTAAAGTATTCACCGAACACTTAGATGGCACTCACTGTGTTCCAGGCACAGGCGGATGACTAACTGAGGATTCATTTAATAGTATAATAACCCCATCAGCTGGGAAATATTATTATTCCATTTGATTGATGAAGACACTGAGGTGTAGCGGGTAGAGCATCTTGCCCACGGCCATCAATCCAGCAAATGATGGACATGGGTTGAACCCCGTTTTCACGAAGCTCTGCTCCCTTTCCCCTCGTGACAGCAGACAAGCTCATTTCAAGCCATCATCGGGTTTTCAGGATCCTTCTATTTCTAACCATTCTGAATTCTCTCAGATAAACCTACACCCGATAGCACACCATTCCAGCTTCTGATGAGACTTTTGCACAAAACATTTTATAGTTCATATCATCGTGTGAACGTATCTGTAACAAGGCAGCCTCTTTTCCCCATCACCAAAAATGAACACTAGGAGAAGGCAATGGCACCCCACTCCAGTACTCTTGCCTGGAAAATCCCATGGATGGAGGAGCCTGGTAGGCTGCAATCCATGGGGTCACTAAGAGTCAGACACTACTGAGCGACTTCACTTTCACTTTTCACTTTCATGCATTGGAGAAGGAAATGGCAACCCACTCCAGTGTTCTTGCCTAAAGAATCCCAGGGACGGGGGAGCCTGGTTGGCTGCTGTCTGTGGGGTCGCACAGAGTTGGACACGACTGAAGTGACGCAGCAGCAGCAGCAGGAGACTATAACACCCAGATAGCCATCTGCCAATATTCTAAAGTACTTTAATTGTTAAGAACAGTACAAGTAAGACACATTAAATTAACAAAGTGTAGAAACTATTATACAGTTCAAAATCAGCTTTTACCTTTTAGGGACAGAAGAAAACAAACAAACAAAATCTCTAAGTACTAATGATTTCACTCAAATGGGAAACGCAGGTAATAAATGACCAGGGCCAATGACTGGAGTAAAATGCACATAACATTCGTAGAAAAGGAAAGAATTCGAGCATGTGTTCAAAGGGCAATAAAATGAAATTGAGAAAAAAATGTAAAAGAAGAGAAAGCCACAAAAATGTCTTTCTTTCGATGTTTATTTTTCTATTAAGTAACACAATGATAATACCATCAACGGACTGTGATTTGCAGAGTATTTTAAAGCAAAAAAGAGAAAACCTTGAAAGACCCAGCATTTAGTTCCCATGCAATGTTCTAAAATCACTGGAACAAGTGGACTGCTGGTTTTCTGTCTATTGCAACAACAGAAATAAAACCTGGCAGGGAACAAAATGGTTCCCCACTTCCAGCATCTACTCATCTTTTTCTCCCCCCAGCTGTTATTGAGATCAAGTTTGAGAAGACACCCTTTTAAGTCTCCTGGAAGTCTCTGAAAAGTAAAAATAGGCAGAAAAGGATGATTATGGAGGATTGTGGGTGGGAAAATCATGTACCCAATTTGTTCCTGAAGTTTTGAGAGAAAGCAAGATGGTTATAATAACATATTTTGGCTGATTCATCTAGAAAGAGCGTGCCCAGCATCAAGTGCTGAGTAGCTGAGCTGGTGGTGACAGTCGAGTTAGCATTCTTGAAGCCAGATGTTCTGGGTCAGTGTCAGCTCTGAGCTCACTGAAGCACTGTGTGCTCTTAGGATGATGGTTTGGAAGGTTTTGTTTTTTTTTTTTTGCAAAGTGGCAGAAAAGGGAGAAAGTTGCAGGGAATAGCGTGGAAAACTCTAGACTGTCTTAACAGTTAGGTCAATTGCACCATCAAAAGAATTGAGTTTTTTGGAGAAAAGAGATTTTTCCTACAATACTGAGCAAACCTTGTCTGTTTCTGATCACCAGATGAGTGGCACAGGGTTATAAAATGTCTCCAAGTTAATTTCATCTATGATAAGATTTAATAAGAGTGGTTTTATTTTAGACCACTATCAGCCATGGAACGCTTCCTTCTCAATGCAGCTATGTGACACCTAAAAAGACATCCACAAATTAGGACCTCATCAGTCCATCCTAAAGGAAATCAACCCTGAACATTCATTGGAAGGACTGCTGCTTAAGGTGAGGCTCCAAACTTTGGCCACCTGATGTGAAGAGCCGACGCACTGGAAAAGACCCTGATGCAAGGAAAGATTGAGAGAAGGAGAAGAAGAAGGTGGCAGAGGATAAGATTATTGAATGACATCACCAACTCAATGGGCAATAATTTGAGCAAACTCTCAGGAGACAGAGGAGCCTGGCAAGCTGCAGTCCATGGTGTCGCAAAGAGTCAGACACGACTTAGCGATTGAACAACAGTGATAACATAGGAAGAAAAGCTAGACAGCCACTCACAACGGCTGTCTTCCCGGAAGCCAGAGATGCATGTGGAATTTCCACAGCTCTGACATGGCCTGAGCTGCAGCCCCACGGCTAGTTGCAGTAGGTAGATTGACGCAGTGGGTAGGTCTCCCAGCCGCAAACCTACTGCCTCCTCTAGTTCTCTGTAATTTTCATAATAGAAGACAAGAGCTTTTCGTTTCAGCAATCACAAAACTAACACCAGTGAGAAAGGTTACGCTACCACCAGCAATCCCACACTGGTTTCAGAGATCCATTATTTCATTAGGGGTTGCAAAGTAGTGGAATGCTAACTCCTAATTGTTTCTTTACTTATTAACTGGAATTCTTCTAAGGAAAGAAGAACTTGGCCTCCTCAACTATTTCATTATTCCGAGGTACAGCCCTGTATGGAAAGGGAAGTTAAATGTTTGAATGTGTTCCTTTGTCAGTTTTCTAAATAATGAATTGGTTCCCTAGTATCCTACAAAGGGAGCACATACATTTTTTTAAATATTGTTATGAATGCAAGGGTTTTAGCAGATCCTCTGTGTTTCAATACTTTGCGATACTGTTATTTTTCTATCCATCTTTGGACATGGTTGTTTTATCTTTCGGTAGTAGGTGCCTTTGACAGTTGGCTTCTGTATATTTTTGAATCTTTTTTCCCAGCACAGTGGTCTTTAGCAGCTTCCTTGCTTCCGGGTAGGGCAAGATGTCACAGACTCATCTTGAACATTTCCCACCTCAACCTGGATGCAACCAGTATTTCCAAGGCACCCTGGTTCCTCTCAGTGAGAAAGGTATTTGGAGACTACAGTGTGGATACTAAGAGCTCCTTGCTTCTGTATCAGCTATTGGTTCTAAACCCTTCAGTGGGCACAGTCAGGAAATTTTAGGAGAAATAGTTCAGACTTAATACCAATATTTCCAACTCAAGTTTGGGGTTATAGGTTTTTATGTAATTTGGTTGATTTTTCTGAATGACTTTTTCTCTTAATAAAATCTGCCTGCAATGCAGGAAACGCAGGAGACTCGGGGGTTTGATCCCTAGGTAGGGAAGGTCCTCTGGAGTAGGAAATGGTGACTCTCTTCAGTATTCCTGTCTGAAAAAATCCCATGGCCAGAGGAGCCTGGCAGGCTAAGTCCATGGGGTGGCAAAGAGTCAGACAAGACTGAGCAACTGAGCACTGAGCACTGATGGCAAAAAAAACTTGGTTTTTTTTTTTTTTTTTTTTATGGCATTAGTATAATATTGTGTGTTTTGTCTTAATTTAGAGTTTCTCTTGTGGCTCAGCTGGTAAAGAATCCACCCGCAATGCGGGAGACCTCGGTTCGATCCCTGGGATGGGAAGATCCCCTGGAGGAGGGAAAGGCTACCCACTCCAGTATTCTGGCCTGGAGAATTCCATGGACTCTCCAGGGGGTCCATGGGGTAGCAAAGAGTCTGACCCAAATGAGTGACTTTCACTTTCAACTTCCACGTGTAAAGTTTCAGAATAACCCTATCAAAATATTACTAACAATATAGTAATTTAATTAATGAAAGGAATTTAAAATTTCTTTGTAGTTCTTTTGCTTTAGGATATATCCTACTGCAGATACGCAGCCAAATAAATGAAGGTTAGAATTATTTGATATAATTCCTTTCTATATGGTTAATACCCAGGTTGATGTACTTAGTTTTGCTTTTGAATTCAGGGATTGCTTTCTTTACATTTTGTTTTACGATTTTGTAAAATATTTTTGTGTTTTGAAATGTACTACACAAGGTACATTAAGAAAAATCTGGCTTCCAAAGCTGTTGTTTCCAGTCTGCTTCCCCATTCTCCTGTAATTAACCATTTTTTAAAATTATTGTTTCTTGTCCTATGGTTTTATGTGTGAAATATTAAATCCTCCTTTATCTTAGAGAAAAGATAGCATATCGTATAGTCTGACCTTCACCTTGCTTTTTGCACTGAACACTGTTCCTAGAGATCACTTCACAGGAATGTATAAATTCATCTTTTATTTCTGTTGTTGTTGTTTAATCGCTAAATTCAGTCCGACTCTTTTGTGACCCCATGGACTGTAGCCTGCCAGGCTCCTCTGTCCATGATATTCCCCAGGCAAGAATACTGGGAAAGAATACCATTTCCTTCTCCAGGGCTTATCTCTGTTAGCAGCTATATAATACTTTACTGTGTGGCAATCGCATTGTTTATTCAACTTGTGCCCTCCTGATGAACATTTAAGTTATTGCCAGTCTTTTATTGTGATTCATGTCACATGAATAGACTTTTGTGGTTTTGTTTTTTTTTTGTTTTTTTTTTTCTGTTTACTTTACTAGCTTCTCATTGGGACAGATTCCTAAAGGATGGGTTGTTTGTTAAAAGATAGAGAGATATAATATTGCTAAGTTCTCCCCACAGGAGCCAAGCCATTAACATTTCTACCAACAATGCATAAGAAGATCTGTTTCTTCACATCCTCTACAACATAGAGTATTTCAAACTTCAAAAACAATTGGAATATCTACCAAGAAAGAGTTTTATCAGTACTTGAGGGTAGCCTGAGTGAAAATCTGTAAGGCATTTGATTGATATGTCTCAGGCATTTAGATCTACATTTGACTTGAAAAAAACCAGAGAAGTAAAAGAAATGGAACGAAAACTCAACGGAAGAGAATCTCTTTTGTTTATTGAACAGCAGAACTGATGATGGAAATAGTTATGCCTGACCCTCATTTTCTTGTAACCTCAACTCTTCAGAGTCAAGCGCCATGCCCATTTTAAGACAAGGAAACGAACACAGGGGAGAAGTGGTGTCTTGCTCAAGACAGGGCCATCCAGCTACTTGGTCTCAAGAGAGTGTTCTTTTTTCCACTTCCTCTAAGGCCCGGGGCAAGCTCCAGGAGACAGTGAAGGACAGGGAGGCCTGGAGCGCTGCAGTCCATGGTGCGGCAAAGAGCTGGACGTGGCTTAGCAACTGAAGAATGACAGCAATGAGGCCCAGTGGAAGAGTGGGAAAGGAGAGAGCCAGGCTTGACGAATCGAAGAAAGGTAGCTCAGTCCTGTTGTTGAGCCAAGCATGCAGTCTACATGTATCTCTTGACTTTCTGGGTTTCAGTTCCCTCAGTCACAAAATCAAGAGATTAGGTAAGAGGTTGCCAGCTGCCTTCCCGGGCACTGATCTACATTCGTAAGGTTCAGGGAACTCTGCAACTGGAGCTGGCAGACATGGGTGGGAAAAGCTGGGGAAACCCCACTTCCCGCTTCCACCAGCCCAAACCCAGATCAGAAGAGCCCAAGACACTCCCATTCTGGGTGTTGCCTCCAAAGGCACTCCTGTTGATGGGACTTGGTACCAACGTTAGGGAGAGGGAGGAGTCTTTGATATTTGCCAATTCCTGTCACATATGAGGCGTTTTGTAGGTTTTTTTTGTTTACCTTGGCAATTTATACTCACTGCACATTGGCTCTTCAGAGAAGAAACAGAGAGATGAAGTCATTTATCCCAAATAGTACAGCCAGCAGCAGAGCAGGGATTATAGTCCTGCTACTTCTTTGTATCTATGGGCTCTACCTTGCAGCAGAAAATAACATTATGCATTTCACAGAAGACAGAGAATGTACATTGAAGGTTATTAACTAAACTCTGCCCCAAACTGGAACCTCTGGGTATGATAGAGAATCTTCCAGTCTTCTTTGAATTCTCTACCAGGAAATCTGTCACAGGACTGCCCTACAAGGAAATCAGAAAGCCGTAACAATAGTCCCATCCATCTAGTCACCAAAGCTGGAAGAAGTTCATTTGTCACAAAGCAGAAGAGGTGTGCCAAGGGGAAATTGACACAATTGATCAATAACAACGCAGTGAGCATTGTATTGAGAAGGCAATGGCAAGCCACTCCAGTACTGTTGCCTAGAAAATCCCATGGACAGAGGAGCCTGGTTGGGCTACAGTCCATGGGGTCGCTACTAGTCGGACAAGACTGAGGGGATTCACTTTCACTTTTCACTTTCACACATTGGAGAAGGAAATGGCAACCCACTCCAGTGTTCTTGCCTGGAGAATCCCAGGGTTGGCAGAGCCTGGTGGGCTGCCGTCTATGGGGTCGCACAGAGTCGGACACGACCGTAGCGACTTAGCAGCAGCAGCAGAGCATTGTATTAGGTGACTGACATACTACCTAATTTAAGATGGCCTGCCTGTGTGCTCAGTCGCTGAGTCACGTCAGACTCTTTGTGACCCCATGGACTACTGTCCTCTGTCCCTCTGTCCTTGGGATTTTCTGGGAAAGAATACTGGGGTGGGTTGCCATTTCCTTCTCCGGGGCTCTTCCTGCACAGGGATAAAACCCGCGTCTCCTGCCTCTCCTGCACTGACAGGCCGATTCTTCACCACAGAGCCACCTGGGGACATAAGATCACTCTTCCCATTTACAGATGAAACAGCGGAGACTCAGAGATGTAGAATAAGTTTGCCACAATCCTCGCTAGTTGTGGTAGGGCCACGATCTCATCTTCGGCATTCCAAAGCCCACTCTAGTTGCCCCAGTCGTAAGTCAGTGCTACACAGTAAGGGAATCCTTGAGTGTCCCTGTACAGAGGGCAAGACCAAGGGAACCGCTGAGTGGCTCTTCACCAGATGTGATGTCTCAAACACATCACTTAATGACTTTGGAATTTCGTTTATTCCGCTACAAAACAAGTGTGTTGAAGCAGCTGCTTTCTAAAACCGCTCAGTGCCTTCCCATCGCTCTGAGGGCAAGCCCACCACGTCCTATTTGCCTTGCCCCTCCTCCCTGACATGTCACTCCCACCCATCACACTCTAGCTCTCAGGGACCTCCCTCCCTGAGTCCCTCCAGAGGATGATGTCATCCCCACCTTAGTGTCCCAGGGCACCCTGCTCCTGAGCCTTGACTTCGGTCCTTCTCTCAACGCCATCTCACTGCCTGGGTAAATCCTGTTTATCCTTCAGGCATCAGCTTCTCCATCTCTTCCTCGGAGAAGTCTGCCCTGACCACGAGACCGAGGAAGATGATTCTCCTCTCCACCCCGCTCAAGACCTAGCCTCCAGTTCTCAAGACCACCAGTCCAGTCCACCTGCTTCCAAAACGCTATCCTCATCAGGGACTATCTAGTCAATGAAAACTGTCAGCTTTTAGAAGTGCATCCTCGTACTCCTCCACTCCCACCCAATGTGCCAGTATGTAGAAATACTATGGATCAAATACTGGGATCAGTCAAAATGTCCATCCAAAGGCAATTTTTGAAAATCAATGATTTGGTCTTTAAAAAAAAAACAAAGCAGGTCTGAATGTGCTGATGTGGAAAGACGTCTATGAAATAGGGTTGTATTTTAAAATACATGTCGTAGAAGAATATCTGTGATGTGATCCCATGTTTTTTAAATGAAAAATATTTATGCATCTATATGGACAGAAAACACTCCTAGAATGGAAGTGGGACTAGGAAGTGAGGGTTTGTTTTTTTTTAAGTACACCTTCTTATACTGTTTGGTTGTTTTTTTTTTTTTACTGTAAGTTTTATGATTAAGTTTTTAAATAAAGAGGGAAAATCACTCAAGAGCAGCAGGGACCTTCCAAGTACTGGAGGGGGTACACATCCTAGTTTCCTGCATGACTGGCCTAGGTGCCTTTCCCAAATTGTCCATCCAAAAGGTCGCCAATGTCCTAGACATCTCTTTATCTTTCCCCCACTTCCTGTATGACTTGTCAACTCTCAAGAACCCAGTTCTTACTAATTCTACTTTCAATTCCAGTGCAAACGTTTTCCATTCAACTTAAATAATGCAAGCAGTTACAGATCACCTCCTGTGCAAAGCCTTAGACTAAGCATGTTGGGGAGGAAAAGTGGTGGTGACAATGACCTTGACTTCCATCCATCCATCCATCCATCCATTCATCCAGTGCAGACAACAGGTCCTGGGTGAGCAACGCATATAAGACAGACATGACCTGTACTGTCTCACATTTTACAAGCCAGTGGTCTTAACCATCCTCCCCTGCCCTAGCTCCAGAGTGAAGAAGGTCACTCCAGCACTAACCTAAAGGATGGCAGGAAGGATACCATGGTGGCTAGCAGGTATCTGAGCCACTTTTTCCTCTTCCAGGCACTCTCCCAACCCCCCAGAGTGGAGAATAGCCTTCTTCTGGTTCCTCTGATGTGAATCTTGGTTCCCAGCTGCAGTTCCAGAAAGTTCTCCACAGATGGGGAAACCATCCAGAATAGCAAGTGAAATGAAAATTAGTATAGTGTTAGCAACAATAATAACAAGGAAAAATAATAGCCGTCTTTTAGTGAGGATATCTTATGTGCTATACATTTTAACTGATTATTCTCACCTTAGGTATTATCACCCCATTTTCCAGATGAAAAAGTAAAACCTCTGAAACACTAGCTTGAGGTCTTGCAAGTGGAAAATGGGGGTTTCAATCCAGGTGACTGATGTCAGTGGCTGCTTCCAGTCCCGTGGAGACAGCATCGAAGCTGTTCACACAAAAGGCAAACATCTCTGACCCCACCTGCTCTGTGTCCCCGTCAGCACACAGGCAGAACAAGACCGTAAGGACAGAGGTGTTAGCACAGACATCCAAGACAAGTAGATGGAATTACAACGTGACTCTATGTCTCTTATTATTTGAAACAAAACCATAACTTAGAGAAAAATAAGCTTTGCGAATAAGAGATAACTTTAGCCTTCCAAACCAGGAATCTCCCGCTTCTATAACAGACTGCTTGGTTTAATGAGGCACACACAACTGTGAGGCTGGTTAAGCAGTGGGTAGCGAGGTAGTGAGGCTTGATTTAATTTCTCCATGATTCAGACTTGTCCAGACATGTGTCCTCAAACTGCATTTGAGGGCAGCGAGGGTAAATAGTCCCCAGACCAGAAGATGTTCCCTCGGTCACCTCCCACTCGCCCTGTCTGCTGACCTCCGGAGGAAATTCAGCCCTGCAGTTAACATCTGTGGTCCCAGCAGCCAGGCTGGAGTAAAAGGTACTTAACCGCCCAGCTCGTTTTGCAAGGTTAGAAAGAATCAATAGGAGATGTGTTTAATGTGGTATCATCTCAGGTCTCATCGCACTTTTAAAACTGAAATATCCACAGTGGTGTATATCACCCAAGTCTCACGGTAGAGAATGGGCTTAGTGTGGTCTAAGATAGATATCACGGCTTTATTACATACATGAAAAAAAAAAAAACAACCAACCTCTGGAGAGTCCTCTGGAATTTCACTCTTGGATATTTTTCTCTCTGCGATCCCCCCGCCTCCTTTCCCTTTCAAATGCTCATCCTTTCTCTCTCCTCCCCTGCATCCTCTCCTTCTCTCGCTTCTTTCTTTGTTCCTTCTTTCATCCTTTCCTTTAATTTCAGCTGTCTGATCATCTCCCGTGGAAGGTCGCCAGGGCCTCAGCAAACCGCCAAAGAAGCTGGGTGATTTCCCCTCCGGTTCCCGTGGGCACACATGTCGACTGTGAAATCCAGACTCGGAAACTCTCTCAAGGTGGGCGGCGCTGGTTGGAACCCATCCGCTTAGCAAAGCAGACATTTCCATAAGCTTCAGTGCAGTTATTTTGAAAGAGAAACCTGTCTAGACAGAACATAATTAAACATAGCATCTTGTTCTTTTGTTAAGCAGACCACAAGATAAAATTCTTTGTTGACTCTAGTACATAATATAGAATACCATTGGAAAATCAGAGACTGGAAGGCCAAAGTTATAACACGGGTTTGTGGGGCGGTGGTGGTGCTGGTTAATTTCTTAATGAAGCTTGTAGGGGAAACCACCGTCTATCACAGAATGGAGTGTCAAAAAAGATGAAAGAAACCAAATCTCAGTTCAAGGCTCTAGCAGCATTTGTACAAGCAGCCTTAAGGACATTCACCTCTCTAAGAACTTGCCTGTAGAATTCTTAGTATTTTGGTTTAGAAGTAACTCTACAGTATCATCTGGTCCTCTCCCTCAGAGTGACTGCTGACACAGAGCCTCAATCGTCTGGCTTGAAAACTTACTGATAATTGCCATTGTTGAAATTTTCAAACCAAGTGGTTGAACTGGGAATAAAACAACTGTATTGGTTTGCTGCAGGCTACTGTAACAAGCACTGCTCAGGGGGAGCTCAAATAACAGAAATGTACTGTCTTGAAGTTCTGGAGGCCAGAAATCTGAGGTCAAGGCATCATCAGAGGGCTAAAAAGGAGAACCTCTCCCAGTTGCTGGCAGTTTGGAGCTTTCCTTGCCTCGCAGATGACAAGCCTCCTGTGTCTTCACATTGTTTTCTCTCTGGGTTCTCTGTGTGTCCAAATGTTTATCTTTTTTTAAAAGTTCACCAGTTATATTGAATCAGGGGCTGCCCTAATGACCTCATCCTAACTTGATCATCTGCAAGGACCCTGTGGCCAAGAAAGGTCACATCACATCTAGTGAGTCCTAGAAACCAAGGACTAGGGCTTCAGTGTCCTCTGTAGGGGAAGGGGAGGGAGCAATGCAGCCTATAACAGTAGCCACGTGTCTGCACACCCACATGTTCACCACCCCTTATCCTACTTTGAGCCGAAAATGCTGTGTGTCCACTTAGCTATTCTCACTAAGTTCTATTTAATAGTGTCTTGGCTTCCCTGGTGGCTCGGAGGTTCAAGCGTCTGCCTGCAATGCAGGAGACCTGGGTTCGATCCCTGGGTCGGGAAGATCCCCTGGAGAAGGAAATGGCAACCCACTCCAGTATTCTTGCCTGGAGAATCCCATGGATGGAGGAGCCTGGTGGGCTACAGTCCACGGGGTCGCAAAGAGTCAGACACAACTGAGGGACTTCACTTTCTTTAACTACCCTGGAACTGAGAAGCTTCCATGCCAAAAAGGAATACAATTCCTTCCTTTGACCACCTGGAGAATGAACCTTCTCCAAGGCACAGGACAAAGGTGAGAGCCAGGCCATATGGAACAATCTGAGATCCCAGCCCATTCAAAACAGATGTCTCTCATCATGGAACAAGGGTGTGGGTTGTGGCCTAGCCACTGTCCTTCCTTTGGAAATTCACCAAAAGCTGGGGGTGAAACCTGACCCGCCTGAACTCTTGTAGTAAAGCAGTGCTTTGTCTTTCACATAAGTGGTAGAATAGCTCACTGTACCATGAAATGGATAATCTAGAGGTCAAATTGAATCTAGTGTAAATTATGACAATGTAAAATCCAACATGACATATCCTGGCCTTGGTCATCCTACTAGTACCAAGGTCAGTGAAGGCTTCTTTCTCTAATTTTCATCCACAGGTTTGTAGCATTAAATATGCAAAAAAGAAAGGTATTTTTTAAATTGCCTTTAACCTAAGGTCCTCATGATTTAAATATAAATCCCAGTGTCCACGTCAAAAATGTAGTGAACATATAAATGTAAAAATATCAAATAAAAGGGGCAGATCCTGTGACCATAGGACCAAAAAGTAACAGTACGTTTCCCTTCATCATTCTGCCATCCTGACCACCACTTGGAAAATCGTGCTTCTAAAATAATTCATGTTGATGTGTGGCAGAAACCAGCACAACACTGTAAAGCAACTACCCTTCAATTAAAAAATTAGAATGTATATAGCATTGGAGAAGGAAATGGCAACCCACTCCACTCTTCTTGCCTGGAGAATCCCAGGGACGGGGGAGCCTGGTGGGCTTCCGTCTGTGGGGTCGCACAGAGTCGGACACGACTGAAGCGACTTAGCAGCAGCAGCAGCAATAAAAGGTTAGAGCTTCCTCGGTTTGATTAACCTAATTAAGGAGGCTATTTGAAGCCAGTGCTGATGACACTCAATCTTATTACTTTATTTTAAAATGAGAAATGCAAATAAATGTTCCCTATTTAATACCTGGATGAGCCCACCAGAGTGTCTTAGATCTGAGAGATAAGAACTTTTTACAGAAGAAAATCTAAACTAAAGCATGAGTGAAGAGTTGAAAGATGGGAACTACATGCCTGTACAAAGAAGAATACTTTTCCTCTCTTGCCTTTCCTGTGAATTCCTTTTTCCATAATAAAGGACAGAGAATTTAACACTTAATTTAAGGTTTTTTGTCAGTAGAGAACTTAACAGCCTTTGAAATTACGAAGGAGATTCTGACTCGGCCTTTAACATCCATTCTAGTTGCCTGTGGTGGGCACTCTGAGGATGTGAGTATAAGTGATTATTATCCATCTCCTATCATAGACACATAAAAATAGTACCAAATCCCACTGAAACACTTGCACACAATTCATTCTCTGTAGTATGGCCTTTGTGAAAACCTTGGTAAAATTCTAAATTTTGTTCAAGCTCAAATAATCCACATAAATCGGTATGCAGATAGCAGGGACCTGGTGTCACGTTGATAAAGTATGTCAGCAGGGACATCTGTCCTTCTCTCTCTCCAGTCCCACTCCACCGTAAATTGTCCTTTAACTTAGACTCACCCGATAATTCAGGGCCTTCCTTCTTTGAGGTTTCATCCTGGTTTGCTCTCAAACATGCTCATGTCTACTGTTGATTTCTGTCTTAGAAACCTAGTCGTCCATGCCCTCCACCCTGAATTATTCAGATTCACTGAGGACAGCAAAGAAGAGGAATTGAACATGCTGATGTCCTAAAGGCTACAGTTTGAAACAGGTTCTGCCATAAACTCATTATATGATTTGGATAAAGACCTTAGTCTCCTCATCTGTAAGACAGAAGAATTATGACCATCACCACAGTATGGTTGTGAGAATTCAAGGGTCTAGTGAACCTGGCACGTGTTAAATGCTTGGGAAATGTTAGTTATTATCACCATCACTAGTACTAATTGCTGTCAACGCTTTATCATTTAGATGTCTAATATACATTGTTTCTTTACAATCATATGACAAATGTATTTCTCTATCTGCAACAAATGAGGCATTAGAATTCATTTGGTTTACTATTCTCATCGCCCACATGTCACGTCAGTCTAACCTCTTCTTCTGTCTCTTGCTTCCACTTTCAAGGCCCCTTCTGGTTACATTGGACCCTCCAGGATAACCCAGCATAATCTTCCCATCAAGTTCAGCTGATCAGCAACTTGAATTCCACCTGCAGCCTTCATCCTCCATTTCCACATAAGGTAACACACTCACAGGTTCTGGGGATAGGATGTGGACATCTTTGGGGAAGCCATTACTTTACCAGACACAAATTTACAGGGACTTTAAGTATTTCTACAACTTTTCTGCCATAAAGCTTTTATTTTTTTTACTCAAAATAGAGAATGTTCATTTTAAAGGGATGTTAATGCTTATACAGCAAATGAGTTTAACTGTTTGCATTGAATGCCTTCATCAGCTCTGGAATTAGGGGAACGTCTATAGAACTCCCATTTCACAGATGAACACCTGGGGCTGGAATTGGATTCTGATGTCCTGTTCCCACTGAACTGGTTTCTCTTTATCCCTTTCTGCCTTCATAAAGGCCCTTAGAAGTACTGCTCCTAATTCTACAGAATGGGCCAATCTGCAGCATGGCCTGGGTTGGCAAAACATGTACATTTCAGGCAAAAATCAATAAAAAAGACCAATACTTCAGGGTATAAAAAGAGTTTGATCAGAATTCAGAATATTTAATAAAAATTCTGTCATGTATACAAAACTGCTTTGGATTTCTCCCCATATCTTATTCTGATAAATGTGAAAACTGAGTAATTGAGATGATTTTTCAATAAAATGTGAAAGATATAGAAAAGCTGCATGAAGGAATAACTAGGGAAAAAAATTTCATCGTTGTCTACAATTTCCTGAGAAGAAGGATGGAAGACTTTTTCTTTTTTTCTCCTAGTTCTTATATTGATATTAAAACAGTGGGGAAAAAAAACAGAAAAATAAGCCTACAAACTAATCTCCCTTATGATTATTGATGACAAATTCTAAATGAAATATTAGCAATTTAATTTGGAAATGTATTCTAAAAATATTACACTGTGATCAAGAAGAATTTATTCTAAGTATGCAAGAATTATTTACTTCAGAAATCCCAAATGACTTACTGCATTCGATCAAAAGAGAAGTCACAGAGTATTAACTCTTTAAAATTCAAAGTGTATTTGATAAACTGTTGTTGTTTAGTTGCTTAGCCATGTCCAACGCTTTTGTGATCCCATAGACTGTAGCCTGCCAGACTCCTCTGTCCATGGGATTTTCCAGGCAAGAATACTGGAGTGGGTGGCATTTCCTTCTCCAGGGGATCTTCCTGACACAGGGATCAAACCCATGTCTCCTGCAATGAACTCAGGTTCTTTACCACTGAGTAACCTGGGAAGCCATATTTGATAATATTCAACATCTAATGTTGATTTTATCAGCCTTCTAGTAAACCAGAAGTAGATACCAATATTCCTTACCGTGATAAAGACCACTGGTCCTCACTTTAGGCCAGCCATCATTAACGCTGAGATGCCCACATTAATGTTTGGAAAAGATGTGAAACCTACTACTGCCACTGGCTTTCCAAAATTGTTCTGAAAGTTCTAGCCTTGCAAAAAGTCTTTAAAAGACAAATGATGATCTATAAAGACTGTGAAGGAAGAGGCAAGTTATTAGAAGTAGCAGTAAAGAAAATAACAAAATTTAACTGAAAGATATAAAAAGAACTGAATAAAACAAGGGACAAGCCATATTCTGGGATAAAAGCATAAAGAGGAAAACTCACCTTCCCCTGTCCCCAATAATTAATAGATATAATTAATTTTTTAAATCCCAGTAGGATTTTTGAAAACATGGCAGTGAAAAGTGAGAGTACAACTGGGAGAATTAAATACTTTGTAATTGAACACGTAATTGAATAATAAGAAACTTAAGACTGACTTTAGAAAATACATGAAATTCATGAATGTATAGTATAATCATTTGTAGAAGCATAAATATTATACTATAAAATAGTAAAAATGACAGAAACAAAAACAGTCTGGAAGTATAGAGTATTAGGTATAGAAATTATAAAGTCATTAAGAGACTTCAAGTCAGGCATTGAGGAACATGTAAAAAAATATTACACCACTAGATCATATTCACATGTTTAGAATGATCCCAAACCTGTAAACATATACTCCAAACATGTACAGATAAACTATATATATTTTTATGCTGCCCCCCCCAAATTTTAAAATATCCATTAAAGAAAAAAAACTGAAAGATAATGTCTACTAAAATTGTAACATGGGTATAAGCATTCTCTCTAGATAATATGCTTTTCTTTTCTCTTTCTTTTAATTTATTTATATTTTTAAACTTTTTATTTTATATTGGAGTATAGCTGATCAACAATGTTTTGACAGTTTCAGGTGGACAGCAAAGGGACTCGGTCATACATATATATGTAAATATTATTTTCTTCTTCATGCTTTACTTTCCAACATTTTCTGGAAGAAATACACTATAGAAAAGACATAATATACTCATATCACTTTGCATAATGTTTTGTGGCAATACTTGTTCTTTTTTAAATCACAGAAATCTCTGAAAATCTTATATTTTCAGCACTCACCCCCCAAACTGCATTATATAAATAAACACCAATTTTTGCATAAAGTTAAAGGTCTTATAGCCCCATTGACACATATTCTAGACTCTAAGCAAAGAACAAACTGTGCAAACATCAAACCAATTCTTCACGCATTATCTTCATTCGTTGCTGTTGTTCAGTGGCCAAGTCATGTCCAACTCTTTACAGTCCCATGGACCACAGCAATCCTTCACCATCTCCTGGAGTTTGCCCAAGTTCATGTCTACTGAATCGGTGATGCAGCCAACCATCTCATCCTCTGTCGCCCTCTTCTCCTTCTGCCTTCAATCTTTCCCAGCATCAGGGTCTTTTCCAATGAGTCAGCTCTTCACATCAGGTGGCCAAAGTACTGGAGCTTCAGCGTCAGCATCAGTCCTTCCAAAGAGTATGCAGTGTTGATTTCCTTTATGATTGACTGTTTTTATCTCCTTGCCTTTCAAGGGAAGCTCAAGAATCGTCTCTAGCACCACAGTTCAAAAGCACCAATACTTCGGCTCCCGGCCTTCTTTATTGTCCAGCTCTCACATGTGTATGTGGCTACTGGAAAGACCATAACCTTGACGATATGGACCTTTGTCGGCAAAGTGATGACTTTGCTTTTTAACAAACTGTCTAGGTTTGTCATAGCTCTCCTGACAGGAAGCAAGCGTCTTCTACTTTCATGACTACAGTCACCATCGCAGTGATTTTAGAGCCCAAGAGGAAGAAATCTGTCACTGCTTCCACCTTTTCCCCTTCTATTTGCCATGAAGTCATGGGACAAGATGCCATGATCTTAGTTTTTTTAGTATTGAGTTTTAAGCCAGCTTTTTCACTCTTCTCCACCCTCATGAAGGGGCTCTTTAGCTCCTCTTTGCTTTCTGCCACTATAGATCCTCACCAGAACTTCATAATATTACAGATGCTACTTTTGTCATTTTGAAGATGAATAAATTGAGTAACAGGGCTTCCCGGGTGGCTCCACAGTAATGAATCTGTCTGCAATTCAGGAGACACAAGTTTAATCCCTGGGATGGGAAGATCCCCTGGAGAAGGAAATGGAAACCCATTCCAGCATTCTTACCTGGAAAACCTATGGACAGAGGAGCCTGGTGGCCTACAGGCCATGGAGTCACAAAGAGTCAGACACAACTTATCAACCAGACAACAGCAACAACCGGAGGGACAGGAAGTTAAGAATACACAGCCAACGGGGACAGCACAAGTGCTGAGGCTTCATGCCCTAGCACTGAGCGTTCTGTGCTAGAGCACAGCTTGACTTCTTAACTGCAGAATAGGGTGTTGTCAAATAAACAGAACCTGAGCTTGAGCCCTGATAGACCCCCGAAACTTTGGAAACCCCCCCAACTTCACCATGACGTGGTTTGCTCATCTTTAAAGCAGAGATAATAATACTTGCCCTGAATATGCCCTTGAGTTGTTATGGAGATGAAATGTTGAGGAAAACAATTGCAAACAGAATTTATCTTTATTGTTATTAATACATAGACATTGCTATTACGAATCTATTAAAACTCTAGCCGGCTCTGGGATAAGTGCTGATGGAATGCAGGCTCTGGGGGGGAGGGTCGGGGGAGACAAAGCTTGTTACTTAGTGGCAATTAAAATGTACCATTCTTTGTTGGAAAAGTGTGTCTCTGAGTAATTAGCAGTCTGTTGTGCACTGGACAATGGTTTGTTGGCAGAATTCCCTCACATCAGTTGCAGGTGCCATCCTGTAAAGTGAATCAACAAAATGGGGAGTTCCCTGCTTTAAATTTTTTTTTCATTTTCACAAGTATCTGTCTAATTTAATGCTGTGACAATATTAATGATTAAAATGTTAAGCAAGTTTCAAGATCTTTCCACTGAATTCTTCACAGACTTGCTGAAGACTAAAGAACAATCAAGGAATGGTAAGAGATTCCTGCAACCATTTTTACAGTCCGAGGTCATTCACTTGCCTTGAAACACAGCACTGTGACTTACTTAGGGCTGGTCCTCCATAAACAGGAGCTGAGCCTAAGTGTGCAAGTGAGATGTTGAGTTGGTGCTGAATACAGGTTCTGACAGTAAAAAGGTGGATGCCATTTCATCTCGATGAGACTCAGTTTCCTCATCTGTAATCTGGATAACATGATACCTGTTTCAATGTGAAAAATCCTTTAAACTGCAATGGACCATGAAGAACACGGAAGGAAACCTTCTTTAGAGCATTTGGGACTTGCCTGAGTCAGTTCCTTCTGACGTCTTCTTTAACATAGAGCATGGGTGACATCACCTGATGGACTTAACAGTTGGTCCCTAAAACTGAACTGAAACTCATTACTGACACTTTTATTTGGTTTTCCCTGATGATTGCATTTACCTACTTAGCTACTCCTTGTTCACGATTCACCAGGGTATGGCTCATTTGGATTGATCATTTATTTTATTTCTTATGCACCCAGCAGAACGGTAGTTAAAGTTCAAAACTTACATGATGGTTCTTCCATCCTTAGTCGTAACCCTTCTACCGTTGCTCGAGATTGATAGTTATAGAGCCCATAAGTGTAAGATCACTCCAGGCTGCTCTTCTAACCTCTAAATGGAGTCAGTCCTGAGGGATGGATAGAATTTCACTGCATTTTCCCATTTCATTTGTATAATGAAATCATTGCTTGGCCTTCATTCTGTACTTTTGCCCTTTCTGGTCTTGAGGTGGACCATTCAGTAACCCCTTCCAATGTTTCTAGGAAAACTAGGAATTTTAAATGGACTCTCATCAAATCTTCAGAACTTGGTTTTTCCCCTAAATACAACATATCAAAAATCCCCCCACAGCATTATGCATTTGCTGTTTGCTTGTATTTATATGCACATAGAAGTAAGTGGATGTATAAATCTGTAACGTGTGAAGTTGTGTGCATGTTCTAAGTCACTCAGTCGTGTCCAACTCTTTGTTAACCCATGGACTACTCTATTCATAGGATTCTCCAGGCAAGAATATTGAAGTGGGTTGCCAATTTTTTCTCCAGGGGTTCTTCCCAACCCAGGGATTGAACTTGTGTCTCTTATATCTCCTGCATTAGAAGGTGGGTTCTTTACTATCTGAGCCACGAGGCAACATTCAAATCATCACCTGAAAATGAATCACTTATTGTCACTAAACGGGTCACATTACCGTAGTGTGATCACACTTATGTTACAGAACACCAGAATTTCAGCCTTCCCTGGAATCAACTGAAGCCCTTGTTAAAACAGATACTAGCAAACCTCACCCCAGAGTTATTGAGTCAGACTCTAGAGATGAGGGTCAGAAGTGGCATTCTTCAAAAGCATTGAGAAGGCATTGTGATGGAGAAGTGACTCAGCCTGGTTCCTGAATGACACCTCCATTTCTGACTCTCCTATGAGAATCTAACATTTCTCCTGGAGAGTCCTTAAAGAGAACAAGCTCCCAAACAGATTTTGTTAACATAGTTCCAGGTGGCAGCTGAAAAATGCAACCTGACTTGGTATCCCACCCTTGTAGTTGGAACCTACAAGATCTCAGGCAGGCTGGGATCTTCTTTATGATGGAACAAAATGGTAGGTTTTTTAGGCAGCTCTGTTTACCATCTGCTTTGTACCCTCCTCTTCCCCTACGAAGCCTTATCTGACAACTTTTACTGACATCACATTTCATGAAATTCAATGAGGTTCTTCCGTTTGAGATATCTTTGACGATCTTAGAAATGACGGTCTAATATCACAAAGATGCCGAGATGACTAGAAAGCTCCCACATAGTCTACAAGTATTGGCTGGCTCTCCACCTTCCTCTGTTGCTCTCCTTCATCTATCAACCCTTTGGAAGAAGAATATAGACATTCACAGGAGTGAAGAAGGCAATGCATTTTTTTCTGAATTTACCCAGAAAAAAATGAGAGACCTCCATCAAAACAGTCATTCATTATTCTTTATTCTCCTCTTTTTAAAAATTTTAGTGTGAGAAGTAATTTAAGCAGTCATACACAATTGCACTCTCTGCAGTCCACTGAGTTCATGCTATAATTCATAACCATTACCTCACCAGCCCAAGACTTTTCATTAGAATGGCGACATTATCTTACTGACCCATCACTTCCTTTCCTCAAGAGTGACTTGCCATGTGACCTTGGGTGAGTAACTTTGACTATCTGTGGCCAGGAGCGCCTATCGACCCCAGTGGAAGGAGATTAATGACTTATTGCCAGTGAGGATTTGGGGGCTCGTAAAAGGAATACACATTTCACTCAAGTAACAAATAATCCCTGATAAAAGTGATGACCACTGTGTTTTAAAATAAAATTGAGATACCATTTAATGCCTGTAGAGGCATATCTCTAAGATATGCATAGATAAAAATGAAGTCATCAAACTGCCTGACTTCAGACGGATCCAACCCTAACCAGTGAGACAAACTTAAGTCCAGGAAAAAGGAATTTGTTTCTGAGTTTGAACTTCATTTCAGTGGGCATGGAAAGGAAGAGCTAATAACACTCTTTTCTCCCTTAAACTAAATCAATAGAATCTCTTGTATAAGGAATAAAAATTAGAATAGCTCTAGGAAGCACACACATGTTGGTGTTATTCTGTGGGGAACACAACACACATACTCACACCCCATGTATTTTTACACACATCTGCACACTTACAAATTTGGCACCATGATGGCTCAACAAATGTTTCCGAATCATCCACAAAAAAATTTTGATTTTGGTACCAGCAAATTCATAAGAAAATGAAGTCATATAGCCAGCTATTTTCAACTAGCACTTGCAACTGAGTATACTATTTCTCTTTAAGTACTAGATGCTCTAATTCAAAAGAAAAGTTTAAAGATCCAATAGATTTTTCTTTTCCATTTTAAGACAGATATTTGGTTGCTGAAGGATGCTTTTTAGTTTCATTCTTTTTCTTTATTTATCAATACACTTAGAGACCTAATTCATGCTTCAATGAGAAAATCTACACCCGTGATCTGCAGATATAAGTAGTGGTCAGATAAAACAGGTTAAGAGAGTAGCCTTCACAACTGGTTATTTATGGAATAAATAGAGGTAAAGTTTTGGAAATCAATTTGTTGGTTTGTAACCAAAATCCCACCAATGTTAAATATTGGCCAAGAAGAAGGAGATTGTTGAATAAATTATAGAATGTTCGCTTGATAGAAATACCACAGTGATAATTAAGAAGCCTGGTTACCAATTACAAAGATGCTCATAGCACCATGTTAAATGAAAAAGTCAACAGATAAATCAATAGATCAGAAGAGAAAAATTTGAAATAAATTTCCACATTTATGGAAAAATAGTTTGAGGCAAAGATGACATTTCTGATTAATGAAGAAACGGGTGTTTTCTTATAGTGTTGAGACAACTAAGTTGCTACCTGAAAAAGTGTAATCCTCCTTAATATGTATACCAATATAAAAGCCCAGAAGAATGATAGAAAGTTATACCATAAAAGCAGTAGGACAAAGCATAGAAAAATATTATATTCTTAAAATTAAAAAGTCTTTCCAACTATACCATTAAACCTGAAAGACAATAAAAAATTGATCAATCCAACTGTGTAAAAGCAGGCTTTTATATGCTCCTCTCCCCTGAATAAACATCATTAACAAAGTCGAAAGACAATATATAGAGAAAATATTTACAACTCTTAATGTAAAGATTTAATTAATATATAAAGAGTCCTTTAAAATCAACATTAAAAACCCTTTTGAAAATGGGCGGATGTTAGCAAAAAATTATAGAAAATAAATGTGATGGCTTTTAATCATGGACAAAGTTTCTCAAGTTCATTTATACTGATAGACAGAGAAGCTAAAACTTCAAGAAGGTACTATATTTTACCTGTCGGGTTAACAAAGACCAAACACTTGATGACACAGCACACTATGGGATAATGAACACTGTCATTCATTGCTAGTTGGTGTATTAGTTGGTAAACCTCTTGGAAGTCAGTCAAAATACAGACAGCACATACTGTTTGACCCAGCAATTCCATTCCCATGAATTTCTCATGAAGATGACGTTTTAAAGTTTCTATACTCTAATTCAAGAAAGGAAAAGATGACTGTTCTTTGGCCATAGTCCCAAGACATAAACAATTCACTACAACTTTTTTTCAAAGTCATTCCAATCCATCAGTGAAAATGAGATTTACTAACTGCACTTCTTAAAGGCACATGCCATTGCCAAGATTCTGAAACTGAAGGTCAACCAATCTTTAAACATTCTTTCTTCTGAAATTCTGTCAATCCCTGGACTCAATGCTTCCCAGACCCTATATAAGACCAGCTTTTGCATTATTTTGATACAACTATATCCCACAGCTACTCTTTTCCCTTGTATAGCAAGAAAGAGTTTTTTTTGTAGGAACTGAATAGTGGCCTTTACTTTCAAACCAAATACACATATGAGAAGCAACATGTGTGTAAGGATGTTCATTAAAGTATTCATCAAATATTGTTTAATAGAGAAAAATTACAAACAATAAAAATAATCTGAAAGGTCCAGTAAATTAGAAAACCAGAGGTGGATATCAGATGTCTCCTTGAAAGGGAATTAGTTGTCATGGGGCAAAGGAAGGAAAAAGAGATGTATATATTTTATTTACTAACTTTTAATGTTTTTTTCTTAAATATTGCTTAGGATTTCAAACAGTATGTGCCATATGATAAAAAGCATATGAGTTGGTAGCAAAATAATAATAGCTGCCATTTCTAAATAGCTAGGCGATAGTTTTTGAAGGGTCCTTTCCCAAAAGTATTTCATAATTTTGTGACATAACATTTTAAATTAAAATATTTTTAAATGTTATACAAAAATACAACAAACACAATTACTCCTTTGCAGGTTGGCATATAACAAACTGTGGAGTGACATAAAGAGAATCTTGCTTATTAAGAGCAATAACCTAAATGCAAAAGAAAGGACGCGCCCAAGAAGCCCGAGCACAACTGACAGAACAAGACCTTCCTATGATATCAAGAGGCTTCAAGCAAAAGCCCAAAGTTCAGCAGAAACCTGGACCTCCAGAACTCAGACCAGGAGCTTCTCCCAACAACTCCCAGTGCCCCACTAGTGATGCAGTGTAACCAAGAAGCAACATAGATGCAGGTTTTGTCTACATTCTAAAGTAGACCTAAAAAGAGGCGAGAAACACTTCAAATTTTACATTCCCCCCATGCACTAATACAAGGAAGGACTCAGCAGTATCAACTTAGAGAAGATAATATTTGCTTACACCACAGCACCCATCAGAAATACTTCTCCGTCTCTAATGTCAGATGGCTGAACCATAAAGTTCACCAAAAAACAGCTTCTAATCTCCTTTCCTTTAGACAGCATGATCTTGGAATTCAGAGTGTTTTTCTTTCACCAGATCACTCTCTAAAGGGAGAAAAAAGTGGAATGAATTGAGTAATGTAATGAAAAAATATAAAATAAATTCAGTTTAGAAGAAAAACTCAAGGTCATTGAGGCTAGGAAAATTATAACTTCATCAGCCTAGTCTTGACAAATCACACTGAAGTATTGCTTGGATTCTCATCAGTAATCTTGTTGATCTCAATTAATTTGAATTAAATCCATCCTCTCCCACTCCTCATGTCAGCAGTTTGGTATTCTTCTTACACTCTACACTCTAGGGCTTCCCTGGTGGCTCAGACTGCAAAGCTTCTGCCTGCAGTGCAGGAGACCTGGGTTCGATCCCTGGGTTGGAAAGATCCCCTGAAGAAGGGAATGGTTACCCACTCCAGTATTCTTGCCTAAAGAATTCCACGGACAGAGGAGCCTGGTGGGCTACAGTACATAGGGTCACAAAGAGTTGGACATAAGTGAGTTCACTTAGCACCCATCTGTCTAAAATGAACTGTTGATCTTCAGGTATTCTGTGCAGATTCCGGCAAACACAGTGATGTACTCTGGGTGAGCCCCTCTCTAACAGAAGCCCTTCTGCCCCCAGGTTACTCTATCCTGACTGCCCCCAGGTTACTGCCCCGGCAGGGGAAGGCCCAGAACTCACCTTGAAATTAAGGCTACTGCAGCAGGTATTGCAAATACCAGGCAAAGTACCCATTCCTGCCACATGTCACAGGCCAGGTCACTGTGTCCACACAATAGATCGCGCAGAAGGGCAAATGATCCTCAGTACCCATCTGAAAAACCGTTTTTGTTTGTTTGTTTGTTTGTTTTTGGTAATCCTGTTACTAACTCTTCCCAGACTCTAAGTCACATCCTCAATTCCATTTCACACGGCTCCTCCTCTAAAGTCTTTAGTCAGCCGGGCTCTGCTTTGTTCCCACTGCTCCACTGGGGGAGCTAACACACGCCTTTCCACACGCCTGCGTGTGTGCTGTTTCAGTTATGTCTGACTCTTGGTGACTGTACGGACTGTAGCCCACCAGGCTCCTCTGTCCATGGGATTCCCCAGGCAGGAGTACTGGAGTGGGTTGCCATGCCCTCTTACAGGGGATCTTCCCGATCCAGGGACTGAATCCGCACCTGCTGCAGCTCCTGCAGTACAGGCAGATTCTTTACCGCTGAGCCAACGCTGTCCCCAGTCCTCTCGCACTCAGCATCTGGGCCCGTCCAGGTGTACTGCTGGTTTCCTAATGCCCCGTGAAAATCCCCGCTCTGACTAGGTTTCACTCGGCTCCTTTGACACCCACTCTGTTTTGATTTGCAAAGTCCATTTTAACTTTCCTGTCAATGTTACAAAACGGATTTTCAGGAGCATCTGAGTGAGCCCGGAGCACGGGACCCTGGAGGCAGCAGGGCCCGCCTCCCCTTTGATGCCATCCGTGGGTTGATCTAATGGGGCTAGCATCAGTGCAGGAGTGCTAGGGCATCTGTTTATCCCCCCAACACTAGTCATAGGGACTTACAGTGGGGGAAACCCTGGGGCACTGTGGTCTGTTCCCTATTCCTGATGTGTAGGTAGGAAAGTGGATAATGCATATCTGAGGGAGGAAAGGAACAGGCTGAGCTGACTCCATCTTGAAAAAGAAAGAAACTCCATCCTGCACTTTCAGTGAGCTTTGGATTGTGTGCCTGGTAACTATGGGGATAACATACCTATGGCCAAACAGGCCTCCCGAACTGAGAGACACCAGATTCCATACCAAGATTTCCCGTTGCCAAAAAGAATATAATAATCTCCTATGTAGTCAATCACCTTTGTAATCTGTATGGCACCCATTGGTGTAGGCTACTATGTATAACCAGCTGACCCTTCTGGTTATGAATCATGGCTGTAACCTGATTGTATCTCCCTTTAACACTTTCCAGGCTAGGCTTAAGGAATTGGGGGAGGTGGGCTTGAACAGGACACGTAAGGTATATAAGGTTTTCACAGAAGTCGGGCGGGGTCCTTGGCTAAGAGGAGACTCTGCCTCGGGCTCGCGGTGTAATAAGCTGCACTCCACTGTCTGCGTTGTCCTGCTGAGTGAGTTTGTTTCCTGGAATGCGTGGCTACCACACACCAACGACGGAAATATGGAATCTAGAAAAATGGTACAGATGGACCTTTGGGCAGGGGACAACAGAGACGCAGACATAGAGCATGTATAGACACGGAGGAGGAAGGCGGGGGGATGAAGTGGGATGTGGGGGTTGGCATATGTACACGACCATGTGTAAAACAGGTAGCTAGTGGAAACCTGCCGTGTAGCACAAGGAGCTGAGCTTGGTGCCTGGGACGGGTGAACCAAGAGAGAGGCTGATTCACTCCGTTGTACAGCAGAAACTAGCACAGTGTGGTAAAGCAACTATACCCAAATAAATACATAAATAGTTTTTAAAAGAATGTGGAGATATACTGAACTGTAGGTTTGTTTTTTTTTTTTCAATTTTTCTGTATGTAGTTGTTACCGAGTCCAAGTTCCCTCTGCCCGCTGCACGCGACAGGCCAGTGATTGCGAGAGACAAGGGGTTGAGACAAGGAAGAGACTTGAATCAGGGAGCCAGCTGACCAAGGAGATGGCACGCTAGAGCCTCAAAATAGCCATCTTTTCAGGACCTGGTTGCCAGGCTCTTTTATGGATCAGAGATGAAGATTGGGTTGGGGGGGGGGGCGGGGGAGGTGAGAAAACAAAGTTGAAAGACTATTCAACCCCTGCAAGTGTCTCCTAGAATGGCAAGCCTCAGGCAGAGGGATGTGTTAGTTTCACTTCCCTGTAGTCCTTCACAGGGGGGATGACCAGGTTATCTCCCCGAGGCAGGCCATTATGGACATTTATAAAAACAATAAAGGGTTTAAGTCACAGAAGCAGATCCAGTGTAAATTTAAAATTAACCCCAAAAAATTGAAATAGAAAAAAATCCCAGTTACATAATGATGTCTTGACATTCTAAAACAAACCTTTCTGGTTGCCTTACTTAGGGATAGCCAAGGGCCTAGTCAGGAGTGTGTCTTTGACAGATGAACTAACCAGTCCAAAACCACAACTCCTTTCCCTGGCCCTTACACTCCTGGGGGGAGGTACCGCTTTCCCTTCAGCACCAGGACCAGCTCCAGAGCCCAAAGCCCATGGGAATCATTCCGACCAGCCTATCTAAGCTGTGCACCCACCCTGCTTTGTGTTTCCTCTGTGTGTGTGTTCGTCGCTCACTCATGTCCGACTCTTTGCAACCCCATGGACTGTAGCCCACCAGGCCCCTCTGTTCATGGAACTTTCCAGGCAAGAATAATGGAGTGGGTTGCCATTCCCTGCTCCACAGTATGTTCCCGACCCAAGGCTCGAACCCGCGTCTCCTGCCCTGCAGGCAGATTCTGTACCATCTGAGCCACCAGGGAAGCTTCGCCTTTCCTGGGGAAACCTCAGTAAAGACCAAGGCCTCAGGGCTGCCCCTCCATCGCCATCTTCTGCCTCCACTCTGGGGTCTTTCCCATAAGATCCTGCCTCAAGTCACCATAATATAATAAACTTTGCTTTGTTTCCTGAGCCTCTGCTTGATCTCATCTTGTGGCCATGTCTGAATGATTATTCATAAAAGAATACAGTACACACACACACACACACATACACAAAGTGGAGGATATAGAAAGTGTATGTAAGTTGAAGACAAGATCCCAGCAAAGGCATCTTCTTACAGCTTCGTATTTCCCAACAAAATCCAAATTCCTTGCTGCCTTGACTTCCTTCCCTAGCATTCTGTGAAGGGAGCTTCCAAAACAGCCACCTGTAACATGCTTCATGCCAGGTTCCTTAACCTATGCAAATGCAAATGACATGCAAATGCCACCTCCTCAGAGAAGCCTTCTATGATATGTCGGGTCCTCCTTCCTGGCTGTCCCTTTCATGCTCTCTTCTGCTGCCTGGCATTATTTCTTCACAGCATGTGGACCACTTGATGCCACTCCATCCATGTGTACCAGGTTAAGTGATGTCCTCACACTCACCCCTCCATCCCCACTTGTGATGGGGAGGCTTTGGCTATCCATGGACAGGTGCCCAGCACAGGGCAAGGCGTAACCCAGATGCTCCACACAGGTCCATGGAGTTCCTTAAGTTAATCTGTTTCCTGTTCAGATGAGCTAGAAAGGCCCAGAGAGTTGGCCCGGCCCAGCCTAGATTACTCAGAGAATTGTAATAACATCTTGTTCAAGTCCAGAAATATTTGCTGTAAGTATTGGCTCAGATTTTTTTGTTTTGCTTTGTTTTTCAGAAAATAAATAAAAGTAATAGATGGGGGCTGCTTTTTCCCTCAAGGGAAGCCCAGAAAAGCAACTGTATATTCTATGAAGAACATAAATATTTCTTAGTCATGAATGAGAGATTTTCAAGGAATTCTCAGGAATTCTGAGCTTTGACCTTCCTCTTCCCATGGTGAATTAAAAGCCATAGAGGCTGCTGTAACATAGATTCTACATATGAATCCGAGGGTCATGCTTGTCCCCCTCAAAGCCATCACTGCTCCTGATGCAAAGCTTTCAAAAACCTCACAGTGCAAAGTCAGGCTTGGGTTTAACACACTCTCTCCCCAGATCCCTGGCACAACTGACCTTCTTTCCCTGCTTTCATGCTCTCCTGTGATTTTTCTGTTCTCCTTCAGCTCTTTCTTCATTTCATCATCCCAGTAAACGTATGCAGGCAGTGTTTGGATTCCACTTTTAAGGAATAGGAAAACCGAGTCTCAGAAAGATTCAACTTGCCCCAAATAGGAAAGTTCACCAAGACAGCCTGACCCAAAACCCAGAGCATCTCTTCATTTTGTGTTAAGTTAGTATGATCCCTTTTTGATTTACGTGAGATATAGAATAGAGAGGGCATGTGGGAAAAAAGCGATGGCATACAAAGAGATGGTAAGAGCTTGGACTTTGGAAGAGGTGTTTCATGTGAATTTTTATGAACTATGGAAAGATTACTTAATCATTCTAAGTCTTGACTGTCTGATTCGAAATACGTAGAGAAAATACTATTGTCCTCATAAGACTAAGGCAGGATTAAATGAGGTAATATACAAAAAGTGCTTCCCTGATAGCTCAGTTGGTAAAGAATCTACCTGTAATTCAGGAGACCTTGATTCAATTCCTGGGTCAGGAAGATCCACCAGCAAAGGGATAGACTATCCACTCCAGTATGCCAGGGTGTCCCTTGTGCCTCAGCTGGTAAAGAATCCACCTTCAATGTGGGAGACCTGGGTTCGATCCCTGGGTTGGGAAGATCCCCTGGAGAAGAGAAAGGCGACCCACTCCAGTATTCTGGCCTGGAGAATTCTATTGACTGTATAGTCCATGGGGTCACAAAGAGTCAGACACGATTGAGTAACTTTCACTTTCATGAAAAGTAATGTAGCAGCACTATTCACAATAGCCAAGACACGGAAACAATCTAAATATCCTTCAACATATGAACATATAAAAAAGATGTTTGTATATATATATATATATATATACATACACACACACACACATATATATATATACACAATGGAATATTACCCAACTTCAAAACAGAATGAAACAATGCCAATTGCAGCAACATGGATGGACCTAAAAGTTATCATACTAGGTGAAATAATTGAGACAAAGAAAGACAAATCTTATATGAGATCATTTATTTGTGGAATCTGAAAACTGGTACAAATGAATTTATTTACAAAACAGAAACAGATTCACCGACATAGAAAGCAAACTTATGGTCACCAAAGTGGAGGGGTGGAATAAACTGGAAGTAAGGGATTAACAGATGTGCCCTACTAGATATAAAACAGATAAGCTACAAAGATTCATTATATAGCATAGGGAACTATATTCAATATCATGTAATAAACTATCAGTTCAGTTCAGTAACTCAATTGTGTCTGACTCTTTGCAACCCCATGAACTGCAGCACACCAGGCCTTCCTGTCCATCAGCAACTCCCGGAGTCTACCCAAACCCATGTCCATTGAGTTGGTGATGCCATCCAACCTTCTCATCCTCTGTCATCCCCTTCTCCTCCCACCCTCAATCTTTCCCAACATCAGGGTCTTTTCCAATGAGTCAGCTCTCCACATCAGATGGCCAAAATATTGGAGTTTTAGCTTCAACATCAGTCCTTCCAATGAACACCCAGGAGTGATCTCCTTTAGGATGGACTGGTTGAATCTCCTTGCAGTCCAAGGGACTCTTAAGAGTCTTCTCCAATACCACAGTTCAAAAGCATCAATTCTTTGGCGCTCAGCTTTCTTTATAGTCCAACTCTCACACCCATACATGACCACTGGAAAAACCATAGCCTTGACTAGACGGACCTTTGTTGGCAAAGTAATGTTTCTGCTAGTAATGTTGTCTAGGCTGGTCATAACTTTCCTTCCAAGGAGTAGGGTCTTTTAATTTCATGGGCAGTCACCATCTGCAGTAATTTTGGAGCCCAAAAAAATAAAGTCTGTCACTGTTTCCACTGTTTCCCCATCTATTTCCCATGAAGTGATGGGACCAGATGCCATGATCTTAGTTTTCTGAATGTTGACTTTCAAGTTTTAACTTTTCCACTCTCCTCTTTCACTTTCATCAAGAGACCCTTTAGTTCTTCTTCACTTTCTGTCATAAGTGTGGTGCCATCTGCATATCTGAGGTTGTTGATATTTCTCCCGGCAATCTTGATTCCAGCTTGTGCTTCCTCCAGCCCAGCTTTTTTCATGATGTACTCTGCATATAGGTTAAAAAAGCAGGGTGACAATATACTTGACAAACTCCTTTTCCTATTTGGAACCAGTCTGTTGTTCCATTCCAGTTCTAGCTGTCACTTCCTGACCTGCATACAGGTTTCTCAAGAGGCGGGTCAGGTGGTCTGGTATTTCCATCTCTTTCAGAATGTTCCACAGTTTATTGTGATCCACACAGTCAAAGGCTTTGACATAGTCAATAAAGCAGAAATAGGTGTTTTTCTGGAACTCTCTTGCTTTTTCCATGATCCAGCAGATGTTGACAATTTGATCTCTGCTTCCTCTGCCTTTTCTAAAACCACCTTGAACATCTGGAAGTTCATGGTTCACGTATTGCTGAAGCCTGGCTTGGAGAATTTTGAGCATTACTTTACTAGTGTGTGAGATGAGTACAATTGTGTGATAGTTTGAACATAATGAAATATAATTGAATATATACATATATATTTGCATGACTGAATCACTTTGCTGTATACCTGAAACTAACATAATATTGTGATCAACTGCACTTCAATTTTTATCTTTTATTTTTTTATTTTTATTAGAAAACTGAAATTTACAATGTGTTTATATCAATCACTGAGTACATGGCATTTAAAAACAACATCATTAAAGAAAGATAACAAAAATACAAAGTCTTAAAACCTACAGGATATGGAAAACATTATCCACTGAGGCCTTAAATGTAGTAGACTTTACATAAAAAGGAAAAGCAATGAGTATACAAGTATACAGCCAGTTTAAGAAGTTAGCAAGATAAGCAGAATAATCATAAAGCAAAGAAAGCACCTAATACACACCAGGTATTAATGCAATAAAAATAAAAATTGAGAGGCTCAACAGAGTCAAAGCTGCCTTAAAAAGCTTCTCTTAAAAGGGAAACATCAGGCAACAATAATCAACAAGAAACATCTTGCAAATAAACAATATTCAAAGTGGGAATTATTCATAGAAGCATTAAGAATATAAATAATAGAAACAACTTTATGCCTATACATTTGTACACGTCAATTTTTAAAAAGTGTATTACCCCTGGGTGGAATCAGTAAGTCATAAGTAAATACACTACCTATGAAATGAAGCAGAGAGGAGTGTGTGTACATCTTCAGGTGTGTGTAAGTACGCATAGACCTTGGGTCAGCCTGTGAGCCTCTGTGTGGAGAGGCTCTTAAGATTTAAAGAGGAGGGAACCCTGAGCTGACTTGACCCTGGAGATATAGGCTCCCCTGCAAGTGCCACAATCTTGAATCCTCCCCAAAAGACCAATCCCTATTCACTGACAAGCTGGAAAGCCTAAAAAATCCCACACTCCCTGCATCAGCTGGCAGGGGTGGGGTGTGGGGGTGGGAAGCAGCCTCTGATGGGCAAGGGTGGCCACCTAGGGTACTTCATGAAACAATGACGGTGACTCTGGCAGTAATAATGAGAAACAAAAGTTCTCAATATCTTGGTTTTCTTAAAAATGCTTCTATTTTTTTTTTTCTTTCCAGTGAGTAGAGTTAAAACAGATTGAGCAAGAAAACAAACAGAACTAAAAAGTGTGGCTCGTTCAGCTCCAACTGGGATAAATGATGAATGCATTTTCCCTGTGAGTTTGTTTCCTGTAGGTTTGTTTCAGGCAGTATTTGGTAATCCTTGCTGTGAGCGGTCCTGATTTCTCTGCACCCCTTCTCCAGTTCAGCCATCATACATGTGACTGTGTCTGAAACCGCTGGTCCCTGGATATTGAAGGAAAATCACTAATTCAAAGACAGATTCAGGAGCCCTATCAGGAAATCCAAAGAGCACTGCCATTACTAGGCTTAATTTACCCTGAGGTGACAACGAAAACCTCTTGCTCTGCACGTGTGAAATAACTCAGACACGATGCTACACCTCACGGCATTCAAGATTTTAGTTTCCCCACCAGGGATCGAACCAACCTGCAGCCCTACAGTGGAAGCAGTCTTAACCACTGGGCACCAGGGAAGCCCTAAACATAGGTTTTTAGGTTTTTTTTTTTAATTCTCAGAATACATGCCCTTCCCATCAAATTACCATTTAGAGAGATTGTATTTTTTTATTCTAAATAAATAAAATAAGAAACACTTCAATTTATGCTTTTAATAAGTCCATCTCCATTGGAGAGAACTATTACTCTTGGTGGAAATTTCCCACAATGTCACTGGTGTTTTAGGGTGTGCTATCAAAAGTCACCCATATGGTCTGCAAAGATTTACAAATATTTAAGGTTTTGTAAGCACTGTGATTTCTTTAAAAGCTTGGAAACCCCAGATTTGTATTAAAGAATGTTTCGAAAGATTTTAAGTAAGTTTCCATGAGTCAAATTCTGTGAAAGGGGGAAAGAATGACTTATTCGAATAGGGAAATACTAGTTCAAAAATCCAGTCTCCAATGATGGCAGGATACAGTTAGAAAAGGCTGATGAGAGAATCTGCCCTGCTTTTGAGTCTCATTCACCTCTTCATTTCAGGCCTACATGAATTTTATTTGATGAACTTGGACCCCACTCACGGTAGGAGTAAGTTAGTCATCAATCCACACAGCCCTGGTATTGAACCTTTACAGCAGTCCTGAAACAGAAACTCACTTAACAATTATTAGCTGAGTAATATTCCAATACTCAGCCATAGAAAAAGAATGAATTTGAGTCAGTTGTAGTGAGGTGGGTGAACCTAGAGCTTGTTATACAGAGAGAAGGAACTCAGAGAGAAACGAATATCGTGTATTAATGCATCTATATAGAATCTAGAAAAATAGTACTGATGAACCTATTTACAGGAAAAGAATGGAGATGCAGATGTAGAGAACAGATTTATAGAGGTTAGGAAAAATTGAGAAAGCAGCTTTGATAAAAGTCCATTGCTGCTGCTGCTAAGTCGCTTCAGTCGTGTCCAACTCTGTGCGACCCCATAGACGGCAGCCCACCAGGCTCGTCTGTCCACGGGATTCTCCAGGCAAGAATATTGGAGTGGGTTGCCATTTCCTTCTCCAATATATGTCCATTACAGTGTGTAAAATAGATAGCCACTGGGAAGCTGCTGTATCACACAGGGAGGCCACCCTGGTGCTCTGACAACCGAGAGTGCTTGATGGGAAGTGGGGAAGGCTCTAGAGGGAGTGGAGATTATATATATATACATATAATTGTGGCTGGTTCCCTTTGTGCGGCAGAGACCAAAACAGCATTGTAAAGCAATTATCCTCCAATTAAAAAAAAATAATGATTGTTAGTGAAGAAGCATTTCTCTGTGAACCAGCAAGCCCATCAAGGGATGATCTGCAAGCTGCCTTTGTACGAAAATCCTCTGAGATGCATCATTTAGAGCAGACACCCTCCCAGCCTCTTCCCCACCAGTGCTGATTCAGTGAGTGGGGCAAGGGTCCAAGGTCCTGCTTTTTAACCACTAACCTACCTTCCCCAATGGCTGCTGTTGTAATGGACACATTTCATACACTTTACGGAACAGTGTTCTGCCCTCTATAAACTCCTCACTGATCTATAAAGATGTGAACAAAACTGCAGGGACAATGTCAGAGAAGACTTCCAGGTCTCAGATCTCAAGAGAACTTCTATTCAGGGTTTGCAAGAAAAGTGAAACTAAATCAGACGTCAGAAGGATGACTCAGGTACAGCAAGTTTTCAGAAGTTCCTTCTCATTTCTCTCCAGTTTCTGGGCTTGGTATTAAATGGGGAAAGATCCAGCTAGAGAATTAAATGCAGAACATTTCAGAAAGGCTGCCTAGAGGAGGGCACGGGGGAGCACCTGGGGACACTGAGAGTTCCCACACCTGACCCTGTAGCCCCAATTTGCCGGATGTAGACTGTTGTTCAGTCGCTCAGTCACGTCTGACTCTTTGCAACCCCGTGGACTGCAGCACGCCAGGCTTCCCTGTCCTTCCCCATCTCCTGGAGTGTGCTCAAACTCAGGTCCATTGAGTTGGTGATGCCATCCAACCATCTCGTCCTCTGTCGTCCCCTTCTCCAGAGTAGACTCTGGAACATCATTTAATACTACACAGTCCTCCTTTACTTTCAAACAGTCTTTCCATCTCAGACACCTCCCACGATGACAGTTTTTTCTACTCCTCTCTTCTCACTTAGAGAAGTGACCTAAAACAGCAAATGCAATTTTCCACTGGTTACTCACTAAAGACACGGGCTGCTTCTATTCTTAAACAGCCACGATGTCTTGACATGTTACCCGGGGTCCTCCCAATATGACTTCTTCTAAGACACAGGTCATTGTTACGATGCAAATAAAAACCTGTTGCCAAGGACAATAAAAGAGATTAGAAATGAGAGCTCCAGGCAAGCACAACTTGCCTGGGACAGGAGCTCAGCCTGGGAGCTCGACTGCTTGGGTTTGAATCCCAGTTCAGCCCCACTAGCTGACTATTGTTGGGTTTCTGCTTCTTCATCTTTAAATCAAAGTTTCCAGTACAAGAATTAGGGAAGAATCAGAAGAAAACTGCGAGGGATGCTATGAGGGTTAAATGATTCAATTGCTATCAAGTGTTGTGAGCACGCGTGTTAAGTCATTTAGTCGTATCTGACTCTCTGCAACCCTATGGACCGTAGCCCATCGGGGTCCTCTGTCCATGGGATTCTTCAGGCAAGAAAACTGGAGTTGGTTGCCATGCCCTCCTCCAGGAGATCTTCCCGACCCAGGGATCTAACCCATATCTCTTATGTCTCCTACACTGGCAGGCAGGTTCTTTACCACTAGTGCCATGTGGAAAGCCCCATCAAGTGCTTACTATCAGGTATGTATGAAGTGCTCCATAATTATTCATCCTCATCACCATCAGAAGAAGAGAATATTCACGGAATAGTGATGCTCCCCATCAGTTCCAGGGACTATCATAACTGTCTTCTTGCATCCCACTAAATAAGAAAGGGCTCCCGGCAACTGCTAGTTCCATCCACCCACCCACCATCCTGAGTGACTTCCAGCCCCCTTCTGCCTAGAACAGGAGCATATATGCAGTGTCTGAACTATCACCCTGCTTGTCTTACACTTTTAAAATATGTCTATTAATCAGCAGTAGTGTTTGCTGCAACTTTGAAAGCAGTATTTTTTCCCCACGAAATGAAACAAGTCTATATGCATTTTCTCTCTTTCTCTGTCCTCCTCTGTGAAGAGGCCACCTTCCGTCTTCTTTCTCTCTCCCCTTCTCTGACCCTCTCAGTCTGTCTGTCTGCCTGTATCTTTCTCTCTCTCACACACATCATCATCACCACCGTCATCCTAAAACAAAGGTTAGTGTCAAGGAGAAATACCTAGGTACCTAGCTTCCGAATATAAACATTTTCATTGTATTTCCCATGGTTTCTCCAAGCGCTCATGTGAACAGAATTGAGAAATCATACAACCCTGGTACATTAAATGATTAGAAATGTGCAGTCAAAAACAGCCAGTCTTTGACATTCTCCTTTTCCTTCCTTCCTTTCTCTCCCCTAACTGTGTTACAGACAGTGTCCTGGAAAACAAACCACCCAATAGATTTGCCCACATCGAAGCCATGTGTACTTTGCATTTCAATTGTTATTAGATACTTTGGGTCAAGGTTCAGTACGATGATGGAAAATCACCCTGGGGCGTAGCTCTTCAGCTTGGTACCCTTTGAGGACACAGGAGGAAAGCCTAAAGTCCCAAATCCTCTCACTGGGGCTGCATCTGTAAGTATCAGATATCTAAGAAACGTGATAACCATATGACGGAATAAAGGGAAATGACGCAGAAGTTGTTCATTTTTTCCAGTTTTATTGAGATATTATTGATATATGACATTCGTGCATACTGCAAAGTGTTAACCACAATAAGCTTAGTTAACACCACCATCGTTTCTCATGAGTACCATCTTGTGTGTGTTTAATGAGGACATTTAACATCCACTCAACAACGTTCAAGTCATTTAAAGACCTTGTGAGCAGAGTTGTGCAGCATGAGGACCTCGTGGTGCCTTTTAGGGGAAGAAGGCAGCTGGCAAAAGAGAAAGTAGAAAAGAGATGGGCTGAAATCACAAAGTCTTATTTTGATGAGACAAAAAACTTTTTCTAGAAATCAGGATGGGAAGTCAGTTTTTACAGGTTCTAGCATTTCACAGCTTCTGAGGGTGTGTAGGTGTTTAAAACGGACTTTTTATTTCTTCAATCTCTCTAGCTCTGGATTCACAAGAGGACCCGGGCCTGCTTTTCTAAGTCAGGATAGTTAATGGCCCCAGCAGTTCATAGCCCTGTTTTCCCATGAGAATTACATGATAGTCAGGCACTCTGAAAATTTAAAAGATCTCAGAATTCAGGATAATCTTTGTTTAGCCATCAAAATGGCTTTAAAAGCTGTTGTTTTACAATGTTAATTCCTAGAATGAAGAAAAAGGAACCTTGAAATTTTAAGTTCATGCAGAAGAAATTAACCACAGTACTTTGTAGTTTCCAATTTTGTATTCCATGACTGATGCAAGAATCTCAGCATACATAAATTTATTTTTGTTTATGTTTCTACAACTAAGACTGTAGAAACCAACCACCCAAATAAAATGGTTTTCCTAGGAAAGCACAGCTGTATTCATATCTACAAATTCAAGTTAGTTGTTGCTGTTCAGTCGCTAGACACCGAGGACTGTAGCACTCCAGGCTCCTCTGTCCTCCACCATCTATCAAGTTAGCTATCCAATGCAGATTAGGATTTGTTTCCTCTGAATGTTAACACCCATAAAGAATGATGCACAAGGAAAGCTTGACACAATATATTTATTTTAGTAAAAATCTGAGTTAAAAATGAAGCACATAACTGAAAGAAATAAAATGCAACATAAGGTTTATTTTTATATTGTTTTTCTAAAACAGCTTCCTATTAGAAACTTACAGAAATATAATAACTCTATTAATGCATTTATTAATTTAATGACTTATTAGCTTCCATTGCCAGGATACACTGCACTGAAAATGCTAAAGTAGAATGAGAACTCTGCTTCACTTAGTTACTCTCAATTTGAATGACTGGTTATCAAAAGTCTTCTCAAAAATCCTTCTCTACATGTTTCAAAGCCCTAAGATAATGCAGGGGCTTCCCAGGTGGCTCAGTGGGGAAGAATCCACCTGCAATGCAGGAGACACAGGAGATCTGGGTTCAATCCCTGGGTTGGAAAGGTCACCTGGAGGAGGGCATGGCAACCCACTCCAGTGTTCTCACCTGGAGAATCTCATGGACAGAGGAGCCTGGCAGGTTCATGGGACTGCAAAGAGTCAGACACCACTGAAGTGGCTAAACACCATGCGTGCAAGATATTAATTATTTAGAGACGCTAGGGAGTCAGTGAGGATGCAATGAGTTGTACTTCAAATCCAGGCAGGGCTGATTTTCAGTTGTTTTTCATTTCTGAAATGAAAAACACTTCCAAGCTGTCTGAGGAAGTTGGGCTGCTCAATGACTTAAGTGACATGTGATGAGTTCCCCATCTTAGTCATCACATTAGCATCAGGGATGTGACAATAGCCATACTGTCCAAATGCATACTTTCCAAAGCACTGATCCTGGGTGTTGCTTTCTGAAAAGGAAGTGTCAGTTTCAGGTTTTTCTTCTTTCGATGTGGGCAGTGGTGCTTCTATTACAGGATCATCCATAGCTTCAGTAAACATGTTTCTTTGGCTTGATTTCCCACTATTCAGATGATTTGTGATTTTCAGGCTCTTAAAAATAAAATCTAACTGCATTACTTTTTCATTTTCTTTTCTACTTTAAACCGGAGATCAATGTTACCAGAATCAGCAGAATTATAGAATAAAGAGAACTGGCAACAGTACCCTCCCCCCAAATTAACAATTAAAGAATACCAAACTAATTAGTCAGACATCAAAGCTGGAAGTGTCATGTGATTTGTGAATCGTTCATGACCCCATAAAGACCAAGAGGAATATGTGCAATGCCAAGAAGATTTTAGATAAATTCTTTCATTTTAAGACTAAATGGATTATATTTTCCCCCTACAAAATTAGGAAGTGACATTTGGAGAAAGTGAGAAAATGTTGCAGAAATCACAGACAGGTTTGGGTTCTTCTGTTTCAGAATTTGCCCAAGAGAGAAAGACTGGAGAGTTGCTCAATCCTGGTATCATAGTTCTGGCTACGACAGGAAGCGACAGATCATCGTAGCTAAAAATGGAAAATGTTGTGAAAAAAATTAAATACTTCGAAGAGAGAAAAAAAATGCAAGATGCTGTCGTGGTGAATGTTAAAGGAAATGAGTGTCGCAATTAGATGAAGCTCAAGATACATCCTTCAACGTGGTCTAGGGGTGGAACAGCGGAAACTAAGAAGAGTAGCCTAAGAGAGTCAAAGAACCCAGGGCTTGGGAGCCCAGTCCTTACCCTTAGCAACACCTCATCTTCAGATCCCATCGTGTAACCAAAAGCGGGGTTCATCTGCTCACTGCTCAAAAGCCAGTAAAGAGGCCAGGTGGGTAGAAAGGAAAGCTTGCTTTATTTTGGATGCCAGAAACTGGGGGAGAAGGGCGACGCCTTTCCAAACACTGACTCCCCTCCAACCCAACCCAGTGGGCAAGAGCTTTTAAAGGCAGAGGGAGGGGACTACGTGCAGAAACAATGAAGTCAGTCCTTCAGTTGAGTTCAGCGGTTCAGTCTTGTTCAACTCTTTGCGACCCCATGAAATGCAGCACACCAGGCCTCCCTGTCCATCACCAACTCCCTGAGTCCACCCAAACCCATGTCCATCGAGTCAGTGATGCCATCCAACCATCTCACCCTCTGTCATCCCCTTCTCCTCCTGCCCTCAATCTTTCCCAGCATCAGGGTCTTTTCAAATGAGTCAGCTCTTCGCATCACGTGGCCAAAGTATTGGAGTTTCAGCTTCAGCATCAGTCCTTCCAATGAACACCCAGGACTGAGCTCCTTTAGGATGGACTGGTTGGATCTCCTTGCAGTCCAAGGGACTCTCAAGAGTCTTCTCCAGCACCACAGTTCAAAAGTGTCAATTCTTCGGTGCTCTGCCTTCTTTGTAGTCCAACCGTCACATCCATACATGACCACTGGAAAAACCATAGCCTTGACTACATAGACCTTTGTTGACAAAGTAATGTGTCTGCTTTTTAATATGCTGTCTAGGTTGGTCAGCCCTTAGGGTCACTGAAATTGGTCATCAGTGCTCTGATCAGCATCATCTTGATTATTTTAGGTACAGCCTTCAGTTCCAAGGTCAGTTTGTTCCCATTTCCTTGAGGCCAGTTCTTGGAATTGTGGCAGCTTGTGTCATAGCTACAGTGTGGTCATCATGCAGTTAACTTCTCCACCTGGTGGGAGTTTCTATAAGACAGCTCGCAGGATACGGATCAGAATATTATCTAGAGCCCTTGAGAAGGAACTAAAGGTTCTTGACTATGCTTAATCACTAATCATTATTGCTTGGTTTTGACTGTATTTGTTTCTGCATTTTCCCCCTTCTCTGGCTTAAGTCTTTCCACAGGCAAAAGGCAGGCAGAGGACATGGGGGGCAAGGACCAGAGGGGTCCTGCTCTGTTTCAGCCACTCATCTTTTCAGCGTTGTGCCTACCCCTCCTTGGATGAGGTCCAAAACTTCTCATCATTTGTAGATATTCTTTCCCAAGCTCTAAGCACAATCCTCTCTGAAATTTAAACTTAAGTATTTCTCATCTGACACTCAACAGAAAAATACAGATGCTTGACACTTTCAATTCTCTTCCCTAAACTCAAACACAATTGCACTTACTTACTCTTCTCCCCATGAAATAGCTACAACTCTTTCAGCCTCGAGCAACTCTCCAAATAGTAAAGGATCCTTTGTTTTGCACACTAACACCCTATAATCAGACCTCCAGCAAATACTCAGTTACATTCTTCATTTCTTATCAAGGAGTTGCAAGTATCTGATACTGCAACTGACTTAAGAAATTTCCCTAATAAAGGAATAAATGATGCAAGTGGTTGTTTCACTCTTCCTTCCCGCTGGAATGAAAGGTCAATAAAAACAGAAACCCTGCCTGTCTCCTTCACAGTAGACCCATAGCTAAGTACTGAATATGCATTTGTTGAATGGTTGGATCACTAAGTTGAATGAATGAATAGACAACTACTATTCAGGGCAGTATTTGTCTTTTCTCATAATTCCGGATTTTCCCACATATTTTGTTAGCATGGGACATAACACTTCCCAGCAAAGTGGACAAGTTAATACTGGGGTCTGAGGGACCTTCGGAGAGGGAGCCAGTATTCTTGCAAAAACATGATAGTGATAAGAGGAAAAGGAAATGCATTTGTTCCAAGGGAACTAAGCCTAAATCAAACATGTCTGACCACTCAGATGGACTCCTAAAACAAATACAGAAATATTTATTACCCGAGTTGTTGGGCAGATTTAGGACTTGTTTGGGTCTGCTTTTATAAATAGAAATAAGTACAACATACTTCTTTAAAATTTCTGTTTTTAATCGTCAAGAATCTTGAGATTGTTTGGTGGGGAGAAAACTAAAAGAGATATGTAACATTCTTTGAAAATTAACCTTTCCATTAACAAAGGACACACACATTCTCATCAGAACATTTTGGAGTAAAAGATGTTAGTATTTACTTTAAGAGTATGACCAGCAAATCCAGGCTAGAGCTGGATTTAGGCTGAAGAAAGCTCCCAATTCTGGCCTTCAGACCAAAACGGAGATGGAAAGTTCTGTTACCATCATTGACCTCCCCCGGAGCATGAGAGTCAGCAGGTCTTTAAACCAGACTCACTAGGCTGCCCAGTCTTTTGCCAGGATCACGACCTTCATCTGGATTCACATCAGAAGTAAAAAGAAAGCAAAACTATATCTCATTAACAATGATATTGGCTTATGTGTTGCACAGCATTTTACAAAGAACTCCAGTATGTATTTTACTTAATCATTCTGACAACACTAAGAGGTAGACACCCCCAGTATTATAAATCCTTTTTTTAAAAAACCTTTTTACTTTGTATTGGACTTTAGCCAACTGACCCTATTGTAATAGTTTCAGGTGAACAGCGAGGGGGTTCAGCCATACATATACATGTATCCATTCTCCCCCAGACTCCCCTCCCATTCAGGTTGCCACATAACATTGAGCAGAGTTCCAATAAATCCTTTTTAACAGAGGAAAATGGATCAAAGAAGGTGAAGTTTTGCCCACTTTCATGTGGCAGCCAGAAGTCTAGATCTAAGATGTCTAAACTTCAGAAAGGTGGGTATCCTACTAACTAACTGTGGTTAGATGACAGCTTCCATCTTGCTTCCTAATTAAGGGAAAATGCCTTAAATTCAGAGCCTGGAAGTTAGCATTTATCTTATCAAAACTTGGTTAATATAATGAAAATTCAATTGAAATGAATCAGTAGAGAAGGAGATGGCATGTGGTTTCTGTGGTATCTCAGTTTTCTCATCTGTAAAATGGAACCAACTACAGAACCAGCTTCACAGTCCTGTTATAAGGCATACATGCCCTATAGAACCCTAGACACTGCTTCTGGAAGGCAGTCAGTGTTCAATATACATTAACTATAATTATAAAAGAGAGTCACGACAATCACAATAGAAAACATTTATTTTGCCCTCTCACAGGACATGTGGCCTGAGATGAATTCAAAATTTAAAAGGTGGCTTGACCATGTCAATAAGTCACTATCATGTAGATCATAGGAGTGTTTTCCTTACATTGTAACTAAACTAAACAGAGTTCCTGCAAAATGAACAGGCACATCCTTGAAACAAAACCAATGAGGCAGCCCTAAACAGTCAATCTCTTCTCCTTTCTGGAGCTGGACTCAGAGATGCTCTGACCTTCTGACTCTCATCCCATATCTTAATCCACTGCTCATGTTTAGACATGATCTTTTCCTGCTGCTGCTGCTAAGTCACTTCAGTCATGTCCGACTCTGTGTGACTCCATAGACGGAAGCCCACCAGGCTCCCCCATCCCTGGGATTCTCCAGGCAAGAACACTGGATATTCAGGAATGATGCTAAGGGCAGCTGCTTCCCTCTTCTTTTATGAGAAATGCCACAACATAGAAATTTGGTTTAAATTGGTTTAACCCATCATTTCCCAAACTTATGTAAACAAATTTTTTTAAACAGTATTGATATCCGGCAAACACATTCCCAGGAACACTCTCCTAGAGAATGTCAGTGAAAGTCAGGACCTTCTTCGAAACCATCTAAAACTGGTTTTATTAAAAGATGTTTTATCACCTATAAATGATCCTGTGAACTGTATCTAGAGAATAATCTTTTAGTTGACTAGGTTAACTCCAAAGCACACTGGAAAACTTCACTCCCAAGCTTCACCCAAGATGTAGTCAATTCTTCCAGATACTTAGAGTTCTAAAAGCAGAGTAGACCAAGCTACACTATGAATCAATAGAAACTGTAAGTTAATAACAACGATGAGCTAAATTTATAACTGTACAAATACATAACTGTACATGAAAGACAGAAAGAAGAACAAATGAAAGAAAAATCAGAATGTCCAGAAATGAAGAGGGAACTGAAAGCGAAGTCTGTGGGTACTGGAACTGAAACCATATCTGGCCTGGTGACATAAAGAGAGAAAGGGGTTTAGAGGAGGGAGATTCTAATTACTTAGTGACTGTGCCCCCCAGAGCTTGGGAACCAGGTTTTCGGCCCACCCAAGGTGGGAGCATGAAAAAATTGATGCTTCTGAACTGTGGTGTTGGAGAAGACTCTTGAGAGTCCCTTGGACTGCAAGGAGATCCAACCAGTCCATTCTAAAGGAAATCAGTCCTGATTATTCATTGGGAGGACTCATGCTGAAGCTGAAACTCCAAAACTTTGGCCACCTGATGCGAAGAACTGACTCATTTGAAAAGACCCTGATGCTGGGAAGGATTGAGGGCAGGAGGAGAAGGGGATGACAAAGGATGAGACGGTTGGATGGCATCACCGACTCTATGGTCATGAGTTTGAGTGAACTCCGGGAGCTGGTGCTGAGGACAGGGAGGCCTGGCGTGCTCCAGTCCATGGGGTCGCAAAGGGTCGGACACGCCTGAACGACTGAACTGAACTGAACTGAACTGAAGATGGGATGGTGACACTGAGACATTTTATATAAAGTCAGAATTCTCAAATGACTCCACCCTAATCTCCTGTACCTGGTTAGTGAAAATTTTATGGAAGATTATCTATACTCAGAGACTTTTGAGGGGGACAATAATCCCCATGAAAAACTGAAAGCCTACAGCATGATATATAAGTTGAGAGACCACATTCCACCACCTCTGTGGGTTACAAATCCTCAGAATAAAATTTTAACAAAAAGTTTTCCCCAGTATGGTGAGATGCTGAGGTACCCACCATAAAAAAAAAAAGGAAAATTACTCCAGAGGAAAATCCTTAATCCAAGACACAAGTGATATTATTCTCAATGAAAATGAATGCACAGTAAGGAATTTTAAAACACACCATTTCTCCATTCTAAACAATGTAGAAGACTCCAACTGAAATATTGGACACTTAAAAACATCAGAAAAAAAATCTGAATTCAAGGTTCTAAAATAAATCAATTCTAAAAATAAATCTAATAAAGATATGAAAGAATAAAACTCAATAAATAAAAGGTTTCATAGACAAAAAAGGAAATTGTAATACTAACCAAATCAAACTTCTAAAAATTAAATGCCTGATAGAATAAGATATAAAAGTTAGAGCTCAATGAATGAATTAATCAACAAATTTGATAAAGCTGAAGACAGAATTAGTGAACTGGAAGTCAATGTGGAGGAAATTACACAGAATGACTCACAGAAAGATAAAGGCATGGAAAATGGATAAGTTAAGAGGCATGGTAGATAGAATGAGAACAGCTAGCATGAATCTAATAGGAGTCAAGGAGGGAGTGAAATAAGGAAGAAGAAATATACGAATAGAAATGGTGAAGAACTTTTCAGAATTGATGAGTTATTAGAGTAAGTGATTCCAAGTCAAAGGAAAAGGATATCTACATCTAGACTAAACAGAGTAAAACTGGAGAATATCAAGTACAAAGAGAATATTTTTAAACAAAAAACAAACAAAATGCCGACAAACTAACAGCAGTTAGATTGTGAAGGACTCTAATCAGGATGGAGAATGGAATACTGTGTATCATAAACTAACGCAATATTGTACACCAGCTCTATTTCAAATAGAAATATAGTTGTTTTAAAAAGAAGAGATTGGAATGATGTCTTCAAATAACAGATCTATTTTCAGACAAGAATACTGAGTTTTTACACCTGGATCTTCACTGAAAGAACTATTAAAACACGTTCTGCATGAAGAAGGAAATTGAACCCAGAAGGATGTGGTGAGATAAAAAAGTGGCAAACAAAGATATAGGCAAGCATACAGATATCTCTAATAAACATGGGTTACAGATAGAGTAACAATGGCAACTAATTTTTATGCATATAAAAACAAGAAAAAAATGAAACATTACATAGCAGCCACACAGACTACTGAGGGTTACTGCAGCTAAAACCTTCTAAGGTCCTTATATTTGGGGAGATAACGGTAGAGAAGCAGATAAAAATTAGACTTTGTTAAGTTTACTTGTTAAAATTATAAATGTGACCACTAAAAAGGAAAATAAAACACACATTTTCCTAAGTAGAAAATGGAGTAAGTGGGTGACGGAAGGATATCAGGAAATTCTTTTAAACTCAGTACAGTCCAAAAAAAAAGAAAGGAGACAAAATAAATATTTATTTTTAAAGAAATAAGAATTATAATAAATACTACAAGTTCCAACAACTAACTATCCATATGGAAAGAAAAAAATAGACCCTATCTTACACTATGTAGAGAAATATGTCTCCTATAAATTAAAGTCTTAACTATAAGAATATATATATATTCTTCCTATATTTAATATATGGGGTCAAAGAATGATGTCCTAGAAAAGAAACAAAAAATTGCAAACCAAAAGGGAAAAGATTGAGAAAATTGACTCTACTATATTTAAAAGTATGTCAAAAGACACTATTAAAAACGCGAAAAACCAACCAAAGAACTGGTAGAATTGTTATTGCTCTCTGTGGGTGAGAAAGTTTTCCGAAGATTGCAGCCATGGTATATCCCATCTCAAACATCTTCTTGACAGTGACACTGACTCTTATTGCATAGCTTAGCAGAGCTTGTGACGCCTCCCTTTGAACCTTGGTGACACTTTGTGTTTGCCTTCACCAGTAGAGTAGACTGGAAATAAGACTATTGTTCTTCGAACCTGCCACTGTGTGCTGTTTTAAGATACCAAGGTCTGGGTGACTCAAAATGGCATACTTACTGACACACTATCCAGAATCAAAAAGAAAAAGACAACCCAACAGGAAAATTGGCAAAGATTATGAGTGAGCAACGCATGGGAGAAGAAAGCTGCGTAGACAACAGACATACAAACAGCTGCTCACAGTCATTTATACGCGCCAGAAGTCAGGTGTGTGCAAACGAAAACAACCATGAGAGAGCAGTTTACACTCATCCTTCCGTCAAATGTTTAAAGAGCCTTTAATACTAGATGTTGAGAGAGATAACCCATAATAATGGCTGAGACGGCAGGCTCAGGAGCCAGACTCAGTGCAGTTCAGTTCAGTTCAGTCGCTCAGTCGTGTCCGACTCTCCGCGACCCCATGAATCACAGCACGCCAGGCCTCCCTGTCCATCACCAACTCCCGGAGTTCACTCAAACTCATGTCCACAGAGTCGGTGATGCCATCCAGCCATTTCATTCTCGGTCGTCCCCTTCTCCTCCCGCCCCCAACCCTTCCCAGCATCAGAGTCTTTTCCAGTGAGTCAACTCATCGCATGAGGTGGCCAAAGTATTGCAGTTTCAGCTTTAGCATCAGTCCTTCCAATGAACACCCAGGATCGATCTCCCTTAGAATGGAGCCAGACTACCAGGCCTTTAATTCCAACTCTATTTGTAAATTGCATGGCCTTGGACAGATAATCTAACCTCTGTGTGCCTCAATCTCCTCACTGCAAAACGAGATTTTTTTTACCTAGGATTATGAGAATTGAGTGAGTTAGCACATGTAACAGGCTCAGAATAGTGCCCACCAGAGGAAGCAGTGAGTGAGTATTTATGACTACAGTAATGACAACAATGATAGTGCAAAACCAGATATCTTGGGCAGTTCTATTACACTGTTACAACCCAGCTGTAGAGAACCATTCGTCAACTCTCTTGTTAACTTGCAGATGTCAATACTATTCAACTGATCTGCTCCACTTCTAGGTACATAACATGGAAACGTGCCAGTACATAAGCATTAGAAGACACCTGGCTTAGATGCTGGACTAGTGTTTATTTTTGCTATATTTTCTGAATCACTCTGAGAACTCCCAGATGGAGTCCAGTTTTCACTTTATTAATGTGTTTATCAATTGAATGGTTTACAAATGTCTATTGCCAGGATGCACAGTGCTGAAAATGCTAAAGTAGAATGAGATCTCTACTTAGTTACTCTCAGACTGAATGGCTGGCTGTCAGATCTTCTCAAAATCCTTCTCTACATATTGCAAAGCCCTAAGACAATTTAGCGGAGAAGGCAATGGCAAGCCACTCCAGTACTCTTGCCTGGAAAATCCCATGGATGGAGGAGCCTGGTAGGCTGCAGTCCCTGGGGTCGCTAAGAGTCGGACACGACTGAGCGACTTCACTTTCACTTTTCACTTTCACACATTGGAGAAGGAAATGGCAACCCACTCCAGTGTTCTTACCTGGAGAATCCCAGGGACGGGGGAGCCTGGTAGGCTTCCGCCTGTGGGGTCACACAGAGTTGGACACGACTGAAGTGACTTAGCAGCAGCAGCAAGACAATTTAGAGACACTAGGAGGTCAAGGACAGATAAACCACCATGGACTGGCTATTGGAATGTCCAGCTTTAAACCTATCCTCTACTCCAAGGGGCATAGGGTGACAGCTGGGACAGAGCCATGGCTCCCAATTTAGTTCTGATTCCGTTAGTCACTTAGCTCCTCTGAGTCTCAGCTTCTTTTCAGAAAGAAAAAGAAAGAAAGAAGGAAGGAAAGGAAGAGAGAAAGAACAAGAGAGAAATAAAGAAAAGAAATTGGAAAAAAAATTCAAACAAGCTCTCAGGGCATCGGGGCATAGCAGAAGAGAACTGGACTTACTCTCTTGAATTGGGTGTCCTTGGACAGGAAGCAAAATCTTAATGAACCAATATCTGTAAATTGGGACTAGTTCTATCTCTTTTCATGGATGTTGCGAGACTCAAATTTTACAATTTTTGTTAAAACACACACACTCTTAGCTCAGTGGCAAGATTTGCCATTCTACTTCTAAAAGAATCCTTGGATCTCTGTGAGCCAGTAATTCTATAGAGTGTAGCTTGGATACCAGAAATATCAACAAAAAAATCAACAAAACTGGAGATGATTTAATATGACCCTAGAACTCCCATTATAAAATTTACATAGCCAATGTTTCATTGTTCACATAATAAATCCTGGTATTAGTCATTGGTCTTTGAAGACAAGCTATTAAAGCAATAGAATTCTTAATTAATTTAGTGCAGAGTTTATCAGTTTTGTGTACACAGCTTACTCAGAGCCCACTATATCACTCGAGTGTGGGGTTGGATAAAGTCAGCTCCCATGGAATAAACCTTATCTGGTGCTCTACAGTTTCCAGAAGCAATTCTTCCTAAGTTAGAGATTTGTTATCTGCTGGCTCCTTCCTAATGTGTTTCCTGGAATGAGTCAGGAGTAGTTGAGTCAAAAGCTTCTGTAGAATTAGCTCAGTTCAGATAGAAGAGGATCACTCTGGTACCAGAAGATTCACAAGTATCTCTGAGCATAAGTCAAAATTAAACCTCAAATGTTCAGAAAAAGACAGTAAATGTTACCATTTTAAGCTATCTCTATGTTTAAATTATTGAGCCAATGGCATTATATTAATATATGTTTTGTAAATGCAAGAATTATTTAAATAATTTTATTCCCATATAATTGCTGTTAATTGTGCATGCTTGCTTTCAGTTTCAATCCATATGCAAATCTAACTTACGTAGGAGGCTTGGAATACAAAATACACAAAAGCTTTTACACATCCCATCACATGCCATTTTACAGAGCAAAGTGACATTTCACTATATTATTGTGCAGGAATTGAGGTGAGGAAGACCCTCAATCTGCTGCAAACACAATTTGCCGAATTGTGTGAAAACACCTTTATTTATGTCCTTTATTCCTTTTTCCTCTGCCTTTTTAACCCTCTGCAGCAGAAAGTCCTTTCAGAAAAATCAAGCTAGGATGCTTAGGGAAAGAGTGTTTCTCATGGCTGGTTTTGCCAAGAAAACTAAAGGCAGAGTACGATTCATTCATTCAGACAGCTGCCCCTCAATGCCACCCTCCAGCCCCCATCCACCCTATCCCTGGCCCCCAAGCTCCTCAGATGACCTTAGCTCCCTCTTTACCAAAAACTGGAGGACAGTAAGGGCAATTCCCTCCTTCTCAAGGGCTTGTCCCTCCACCTTTACCCGATCTTAACCACCCTTCCTTCCCTTCTCTTCCCCCAGCAGACATCATTTTAGCAGATAACCCTTTCATCGGGACCCTTGACTCTGCCTCTCCCATCTCCTTTGGGCCTTTTTCCATCAATTACTGTCTCTTACCCTGTGTCTTCATATTATGCCTGATTCTACTACTGGTTCCTTGTCTTCAGCTTCCCAGCACAATTGTGGAGTTGGTGATGGACAGGGAAGTCCGGCGTGCTGCAGTCCATGGGGTCGTAAAGAGTCAGACACGACAGAACTGAACTGAACTGAAATATAAAAAATGTGGAGTACCCTATATTTTAGATGTGTTATGTGTGTATGTACATTCATACCCTCAACTCATCTTCTTCTCTTCTTATTGCTTACACATTTTTCAACAAGGTCCAAATTCTTTCCAATGTTGACCTCCCTTTCCTAGCATTCTATCAAGGGGATTTTCTAAAGAACCATCTGAAACATGACTCTTGCCAAGTCCCAAGGCCCATTTTCAGTCATCATTTGCCGATTCCTCTGGGATATGTTCTAACTCATGTAGCAAAGCCATTGTCTCCCCATTACTCATCAACTCCTGCTCTTGAAAAGTTCTTCTTTGGTCTCCAAAGCCCAGGACACTCTGTCCTCTCATCTTATTGAAACAAGAGGGGAAGGGTAGGGCACAACCTTTAAAAGAATGAAGTAACCCAAGGATTTTACACAAACTGATTAAAACCAAATAGGTCCAAGATTGAGGATGAGTCAACTTCCACTAAACCTTGAGCCTCAGTACACACTCATTGTAACACATCAACAAGCTAGATGACACGCCAGCACCATGACAGTCCCAAGGTCAACCATAAAGATCAAAAAGTGAGCAGTGACCCAATTCCTGGAAATCTCCACCCCTTCCCCAAAATAGATGGAATAACTCCTCCCACTCATGAACCTGTGAAGTTACCCACCCCTACAAAAAATAACAACTCCATACACCGGTGCTTCCCTCTCCTTCTGAGATGGCCCACACTCTGTAGATCGTGTTTCTCTCTAAATAAATCCACTTCTTATCTATCCCTTTGTCTCTCACTGAATTCTTTCTGCCACGAGACATCAAGAACCTGAGCTTCGTTAAGTCCTGAGACCAGGTGTGTGATCTAATGTTCATGTCCCAATCTGAGTTACATGGTTTCACTATCTGTCTGATCACTGCTCTTCACTTTCTTTGGCTCATTTATCTTCTTGTTTCATTTTCAAAGTGTTCAAGGGCCTCATATGGCTTCCTCTCTTCTCTTTTTCCCTCAGATGTGATACACAAGTTTTTGACTTCAGCTAGGGCTTCCCAGGTGGCTCAGTGGTAAAAGAATCTGCCTGCCAATGCAGGAGATGCAGGTTTGATCCCTGGGTGAGGAAGAACTCCTCGAGAAGATAATGGCACTCACTAAAGTATTCTTGCCTGGGAAATCCAATGGCCAGAGGAACCTGGTGGGCTATATAGTCCACAGGGTTGCAAAAGAGCCAGATATAACTTATAAGCTAAACAATATTGCCTCGCTACGTATAGGTCTCACATTTACTTCTAGAGTCTTGAACTCTCCCTCAAGGTCAAGGGCAGATCTCCAGCATTCACTAGCACTTCAGGCTCTATCAATTCCAAAATTCCTTTTATCTTCTCCATTACCAGCTTCTGTTCCTAATGTCCATCCTACTTTCGATAATGGCATCCTGGCCTCCACTTGACCCAAGGCCAAAACCTGGAGAAACCTTTTATTCCTTATTTTCAGTTCTTCTATGCAATTAAATACAGGGCCGGTGCACTGGGATGACCCTGAAGGTTGGGATGGGGAGGGAGGTGGGAGGGGGTTCAGGATGGGTGACACATATACACCTGTGGCTGATTCATGTCAATGTATGGCAAAAAACACTATAATATTGCAAAGTAATTAGCCTCCAATTAAAATAAATTAATTAATTTTAAAAAATTTTAAAGAATTATGTCACTATTTGCTGGATGGTCAGATTACATGCTAGACTGGAATATAACAGGAATGCCACTCAAGAAAATAAAAACAAAGAAATAATAATACAATATGTTAAATGTTCTACTTTCTTAAAATTATCAGAGCAATGTAAATTAATGTAAACTTAACAAAAACAACCTATTCTTACAGAATGTTTGTGTCTGATGATGATTAATAGAGATGTATGTGAAAAGGAAAAAAAATATCAAATTTTGATTCTACCTAAACGTTATGCATCCTCTTTTTGACACTTTTGACATTTACCTGTTTCCATCTCCAGGTGTTGTTTTTTTTTTTCTTGTTTAATCACATTTCAAATAACTCTCAAACTAATCTTTGGTATACAAACTAATCTTTGGCATATGAATCATATCTTTTTACTGAAACTGTCCAACAACACTCCCATTGTTTATCGGATCAAATCAAACTTCCTGAATCCTGCCAAGACCTCCATAATTTACCTTCCAACTATATCTTTCCATCTATTACCCATCACTTTCTTCATGACCATCAAGATCTCTTTTATCGACCACCTTGCTTTCCCCCCATTCCCATGATTTTAAAATAGTCCTTCTACTGGAGTTTTCACTCCGTCTCCACAGGGATAATTCTCTGTGTCTTTAAAAATCAGCTCAAATTATCACTTTTCTCTTCAAACCTTCTGGTATATTCTTCCCAGCTGGTTGTAACCCCCTTTCCTTTGCAGTCCACGTTACTTTACCATTATTACATCACTTGGTCCAGCTATACTTTATATTATATTCACAACTATATCTCTTTTCTTCCCCTCCCGGGTTGGAGAGCATTCTTTATTTACATTTATAGGCACCCTCACGTGCTCCAAACATCAGCACACCATGCACGCAAGGTCTGACAGTCAGACTTTGGACTCAGAGCCAAAGTCATGGGATGCTGGTCGAATTAACTTCAGCTCTCTAAGCTTCATCCTACACATTGGGGGCAGGGGGGAAATAATAGCTGTGCTACCTCAGAGGGTAGAATGAGAACCAAGTAGGGGAAAATGTATTTTAAACCCTTAACATAGTGCTTGGCACTTTTAACATTGTTCTATTAACGTTCATCATGAGAGTAAGAAATAGCTACGCCACTTGTTTATGTGAGGGAAATAGTACTATTTTCTCTGGGCAACTAAGCAATAGATAGTAACAGCTTGAAAGAACGTGCATAACATTTGACTCCGCAGTTTCATTTCTGGAAATTCATCTTCAAGAAATCATTTGATGTTCAGTGCAAGGATTATCATGGGATAGAAATGTATATAATGCCTAATGAAGGGAAATAATTTCCAACAGGAAGACACTGGTGGAGCAAATGGTGATGTGTCCATAAGAAGAGACATAGGCAGCTGTTAGACTTGCTTCAGGAGAAAATATTTACGATTTACTGTAAAATACAAAACACAGGGACAAAAAAGCATCTGCATAATAAACTCCTCTTCTGGAAGAACATGCACATGTGACTAGAATTGTGCATCTGTGAATATGTGAGGATATAGAAGGAAGTCAGGCTTCACTGGTGGTCCAGTGGTTAAGAATTTGCCTTGCAGTGCAAGGGACACTGTTTCTATCCTTGGTCCAGGAAGATCCCACGTGCCTCGGAGAGACTAAGTCCACAGCCCACAACTACTGAGCCCACGTACTGCAAGTACTGCAGCCTGCGCACCCTATGGTCCATGCTCCACAGTAAGAGAAGCCTCTGCAGTGAGAAGCCTATTCACTGCAGCGAAGAGTGGCCTTTGCTCACCACAGCTAGAGAAAGCCCGTGAGCGGCAGCAAAGATCCACTATGATCAAACCACAAATAAATAAATCTTTTTTCTAAAAAATTATTTTTTAAAGGTGGAAACAAAAGCATTTGATGAGCCATTATCTGGCTTCAAGTGATGTTACTTTTTTTCTAATTTTTAAAAAATCTTCTGTCACGTGTACACCAGGGGCGGATTCATGTCAATGTATGGCAAAACCAACTAATATAATATTGTAAAGTAATTAGCCTCCAATAAAAAAATAAAAATTAAAAAAAAATCTTCTGTTTAATACTTTGGACATACATGTTTTTGGAATTCAGAAATAACTATTATTGCCTACCCATATCTCTATCATTTTCCCTTGTCTTTTCGAACACTGTCTGAAAATAAATGTAAAGCACTCTTTTGAAAAGAACAGGTCATATTTCTGGCAAAAAAAAAAAAAAGAGTAACTTCTCCCTTCTTCGAGGTTAATTGTTCTTCGTTTGGATTAAGGGCAAAAAAAATATTTAGGATGACTAACCCAATCCAAGGGATGTTCAGACAAAATTCATGTGAAGAAGCACTTCAGCACACTTTTAAAGCTCCGGTTTAAAAAGTTAGGATGTTTTGTGTCCAAACCAGGATTTTGGAGTTTGGTGAAGGAGCAGGTTACTGGTTGTCCTGGGTGGATCTATCAAAGAGGCAACAATGTTTTTTTTGCTTTTTCATTTGTAAAGGCAACCTTTAATGTCTTTCCTGTAAACATCCATTTTTAAAAAATTTTATTTTATACTGTAGTATACCCTAACATTACTGTGATAGTTTCAGGTGGACAGCAATGCTTTTGATAGAAAGCACCCCAAGCATCATGACGGCGGGCTTAACCACACCAGAAGCATTTGAAGCATTTGTCCAGAAAAGGAGAACTCTTTGAGCTCCCATTGACTTTACAAAGGCAGGGTAAAAGGGGAATAGGGGTGCAGGAGAAGTAAGGTGATACTTTTATAAAACATTTATTAATATCAGTTATCAGATCAAATTGATTATTAGAACTTGAGTTTAAAAATACAAAGACCTGAAAGTAAGTCATTATTAGAATCACTTGCTATACACGTGAAAAATATACTAATTTTGAAATCTGAGACATTTTAAAATCCTGAAGTGAGAGGCAGTTTGTATCAAAGAATTGCAGTCCTCTTTGAAATAAAAATAAATTAACTGGCAAGTGGCCTGGGAATCACATTTTGTGATCTCTCCCTGACACTAAACAAAAGACATGTGTTCCTCTTCTTTCAAAATCTCTTCAGGAAAAAAAAACTTAATCTAAAGCAACAAGTTGAATAAGTAGCTATAAAAATGCAAGCAAAACTATTAGACTGAATGCAATTCAAGGACCTGAACAGTAATGGATAATCACTGCATCCTGTATCCTGTTTCTAGTGATGGTTAATGCATGAAAACTATGATGGGGGAAAACTCAAACCATACCACTTGCAATAATGTAATTCTGATGTGAGAACAGATATGCTTTTCTGACCTCAGTGATGAGCGTGTGTCATTTGTCAAACATTAGATTTAATTACCCTTATTTATTTACTGGTCCAGGCTTCCTGGCAGTGATAGCCCCTTCTCAACATACAGCCAAAGACTACAGATGACCAGCCATTGGAAAAAAGCAATTCAAAGCCCCAGCTAGAGATGCCTCCTACTGAATGCCACCACTGATGGCTGATGTCCTGCTGTTGCCATGGTGATAAGCAGCAGGGTAGCCCTTCCTTTCAAAATGCACCCCGCTGCTTGACTTCCTCTGTGAAAATCAGGAAAAAGGAAGTGGCCGGGCCACAGTGGACAGGTGGCCACCTGTGGTCCTCATCTGTTAGCTGGGGGAACAGGAGCCCCACTGTCCAAGAGACTCAAAGGAAAAAAGAAGTGACAAGCACCAACATCGTACGTCATGTTTCTTATTCCTCTTGAACATTAGAAAATGAGCAAGGGGCATGTGGATTGAACCCCTGATAGATGGACTTTTAAGTGATTTTTTTCCCCTGAGGATGTGAGCTGCAGAGAAAGGGAAGTGTACTTGTGTTGGGGGCAGGGGCTGGGTGGTGAGCTTCCAGGAGTCACTTATAAAAAATGATTGCTTGTCCCTGGGTATCTGAGTGACTTAGGGAAACAAGAAAAAAAGGCTAAAGGGCAAACTGAACAGTCAACCCCAAACTAGACCTGTGTAGGGGAATTTCCCAAACGTGGGAGGAAGGCTTCAGGGACAGTTAAATAAAGAATCAAACCAGGATTCTCAATTGCTTTTCCACCTCCACTCTAGCCTGTTGTGTATTTTTTTTTCTTTCTTAACAATAAAATACAAATTTTAATTACACTAAAATTAGTAGAGAACATTTCTACTTCCAAAAGCTTAAATTATATTTTAGTTTTAACTATTTTACGTCCACACACAGTAAAATGACTTCTTAAGCTTCAAGTGACTTTTTAAAAAGGTGCTTATGGTTGAACTTGAGGCTGACCTTTCATTTGGGGAAATGTCAGTAATCTTTGTTTTTATTGAACTTAACAGCTCCCCACACATACTCAAATGCATAGTTCTAGAAAAAAATCCATCAAAGAATGGTCATGAAGAACAAAGATTATCAAGGATAAAGGGGGTAGACTGACACCTTTTCAAGGCATGAAAATGCTGGACGTTGCATGCTAGTCACTCCTCATGCAATATTGCCCAGGGAATGTTCATGCAGTTTTTCTGGCTTCCTTGATAATGACAAAAATCAGCTGTCCAGGTGATTTCACTTCTTTCTACGAGAAAAGAGCAGAAAACCGAATGGAAGAGATGCATGGAAGTCAAAGTACGTCAATGGAGTTTAGCTGATTGGCGAAGGATGTTTTTAGTTTCTTAATACACGATATTGAATTGTTGATTAAGACAGGATATGTATGCCTTATATCTGCTGCACTTTCGATAGCCTTGGTGTCCTAAGAGGACGTCGCATCCTGGGAAGGTGGGGAGACTGATTGTAGCAGCAGACAGCCCACCCCATTAGAGGCAACACTCTGTAGCAGTGGCCTTTGCAGCAGCTGGCGTCATTGTGGGATGAAGTGGTTCCTAATTGTGCTATTGATTTTTCCCCTCTTTAATGGATTCTTCTCCCAACACACTCCGAGTTGAGCCACTACCGCATCCCACAGACCTGTTGCCAGGGATATGCGTCAAGCTGTGCATTAGAGGTGAGAGGATGCTTTGCTTGGTGGGTTACTTAACAGCAACCCAGGTAGAGTAACCCGGGAAGAGGGATTCCAATAGCCTTGCAGTAAACGTGCTGACTTCAAATGTGGGCACTGGGTGGGCGCTTCGCAAGTCATTTCATTTAATTTAGCCTTGGCAACACCCTTGTTACTACTACTATAACCATTTTTGTAGAGAAACAACTGAAGCTCAGAAAGGTGAAGAAACACGTCCAGGGTCCCACAGCCAGTAAGACACAGAACCAAGATTTCACCCCAGGAGGGTCCAAATACCTTCATATAAGAACAGGGAACCCAAATCAGGTGTGCCAACCTAAGGACTAACTGGACTGCATGCCTGAGAGCCCAGTGCTTGGTTTAATGCTCTGCCATCTCTGTCTTGTAATGCTTTGTTGTCACTGTTCAGTCGCTAAGTCGTCTCCAGCTCTTTGCAACCCCACGGACTGCAGCACACCAGGCTTCCCCGTCCTTCGCCATCTCCTGGAGTTTGCTCAAACTCACATCCATTAAGTCAGTGATTCCGTCCAACCATCTCATCCTCTGTCCTCCCCTTCACCTCCTGCCTTTTCAATCTTTCCCAGCATCAGGGTCTTTTTCAGTGAGTCAGCTCTTCGAATCAGGTGGCCAAAGTGTTGGAGCTTCAGCATCAGTCCTTCCAGTGAATATTCAGGGTTGATTTTCTTTAGGATTGACTGGTTTGATCTCCTTGCTGTCCAAGGGACTCTCAAGAGTCTTCTCCAGCATTGCAGTTCAAAAGCATCAATTCTTCAATGCTCAGCCATCTTTATGGTCCAGCTCTCACATCCACACAGGACTACTGGAAAAACCATAGCTTTGACTAACTGGACTTTTTCGTTTTTCACATGGCCCCAATCATGGACTGAATGTGCGTGTTCCCCTCACATTCATACATTAAAGCCCTAACTGCAAGTATGTATGAGTAAAGCAGTAATTAAGATTAAATGAGGTCTGAAGACTGGGGCCTTGCTCCAGTGGAATTCACGTCTTTATAAAAAGAAAGACTAGTGAGCTTCCTATCTCTGTCTCTCTCTCTAGCTCTCTTTCTCTGTCTCTCTGACGTATGAGGACATAGCGAGAAGCCCCTGTCTGCAAACCAGGAAGAGATCTCTCACCAGGAACTAAATCAGCCAACACCTTGAGCTCTGACTTTTAACGTCCAGAACTGTTAGAAATAAATTTCTGTTGTTTAAGTCACCCAGGTTACAGTACTTGACTATAGCATCTCAAGATGACTAACAGAGCCCTTAAAAATTATGTAGTTGATCCTACTAGGAAGTAGGGTGGAAACAGAGCCTGTCCGTGAGCCAGTATTGGAGGGGTGTGTTCCCAGATGCGACTGTCCTTTGGTATCTCCAGGAGGCCCAGGAGAGAGGAGGAAGGAGCTCAGATGAAGGCAAGTGTTCAGAATCCTGGCAGTATTGCCATGAGACCTACGAAGTCTCTGCTGAATGGAGCTGTGAGTCTGAGGGTGGATTTTGATCCCGGTGTGTTATAACTGCTTCTGCTGCTCTCCGACGTGATTCACACCGGACCCTGGCTAGGAGCGGGCTGCCTTCTCACTTATGTGTCCCAATTCACAATGCCCTGGACCACAGAGCAGAGGTCAACGTCCGCTTTCTGACCTCTCTCTGACCTGGGAGTTAGCTTTTTTCTTTTGCTCTCCTTTGCATATTTGGAGATAAATTGCCAGCAAGAATATGAAATTCCACGGGTCTGATCCTTTCTCTCCTAACTGTCCCCCTCCATTCCCATGGCTCTTGAAAGAAGAATTAATTTAGAACTTGAGTTCATTCCAGGATGGAAGCACCTTGTGAAGAAAGGCGGCTGCTGTGGAGGGACTCAACTGGGCGGGGTTCAGATCTAAGTTCCCCCACTGATATGCTATGACTCTAATCTATTTGTTTAATCTCCCTTTACTTCAATCTCCTTATCTGCGAAATGGAATTGGTAATTTATTATATAAGACTGGTATGAAGAATAAATTAACTGATTCATTTATCTAGGAAAAAAAAATGGTTATCAGTCAGTCAGTCAGTTCAGTCTCTCAGTCGTGTCCAACTCTTTGCAACACCATGAACCACAGCACACCAGGCCTCCCTGACCATAACCAACTCCCGGAGTCCACCCAAACCCATGTCCATTGTGTTGGTGATGCCACCCAACCATCTCATCCTCTATCACCCCCTTCTCCTCCTGCCCTCAATCTTTCCCAGCACTCAGAGTCTTTTCGAATGAGTCAGCTCTTCACATCAGGTGTCCAAAGTATTGGAGTTTCAGCTTCAACATAGTCCTTCCAATGAACACCCAGGACTGATCACCTTTAGGATGGACTGGTTGGATCTCCTTACAGTACAAGGGACTCTCAAGAGTCTTCTCCAGCACCAGAGTTCAAAAGCATCAATTCTTCAGTGCTCAGCTTTCTTTATAGTCCAACTCTCACATCCATCCATGACCACGGGAAAAACCATAGCCTTGACTAGACAGACCTTTGTCGGCAAAGTAATGTCTCTGCTTTTTAATATGCTATCAGGTTGGTCATAACTTTCCTTCCAAGGAGTAAGCATCTTTTAATTTCACGGCTGCAATTTCACCATCTGCAGTGATTTTGGAGCCCAGAAAAATAAAGTCTGACACTGTTTCCACTGTTTCCCCATCTATTTGCCATGAAGTGATGGGACTGGATGCCATGATCTTAGTTTTCTGAATGTTGAGTGTTAAGCCAACTTTTCACTCTCCTCTTTCACTTTCATCTAGGGGCCCTTTAGTTCTTCTTCACTTCGTGCCATAAGGGTCATCTGCATATCTGAGATTATTGATATTTCTCCCAGCAGTCTCAACTCCAGTTTGTGCTTCCTCCAGCCCAGCGTTCCTCACGATGTACTCTGCATATACGTTAAATAAGCAGGGTGACAATATACAGCATTGACGCACTCCTTTTCCTATTTGGAACCAATCTGTTGTTCCATGTCCAGTTCTAACTGTTGCTTCCTGACCTACATATAGGTTTCTCAAGAGGCAGGTCAGATGATCTGGTATTCCCATCTCTTTCAGAATTTTCCACAGTTTATTGTGATCCACATAAAGACTTCGGCATTGTCAATAAAGCAGAAATAGATATTTTTCTGGAACTCTCTTGCTTTTTCGATGATCCAGCAGATGTTGGCAATTTGATCTCTGGTTCCTCTGCCTTTTCTAAAACCAGCTTGAACATCTGGAATTTCACAGTTCACGTATTGCTGAAGGCTGGCTTGGAGAATTTTGAGCATTACTTTACTAGTGTGTGAGATGAGTGCAGTTGTGTGGTAGTTTAAGCACTGTCTCCTACTAAAGCCCAAATTCCTTAATCAAAATATCATTCCAGATGAATTTTTACCCAAATGACCTAAGCTATCTTGTTTACACACGTGAATTCTGTGCTCTAAACAGGACTGTCTCACTCCCCCAAGATCACTTTCTTTATGCCTTCATCCAATTTATCTTACCTGAAAGAAACTCCTGAATCTCACCTGTCCTTCCAGGACTGGCTCGAGCCCCACTTAAGTGCAAAGCCTTCACCCAACACTGCTATGTGAATCTCTCTGTGCCCTGGGAACTTAACCATATTTCATCATATGTGTATTATTATCTGCTCTCCAACAAAATTTATATCCCCTCTCAAGAGAATGAATGTATTAGTTACTACATTTTATCCCCTACAATATCTATGATCAGGCATAGGTATATATTATATTACATTAAGTATTGTTGAAATGAGAATGTAAGTAACCAGAAAGATGCATTCCCCAGTATTTATGATTCTCTGGTTAATTTCTGGCTCGATTTTAGAGGGTGAAGGTTTTGGGTGTACAAAATGGGTTATTATAAGGATATGAAAGTGATCTCAGAGAGAAAGAGAGGAACAAAGAATATGGCAGGTCCATAAACTGTGAAACTAAGAAAAATAGTCTCTCACTTCTCAGCAGCCTCGAGGTCTTCCTTTTTTCTCTGTTTCTCACTGTCTCTAGTCTTTATTTCTCTCTGCCCCCATTGTGTCTTCACTGGAATGTAACAACCAGTCCTGAGTCTATTAGGAGGGATACAGTTGACTAGAGTCTCTGAATTTCTGTTCAGAATTTTTAGCAAGAAGCTTATTGATCACTGGCCAGTAAGCTAATTGATTGGCATTTGGGTCAGGTGTCCACTTTTGTTCCAGCCACCTATGGCAAATACGCTACCATAAGAGAGCAAAGCCTGCCCCTTCAATAGGGGTTATGGATAGAAGTCCTTAGAAAGCAGTTCTGTAAGCAGAGCAGACAGTCCAAAACATGCCACAAGGTACAAATAAAAAAGAATTTGTCAGCATATGCTTGTGAACTGAATAATGCTCACAAAATACCTACCAAAGATACAATAAGGATTTGCCAGATTCTGGTCCTAGGAGACCAGAATGTACAGGAACATTTGTATCCATAACAGGATCACTTTTTCTGCCCTTTTGTAACTGTGAAATGCCCTTCATACACCATCTGCCATCTAAGGCCAACTCTTCCACCAAAAACTGAGACCAACTGGAAACTCCTTTGTTCCCCAAGGCAGAAATATTGAATCCTGCAGCACTATAGCTTCCCTTCATTCATCCACGCATTTTCTTCATTTACCTAATTATTTCTTGAGTTCCTTATTTGTGCCAAGCCTTATTCTAGATATTAAGGATACAGTGGTGAACAAAACAAAACCCCTGCCCACACACAGTTTCCGTTCTGTCTGGGAAAGTCCGTCAAGAAATGTTAATCACGTAGTGAAAGTCACTCAGTTGTGTCCAACTCTTTGTAACCCCATGAACTATACAGTCCATGGCACTCTCCAGGCCAGAATACTGTAATGGGCAGCCATTCCCTTCTCCAGGGGATCTTCCCAACCCAGGGATCAAACCCAGGTCTCCTGCCTTGCAGGGAGATTCTTTACCAGCTGAACTACTAGGGAAGCCCAATCACATAGACATCTGGTCAACTAGGCAGAAAGTTATTAAGACAAAACAGGATAAGAAGCCTGATAAGAAGTTGCTATTTAGATAGGGTTGTCAGGAAAGGTTTTTCTGAAGAAATGATATCTGAGCAAAGGCTTATGGTGCAAGAGTGTGAGCCAGGCAAAGATCCAGCTGAACATGTTCCAGGCAGAGGAAACAGTAAGAACAAAAGCCCTAAGTTGTCATGCTTTGCATCTTAAATGTACAGAAAGTCAGTGATGAAGAGAAGCAATGGCTGTAAATTAGACTGTAAAGGTATTAAACTGTAGTGCCCCATTCCATCTTCCACTTCAGTATCTTGTTCATATCGTAATTAGGGCCAGCTTCATGGATGTGACCTGTGAAGTCACATAGGGGTCCCCTATTCAGGAAAGTTCCCCACTTGGCTTAATGCTATGTGGTCACCATATTGAAATACATAATTTTTGAACAAGAGGCCCAATATTTTCATTTTGCCCAGGGTCCTGCAAATTATGTAGCCATTTGCTATGGTCTGAATTTTGATGTCCCCTCAAAATTCATCCATTGAAATCTTAATGACCGGTGTGATGGTAGGAGGGGTGGAGCCTTTGCGGTCTGCCACCTGGAAGAGATCAAGTCATTTGACCAGACTGGTACCCTCATCTCAGAATTTCAGCCTCCAGAACTATTAGAAATGTATTTCTACACAGTCTGTGCTGTTTTCTTACAGGAGAAACAATAGACACAGATATTAACCCTGACTGTAATTATTTGTAAATGAGTCAGACTCCTGCTTTGTTTTATTTTTTTTAATTTTGAGTTCTTGAAAAAGGAAACTGTGTCTCATTCATGTTTACAAATTTTCATTTATAAACATTAATTTTGATTACATAGAAAGTTGAGTACCATTCTCAGCCCAAAGGCAAAGCACTAGAAGAAACACATTTTTTTTCAAATGTTAACGTTTAGAATAAATAATATTTTCAAAGAGAAAGCTCACCTTCTACTCCATATGAGTGCAAAAGTGTTTGAAAAATGAACATAAAGTTTCCATTAACATTTTTATAAAACTTTAGAAATTTACAACAGAGCTCAGCCTTTAGGATAATGAAGAATAAGTAACAAGAGTAATTATGAATATAAATAGAATATTTTAGAAGTCACTTTTTAAATTCAAATGTATTTTTCCTCAAAGTTTATCATCATAGTTATTGTGTCCACTATTAGTTCAGTTCAGTTGCTCAGTCGTGTCGGACTCTTTGCGACCCCATGGACTGCAGCACACCAGGCCTCCCTGTCCATCACGAACTCCTGGAGTTTACTCAAACCCATGTCCATCGAGTCGGTGATGCCATCCATCCATCTCATCCTCTGTTGTCCCCTTCTCCTCCTGCTTTTGACCTTTCCCAGCATCACGGGCTTTTGCAGAGTTGCTTCTTCGCATCAGGTGGCCAAAGCATTGGAGTTTCAGCTTCAACATCAGTCCTTCCAATGAATATTCAGGACTGATTTCCTTTAGGATGGACTGGTTGGATCTCCTTGCAGTCCAAGGGACTCTCAAGAGTCTTCTCCAGCACCACGGTTCAAAAGCACCAGTTCTTCAGGGCTCAGTTTTCTTTATGGTCCAACTCTCATATCCATACATGACTACTAGAAAAATCATAGTTTTGACTAGATGGACCTTTGTTGGTAAAATAATGTCTGCTTTTTAATGTGCTATCTAGGTTGGTCATAGCTTTGCTAACTTTTCTTTTCTCTCTTATCTCTGTTATTGAATTGCATAAACAGCTTCTATGTGTTTCTTCTCTTTGCTTTTCTCTCTCTTCTTCTTCTTCTTCATCCCTATCTTCCAAACCAACATTCCACTGGTAGTCAAGTGGTTGATTCCACCCACATACACCCATATCATTTTCATTCCCACTGGCAGGCCATGTGCCTGTCTACTCAACTAATGAAGTAACATCCCAACAGTTAAGCAGCCTGTAGCCTTCTCAATCCCTCCATCCTATATTCTGTTGCCAGGGTTAGGATCTTAAGAAAGGAGTAGTCAGACTTTCCCATGGACTCTTCCTTGCTTCCCATACCTATTACATACAAAGCAAAATCCCAGCTCATTGACAAGCATCAAAATATCCCTAAATTCTCTCTTACCTCCCCTTCCATCCTTGCTTTACATATTCCCTGGTACCTATAAATGTGACCTTATTTGAAAATAGTACATTTACAGATGTAATCAAGTTAAGAGGAAGTCATACCTGAGGAGGATGAGCCCTAAACCTGATGACTGGCATCTTTGGAGGAGAAAGAAGAGGAAGATTTGGATAATAGAGGCCTGGAGGAGATCCAGATAAAGGTCATGTGATGACAGAGGTAGAGGGTCAGCTGATGCAGCTGCCACCATAGAAGAGGCGGGAAGAGCCCTCCCCGAAGGCCTCCAGAGGGAACACAGCCCTGCTGACTTCCTGTATTTAAATTTCCAGCCTCCAAACTCAGAGAATTTCTACTGTTCTAAGCCACTCAGTCTGTAGTCATATGTTATAGCAGCTCCGAGACCTTGATACAAATCCACACAATCATTCCCCACCTCTGCCGAGTGCTGCCTGACCTTAGAAGTCTGGCCAAGAAACTCCCAGCAAAGTGCCCCCTACCTGGGCAGCCCAGGAGTTCCTAGGGTGGGCCCTTTACCCTGTAATCTACAAGAGAGATCATTTTCTCATAGGCCCTGCCAGTGAAATGCATCCTGGAAGCCCAGCCCTGCCCTGTCTCTGCTGGAAAACTTACACAGTCAGAGTGGGAACCTCTAAATTATGACTAGTTCAAGACAGGACCTGAAGTCCAGCATGCAAGACTCATTGAGCAGTTTTCTTTCTGGGAGCATGATTTGGCTCTGGCTAGACTGCCTGATTGGATAAGGCGATGGCACCCCACTCCAGTACTCTTGCCTGGAAAATTCCATGGATAGAGGAGCCTGGTAGGCTTCAGTTCGTGGGGTCGCGAAGAGTTGGACATGACTGAGCGACTTCACTTTCACTTTTCACTTTCACACTTTGGAGAAGGAAATGGCAATCCACTCCAGTATTCTTGCCTGAAGAATCCCAGGGACAGGGAGCCTGGTGGGCTGCCGTCTATGGGGTCGCACAGAGTCGTACACAACTGAAGCGACTTAGCAGCAGCAGCAGACTGCCTGATGGCTTGTATAGTAAAGAATCTGCCCTCAGTGCAGGAGATCCCCTGGAGAAGGAAATGGCAACCCACTGCAGTATTCTTGCCCAGAGAATCTCATGAACAGAGGAGCCTGGTGGGCTACAGTCCATGGGAACGCAAAGAGTCAGACAAGACAGCAACTAACACTTTCACTTCGTTTTAGGCTGCCTATAGGGTCAAGGATTTCTTCTATCCTGACCGTCTGAGGCCGCACGTCTCTCAGGAACTGTTAAGCATACAACAGGCCTGGTTTCATCTGGCCTCCCCTTGCCCTCGTGAAGTAAGAACAGGTAAGCGTGGGCAAGGGGCTTGCTCCCCAGGAAGAAAACAGACCTGGCAAGGGTACGTTGAGGTCACAGGGAGCCTGTATCAGGATGATGACAAGCGAGCTAATGACTGCACAGAATGATCAGCACAGATCATCCCCAGTGTCTGGGGAGAGCATTCTTTAGACTGAAACCTGCTGCCCTGCCTGTGGAACAGCACAGGCTCCCTGTGGTCAAGTGCTTGCAAGTCCTCACCCTGCTCCATCAACAGCTGCTTGTTACTGTTCAGTCGCTCAGTCATGTCTGACTCTTTGCGACCCCCATGGACGGCAGCACGCCAGACTTCCCTGTCCTTCACCATCTCCCAGAGCTTGCTCAAACTCATGTCCATTGAGTCATTCAACCGTCTCATCTTGTTGCCTTCTTCTCCTTCTACCATGAATCTTTTCCAGCATCAGTGTCTTTTCCAATGAGTCAACACCTGGAGTCACAGGTAAAAATGACATCAGGGGAAAAGAGAGCCACTGGACCTTCCAAAGCCCACCCACCCCTAGGCCCTTGTGGGCAAGTTCCATTTATAACTGGGGACCAGCCTGAAACTAGATTGTTGAACTCTGGCTACAGAGTGAATTACCTGGAATGTCTTGTGTGGATGGATGTGGGTTCTGGGTTACCTTCCCTTGCAGGTGACACAGAAAAGTGTCATCAGGTCAAAAAATCCCACGACCTGTATAGATGCAGATCCTTATTTGCAGTTTCAAAGTTTGTAGGAGCCATATGTCATGGGATGAATTGTATCTCCCCCAAATTTATACATTGAAGCCCTAACCCTCAAAATCTCTGAAGAAGACTGCATTTGGAGAGAGGGCCTTTAAAGAGGTGACCATGCACAAAATAGACTAATTCCTAATCCTATGTGGCTGGCATCCTCATAGAAAGCAGAAACCTGAGCACACAGAGGTATCAGGGAGGCATTAGCACAGATGAAACACTGTGTGTGGACACAGAGAAAATGCGACCATCTGCAAGCCAAGGAGAAGGGCCCTGGGAAAAAGCAAATCTGCCAACACCTCCACCTTGTGAGAAAATAAACTTCTGTTGTTCAAGCCACCTCATCTGTGGTGTTTTGTGTGGCAGCCTCTAGCAAGCTAGTAATAATTTTGATACTTGGACGTGGGATGCTGCTATAACAAATAACTTAAAAAGTGAAAGTGGCTTTAGGACTGGCTCATGGGGAGAGGTTTCCCATAAAGTGATGGGACCAGATGCCATGATCTTTGTTTTCTGAATGTTGAGCTTCAAGCCAACCTTTTCACTCTCCTCTTTCACTTTCATCAAGAGGCTTTTGAGTTCCTCTTCACTTTCTGCCATAAGGGTAGTGTCATCTGCATGTCTGAGGTTATTGATATTTCTCCCAGCAATCTTGATTCCAGCTTGTGCTTCTTCCAGCCCAGCATTCCTCATGATGTACTCTGCATAGAAGTTAAATAAGCAAGGTGACAATATACAAGCTTGACGTACTCCTTTTCCTATTTGGAACCAGTCTGCTGTTCCATGTCCAGTTCTGACTGTTGCTTCCTGACCTGCATACAGGTTTCTCAAGAGGCAGGTCAGGTGGTCTGGTATTCCCATCTCTTTCAGAATGTTCCACAGTTTATTGTGATCCACACAGTCAAAGGCTTTGGCATAGTCCATGAAGCAGAAATAGATGTTTTTCTGGAACTCTCTTGCTTTCTCCATGATCCAGTGGATGTTGGCAATTTGATCGCTGGTGCCTCTACCTTTTCTAACACCTGCTTGAACATCTGGGAGTTCACGGTTCACATATTACTGAAGCCTTGCTTGGAGAATTTTGAGCATGACTTTACTAGCGTGTGAGATGAGTGCAATTGTGCGGTAGTTTGAGCATTCTTTGGCCTTGCCTTTCTTTGGGATTGGAATGAAGACTGACCTTTTCCAGTTCTGTGGTCACTGCTGAGTTTTCCAAATTTGCTGGCATATTGAGTGCAGCACTTTCACAGCATCAGCTTTCAAGATTTGAAATAGCTCAACTGGAATTCCATCACCTCCACTAGCTTTGTTTGTAGTGATGCTTTCTAAGGCCCACTTGACTTCACATTCCAAGAACAGTGTCAGACTTTATTTTTTTGGGCTCCAAAGTCACTGCAGATTCTGATGGCAGCCATGAAATTAAAAGACGCTTACTCCTTGGAAGGAAAGTTATGACCAACCTTCATAGTATATTAAAAAGCAGAGACATTACTTTGCCAACCAAGGTCCATCTAGTCAAGGCTATGGTTTTTCCCGTGGTCATGTATGGATGTGAGAGTTGGACTGTGAAGAAAGCTGATCGCCGAAGAATTGATGCTTTTGAACTGTGGTGTTGGAGAAGACTCTTGAGAGTCCCTTGTACCGCAAGGAGATCCAACCAGTCCATTCTAAAGGAGATCAATCCTGGGTGTTCATTGGAAGGACTGATGCTAAAGCTGAAACTCCAATACTTTGGCCACCTCATGTGACGAGTTGACTCACTGGAAAAGAGTCTGATGTTGGGAAAGGTTGGGGGTGGGAGGAGAAGGAGACAACAGAGAATGAGATGGCTGGATGGCATCACCGACTCGATGGACATGAGTTTGAGTGAACTCCGGGAGTTGGTGATGGACAGGGAGGTCTGGCGGGCTGTGATTTATGGGGTCGCAGAGAGTCGGACACGACTGAGCGACTGAACTCAACTGAACTGAATGGGGAGAGGTTACAAGAGTTTCAAGTTGTGGGACTTTCTTGGTGATCCAGTGGTTAAGACTGCTTCCAGTGCAGGGGATGTGGGTTCATTGGTCAGGGAACTAGGATCCCACATGCTACACTGCACAGCCAAAAAAAAAAAAAAACACTTCAGAGGTGCATATTAGGAAAAGTGTAGATAACCTTAGAGAAACTGATAAAAATGTTAAAGATGCTTCTGTTGAGACCTCCAATGGAAATGGCACACATGTTCCTAGATGTTAGAGGAGAGGCAATCCTGTTACAAAATGCAAAGAACTGGGCTGAACTGTGCTCTAGTGCAGTGAGAAAGGGAAGGCCTATGAGTGACGAACTTGGATTTTTAACCTAGGAGATTTTTGAGTAACGTGTGGAAGATGTGACTTGGTTTCCGTCTTTGTTGTTCTTAAGTCCTGTCCAACTCTTTGATTCCCCCATGGACTGCAGCACACCAGGCTTCCCTGTCCTTCACTATATATATGGGCTCCCCCAGTGGCTAAGTGGTAAAGTATTTGCCTACCATTGCAGGAGCCAAGGATTAGATCCATGGGTCAGAAAGTCCCCTTGGAAAAGGAAATGGCAACCCATTCTAGTGTTCTTGCCTTTATAATCCCATGGACAGAAGAGCCTGTGAAAGAAGAGATAAATTGAAGAAGGACTTGTTAAGCAAACAAAGTACAAAACACACACACACACACAGAAAAACCTAGAACTCGAAAATTTGGAAAATTCTCTCCTATTCATATTGCAAAATATGAGAAAGCATGTTCTGGAGAGAATAGCAAGGGTGTGTGTGTGGGCAATAAATTGATAAAGAAATGACAGGTGGGCATCACAGATGCAATCAGCCATATCAGCCATCTCCTCGGAAGTCAGGGCTAGCAAATGAGACTATACCAGAAGAAATTCTGCCAACTTGGATCAAAGGGGACAGAGATGGGGAAAACAAAAGGGAGATGTTCAAACCTCTGTGATTTTACAGGAACAACAGAGCTATCCAGCTGTGAACACATGTTGTTTATTGTTGTTTAGTTGCTAAGTCGTGTCCAGCTCTTTTGTGACCCCATAGACTGTAGCCTTCCAGGCTCCATGTCCATGGGATTTCCCAGGCAAGACTACTGGAGTGGGTTGCCATTTCCTTCTCCAGGGAAATCTTCTCAACCCAGAGATTGAACCTGTGCTGCTACAATCAGGTGGATTCTTTACCATTCTTTGTTATCCTTCTACAAAAGGGAAGATTGATCTCCAAGACAAGTCAGAGGTTTTCAGGACTGCACCATCACCACAGAACCATAGGGTACAGGCCCCAGAGATGGGGGCCGCCTTCTCCTCGTTTTGAGAAAGACAAGCTGCAGCCACTCAGGGTCTCCTTGGAGGAACCGCTGATACCTTGCCCTCAGACTTCCAGCCTCCAGAACTGTGAGAAAAGAAATGGACACTGTTGGTATTTTGTTTGGCTACGGCATTTTGCTAGGGTGGCCCTGGCATACTCATGTACCATATTAAAAAAGAAGAAATAGTTGGAATTGATGTTAATAACATCTTGATCCAATATATCCCAGAATAATATCATTTTAACACGGAATCAATATAAAAATCATTGATCAGATATTTCACATTCTTTTGATGGTACAATATCTCCCAAACACTTAATAGCGTATCTCAATTTGAACCCATCCTTTTTCGTGTTCAGCAACCACAGTGGTCACACACTATTCAGTTGTGTGACCGGTTCAAAAACAAGCCATCACTAATTATGCTTTTTGTACAGATTTCTGGAAAGAAATTTAAAAAAAAATAATTGATGCCTACAAGTAGACACCAAGTTTCTTTCTAGATTTCTAAATGCTTTATGCATTGAGGGGAGAAAAAGCTACGAAAGGTAAAGAGCTTCTACCCAAATATGGAAGCTAGAAAGCAATCAGGGAACTTCTCTGGTGGTGCACTGGCTAAGACTCCACGTTCCTAATGCAGGGGGCCTGGGTTCAATCCCTGGTCAGGGAACTGGATCTCACATGCTGCAACTAAAGCCTGGCACAGCCAAATAAACTTCTAAAACAGAAATAAGTCTTTGTGTTTTAAAAAGAAAGAAAGGAAACAATCAGGAAAGCTGTAAAAAGCAATGATCCAGACAAATTTTGCATCTTAAAGGATATGTCCAACAAAGACCACTTGAGTTTTGGATGACAGAAACAGAAGTTCTGATGTGTTGAAACTGCCCACAGTGAGTTCCCCACGAATCCACACCCTTTCGTGGCCCAAATTCCTGCTGTTTCCCCCAGACTGGAATCTTGCTTCCCTCTATTTCCTGGACTTCTTGAGTGCATCCACTCCAACTCAGATCTGGTATCCTGTATTTTCAGTCACCCCCACCAGTCTGGTCCACACAGCACACAATCCACAGTCTGCAGATGCCCTGCTTTTGACTTCAGGATGAAACTGAGGGTTTTTATTCCATGACGTCCAGGCTCTTACCTGCTGCTCCAGAGTCATTGAGAGTCTCTCGTCTTCACCCTCCTGTGGTTTCAAGTTCTGGCCACACACACTCCACCCCTCCCACTACTGCTTAAGTGATATCTCCTCCTGGAAGTCTTTCTGGTTTCAGAGTCCTTTGCCACCATCCTATCCAGCAAAAGACCTGTTGTATTGACTACCTCCCAACTCTCAAAATGTTCTTTTTAGTTAATAACTATTTTTACAGCAGTTTTGCATTTACAAAGAAAATTGAGAGAAAAGTACAGATAGTCCCCATGGACTCCCTCCCCCACCTCAACTTTCTCGTATTATTTCCATCTTTTATTAATGTGGTGTGTTGGTTGTATGGAGAAGGAAATGGCAACCACTATTCTTGCCTGGAGAATCCCATGGATAGAGAAGCCTGGCAGGCCACAGTCCATGGGGTCACAAGCATTGGACATGACTTAGCAACTAAATTATCACCACCACATGTTGACTGTAATTAAACAATATCACATTATTTTTACCTAAAGCCCATGGTTGGATGGCATCACTGACTCAATGGACATGAGTTTGAGCAAGCTCTGGGAGTTGGTGATGGACAGGGAAGCCTGGTGTGCTGCAGTTCATGGGGTCACAAAGAGTTGGACATGACTGAGTGACTGAACTGAACTGAACTGAAAAGTCCATAGTTAATATTCAAAGACGCTTGCTCCTTGGAAGAAAAGTTATGACCAAACTAGACAGCATATTAAAAAGCAGAGACTACTTTGCCAACAAAGGTCTGTCTAGTCAAATCTGTGGTTTTTCCAGTAGTCATGTATGGATGTGAAAGCTGTACGATAAAGAAAGCTGAGCCCTGAAGAACTGATGTTTTTGAACTGTGGTGTTGGAGAAGACTCTGGAGAGTCCCTTGGACAGCAAGGAGATCCAACCAGTCCATTCTAAAGGAAATCAGTCCTGAATATTTATTGGAAGGACTGATGCTGAAGCTGAAATTCCAGTCCTTTGGCCACGTGATATGAAGAACTGACTCATTTGAAAAGACCCTGATGCTGGGAAAGATTGAAGGCAGGAGGAGAAGGGGATGACAGAGGATGAGATGGTTGGATGGCATCACCGACTCAATGGACATGAGTATGAGTAAACTCCGGGAGTTGGCGATGGACAGAGAAGCCTGGCATGCTGCAGTTCATGGGGTTGCAAAGAGTTGGACATGACTGAGTGACTGAACTGAACTGACTGAACATTCATGTTGATTCTTTGTGTTGTACAGTCTGTGGGCTTTGATAAATGCATGATGTCATGTGTCTCCCATGACAGTATCACACAAAATTAGCTTCACTGCCCTAAAAACTCCCTGTGTTCCATTTACTCACCCTACCCTCACCCTGTCCCCACAAACCCCTGGCAACCACTGATCTTTTTACTGTTTCTTTTCTTTTTAAAGCTTTGCCTTTTCCAGAATGTCACAGAGTTGGAATCATACAGTGTTAGCCTTTTCAGATTGGCATCTTTCACTTGGTGCTACACATTTAGGGTTCACCAATGGCTCAGTGGTAAAGAATCCACCTGCAATACAGCAGATGAGGGTTTGATCCCTGGGTTGGGAAGATCCCCTGGAGGAGGGAATGGAAACCCACTCCAGTATTCTTGCCTGGAGAACCCTATGGACAGAGGAAACGGCCAGGCTACAGTCCATGGGGTCACAGAGTCTGACATGACTGAGCAACTAAGCATGTACCTACCATGTCTTTTTGCAACTTAAAGCTCTTTTCTTTGTATCGCTGAATACTGGTCTACTGTATGACTACAACACAATTTGCTGATTTATTCACTTACTGAAGGACATGCTTTCAAGTTTTGGCAACTATGAGCAAAGCTGCTATAAATATCTGCGTGAACTTAGGTTTTCAGCTCATTTGGGTAAGTACCTAAGAACACAGTTGCTAGATTCCACAATCAGGCTATGTTTCATTTTACAGGAGGCAGCCAAACTGCAAAATGTTTTTCTATGGCTATTATCATTTGACTCTTTTTGAATAGCAGTGTTTGAGAGTTAATCGAGCCCATGCCAGTCTTGTTGTAGTCACAAAATTGAAGGTTCAGAGGGGAAGGAGGGACAGCTGGATGAGAAAGAAAGAAAGAAACTGCTTAGGAGAGCTTAGCTCGCCTGGTAAGAGACAGAATTTCCTGTTTTCTAGTGTTAGAGACCACATGCTGCTGGCCTCAGTCATCACACAAACAGCAGCATCTGCCCACACTGCTGGGCAGTCACAAAACCCAGCAAGGAGTTTCTGAGCTGCAGAGACGCCTCTAGATAAACTCCACTCCTCCAGGACTAGAGAGTTATGTGACCTGAACAGCCCTTTGGAACACAAACTGAGCACCCATTGTAACAGGGAAGAGTTAATGAATTTATGCTGGATCTGCTTCTGTGACTTTAACCCTCATTTTGCTGCTTTTGTTATTGTCAGTTCAGTTCAGTTCAGTCGCTCAGTCGTGTCTGACTCTGCGACCCCATGGACTGCAGCACTCCAGGCTTCCCTGTCCATCACCAACTCCCGGAGCTTGCTCAAATTCATGTCCATCAAGTCAGTGATGCCATCCAACCATCCCTTCCTCTGTCATCCCCTTCTCCTCCTGCCTTCAATCTTTCCCAGCATCAGTGTCTTTTCCAATGAGTAGGTTCTTCACTTGAGGTGGCCAAAGAATTGGAGTTTCAGCTTCAGCATCAGTTCTTCCAATGAATATTCAGGACTGATTTGTTATTGTAGGCATACATAATGGCCTGCCTCAGGGAGATAACCTGAGACCCCCAGGACTCTAAGGAAGTGAAACTAACACATGCCCTTGCCTGAGGCTTGCCATTCTAGGGGACATATGCAAGGATTGAATAGTCTTTTTACTTGGCTTCCCCCCAACCTCTGATCCATAAAAGAACCTGACAACCAGGCCCCAACAAGACGATTATTTTTAGCCACTATCCTGCCATCTTCTTGGCCAGCCAGCTCCTGGATAAAGTCCCTTCCTTGTTCTAACATGTCGTCTCAGATTTATTGGCCTATGGACTCGGTAACACAACAGGAAGAGTCCTCCCACTGTATCTGGGTTGACACACATGTAACAAGAGAGCCTGAGCCCATGTCTGTTAGTGATCACTGCCCAGGGAATAGGGTATCTCTATCTATACCAAAATCCAGTACCAATAGCAAATTCACCCAAAGAAGCCCTCCTGACATTCCTTCCCTAAAACAGTCTGGAACTAAACCCAGACAGAACATGTGTCATTTCGTGAGTGAAGAGGGCCAGTCTGCACCCAGATCAGGGCCACTTGCCTTGTAATCTTAGAAACAGCGCTGGTTTCTTTGCCTCCCACCTCTACTGTCAGCAACCAACCTTAAACGGGAATAACACCAAGAACCATGTGAGCTGTTCAGACAAAACACGATTTATAATCTTTTAATCACTACCGGGCTAGACAATCTTCTTCCAACACAAACTCCCCACACATCCTCCATGCCTTTTATTTCCCTCCCACGAATCCACAGAGCCCCTCCACAGAGGAGATATTGCAAAACCCTCTGCAACAAATGGGATGTAGCTTCCAGCTACACCTCTTTTCGGGAACGGGTACAAAAATGTGGTTTTATGCCTCAGGAAGGCTCCTTCCAAAGCAGATGGGTGACATTGCAAGGTTAAGACAACTGGCACTGCTCTGTCTACCCAGGACCAGAGACCTGGGCACCTGGATGGGATCTGCAACTGGCTTCTGCTAAAGCAAGTGAAAGTGTTAGTCGCTCAGTTTTGTCCGACTCTGTGTGACCCCAGAGACTGTGGCCCACCAGGCTTTTCCACCCATGGGATTTTCCAGACAAGAACACTAGAGTGGTTTGCCATTTCCTTCTCCAGAGGATGTTCCCAACCCAGGGATCAAACCGGGTTCTCCTGCATTGTGGGCAGACGCTTCACTGTCTGAGCCATCAGGGAAGCCCTCTGCTAAAGCAAAATGCATTCCAATTCGAAGACAAACTCAAAGACTTGGCCTTTCATGGTTTTGTTTTGTTTTGCTTTTCATTGTTACAAAGAGCTCTAAGGGTTCCCCTTAAGCTTATGATAAACTGAAAAGTTAGTTTTGTTTTCAAGGTCATAGATGTCAAAAGAAGCCTATCCCTAAAAAAAAAAAAAAAAAAAGAAGCAGCCTATCCTTTATATCAGACAGAGTTAAATTATGCTTCTCTTATATTTTTTAAACCTGGAAAATTTCCCCTGAATTGAAAAATAGGCCTCCACTCTTTTTTTTAATAAGCCACAATAGAGCTTCTTTGGTGGCAAGCCACCGTCTGCTATTCTCAGACAGAATCTTTGCAGCCAGCCTGGCAGCTCCACACAGCCACACTAAGCACCAAGTCTTCTCCTAAATTATTATTATTATTGCCTAGAGCAACTATCAAAGCATGGAGGCTTCAGAAATGCTCTGGATTTCATTACAAAGAAAATCATGAGTAATGTGTCACTGCTGCCGCTGCTGCTAAACTGTCCAGTCACGTCTAACACTTTGCGACCCCATGGACTGTAGCCCGCCAGGCTCCTCTGTCCATGGGATTTACCACGGAAGAAAACTGGAGTGGGTTGCTATTTTGCTCCTCCAGGGGAATTTTCCCTACCTGGGGATTGAACCTCTGTCTCCTGCGGCTCCTGCACTGCAGGTGTATTCTTAACTGCTGAGTCATTGAGGAAGCCTCTTGGATCACTACCTTCTGCTTTTATTTTCTGTCTATCAGTTGGAGATAGAGGTGCAGTTACTGTGTCCAGATATCCTCCTGGCTTTGGAGGCTGGGACCATAGGGCTAAGGGACCACAAGACCCACAGGCAATGTGCCCTGCAGGATCCTTTATCCAGCAGTCCAGCTCAAGGCTTTAGACACTGGGTCTGGCTCAGTACAGACTCTTCCACGACTAGCGGGGCGGTAAAACCCATTCTAGAGCTGACACAGTGCATACATCCAAGCTTTACATCTGTGTTTCTCCATTTTTCTTAAAGCCATGTCATCCTCAAAGAAAACAAACAGCCTATTCCACCAAACAAAAGATGATGATAAAATGTCCAAGTCTATGAAGATGGATGGGTTCCATGTTCTGTAAGTAAAGTCCCCTTGTACTTAATCACACTGAACAGGACACGTAGGCAAATTACTGTCCACCAAGAGTAAACCGTGATGATGGAGCGCTTTTAAATATAAGGCGCTGTTCAGCTTTTTCATTTCTTGGGGACATCTTGTGTGTTTATGTTATGAATATTATGATAAACAGTGTGTGAATGTTGGGATGTAAAACAGTAAAATTGCCATGTAGAAAAGTTTTCACGCATGTATACACACATATATCTTCATGGTTTAATTAGTATAGGTACAAAGTATAGAAAAGCCAACTCCTCTTACTAAATATTTATTTAGTAAATCTGTAAATCCATATTTATAGAACCAGAAGTTTTAGATAAAATAAGACATTGAAAATAATCAGGAATTTAAATTTGGGGACTTATGTCTCAAGAAGGCTCCTTCCAGAGCAGATGGGTGGCTGGCTTTGGGACGTACGACATCCTTCTCTCGGTGCCTGTTTTTCACATCAGATGGCATTAGGGCTTGCGGCTACTCATGTACACTCATGCACTTATTTTCTACTCGATTAGAATCTGGTTCTCTATATTTTGATCACCAACTGAAGCATGTGACTTTCTTTACAGACCAAAATAAAGGCTTAGTACTTTGAGAGATGTTTTATTTTTACAACCTTGGCAAAGCCAGTATCATTGATTAAATGTCTGAATTCCAGGAGAGAGAGAAACTTGGCAGAATCTGGGTTCCCAAGGAAGTTGGATTGGTCCCAACCAAAGGACAGATTCCAAGTGATGCTTTTTATTTTAATTCATGCTAATAGATGTCCTGTGGCTTGTCACTGGGTCTCCAGAGGGCTGAAAAGTGTGTGTGGGGGGGGGGGTGGATAAGGGTAAGGGTAACGTTTATGTGTGTGGATTAACTAGCTGGAGGGAGAGAGCATCTCAAAGATAAAAATGCTAGCAACTACCTTGATTATTATCTCTCATGGTGAGCAACATTTGCCCACATTGGTGCTTAAGAACTGTCCTCCTAAGGAGAGGTGGGATGAATCGAGAGAGTAGCATTGACGCATATACATTACCGTGTGTAAAACAGTTAGTGGAAAGTTACTGTGTAACACAGGGACCGCAGTTCGGGACTCTGTGAACACCTAGAGGGGTAGGATGGGAGGGTGGGAGGGAGCCCAAGAGGGAGGGGATATATGTATACATAGAGCTGATTTACGTTGTTGTACAGCAGAAACCAACACAACATTGTAAAGTAATTCTATTCTGATTAAAAAGGAAAAAAAAAATTTTTTTTAAGCGCTATTGTCCTACACTGCCTCAGAGTTGCAACTCACTTGCTTCATTGGCTTTGTTTAGGATTCATGGATCCAAGTTTCATTTTAGCCCTAAATAACTTTTGGATGCTTTTGCTGTTTTGACATCAGTATGTGCAGCTGGATCCAAAGAGATACCAGTTCTCTACAGTTTTCCATGGCAGTCCACACTTGCTTTTGATTAATTTATTAACCCATGAACTCCCTTGGGGGTGGAGGGGGAATCCAGCGGGGAAGCACCTTGAATCCTTTCGTTTTAACATTTCAGCCTTGCTCTTTATAAAAACTGCTGAGCCCTTCCATAGCTTATCTTTTCTTACCAGCAGAGTGAAATATGTTTTTAAGTGTTTGGCAAGAATGGGGAATTTAAATGAATTTCATGTGGATACACACGCATGTGCGTACTTGCTCATCTCTGTTCCCTGCCATCGCCTATGTCCACCGGCTCTATGACCCCATCACTCATCAGTGGTGAAATTTGCTTTTAAGCAAGACACACAGCTGGGAGAGTTGGGATTTTCCCCTTGCTCTTTGAGCTCCCCTACTCCTACCCCTGCGTCTTTCGTCAAAGTGTTAGAGTGTCAATTTCATCAGATGCTGAAAACTTCCCAGTACAAATCTGTCCATGTCACTTTTTTTCAGGGTGGTTTTTGCAAACTTTTAAGAGTGAAAGTGAAGTGAGGTGACCCTTCATTTAAAAAGACCTCATCTTGAGCATCAAACCAGAGCTATCTTTCTATCCAGGCTTATCTGTCCATCACCACAGGGCCCAAGTGCTTGATTTAAACTGACATTATGCCAAAAAAGCAACCAGACAGAAAAAGAACTGTTTACTACAACCACCAAAGAGCCAAATTATTATACTTCTAGGATCAATCACCTTACTCAGGAGTCCATAATTTTCAGCTTATGGTAAATCTTCAATACTTTGAATTTCCCAGGTTGGGGGGAGTCAATATTAAATTAGAGGGTAATTATATAGAATTTTATGTAAAGGCTGCATTGTCATTGGTATATAAGTGCATTCTTTACTTCGAAAAATGTTAACTGTGTGTGTACCAATTTAGTTCCTAACAAATTTCCATCCACATGAAAAATGAGAACTTATAATGTCCACATATTAGTATATCAGATCCTTTTAAGAGGTGGGAAGTTCAGTAAGTTGAACATTTCCTGGAAACGTACTTGATTTTGTTTTCCAAGCTTTATTCATTGACCAGGTGATATAACTAACTATGTATTAGTGGTTTAGGAGCTAATGGTACTTTTATTATTAAGTTAAAAATTGATCAGAAAACAAGCATTTTCTATGTATTATTTTTCTTTCAAAATGTTCCTTAATTCTTAAAAATAAATAAAATTACATTTTTATTACTAATGATGCTACAGAATTGATGTGTAAAACCTCTCAAAGAACACAGTCATATTTTGAAACAAAATGGATTCTCAAAGAGAAAATTCAATCAGAGCATCACACCATCACCTCTCCATTCAGCAAACAGATGATGTGCTGCCTTCTGGGTAAAAATTTAACTTACATGTTTGAAGTTGAATGAAATTAAGTTTCATAATGTATAAATAGGAAGGGATGGAAGCTTTGATGACAAAGGTAGTGGGGGCTCAGGGAGGGACTTGGAAAGCTCTTTATTACTAATTGAACTGCTCTGCAGACTAGATCTCCATCTGGAGGCGGACACCGAAGTCGAGAGTCAGAATGAAGCACAAAGTTTGTCATGGCAAAGCCAGCCACAGCTTTGCACAACGTCCAACCACTGCCCGGCTCTGTCATCAGAGTCCACGTGAACGGTGGCCTCGGAGAGGCAGAGTGCACAGCTCGTGCAGCTGGACAGTCCCTTCTGAGCCAGCTGACTCATTTTATAAGTTATGTGTGCGCCGAGAGACAGATTTCGACTCAAACATAAGGAAAATATTTTTGCAAGAGTAAGTCATCAAAGATGAAACTGGTTGACTCAGGAGGTAGGGAGGGCTTGTTATAAGACTTGTCCAAGCACAAAGTGCTTTACCACCTGCCATGGCTCTCAGAGGAGGTTTGCAACTCGAGTGACAGTAAGGGCTTGCCTCTGTGGTTGTTAAGGGTTTGTTTTCAACCCCAAAAGTCAGGAACCCATCAGTCAAGCACAAGTTCTTCAGGCTTCGGAACTTGAACCAACGTATGGAGACCTTGAACGGTTATGGAAATCAAAACAGCTATTTGAGAGGGCTGTGACTTAAATAGGGCCTTCCCAGGTGGTGCTAGTGATAAAAAATAAAAAGCCCACCTGCTAATGCAGGAGACGTCAGAGTTGTGGGTTCGACCCCTGGGTCAGGAAGATCCCCTGGAGGAAAGCATGGCAACCCACTCCAATAGTCTTGCCTGGAGAATCTCATGGACAGAGGAGTCTGGTGGGCTACAGTCCATAGCATCGCAAAGAGTTGGACATGACTGAAGTGACTTAGCATGCACGTGACTGAAGTACAGAAGCAGGGTTCCTGAGTCCTCTCTAAGCTGCTGCAAAAATAAATCATTGTCACAGATGTCATTTTCCTGTATTCTTCCCCCTGTGCTTGCATCACGTTCCGCTTCCTCTTCAAGCTAATATTTCAGAAAGTACTGGTCACCACACTGTCTCTGCCCATCAAGAGGGCAGTAGTTCGAGAGGTCCCCCAGCCAAGACCTAACAGGAAGTAGGAATGGTCTGTGAGGTATCTCTGTGTGTATGTGTGTGTGTGTGTACAATGTTCAAAAATGGATATATTCACTTCAAAGTCAGCAAGTACTCCTAAGAGACACACACATTGCCCTCTGCGTGCAGAGTCTACAAGGCTTGCAGAGTAGCAAGGGCAGGGCCAGGCAGGGAAGGAGGGGGAGGCACTTGTAAAGGCTGCAGCCTAATGTTCCTCTCTCGACCTTCTCTCTTGGTCCAGAAGTGAAGAGCAGGAAGTACGTGATCCCAGTATCTAATCCCAGATTAGATAACAAGACCGGAAGATCCCTTTCATGGCAGCCAGGGAACTCGAAAGACAATGTAGCAATTTAGAAAGATCACAGTTTTGAGACATAAGTGATCCTGAGGCCAAAGGCAGACTCGGCCACTCTGGTAGCTGCAAAACCCTGCCAGGTCTAACCAGTGTTCCGTAGCATCTTCTCACACTAAACTCGGGCTTCCCGGTGGTGCTAGGGGTAAAGAACCCACCTGCCAATTCAGGAGATACATTGTGTCAGTGTGGTGCCAGGGTGCCTAATGGTGATCACAGGTTACATCACTAATTCTCATTTCAATCCCTGGGTCGGGAAGATCCCCTGGAGAAGGAAATGGCAACCCACTCCAGTACTCTTGCCTGGAGAATCCCATGGACACAGTAGCCTGGTGGGCTACCATCCATAGGGCTGCATAGAGTCAGACAGGACTGACATGACATATCATTCACACTAAACTCAACAGCCAGATGAAGCAGCATTCCACAGCACTCCATGTCACAAGATTTCCTGTATTTTTTTTTTGTTCCTGGCTGGGTCTTCGTTGCAGCACGTGGGTTTTCCCCAGTTGCAGTGCAGCTCTGCAGCATGTGGGATCTTAGTTAACTGTCCCGGGGTCAAAGCTGAGTCGCCTGCATTGGAAGGCAGATTCGTAACCACTGGACCACCAGGGAAGCCCCCCTTTAATATATTTTGAAGACCAAGGAGCTATGTTCTCCAGAAGGACAAATGTTGCTGGGGTCTGCAGAATGTGGCATTTAGCAGTCCTGCCCAAGGGGCGCTTGGATGCTGTGCACAGTGGAACTGCCAGACAAAGTTCTGCCTCCTCCTGGGAAACATGGCTTTGGGAATAATATTCTTCATCTAGATACTGGAGGTAGTACCTGCCACTGCATAGCATCATTATAAGAATTAGTGACTTAACCTTTGATCACTGTTAGGCACCTTCGCAGCTCACTGACACAGGCGGCTCTATTTCAAATTGTTACCCAAACCCTCTCTCTGGATGTCCAAGGAAACATGAACAGACATGTGTGCCCCTGAGATGGGGTCTTGCCTCCTTGACAAACTCAGGTACCTATCACTGGCCTCTCCCAGACTGGCAGAAGTCCAAGATCATTCCCAGAACATGTCCTTGAACTAGCCTCACTCAGGTTTTCCATGTGTAGGTAGCCTTTTAGGGACGAAGCAGTCAGCTTCGTTCTATTAATAATTAAGATACCTGCACTTTCTTCCCAATATCAGGCCGCATGATTCATCCGAGATACTGTCCTCATGCAAACTTGGGAAATGAAGCCATTTCCTAGATAATTCAAGCAGGGATTGAATAGGAAACCTCAAAGTACCTCTGCTGTCAATTACCTGCTTGTTTCAGTCAAAAGGAACTCGTTAGCAGGAATCACATAAATAAAGGATAACTCTTGCTTCACCTTGCCTTCGAGGTGGACAGGCTCCTGGCATCTTACGCCACCTAAGTGAAGCGGTAAGTGCAAAAGGGAGGGAAACGCACAGCCCAGAGAAGCAATTCATTCTCAGCACAATGCCAAACTCAAAAGCCAAGTAACAAGTAACAAGCCGTGTCACAAGATTTCCTATCTGCCTTCAGATTCTTCTGAGTTCCGACCGGTGACATTATCCAGAAGAACAAAGGAGGCCGGGGTCTGCAGAACGTGGCGGCCAGCAGTCCTGCCTGTGGGGCACTGGGATGCCGCCCACAATGGGGCCGCTGGGCGAGTTCTGCCTCCTTCCAGCAAAGCATGTCTTAATGCTGTCAATATCAACCGAGCCATATTACCTCCTTCCCTCTGCTCCTGTCTCCACATCCTAGCAGGTGGAGAACAGAAAAGAGCCAGTTGAATGTGAAGGGAGGGTATCTCACAATGGGAAGGCAAGAAGGGAAAAACCCGCACTCCCAACTGATTTTATGATTGTGTGTGCAAAAAAAAAAAAAAAGAACCCCTTGAGAATGTTTTGACGTGGATGGTAGGTTCCATTCATTTTCCAGGGCAAGAAAAACAGAAGGTCCCTGTGGTTCACAGAAGTGGTGATTCTGAATTGAACCCTGGGGAAATTTCCTGCAAGTACCCTGCATCTGCTGTTTCTCCACTGACTAGGTATGCCTAGTGGGGGTCTGTTCACCTCCTCCAGGGGTGGAATGAAGAGCAGGTAAAAGTCATGTCTCCATTCCAGATGTGTGGCTGCAGGAGCCCTTTGGATCCTTAGGATCCCCCTAAGTCTCAGTTTTCACTTTTGCAAAGTAAGGCTGATAAACCCTACTGCAGGGGCACAGTTGCTGTGGGTGGGCCACACAGAGGAGGTAATGTACAAGCCAGTCTTCATTTAGGGGAGCTTTGTGGGTTTTTTTCCCCAAGATCAACTTTACTCTGTAATTGTCTTTGCTGTTGGTCCCCAACCCCGCCCATCCCACCCCATTCTGAAAATAATAGGCTTCCTTTTTCTGACTCATGATAGAGAACTTGAGACACACAGAACTACGAGGAAGAAAACAAAAATCTACACTCCAAACAATCCAAAGAAACGCCAGGAAAATTTTCTTAGACATACTCCAGTCTTTTTTTAAAAAACCTTATTTAAACAGTCTCATTATTTTCATAATTTCTAAATGCTTTTATTTGTATATCGTCTTATGATGACAGTTTTCGCCTATCATTAGAAAACTTTTTGTTTGCAATGATATTTGTGGCGTGTGTATTTGTATGTGATTGTAAAAATAACACGTACAGTCTGGAATCTAGCCCATGATCTGTTTCTTGTTTTATGGCAAGTGAAAGAGTACCTACCAGGACACAAAGCAGCCCGTGGCCACAGGAAGGGACCAGTGCCCGGAATGGGAGCAATTATAAAATTGGACTTGTGAAAATGTCTCTTGATGAAATGCGTATTAAGGGTTACGTCAACACCAGCTAGCAGAGATCCTAGACCTGATTCTCTTTCTGGTCGGTGTTCTTGTAGCCACGCGTTCCGGGAAACAAACTCACTCAGGACGATGCAGATAGTGCAGTGCAGTTTATTACACCAGCAGGCCCAAGGAAGAGTCTGCTCTTAGCCAAGGACCCCGACCAGTTTGTGTGAAAACCTTGTATACCCTAAGTGTACGTGCCTAAACCCACCTCTCCAAATTCTCTGAAACTAGTCTGAACAAAAGAAAAGAAAGATACAAAGTTAACTCATGATTTATATGCCTTAAACCTGCGATTCGTATACCTTAAGCCTAGGTAGTTAACAGCAGATAATTATCAATAAGCCTGTGGTCATACCCCAATAAGCATAATAGAATTTATGATTCTATTTGGTTACACAGATAATCAGTGTATTCTTTTAGGTGATGGAGAGTCTAGATATGAGCCCTGGAGCTCTTCCATCAGAGGGCGGGTGGGGGTCTGGTTTTCCAGTTGGTATGTCGTTTCCATAAATACTGGGCATATAGCTCAAAGTCCACAGTCCGGCCCAAGATGGAGTCCTGCTTTCAAGATAGAGCCTGTTCTGTGTGTTTCCTCCTTCACTCCCCCTCTTGATGCTCTTAACTCATAGTGTAGGCATCACTCATAGGGGTATATTGCTCCCTGACTCTCTGACCGCCAATTTGGGAGAACGACACAGACCTTTGGGTTACAAAGTTCATAATACATTGTAAACTGCAGGGTCCACAAAGCAGAACTATCAAGGCAACCCTAACAATGATAAATACAGTTTTCCACCAATCGCCCTTCACCCAAGATAGGACCGAAGTCCAGAAAGGAATGTTTTCATTTGACATTGCTTTTGCTTGGTTTTTCATGTCATCTAAAGCAGATGATACATTGCCAGATAAATCAGGACTATATACACAACATCCAACCTTAATTATAGCACAGGTCCCTTCTTGAGCAGCTGTGAGCAAGCCCAAAGCCATTCTATTTTGAATTACCACTTTTCTCATTTGGATTTGTTCTTCATTTAAGGCTTGGATGGCTTTAGCACTATCTAGGAGGGCCTGTTTTGTGAAATTAGTCAAGGCTTCTAATTTAATCATAGCATCTGTTGTTCCTATAGAAGGTATGAATAAGGCAGCAATATACTGATACCATTGAAACACAGAACTTGTCCACTTAGCATGTAAATAAGGTAGATTTACCGGGGCTTGTTGTAGGTTAGGCTTTTGTTACTTCTATGAAACTCGTGTTTAAATCAAATGTAAGCCCATGACCCAAGTCTATTGACTGTAGTTCTGGCTTACCAAGAGAACAGGGAGATTATGATTGACAAGAGAAAGGAAAGTCTCTTTTTGTCATCCCAGAAACGAGCAGAGTGGTTTAAAATCTCCTTGGCAGAGCAGTGACACCCACCAAGGAAGTCCATCCATCACAGACAGAGGCATAGCCCCACATACCCAGCAGTTGGAGGTATTGTGGAAGTCCACGTAAGCATGTGCCCATGAGATGAAAACATTGTCCTGAGTTGAAACGGAAGTTAAATTCAAAATCATGTTGATGAGGCCAAGCAGCAGGAGTTGATTATGCAGCGTCATCCTGAAGGGGCTCGTTCTTTTCCTTCTTCTTCTTGGATGATCTTAGTCTCTCGAGGGTCAGTGGGGTCCCTCTGCACAGTCCTCTCAGCGTTTCTGGGTCTGCGTGGTATGTTCTCTTCATCCTCATGTGGTGGATCCAGGGAGGGACACTTGCAACTTTAACTGCTTTAGGGGTGGTTAGAACAGTAAATGGACCCTTCCAATATGGGGCCAAGGAGTCGTGTTTCCAGTCCTTGACCCACACCTGATCCCCGGGCACAAATTCATGAATCCGTTCCCCAAGGGGGAGCAGCACCCTTTCTTGTACAAACTCAGTTACCTGATTTATTAGCTCACCCAGTTGTTCCATCTGCTGTGAAATCTTCTCTCCCCTTACCTGAGGCAAATTTGTTGACACCTGTTTTATTACGGGAGGGGGCCTCCCATACACAATTTCGTATGAAGAATAGTCTTGAGACCGTGGAGTCATCCTAAATCTGAGAAGAGCTGTCAGAAACAAGTCCAGCCAGGAGCAGCCAGTCTCTGTGATCCAGTTGGAGAGTGTTTCTAAGTGTCTGGTTGGTTCCTTCTCCATCCCAGAACTCTGGGGCACATATGCTGTATGTAATTTCCACTTGATGTTTAAAGTTCTGCTTACTTGTTGTACTGAATCAGCTACGAAAGCCGGACCATTGTCCGATCCAATGCTGGTAGGAAATCAAAATCTGGGAACTATCTCCCTAGGCAGGCACCGGACTACTTCTGATGTTCTTTCAATCCGGGTAGGAAAAGCTTCTACCCATCTCAAGAACGTACATACCATGGCCAGCAGGTAACGGTAGTGTTGGTGAGGTTTCATTTCAGGGAAGTCCACTTCCAGGTGTTCAAAGGGCAGAGTGCCTTTTAGCTGAATCCCCAGAGATTTTTGTTTGTGCCAGAGGCAGCACTGACCTCATGATCAGGTAGTGCAGTTCTGAGATTCTGTCCTGCATAGGGAAGAGAGGCGGGGAACCAAGAAATATTTTTGAATTAGCTCTTCCAGTTCATCATGGCCTAGGTGGGTTGCTTGGTGTGTTTGGCTTATCAGAATGGGTGCCAGTTCCTCCGGTACCAATAATTTGCCACTTGGCAATTCCCACCATCCCTTTTCAGTCTTAATGGCCCCTTCTGCTTTGACTAGTTGGTTTTGGGCTTCAGTGTATTTTGGAGAGTCCAGTGTTAGCTCAGGCAGCTCCACCAATACGAGAGCTTTAATAGGGGCTTCACTTGTCACCCCCAAGCCCTCGGTTGCTTGTTAGAGGTCTTATCTGCCAGTCTGTTTCCTGAGCCCAGGGGGCATCCTCTTTTTGATGACCTCAGCAGTGTATGACTGCAACCCTTTCTGGTTCCCAGGCAGCATCTAATAGGGTCTTAATTTCTTCCTTATTTAATATCTTTTTCACTAGCTGTCAAAAGGCCTCTCTCTATACAGAGCCCTGTGTATATGTAGTGTGGCAAAAGCATACCCGGAGTCTGTGTAAATGTTTGTCTTCTTACCTTTTGACAGCGGGAGGGCCGGGATTAGAGCATATAGCTCGGCCCGTTGAGCGAACAGTGTGATGGCAGAGAGCTGGCCTCAACGATGGATTCTTCCATGACTACTGCATATCCTGACAGTCGTTATCCTCGTTTCACCAGGCTGGTGCCATTGGTGTACAGGACCAAATCTGGGTCCGGGATTGGCTGGTCTCTCAAGTCAGGCCTGCTGACATATTTCCTTGCAATCATGTGAGGGCCCACCTTCCCCCACAGGAAGGAGAGTGGCCAGATTCAGGGCCTGACAAGGCTCAGTAGTAACATGGGGGTTCTCACATAACAGTCCCTGGTATTGAGTAATCTGGGATGTTGACAGCCATCTATGGGGGTCCCCTCACAGGAGAGTGTCGACCTCATGCAGGACTTTTATGATCAAATCTTGGCCCAAAGTCAGCTTGGTTGCCTCCCAGACCAATAAGGCAACTGCAACAACTGCCTGTAAGCATCCCGGCCACCCAGTGGCAATGTTGTCCAGCCGTTTCAGGAGATAAACCACAGGTCTGTCCCGTGTCCCCACAGTCTCGGACAACACTCCCATAGCCACCTTGGGGTGGTGCCTGGATCTGGACTCATGAGTCACTGAGATAGGGCTACAAAAAAAAAAAAAAAAGAGAGGATTCTGGAAAAGCCATGCAGCCCACCAGGAAGCTGGGATGCAACTAAAATGCAGTATGTACTCCAGCTGCATTCATGACAGACGTGTTTTAGTGAAAGGTATAATTATGTCTAAGAAAAAAAAAGAAATGAAGGGACATTATTTGCAAGAGACTAGAAGTTTTGTGGATAGAGACTTAATAAACAGCCAGTGACAAAAGATGATCAGAATTTAGAAAATAATAATCATCTATAATCAAATTATTTAAAGATAATTACTGGGGAAAATATGGATGTATTTTCCATTGGATTTTTCTACACACATTTTAATAACATTTGAATCATAAACACATATTTTAACAAAACTTAAATCTTACAGCTTATACAATTTTATATCCTGCTTTTTAATTTGCTATAGTGAAGCATTATATGAGTAAGAATTTCCACATATGAGTAAGAATTTCTTATAGCCTTCCCTGATGGTCCAGTGGTTAAGAATCTGCCTGCCAGTGCAGGGGACTGCACAGGTTCAATCCCTGATTGTCAGGTTCAGTCCCTGATTCTGGAAGATCCCACGTGCAGCAGAGCAACTGAGCCCAGGCGCCATGCCTGAGCCCAGGGGCATAGAGCCTGTGCTCCACACAAGAGAAGCCACTGCAATGAGAAGCCTGCACACTGCAGCAAAAGCCAGCACAGCTGAAAAATTTAAAATACGCAAATAAACAAAAACTCCTTGCAAACTCCATGATAATGACTGCAAAATACTCCATCATATGGATTCACCAAAATTTAAGGCATCATGTTCATGGTTGTTGGACGTCTTTTGAAACGTTGCACAATTAAAGACATCTCAGAGATGCCGTCTGCTCTGAAAATTTGGTTTGAGCTTCTTGTTACTTTCAAAGGATAGATACCTGGAAGGGGGATTCTGGGTAAAGGGGGTAAACTTTGCTTTCAGTCTCTTTCTGTATGATGAACCCTTCAGAAAGATCATTCCAGCTTCTGCCCCCCTTGGCTGAGCGTGTCCACAGGATCACACTCTTGGATAACACTGGCATCACCACAACCAGTCTTTGCTAATTCGAGGCACAGAATGCCAGAAGGACTTTAATTGGCATTTTTCATATGATTTCCTTTATTTTGACTTACAAGTGTTGGGCACTGTCATTTGCATTTCTTCTGTGAACTCATCTCTTTTCCCTATTTTGCTATTGGGGTTTGACATCTTTCTTCCTGAGTGGTATAAGTTCCTTAAATAGGACGGTTGCTAATCATAACTGGATTTCTCTCCCACATTTGATGAGAAATATTTGTCTACAGTGTCTGGCTAACAATGTTGTTTAAAGCATTGTGCACGCCAAGTCGCTTCTGTTGTGTCCCATTTGCAACCCTGTGCACCATAGCCCACCAGGCTCCTCTATCCATGGGATTCTGCTTAGATTATTGGTGGACCTCAAATATCTTTAATTCTTTTATTATTGTCTTTTTTTATATGATTTTTAAAGTTAATTGATGTTTAGAAAGTCTTTTCTAGTCTGTCTGTCAGGTATTCACTTCTGTTTTCTTATACCATTTTTGAAATGGTTTTATAGAGGGTTTCAAGAAATATGGAATTCAGGAATTATTAGAATTTCAGAAACCAGAATCTAGAGAGTTTCTTGACCAAAAGCCTTGGAAACAGAGTTAAGGGGTGTGGCTCTAGCTGATTCAATTTCAGAAGAATGAAACTGTCACCGATTTTCAGGCCTTCAGAAACAGGTGCATTCCAGCAGTCTCATCCAAGATTGGCTGGAGGGTTTAAAACTGGTTCTGCTGATCACATCATTCTGTGACCAAAGAACAAGCAGTCTTCTCCCCACTTGGATTTGGAATAGAGACAAGTTTTATTCTCAGTGTCCATCCATCTCCTTCTCCTCCACATCTGCCTCCCTCTCGCTCCTATTTCTATTTATGCCTATATATATATATATATATATATATGAAGTGAAGTGGAGTCACTCAGTCGTGTCCGACTCTTTGCGACCTGATGGGCTGTAGCCCACCGGGCTCCTCCCTCCATGGGATTCTCCAAGCAAGAGTACTGGAGTGGGGTGCCATTTCCTTCTATCATCTTCCATATCTACCCAACTTCCTAACTTCTCTCTCCGTCTTCTGGTCAGGGGAATTTATCTACGTGTCTAGCTGCTTCTCGTCTTCCACTGATGTCCGTCTCTTTAGTGTCTGTGAATCTGTCTTCTGCATTTATCTACTCATACACCTGTCGTTGTTCAGTTGCTAAGTTGTGTCCTACTCTTTCGCAGCTCCATGGGCTGTAAGCCCGCCAAGCTCCTCTGTCCATGGAATTCCCCAGGCAAAAATACTGTAATGGGTTGCCGTTTCCTTCCCCAGGGAATCTTCTCGATCCAAGGATCAAACTTCTGTCTCCTGTATTGGCAGGAGATTCTTTACCACAAAGCCACCAGGGAAGCCCATCCATACATCTACATCTATTTTATTACTTCGTCTCTTTGGGTTTTCCCAAAAGTCTAAAAAGAGAAGGGTCTCAAAGTTTGTGTCATCAGTTCAGGTTCCTACAGGGTTGATCCTTTATCTCACTGTTCCTAACATGGGTTTTCATTGACCTGCAACTTTCGGCTTTCTTGTGAATCGCTTCCATTTTCCCTTTGCAGGTCTGCTGCATCTCAATCAGCATCCTTTCATCTCAGTCTGCTATATTCTCATTCCACTGTTCCATTCTACGTCGTGAAATTCACAGCATCTTGTGTTATACTGAGAATACAAAGCAGATGCTTTTCTAAAGTCTTCTTTTTCTGGAGTTAAAAATGTTTTATTTTAAGATGCTCTAAATCTGTGTTATTCGTTGAATGGTGTCCTCTTCAAACTCGCGTGTTGTCGTGCTCACCTCCAGTACCTTGGAATGTGGCCTATTTGTAAACAGAGTCACTGCAGATGTAATTAGGTGAGATGAAGCCATGCTAGAGCAGGACTGGTGTCATCATAAAAAGAGGAAACGTGGACGTAGACACATGCACAAGAAGACCATGTGAAGACGGCATGCATGCTGGCATAAGCCAAGGAACTTCTAGAAGCTACAAGAAAGGTCTGGAACCCTCCTTTCCTAGCATCTTCAGAGGAAGCCTGGCCCTGTAGACATCTTGATCTTGGACTTCTAGCCTCCAAAACTATGAGACAATACATTTCTGCTGTTTGAGCAGCCAAGTTGGACTGTGAAGAAAGCTGATCGCCAAAGAGTTGATGCTTTTGAACTGTGGTGTTGGAGAAGACTCTTGAGAGTCCCTTGGACTGCAAGGAGATCCAACCAGTCCATTCTAAAGGAGATCAGTCCTGGGTGTTCATTGGAAGGACTCATGTTGAAGCTGGAACTCCAATACTTTGGCCACCTCATGCGACGAGTTGACTCACTGGAAAAGAGTCTGATGCTAGGAGGGACTGGGGGTGGGAGGAGATGGGGACGACAGAGAATGAGATGACTGTTTGGCATCACCGACTCGATGGACATGAGTTTGAGTGAACTCCAGGAGTTGGTGATGGACAGGGAGGCCTGGTGTGCTGTGATTCATGGGGTCGCAAAGAGTCAGACACGACTGAGCAACTGAACTGAACTGAGAGGCAAATACACTATCATCTTTTTGTTTCAGAACATCTTTAAATATCTGGTGCTTTATTTTCTTCATGCTGACGGTTGACCCTCACAGTTTTGCTAGAGTGGTGGTGACGGTTCAGTAGATCAGACTAGATTGTGTGGTGGCTGCTGCTGTTCTTACTCTTCACCCCGCTGCGATCTTGCCAACACCCTTCTTTGATGTCTTGATGTTTGAGTCCCCCTTCCCCATAGACTTCTGTTCCAGCAGCCCTTTCTGTCTCTGGTATGCTTTATTGAGGATGTTCTCTACCTACTCAGGGCCTGATCTTAGGGAAATGCTTTTATTCCTGAATATTCCAGTTCAATGTATTCACTTCCTAACATAATACAAGAAAATTACAACCTGCATAATTGGCAGCTTCTGAGATGTTTTCAGTACCCATCCCTTTTTATTTCCAATGCCACACGCACCACTTTTCACATCTGCCCCAATTCTTGCTATTAATACATTACCAGGAACTGCATTCTTAAAATATTTAAAACTTAGAGATGACTGAAAGAATGTGTCTCTCTGTAGGGGACATAAGTGTCCAGGGCATGCCAGAAATCAGTTCCCAATTAGGACACCCTGGCTTCTCCATTTCTGTTTCACCTCCTCCTGGGTCTTGGGACCTAGAACGAGGCGTTGGCCATGACTACCAAAGAAGCTCTCACCTTGATGATCTGATGTTCTTTACAGGTATGAAGGTGAAAATTTATCCACAGTCTGGCACACACAGTCCTAGTTTTTAGCCTGTTGAAATCTTTGCACATCTTTTTGTGTGCTGATAAATACCCTAATGTGCCAGGAGAAAGATATATAAGGCACTGTCCTTCATCCTCGAAGCAAATGTCAATTCGTAAAAGCTGGATACTGTATCATATGGACATATGCTGCTATTTTATTCATTTCCCTATAGCTAAACTTTTAGCTTCTTTACGTATTTTCTCTACAGAGAACATCCTTATACACAAATCTTTGCCCACATTGTGGATTGCGCCCTGAGAGCAGACTTCTAAATTTCTAGGCAGTGAGGCAAAGAAATGAATATAATACCAGGTAGTAGTAAATGCTCTCATGGAAAGCAAGATAAGCAGAGAGAATGGGGACGACCAGAGCCCGCTGTTGTGGACAGCATGGTCTCTGAGGAGAGGACATCTGAGCAGAAACAATAGGTAAATAAATGAAGACAATATCTGGAGGGGGGTAGTTCATTGCAGACAGAGGACACAGCCTGTATAAAGGCCCTGAGGCAGGAACATGCAGTCTTCTTGCTGGGGATGGGCAGTGAACTGCAGTGAAAAGAGACGGGGAGTCGGAGTCATAGTTAAGTTTTAGTGTCAGCACTGCAATTAGCCAACTGCTTCAAGAGGAACAACTCCCCGCTCTTCTTTCAGTACCAGTTTCTTAATCAAAGCCACCGTGAGAGTGGATAAGGAATTCTTTTAGGTCCTGGCCATCCTCCCTAGTGGTTCACTGGTAAAGAATCTGTCTGCCAGTACAGGAGACTCAGAAGACATGATTTCTATCCCGAGGTCAGGAAGATCTCCTGGAGGAGATAATGGCAATCCATTCCAGTGTACTTTCCTTGAAAATTTCATGGACAAGAGAGCCTGGCAGGCTACTGTCCAGGAGTCTCAAAAAGTCAGCCACAACTGACCTTACACGCCACACAGGTGTCTGTCATCTTTTATAATCCTAAAGGAGAAAGAACATTGCCACTGCCATTTTTTCTCTCGATGTTTCGTTTTCAATGATCACAGTTTTATATCTTAGTCTATCTTTGTCCCTCACGACTTCACTTCCTAACATAGAGAAATATTTTGTTGAGAGAGTGAAAGTTGGAAAACAACTTCGTGTGATGCAGAGTGCTTTGTCCAAGGTGAATGGAAACGCTTACTCTCCTCTGGTCATGTTGGAGTTTGGCATGTGTTTTTATGCACACTATGAAGGGCAAGTCCCAGCAGGACATTGTTTTCCCCAGAGAAATGATTAGACTACAAGAAGAAAAAAACTGGAGCCATGTAATTTATGGCACTGTGTTCACAGTGAGCAGAGTCAACAAGCAATGCCATCTCCGCCAGATAAGAAGTTGCTTTGGAAACGGACCCTGCACAAATCATAGACATAACAGCGCATAAATGGAGCGGCATCCTCCTTTGTCATTAGACAATTAAGAGCTCACAGAGAAAAAGCAAATGTCTGCGCTCTTTTTAATGACTGCTACTCAAAATAAAGGAAAACTTTTGCTTTATTCTATTGCAGAACTTGCCAAAAGACAGGGCTTTTTTTTTTCCACACTGCCTGAGAAATAATGATCAGTGGCACCAAATGAAGGCGTCACACAAGCTCTTAAAAGTAGCCCCACCCCAGGACAAGGAAATGTGAGTATCGAGAACAATAGGCAAATTATAAGTGAAAAAGTTCCTTCGCATTATGGACCCGGGCAGAGAGGACAGAAGTTTAAGCGTTGGCTTCCTCGGAGCTAAAAGATGGAGAAAACCCCCGAAATTATCTCACACTAAAACCTGGATATTACAGCTAGGGGGAAGGAAATGACCTTTCCAGGTTTCCTCCAGCCTGTTTACAGGCTGAATGGGCTGGTGAATTCTCAGTATCACCCCACTAAAGTGTGGGAAGGTGATTAAAGGATTAAAATTTGCATGCAAAGCAATAGATAGTCAAACCCATTCCACTCCCCTCTGTGTAACAGAGAAGATAAAAGCTGCTTCCTTTCAAAGCTTCAGGTTAAAGATGGAAGAATTAGCCAATGTGTAACTGTATCGCGGGGCACTCAGAGAGGCCTGAAGGGAGAGAAGACCTGATACCCAAATATTAATCTGTGCTTTGGTGGGGGGGGGGGGAGATTAACCCCTAAAAAACCACATTGAAAAACCCAAGGAATGTTATTGCCTCAGGCAGTGGTTCTCAAAGGATGGGGCTGGATTTTGACCCCCTCTGCCTCCCAGGGGACATTTGACAGCCTCTGGAAACAGATTTGGTGGTCAGGACTGGGAGGAGGAGGGATGATACTGGTGTCTAGTGGCTAGAGGGTACCAGGGATACTGCCCACATCCCGCAGGGCACAGGACTGCCCCACAACAAAGAAGATCCAGCCCCACAAGCCACAGGGCCAAGGCTGAGAATTCCTGGTCTCGGGATCCTATTCTGGGGCTTCACACAGTTTATCTACTCAGGACATCTCACCAGTTCATCCCGAGCACTTCTCAGAACCTCCTACCCCCAACCCTCAAAGTGAAGCCCCAGGGCTTTCCCTAAGCTTTGTCAGCTTAGTGCTGGCACAGGCTTGGCCTGGTCTGATAATTACGAAAGATGTACACCAAAGGAAGCCCCATCCGAGGGAATAATCCTTGTCCAGGGCTAATTGATTCTCCCAGGAACCAGCTATCTGCTGTCTTTGCGGTCAAGGAGAGCCGATTTATGAGGTAGTTAAAACCTATCTGTGTCTTTCTTTGTAAATAAATTGTTTAGAGTTCTCAGATTTCAATCTAAATAGTTACAAACTTTATCAGACTCTGCTGTAGTGTTGTTCAAAATAGGATCCTGCAATTATCACTCAATTGCCGCCTTGGAAATGAGACAGCCAGGCGCCACTGGCATGGCCCCAGGACGGCATTCTGCACAGAGATACCTATCAAGGAGATTCTTTGACTTAATGTTTCCAACAGGGCGCATGACATTCTTTTTAATACACTTCTCTGGGTCCCAGGAGGGTTGATGAGATGAACTGACTGCTTCATAAGTTAAGAGCCTTCTGAAATACCATAGCTAGGGGGTTGAAGCCCTGGTAAGACATCAGCTGTAGGTAAGATCACAGATCGCACACACCTTGGCGTTCTCTGTCCTGGGAGATAACTTGCAGAAACAGAGGATGACATGCTACTTGGGTCAACTTGGGACACTTAGTTTAGGGGAGCCATTAAAAAAAAAAAATCACTTACTTGGCATTTCAATTGCTTTAGTCTAAAGAAGTTACTTAAGGAAAGGAAAAAAACAAAACAAAACAGCTGTACCTCAACATACCAACCATAGTCCCAAAAATATTAGGCAATGCTAAGCCAATGTTTCTCAATCGTTTTTCGATCATCATTGCCCCAAAAGGAGCCTTTTAGACTTTTTTTTTTTTTCCTTTTTGATCTCCTCTCCTCTTCCTTGAAATTTTGGTAGGGCAGATATATCTGGTCATGTACAGTGATACTTTGGAAGGTCACAAACCATTGTAGTAGCTTGGCTTTCTTTGCTCCCTAGGAAGAAATTGTCTCTCCACGGGGGAGATAACAGCCCTGTTGAGAACGCAGGGGCTACACTCAGTCTCCACATATGATTCACTTGTCATCAACAGCAGCCACCATCAAAAAACATTTAAAACTTTTATATCACTTATTTTTTACATTTTTATTGTGGTTTGTAGGATTAGCAAAAAGTCAAAATAATCTCCTGATAGATAAATCACTCAACATTTGTGTACATCAAGGCTTTTCTGTGAAGGTGTTTATTTATAATATAGATTTATACATGGAGAAGGCAATGGCTCCCCACTCCAGTACTCTTGCCTGGAAAATCCCATGGACAGAGGAGCCTGCTGGGCTTCAGTCCATGAGGTCGCTAAGAGTCGGACACAACTGAAGCGACTTAGCAGCAGCAGCAGCAGATTTATACAACATGTATAAATGTTTCTAAACTTATTGGTTTTACTTATATGTGGAACAAATTTTCATATAATCACTAATTTTTATGGCATCCTTTTTATGGATGAATAATATTCCATTACAAATATGTAGGTAATCAAATTTACTGAACCTGTTTTATTGGCTAGTTAGGCTAAATTTAATGTATCTGTGTTAGAAAATGCTGCAAAGAACAGAAGCAGCTAAACCTCCATCATTTCTCTGAATGCAATCACATCGCAAAATGTTGAGACTTTTTGTCTTTTTTGTCAAAACATACTAGCACCCTGATTTAAAAAAAAAGTTATTAAGTAAAAAAAAAATCTCTATGTAGATGAATTAAAGCAAATAGTTTTTTTTTTTTTTTTTGCAACATAGACTTTGCTATTTAGCTCAAAGCAATGTGTTCTTAAATGCTACCTTGAGAACTTGTACTTACTAACCTTTCCCTTCACTTAACAGAGAAACTTTTCAGAGGAGTCCCACCCTTTCTCTTTGTGTCTGATATAAATTCTGTTGCAGGAAAGGGGACCCCTTCCAGGGCCCGAAACTGGGCTCTTGTCTAACACTCAGTAACGAATTGTCCGAGGAGACTCGTGCTGACAAAGCAAGAGACTTTATTGGGAAGGGCACCTGGGTGGAGAGCAGGAGGGTAAGGGAACCCAGGAGAACAGCTCTGTCGCGTGACTCCCAGTCTCAGGTTTTATGGTGATGGGATTAGTTTCCGGGCTATCTTTGGCCAATCATTCTAATTCAGAGTCTTTCCTTGGCATCGCTCAGCCAAGATGGATGCTAGCGAGAGGGATTCTGGGAAGTGGATGGACACCCGGTGTCTCCTTTCCACCTTTCCTTAACTCTTCTGGTTGGTGGTGGCTTATTAGTTCCGTATTTCTTATCAGGATCTCCTGTTATAAAACAACTCATGCAAATGGTTACTATGGTGCCTGGCCAGGGTGGGCGGTTTCAATCAGTATGCTTCCCCTAGCAATTCTGCTGCCCTAGGTAGATCAGAAGTCCCCCAGGATATATCTGTACTAGTCCTTGGGGGGACCACATAGCATACCGATCACAGTGTGTCCTCAAGCAGTTCCTTAAATTACTATCAAAGCTTGCGCTTGGAGTCTTTTCTCCCCTAAGATGCCCCAGTTTCCATGTTGTTGACACATAACCAGGTACAATGTCTTCCCTCAATCTATGAATCTATGAATTGATCATTGGCTTTCCTAATGGGTGTCTCCCCTAGAAGCTGCCCTTTCCTTTCTCAGCTTTCTTTTCTCAACTCCATGCCCTGCCACGCTTTTCAGGAAAATAATTCTTGAAGGTTTGCTCCCAGAGGACTCAAGTCCAATCCAAACTCCCAGGACACTACCTCCCAGCCCGTTTGGTTTGAAAATAATTTGGAAAATTACAACTGCCAGCATACACATGCTTTACTCGCATCCATTTTATTTCTAGATATTCATCGAATTTCATTCAAATCTGAATATTAGCAAGGTTACAACTAGATGGCTACAATTTCTCCACTGGTGAGAAAGAAAGGCATTCTGGGTGATGGTCATGTATGCTGTTTCACTATCATCATGTTAATTGTGTGCCCCAGTAAAATAAATTTAACTACCTATTAAAATCTGCCTGGGTCGGGGTTTCATGTGTAGCAGAATAGCTCCCCTTGCTGTGATCTATTGAAAGTCAGCCCTCAAGAAAAGGGTTTGTTTGGCCACCTCATGCGACGAGTTGACTCACTGGAAAAGACTCTGATGCTGGGAAAGGTTGGGGGCGGGAGGAGAAGGGGACGATGGAGAATGAGATGGCTGGATGGCATCACTGACTCTGTGGACATGAGTGTGAGTGAACTCCGAGAGCTGGTGATGGACAGGGAGGCCTGGCGTGCTGTGTTTCATGGGGTGGCAGAGAGTCGGACACGACTGAGCGACTGAACTGAACTGAACTGAACTGAACTGAAAAAAGAAAAAGAAAAGAAAGAGTAAAAAAAAAAAAAGAAAAAGAAAAAACATCTGCCTGGATATTGCAACCAATGACTATGGCAAGCAGAAGTCAAAGCCGTTTTGGATTTTATATCCTCTTGGATACATTGTGAACATAGTAGTCTATCTTGCAATTTATATTCACATCTTCTGACAAGCTATGATTTTTCAGTACACATATTTGTATTTATTGTAACAGTCACATAGAAAGGGAGCAGTTCTGTGCTCTGGGATGGCCTAGGGAGGTGGCATTTGGAGGTGGGGGGAGGCTCAAGAGGGTGGGCATATCTGTTTATTTATAGCTAATTCACATTGTTGTACAGCAGAAACAAGCATGACACTGTAAAGGAATTATCCTCCAGTTAAAAATTTAAAAGTGTGTCTACCCTAAAATATGATAAAAAATAAAATATTTCCCCAATCCAAGCGTGTGCCTGCTCCAAGGGTTGGTGATGGACAGGGAAGCCTGGCGTGCTGCAGTCCATGGGGTCGCAAAGAGTCGGACATGACTGAGCAACTGAACTTCCCTAACTTTAAGGAAAATATAAACTGGGAGTCAATCCTTAGACGGTAAGCCTTTTTCCATTACAATATACAAATCTGACCTTAGGCAGTGTATGGGCTGAATCACCTGCTCCCAGCATCCATATGCCTAAGCCCTAACCCCCCAGGCCCTCAGAGTTCGACTGTATTTGGATACAGCGCCTATAAAGGGTAATTAATTTAAATCAGGGTCACTGAGGTGATTCTAATCCAGAAGGACTGGTGTCCAAAGAGGAGGCTAAGACATAGAGTCACATGAAGGGAAGCTCATATGAAGACAGTGGGAGAAGACCACCTCCAAGGAAAGAGGCCTCAGAAGGAAACCAACCCTGCTGACCCCTTGACCTTGGACTTGTAACCTCCAAGACTGTGAGAAAACAAATGTCTCTTATTCAAGCCCTCCAGTCTGCAGTGCTTTGTTATGGCAGCAAACTAATACAAGTAGTGTTCCAAGAAAAGATAACAGTAAATCTCCAGCGCAGAGGCCTTCAAGCTAGAGAGGAAAAATATCTTCTAAATTTCAGAGTTTGGATCCATACAGGCATATCGGTAATATGGGTAGGGGGAGGGGACAGGACCTTCCTTCGGGCAGCAGGGCGGGGTACAATTTGTAGTGATGCTAATAGTAAGGGATGCTTATAATTCTAAGTAGCTGAAGGGAGTTAATGAGAAAACAGGAAGAACAAAGTGTCTAGGTTTGAGGGCACAATTTTCTCAATGAACTGGTAGACCCAGACCTTTGAGTCTTAGGTCACAGACTCTGAATTCAAAGGCTAGGTCTTAGGGGACCGAGGACGTGAGAGAAAAAGCGGGACTTTTGAGAACAGAGCCTGGGCTGCTGAGTCAGGACGCTGGAGGGGATAGCAGACTTGTTCAGATGTCACCAAGTAGCAAGCAGAGGGGCCTTTCTGCCTCCCAGAATATAAGGCCAAGTGGCGATCAGATCTGGAAACAAATCAGAGGAGGCTGCCTGCCAGAAACCAGGAACCACTGTGGAGATTTAAGCCCTTCGAATCTGAGTTGAGACAAAATCCTCAGGCTTCCCCCAGTGGGCTCTGCGGTTCCCCTGAGACTTCATCCACAGAAACCGCTCTGTGCCCTGGACTATGTATAGACTGGAGAATATTCTTTTAAGTGACATTGCTGGTTAATTAATTCAGTCTTTTGAATTTCTCTGAATTATCCCCTTCCACCCCAAGCTAAGGTCCCTGCCCTGAAAATCAGGTCAAAACTTCCGTAAGGGCAGTGACTCTGACTCCTTGAATATATTTGGTCAGTTTCTTTCTGCTTCCAGCTGTTTCCTCCATAATTTTCACATGATAAGCACTTAGCAAATATTTGGGAGATTGTGTGCAAGTGTGTATGCTTTCATGAACAGAACTAGGCAAATTCACACAGCAGACACAAATCCTTGCTCTGTCCTCATGCCAGGGAAGAGAACCCTCCCCAAAACACATGCAACCACACATATACTTATCTCCATTTTCTAACAGCAGAGGATAAAACAGCTGGCTTGGAGAAAAGTGGGGAAGAAGGAAAGAAACAAGTATTCTGTAATAACCGAGCATGTGTGCTTAGTCTCCCAGTCATGTCCATCTCTCTGCGACCCCATGAACTGGAGCCCACCAGGCTGCACTGTCCATAGGATTTTCCAAACAAGCATACTGGAGTGGTTTGCCGTTTCTTACTCCAGGGAATCTTCCCGGCCCAGGGATTGAACCCACGTCTCCTGTGTCTCCTGCATTGACAGGTGGGTTCTTTACCACTAGCGCCATCTGGGAAGTACCAGAAGGATAAGACACCAACCAGCTGATAAACCTGTGTTTGGGTGACTAACTATCCCAGTTTGCCTAGAACTGAGGTTTCTTGGAATGTCGGAGTTTCTGTTCCAGGACAACCCTAGACAAAGTGGAACAGTTGATTACCCTAACCTTCAATTACTTTTTAAATAGTATTTGTAAATAGTCAATAACTGTAAAGGTTAAATTATATTCAACATTGGAAGGAGATCCAACCAGTCAGTCCTAAAGGAAATAAACCCTGAATGTTCATTGAAAGGAATGATGCTGAAGCTCCAATACTTTGGCCACCTGATGTAAAGAGTCATTGGAAAGTCATTGGAAAAGACCCTAAAGCTGGGAAAGATTGAGGGCAAAAGGAGAAGAGGGTGACCGACAATGAGATGGTTGGACGGCATCACTGACTCAATGGACATGAGTTTGAGCAAACGCCAGGGGAGAGTGAAGGACAGAGAAGCCTGGCATGCTGCAGTCCACGAGGTCGCCAAGAGCCAGACACGACATGACCTAACAACAACCGAACAACAAAAATTAGATTCCAGTTGAACACTTTTGCAAAGAATCCTTTAGAAGTGATGCTAGGTATTTCATGTGCATTCCATTAAGTATAGATGATGATTGGCTGTCCTACAGAAAAAAAGAAACATATCTACATTTCGGTTCAGAGCTGGGCGCACAAGCTCTAATTTGCTCAAGGGCCGGCAATGCCGCCAAAGCTCTGGTTCGGGTTGAGTGCCTCCTGTCAGGATGTGAAGGCTGCTACCCACGAGAGGGCAGGCACCGCTCAGGGCCCAGCATCATCTCCTTCTCCCACTTGGGCTCATTTACCGAGAGCATCTGCAAGAATCAGTCATGGGGAAAAGGGGAAGTGTGAAGTGACAACCTCAACACGCAGAAAGTTCTCTGCTGCCGGGAGCTTGTCAACTTCTTAACAAACAGAAGAAGAAAAAAAAAAATTCTTTCTCCCAGCTGAGGTGGGCTGCAGGCCTGGCAGCCCCTCGCCCTATGTGTCTTGATTGTGATGTGATGCTCTCTGGTTAGGTATATGGGTGATTTAGGGTAAATGGGTCTCCAGTGGTCCAGTGCTCCCAGCAAAGGCCAGACCACAATAATCAGCGGCTAGTTATTTACCATAACCATATACAAAACCACAAGCGTCAGAGTTCCCTCAAATACATCCGAAGCATTGTATATCTCTTTATTAAAGGCTGTCAGGGTTTTGCTATTACACAGCTTTCGCCTTTGAATCCTAACTACACTAGGCTTTGCTCGAGCAAAGCACCAGACCAGGCTCACGCACAAAACAAAATCACATCACCCAGAAACCCAACCCAGATGCAGGAGAGAAAGCGTTTTTTCCCTCCCAGCCAGCTCTCCATTCACTGCAACTTCGAACTGATCTTTAACTACACTTGAGTATTGGTGCTTATGGTGATAGATGGCTGTGAAATATTTTAGTCATTCCTAACTGAAATATTCATGGCCGTGACTTATCCGGTCTCCTCCACTTTAATGAACACGGCATCCATCATGGTCATCTGTCCCTATGAATCACAGGTTTCCAGTCAGGCAGTGTGAGAATTTAGAAGCTCTGTGTCTTCCTCCCCAGGCTGCTTAACGAAGATGACGCATCACTGCTGATCCTACTTTTTGCTCTTTTCCTTTGTCTTTTCTGCCTTCAAAGCCGTTATCGTCTATCAGGCTGACGTCATTTCAGAATTCTTTTTAATGCACTTGTGTTTATTTATTCTTGGCTGTGCTGAGTCTTTGTTGCTGTGTGGGCTTTTCTCTAGTTGTGACTAGCAGGGACTACTTTCTAGTGGAGGTGCACGGGCTTCTCACTGTGGCAGCTTCTCTTGGTGGCGAGCACAGGCTCTAGAGCATGAAGGCTCCAGGAGTTGCCACATGTGGGCTCCTAGTTTTGACTTCCAGGCTCTAGAGCACTGGCTCAGTAGTTACGGTGCCAGGGCTTAACTGCTCCGAGGCACGTGGGATCTTCTCAATCAGGGATCGAAATCGTGTCTCCTGAGTTGGCAGGCAGATTCTTTACCATGGAATCACCAGGGAAGCCCTCATCTGGAGTCCAGATGTCCACTGGTTAAGAATAGAACCTGAGGCATGGACTTTCAAACTTTCAGAGAGGTCTCTGTTACAAGACGACTCAGGTGGAGAATTTAGCAGTTGGTAACCAAGGTGCTTGAAGTTCAACATTCAGAAAACAAAGATCATGGCATCTAGTCCCATCACTTCATGGGAAATAGATGGAAAAACAGTGGAAACAGTGTCAGACTTTATTTTTTTGGGTTCCAAAATCACTGCAGATGCTGACTGCAGCCATGAAATTAAAAGACGCTTACTCTTTGGAAGGAAAGTTATGACCAACCTTGATAGTATATTAAAAAGCAGAGACATTACTTTGCCAACAAAGGTCCGTCTAGTCAAGGCTATGGTTTTTCCCGTGGTCATGCATGGATGTGAGAGTTGGACTGTGATGAAAGCTGATCGCCGAAGAATTGATGCTTTTGAACTGTGGTGTTGGAGAAGACTCTTGAGAGTCCCTTGTACTGCAGGGAGATCCAACCAGTCATTCTAAAGGAGATCAGTCCTGGGTGTTCATTGAAAGGACTGATGCTAAAGCTGAGACTACAATACTTTGGCCGCCTCATGCGACGAGTTGACTCACTGGAAAAGACTCTGATGCTGGGAAAGGTTGGGGGCGGGAGGAGATGGGGACGACAGAGAACGAGATGGCTGGATGGCATCACCGACTCTGTGGACATGAGTTTGAGTGAACTCCGGGATTTGGTGATGGACAGGGATGCCTGGCGTGCTGTGATTCATGGGGTCGCGGAGAGTCGGACACGACTGAGTGACTGAACTGAACTGAACTGAACTGAACCAAGGTGCCACGGTGGTGATTGGTGTTATTGACAGTGCTTGCTTTCTACTCTGAATAACTCTCCCAATTTGAAATTTGACTATAGGCCGACCAACTTGTCCAGGTTTGTTCAGGACTTTCCTGATTTTAGCCCTGAAACTCTCATGCGGTCACAAACACTCTTCAGGCAAGCTGGCATGACTGGTCACCCTGCTAGGCCAGCTTCAGTCTTCCACTTAAATAACAAGCTTTTTAAAAAATATTTTTTAAATTTTATTTATTTTTATTTAATGTAATTATTTGGCTGTGTCAGGTCTTAGTCCTGGCACACAGGCTCTTCAGTCTTCATTGCAGCATGCAGGATCTTTGGTTACAGCATGTGGGCTCTCGTTCCCTGACAGGGGATCATACTGGGGCCCCCTGCATTGGGAGCATGGATTCTTAGCCACTGGACCACCAAGGAAGTCCCTTAAGTACTTGCTTTGAAGACATCAAGAGTAAGACGTAAAAAGACAGTCAACCATGAATCAATGGTGTCAATTAGATAAAGTTGCTCCCCACTGGTGGACGACCAGAGAACCCACACCAAAGGCAAACTTGTCCCATGGGACATCTCCTACCTGTCTCCACTTTCTCTGGCTTTCAAGTGGTTGGAAGAGGTCTCTGGGGCTGCTGCTGAAGCTACGGGAATTTCTGGACCATGGCTGCCTTCTTAGCGGCTTTATCCTCCACCTCCTGGAGCACTCACAGGCTGGCTCAAGAAGGGGATCTTCTCTCTAAAGGACTGGCTGGATGAAAGGAGCAAGTCGCCCTACACAAAGGCACAAACCATCCACAGAAGAGGACACCTATGTTCTGTTACCACACCTGTTGCCCTGCTTTGGCTGCACTGGGGATGGTTGGGGATAGAAGGCTTCCTGGCCTGTGGGCCTAGAAAACCTCTGGGACCCTTTTTCTGCCTCTCCTGCCTTGGAGTTCACTGGAACATCAGCCCCTGAGTGTCTTTTAATAAGAAAGACGGGAATTGGTAGCACCTAGGTCATGTGGACCATACACACAGCTCCTGGACAGAACGACCTTTGAATGCCCTTTACCCCCCAGGTCATGACTCCTCAGTTTCCTGTATAAGGAACAGAAGGCGTATTCTATAAAGACTTGCTTTCAACTCTTTGGCATCTTTCAGATAAAGATAGAAAAACTAAAAGGAAAAATGTGAAAGAAGTAGTGAAAGAAGGCTTATCCACATATTAAGACAAGACTTGTTTGAGAAACCCTTTCTCCTGATTTCTAATTGTACTTTGAAGGTTGTTGTTGTCCAGTTGCTCAGTCATGTCTGACTCTTTGTAATCCCATGGACTGCAGCACACCAGGCTTCTCTGTCCTTTATCAACTCCCGGAATTTACTCAAACTCATGTCCATGGAGTCGGTGATGCCATCCAACCGTGTCATCCTCTGTCGTCCCCTTCTCTTCCCGCCTTCAGTCTTTCCCAGCATCAGGGTCTTTTCCAATGAGTCAGCTCTTTATGGACTCAATAGAAATGAGTTTGAGCAAGCTCCAGGAAATGATGAAGGACAGGGAAGCTTGGCGTGCTGCAGTACGTGGGGTCACAAAGAGTCAGATATGACTGAGCAACTGGACAACAGCTCTTTGCATCAGGTGTTCAAAGTACAGAAGCTTCAGCTTCAGCATCAGTCCTTCCAAAGAATATTCAGGACTGATTTCCTTTAGGATGGACTGGTTGGATCTCCTTGCAATCCAAGGGACTCTCAAGAGTCTTCTCCAACACCATAGTTCAAAAGCATCAATTCTTTGACACTCAGCCTTCTTCATGGTCCAACTCTCACACCCATACTTGACTACTGGAAAAACCAGAGCATTGACTAGATGGACCTCTGCTTTTTATTATGCTGCCTAGGTTGGTCATAGCTTTTCTTCCAAGGAGCAATCGTCTTTAAATTTCATGGCTGTAGTCACCATCTGCAGTGATTTTGGAGCCCAAGAAGTCTGTCATTATTTAAATTGTTTCCCCATCTTTTTGCCATGAAGCAATGGGACTGGATGCCATGATCTTAGTTTTTTGAATGTCGAGGTACAATTTGTAGGTACAATTTACTAATTGCCCTTGGTGTCTAAGTTGTTCAAGTAGGTGAAAAAGAAAACACATGCAGCCTCAATACCATGTGATATTTTTATGTGGACATTCTAACCTTTTGCCAAATAATTTTATCGTTCCTCTCTTCAGTTTAGTTCAGTCACTCAGTCATGTCCGACTCTCTGCGACCCCATGAATCACAGCACGCCAGGCCTCCCTGTCCATCACCAACTCCCAGAGTTCACTCAAACTCATGTCCACAGAGTCGGTGATGCCATCCAGCCATCTCATTCTCTGTCGTCCCCTTCTCCTCCCGCCCCCAACCTTTCCCAGCATCAGATTCTTTTCCAGTGAGTCAACTTGTCGCATGAGGTGGCCAAAGTATTGTAGTCTCAGCTTTAGCATCAGTCCTTCCAATGAACACCCAGGACTGATCTCCTTTAGGATGGACTGGTTGGATCTCCCTGCAGTACAAGGGACTCTCAAGAGTCTTCTCCAGCACCACAATTCAAAAGCATCAATTCTTTGGCACTCGGTTTTCCTTATAGTCCAACTCTCACATACATACATGACTACTGGAAAAACCACAGCCTTGACTAGACGGAACTTTGTTGACAAAGTAAAGTCTCTACTTTTTAATATGCTGTTTAGGTTGGTCATAACTTTCTTTCCAAGGAGCAAGCGTCTTTTAATTTCATGGCTGCAATCACCATCTGCAGTGATTTTGGAGTCCAGAAAAATTAAGTCAGCCACTGCTTCCACTGTTTCCCCATCTATTTGCCATGAAGTGATGGGACCAGATGCTATGATCTTAGTTTTCTGAATGCTGAGCTTTAAGCCAAGTTTTTCACTCTCCTCTTTCACTTTCATCAAGAGACTCTTCAGTTCTTCTTCACTTTCTGCCATAAGAGTATATCTGAGGTTATTGATATTTCTCCTGGCAATCTTGATTCTAGCTTGTGTTTCTTCCAGCCCAGTGTTTCTCATGATGTACTCTGTGTGTAAGTTAAATAAGCAGGGTGACAATATACAGCCTTGACGTACTCCTTTTCCTATTTGAAACCAGTCTGTTGTTCCATGTCCAGTTCTAACTGTTGCTTCCTGACCTGCATACAGGTTTCTCAAGAGGGAGGTCAGGTGATCTGGTATTCCCATCTCTTTCAGAATGTTCCACAGTTTATTGTGATCCACACAGTCAAAGGCTTTGGCATAGTCAAGAAAGCAGAAGTAGATGTTTTTTTTGGAACTCTCTTGCTTTTTCCATGATCCAATGGATGTTGGCTATTTGATCTCTGGTTCATCTGCTTTTTCTAAAACCAGTTTGAACATCTGGAAGTTCGCAGTTCACGAATTGCTGAAGCCTGGCTTGGAGAATTTTGAGCATTACTTTACTAGTGTGTGAGATGAGTGCAACAACCAGTTTTAGGATGAGGGGAGTGGGGTGGGAGGAGCTCTGATGTGTAGAATTTGTGAATTTCCACTGTGTAACTACCCCCCACAATCTCAGGCTACCCACTCCACATTCCTGAACCAAGTTTGGAAGAGACATGGCCACAAAATTGTCCAGAGTGAGATCAGCTGGACAGAGGTTGGGCTTCAGCACAGCACTGGGGGAGCAGGAACAACACTGGCAAGAGCCATGGGTCTCAGCCCTGGCTGCAGAGGAGCATCGTCTGGGAACTTTTTAAAAATCTGGATGACTGGGTCAGACCCCAAACCAATGAGGTTGGATTCTCCAGGGGGACCCAGAGGCAGCCGCAACAGACAGGCTCAGTGGAGTGCTCCTGGGCCGCACAGAGGTTGCTCAAGTCTCCTTCACGCAGATTTCCCACAAACACTCTTCAGACATCGTCCATTTCTTCATTAGAGTCTATCAGACTTGCAGTTTGAAATTGCACAACCGTGGTACGGAGGCAGTCATTCTTTAGTGTCGGCTTTTAACTTTCCGTGTTTGCACACACATGGGAAATGAGAACCCAAGGGAGACACAGTGATAACATCAACATGCAGGAAGTTTTGTGCAGCCTCCCTCCAAAGAGATCAAACGTAACCCAGCAGAGACATGGACTACGGGTCCGGCAGCATCATCTCAGCCATCTGCCTTGACTGCAACGCAAGGCTCCCTGTAGGTGCCAGCAATTTAAGTAAATAGGTCTGTGGTTCTGCAGCCGGACGTTCGGCCGCACTGAGTGAGGTGCTCTGCCTCTTTCATCTTGCCAGCTTCTCTGTATCGTTTTATATCTCTATTTCTTTTTATGTGAAAGATTTTGTTTTTGAAGGGCAGCTGCTGTCCATGGCATGTTCAGTTCAGTTCAGTCGCTCAGTCGTGTCCGACTCTCTGCGACCCCATGAATCACAGCACGCCAGGCCTCCCTGTCCATCGCCAACTCCTGGAGTTCACTCAGACTCATGTCCATCGAGTCGGTGATGCCATCCAGTCATCTCATTCTCTGTCGTCCCCGTCTCCTCCCACCCCCAATCCCTCCTAGCATCAGATTCTTTTCCAGTGAGTCCACTCGTCGCATGAGGTGGCCAAAGTATTGCAGTTTCAGCTTTAGCATCAGTCCTTCCAATGTACACCCAGGATTGATCTCCCTTAGAATGGACTGGTTGGATCTCCTTGCATGTTACTGGCCTACAATATAGCAATTCACAATTTTTAAAGGCTATACACCATTTATAGTTATTATAAAATACCAAGTATATTCCCTGTGTTGTCCAGCATATTCTTAAATTGATAGCTTGTTTATACCTGAGAGTTTGTACAGTTTACTTCCCTGCCCCTGTGCTGACCCTACTCTTTCCTTCCCTCCACTGGGACCCACTAATTTGTTCTCTGTACCTGTGAATGTGCTTTTATTTGTTGTATTCACTCATTTCTTGTGGTTTTTAGATTCTGCATATAAGGGATATCATACAGTATTTGTCTTTCTCTGACATATTTCACTAAAGCATATTGCTGTCCAAGTCCATCCAGGTTGCTGCAAATGGACAGAATTTTATTCTTTTTGGGGTTCAGTGATATCCCACCACATTGTCTTTAGCTTGGCAATTGCAAATGATACTGGAATGAACACTGGGGTGCATGCATCTTTTCAAATTAGCTAATTTTTTTTGCAGATAAATATTCAGGAGTGGAATAACTGGGTCATGTGGTAGTTCTATTTTCAGTTTTTTGAGAACCTGTATACTGTTTTCTTGGAGAAGGCAATGGCAACCCACTCCAGTACTCTTGCCTGGAAAATCCCATGGACGGAGGAGCCTGGTGGGCTGCAGTCCGTGGGGTCGCTAAGAGTCGGACACGACCGAGCGACTTCACTTTCACTTTTCCCTTTCATGCATTGGAGAAGGAAATGGCAACCCACTCCAGTGTTCTTGCCTGGAGAATCCCAGGGACAGGGGAGCCTGGTAGGCTGCCATCTACAGGGTCGCACAGAGTCGGACACGACTGAAGCGACTCAGCAGCAGCAGCATACTGTTTTCTACAGTGACTACATCAGTTTACGATCCCACCAGTCATTATGAGGGTTCCCTTTTCTCCATATCCTTGCCAACATTTTTTTTGTATCTATATTTTAAGTGCATTTGCTATTTCCATGTCTATATTCTAAGTACATTTTGTATTTTATTTTTCATAAAAGGTGGCTTTGATATGAAACTAAATATATATTTGAAGTGAGTGAAGACATCCCTGTATACTAGGAATGTAGAAAAGTTGACAACTGGTGAAAATTGCACAAAATGCAAAAAATAACGTGATATTTTATTAATGATATGTTTTCTGCACCTCTCCGGTGTATTCATAACTGTGTTCTGCAGTGTCGAGGCTATTTCCAGTGAGAGGACTCAGTTTTTATAGTCGTTTGTGAGAACTAAATCTTCAACTCCCAGTTTTCAAAGAAAATGTTTTTACTGAAGCAAATTCACAGAAGAGTACAAAATCATAGCTTATACTTGATGAACATTCTCAAAGTGAACCTACTCATGTAACCTCCATGTGGATCCGGAGAGGGCATAGCCCCAGCACCCTAGGGGGCACTGCGTGAGCCCCTCCCAGGCCCTGCTGCTCTCCGCTGAATGTAACTACCATCCTGACTGTTCACCATCCATGACCTCACCCTGTTTTTGAACTGCATACAAATAGCATCGCGCAGAATGCACTGTTGGTGTGGACTTCTTTTGCTCAGTGTTATCTGTGGCCTTCATCAGTGATGTTGCTTGTGAAAGTCATTCACTCAATTTCATTTTTGTACATTTTTGTATAGTATCTCCTTCTGTGAGTATGCTACAGTTGATTCATACATTTCACTACTGATCTAGCTTTTGACACTTAAGTGTCTCTGTTTTCAATTTTTGTCAAATGAAACTCTGTCCTATGTCTAGTGAAGATGACGTGCAGTTTGGGTAAGACTCAAACTGCCATTCATGCCCTGTTTTTCTAGTATTCTCACCAGGTCAGGTTGTTAAGTTTTTAAAAGTTTAAAAGTTTAGAAGTTGAAAAGGCGCCCCAAATACTCAGCCCCTGGCATGGGATAAAAAGTGTCTGGAAGGAAATCAGAAAGTCTGAGTAATATGAGAAGGTGTGAAAAGAGACCACACAATCCATCTGAGGATTTTATGTTTGAAACGGACCCTGAAAAGGAACCACCCTTCTCTTACTAGATAAGGAAACTGAAGCCTTGGGAGAGAGGAAGCAACTTGCCCAAGGTCAAGCAGGTGAAAAAGAGCTCAACAGGGTCAAGAACCTTAGTAACGTCCAGTCAACTTCTTCGACAACATTGCATTGTCTACATTTTTAGACCTGAAATTATAAATTCCAGAATGTGTCAACCCAAGTCAAATGTGAATGAGGAGAACCCGTTTTTAACAACTTATTGAATTATATTCCAATAAAGAATTCATAAATATCCCTTACATTCATCAACTTTCCTCTGCACCAGCCCAAGCTGCCCCCACCTCCTGCCCAACTCCTTCCTAAGGTTCTTGATGTCATTCAACACCACCTTGGCCTCCTTCCAATAACTTCTCCAGGTAGACAGCATGATCTTTGTTTATGCAAATCTGAGCTCTTCATAACAACCTTTTTTAAAACACTGGTTTGTTTTTCTTGGTCCTTAGACTAAAGACTCAAACTGTTCTAGTGACTTCAAAGGGCCTGAAAAGCCTGGACCCACCTCAGTTCTTCGTCCTCTTTTTGCATGATCAAGTGCTATTCTGCCTTCAACTATGACTCCAACAGTCCCCCTTATGAAGCCTTCCCTCCCCTTAGAATCAGTCTAATTATCACTTCTTGGGAGGGTCTTCCCTGAGCTCCTGTTCTCATTCCCCTCTATAGCAGGTCCCACCCATTGGCGGCACTCATACGGTTCTGATTCTGTATTTACTTGTGTGGTCTTTCATTGATGCAGACTTGTCTCCCTTGCCAGCTTCCATGAAGGGAGGGTGACATCTGTTTATGCTCACGGTACCTGGAATATATTAAGTCCCCTATAAATATCTGGTGGGTGAACAAAAGTATGAATGGTTGCTGTCCAGTGATTTCTGTTTCATTGTTTGCATTTTGTAGCCTTTCAAAGACAACCCTGTTGCATTTATTGAAATTTTACAAATGTGTAACACTCACTAATTATTTAGGTCTTGACTATCATCAACTTAGATGGAAACACAAAAGACATACTAATTACATTGTCAAAAAAAGTTGGGAGGGCAGCTGGGTAGAAGTGTCAAGATTGAAAAACTTGGCAGTTCCTTGGCAGTCCAGTGGTTAGGACTCTATGCTTTCACAGCAGAGGGCTCTAGTCCAGTCCCTTGTTCAATCTAGTTCAACTAGTTCAATCTAGGTCGGGGAACTAAGATCCCACAAGCCATGCAAAAAAACAATAAAATTATGAAAGTTCACGGTGACGGATATATAAATATAAGGTCTTGTACAGGAAACCAAGCAGTCAATTCCAAAGTATATACTGGATACAACAGTTTGTCCAGTTCTGAAATCCAAAACTGCATAAGCATGGTCCCTTAATTAAAGAGTTCAGAGCCAGTGGAAATATAAAATGTGGGTATAACCTTACCATATGCTCACATCTGGTGTGAAATTATAGTATTCAAATCAGTACCCTCTCCCTAGGAAAAGACATGATCACTAAGAAGCTATCAGACTTAAAACAACAAATGATGAGCTTAGCCTGGTTCTTGTTATTGAACAAAAGATTTTCTTTTGTATTGCTATGAGTTTTTTCAGGAACTTCTAAATATGATTTGGTGAAACATTTTATCTCCCCAGAAGATGGTCTAGGCATTTTTTTTCCCAGTATATTATGACTTCACCAAGAATGGTGTCATATACATGCATTTAAAATACTATCAAACTCCCTTCTTAGCACACCTATCCCCCCACAACCTCCCTAGAAGTCTCAGGGGTCTTTACTTACCCTAATGAGCTAGCCCTCCTACCTGACAGTCACCAAGATACCATCTAGTCATCTCCTGGAGGCCTTCTCCAAAACTGATGCCAGCCACAAACTTAGTCCACAGGCAGGCCTCCAAGCCATTATTAACTGCACCAAATTGTCATCTTTATTGATGGAATACAACTTCCCCCAAAAAGCAATTTTTAAAAGATATTATGAATGCTTAATATCTCATATAAGCAGTAATATAATGCCTCCCCGAAAGGCCCCTTTTGTTCTGTGCATGGAGTTATTAATATCATCTCCACTTGACTGGAATAGACAGGAATTTTTGAAACTGTGCTGTGACTTATGTCGCAAAGGTTGTTGTGGCTTAAGTTTGGTTACCCTACCCGGCCTCAAAAATGCCAAGTCTGTTTAATAGAGGGACTTTCATATTTAATCCTATGCAGGCTCCAAGGAGAGAGAATTTTGTTCACATTGTTCTTTCCCAGTTTTAAACAGTTCTCATTGACTTCGACATAGCTAATTTCCTTTCCACAATTTGGATAAAACAGGCAAACCCAAACTTGAGGAAAATTGACACTAGAAATAGAATCAGAATAGGAATTTCTGTGATCAATTTATTTAACACAAAAATTATGTTCTAATTTTTATCACATCTTCTACCTAGGTAGAGTTAAGGGGATTCAATTGAGTGCCATTCGATTAGTAAAAAGGACATTATATTTTGCCAGTGTTTTAAGAGGAGAAGATAACCTCTTAAAAAGTCTCTGTAAACAGTAAAAAAAGACAAGGAAAACTAAATTAAAAGCTGCGCTGCAGAAATATCTTGAGATTCTTATTGTTCAAAATATCTATATAAATATACAATGCATTCATTATTCAGAATTGTGTCTGTTCTATTCCAATGCCATCCAATTAGATTTTCTTCCTGACAGGAGTTGGTTCCATCTAATAAATTCATTAAATTCTGTCAAACCATACACGACAAGGCTTGTAATATCTTGCTCCATGCTCCCATCACACCCTCAAGCAGAAACATCAACGAAAATGCAAAGCCAAAAATCCTTGTCGTAAGAAAAAGGTTTGAAGAGTGAGAAAGATTAATATTTCCTGCTTTTTTTGTGGATCCGCTCACACCCTTGGGGCCTCATTTTCAAACTGGCTAAAAATGAAAGGATGAAAGAGTCCAGAAACGTGCAGGATAATTAGTCTGGATACACTGCAGTGAGACATTGAAGGTCAATAATTATTGGGTGGAGCGTCCCTTGTTAGATATCAAAGCATGAAAGCCATGTCCATGGCCCAGTGTACATCACAGCATGGACAGGTAGAGTGTAGCAGAGTGTAGCTGAAAGGATGCGTAAGCTGGTTGGTTGTTGTCTGCTGGGAACTTTAACATTTCATTGAAAATGAACACTTTGTTATTAGTGAAGGGATTTCTTCTGACTGACTGATATTTCTCAATGAGCTCTAGATCTGAACTTTGAATTCAATTCCGAAAGTTCGAACTTGACCGAGTAACTTTGCCTCTTTCCCTCCTCCACGGATCCATTCCCATGATATTCCCACGATATTCACCACCATGCATCACTTGACCTCTGTCAGGTGTGCCCTGGTCTCAGATGCTCCAGGTCTGGACCTCGCTTTCCAGACTCTCAAGGGGGTGAAAAACAGTTCTTAGGGAGAGGGGTCAAAGACATCATCCTCTTCTTTGTGTCTGAAGCACAAATGTACATGCAGTACACAAATTCATATGCAGTACATCTGCAATATTAAAATTGCATGGAGGGGGTGCTATGTTTGGGCAGAGGGTTTGTATCCGCCCAAAATTCCTATGTTGAAATCCAAACCTCCAAAAGCGATGGCACTCAAAGGTGGGAATTTTGGGCGGTAAACTGGTCATGAGGGCGGAACCCACAAGAATGAGATTAGGGCCCATATGAAAGAAACCTGAGCATCCCCTCAGCCCTTCCACCTTGTGAGCACATTGTAAGGAGACAGCATCTATGAACCAGATCAGTGGTCCCTCACCCCCCATGCTGGCCCCCTATCTGGGACTTCTAGGCTCTGGAGTGTGAGTGATTACCATCTGCTCTTTCTGGGGCATTTTGTTATAGCAGCCAAATGGCCTAAAACAAGGTGTGAGATTAGTTTAATAAAAATGCCTAAAAAGTTTCCTTAGAGGGACAATAATAACAACTTCAAAAACTGTGAAAACAATGGCCTGGACTGAAAGCTGGTTGATGAAGGGAAGCTTGCTTCCTCTTTCATATTTAAGAAAAAATATATAATTTATTAAATAAAATTTTGAAAAGCAAGGAAAAGGGACCTTTCCATGTCCATGTAAAAAAGGACTATTTTCCTTTCAATGTCACCTAATATCATGTCTTTAAAATGCTTAAAATCTAATATATTGTTTTAGTTTTGAAACGTTAGAAACTTAAAAACTCTATGAAGATTTTATCATAACATCGAATTGAATTCTGTTTTCATGCAGTCAACAGGCTTTAGAAGGAAACTACAAAATACAAGTGACAGAGAAAGTGCAAAAGGAATTGAATTTTATTTTTAATATTTTATTTATTCATTTGTTGCACCTGGTCTTAGCTGTAGCATGCAGAATCTTTAGCTGCAGCCTGTGGGATCCAGCTCCCTGACCAGGGATCTAACCTAGGCCCCTGTATTGGGAGGGTGGGGTCTTAGCCACTGGACCACAATGGAAGTCCCAGTAATTGAACGGTAAAGCAGGAATAGAAAGTTACAACAGGAAGGTTCTCAGGGTCGGATGGTTCCATCTCCACCTGTGCAGGTGAGCATCAGATGTGAGATGACTTGTGAGGTCACACAGAGGTCCTCAGGCCCAATCCCTTACTGAGGGGCATTTGTATACACTCTTCCCTCACTTTTGGATATCCTTGCTATGTGATGTTTCCAGTGCTACATCTTCTCCTTGATATTTCTCTAATTCTCTTCTTGATCTAATTCTACCCTTCACCTCAATAATGGTCGCATTTTCCCATGCTCACCCTCCTGGGTCTTTCACGTCTCCTCTTGAGTTCTTTTCTTTCTAATATACTCCCTTTTCCCACTGGGATGTCAGGGAAGTGCAGTGGTTGTAGACACCAGTCCCAGTTCTAGCAATGAAGAGCAGCATGTCTTGGAGTAAGTTCCTTAGCCTCCCTGTGCCTAAGTTCCATCATCTGTAAAATGGGGTTAAGCATAGTATTCACCCCATTAGACAGTGGTGAGGATAATGCAGCAGAATTCAGGTCAAAGGCTCAGTGCCGCTCCCAGTAAGCAGAAATCACCAAGGCTATGTCAGCCATCAACCACAGCTTACATTCTGCATCTTTGCTATTTCTTCCACTTTCCCCTATTTCCATGCTCCAGAACATTCTCATACCTACTGCCCATTTACACTGACCCTTACTATAAAATTTTTTTCTGAATTGTTCTGAACCTTGCCTTACCATTAAAATGTGCCTATATGTGATCCATTCTTAAGGAACCTACAATATAGTTAATACTGTTGATGAGAGGAACAGTGTGACCTAAAGTACTGTCAGATAGATTAATTTCACGTTAAAATCTCCACCTACAGCTGAGCCACATGGACCACACAGGCAGAGCACTATGAAGATCCTCACAGGTCACATCTCTTTGTAGGTAAAAGTCCTCCACTTATGAGTCACGGGCTTCTATGGCAACACCAGTGTCATGGCCTCGCCTCTCTAAAATGAGCTGAAGTTTAAGGGTAAATATAGTGGTTAAACCAAGTGTTGCTCCCTCCTTAGAGATGATGAAACCACCACCACCATCATCCTGGACTCGTGTGTCAATCTGTTCCAGCAGCTAAAAAATACATCACAGACTGGGTGACTTACAGAATAAACATTCATTTCTCACAGTTCTGAGATCAAGATGTTGGCAGACGCCGTATCTGGTGCTAGCCCTCTTCCTGGTCTTCTCACTGTATCCGTACACAGTAGAAGGGGTGAAGGGGCCCTCTAAAGGCCCCGATATAAGGGCACTCGAACCATGCTTCAGGTCCCCACCTTCACGACATAATCACCTCCCCAAATGCCCCATTTCCAATACCATTACATTCGGGACAACAGTAGCAGTAGTTAGTAGATCAGTCACGTCTGACTCTTCGCAATGCCATGGACTGTCGCTCGCCAGGCTCCCCTGTCCATGGGATTCTCCAGGCAACAATACTGGAGTGGGTTGCTATTTCCTTCTCCAGAAGATCTTACCAACCCAGGGACTGAACCCAGGTCTCCTGCATTGCAAGCAGATTCTTTATCATTTGAGCTACAGGGAAGTCCTTCATTAGGGACTAGGTTTTCATATATGAATCTGGGGGACATACAAACATCCAATCTATGGCATTCAGTGATAACAGGTGCCCACACTTCTCAAAAATTAGGTGACTCCCATAGAAACTCTGCAAAACAAGATTGTGAAGTAATTCTGAAACAAACAGTTCTGAAACACAGTATGTTTTCTGTGTGAAACAGAAGAAAGTACTCTGACTTCTGCCTAGCCTTAGAAAAGCCTAGATTGTCAAGCCAGTCTTGTTCATCTCTGGTTTAATGACACCATGAAGAAGGAAGCTCCAAAACCACATGATGACAAGTAGCAATTCCAGGCCTTATTTGCAGTGACATTAACATCGGTCAGCCTTCCATCCGAGTCTTTAACCTGTGGAAGTGCATTAACACCAGCCAACTGCCATCCACAGCCTTGTAAACAGTAGCTTCAGTCGCCGAGACGTGGGTGTTTCATCCGTGTAAAATATTGGCCTGTTGACAGGTATGATTACTGAGCTTACTTAACTCAGAGGGTCAGTTAGATCCTCCCACTGAATTCTGGAATGACAGTTTGGCTGCGCATAAGCCCCCAGAAGGAGCAGAGTCCACACATGGCATGGTGATAGAAGGTGGGAAGGGAAGTTTGCATCACCTAAGGTCTAATTCAAGAGACCTCATAGATTGTATCGGCTCCAATTTTTTAACTAGGGCTTCATAATTTTTTTCACAGAGGAAAAAGCACAAGCAACTCATTAGATCAAAACATTATTCTAGAGAATTCACCAAACTCTATCTAAGGTTCATCTTGCCCAGCAAACTAGACATACATACCATGCCTGTAGTATAGCAGGTGGTACAAAGTCAGGGCTCAGTGAGTGTCTGATGTGAGCACCACTTCTCTTCCTCCTCTATCCACAGGGGAAATGCCTTCTCGTATATGATAGCATTTCCCAAAGCAAAATACTCATATGTGTGTATAACCAGTGGAAGACTCTTGAGAGTACCCTGGACTGCAAGGAGATCCAACCAGTCCATTCTAAATATCAGTCCTGGGTGTTCATTGGAAGGACTGATGCTAAAGCTGAAACTCCAATACTTTGGCCACCTCATGCGAAGAGTTGATTCATTGGAAAAGACCCTGATGCTGGGAGGGATTGGGGGCAGGAGGAAAAGGGGATGACAGAGGATTAGATGGCTGGATGGCATCACCGACTCGATGGACATGAGTTTGAGTGAACTCCAAGAGCTGGTGATGGGCAAGGAGGCCTGGCGTGCTGCGATTCATGCGGTCGCAAAGAATCGGACACGACTGATTGACTGAACTGAACTGAACTGATGCTTGATTTTTTTTTATTTGATCTTTTTACATCACATTTTCATCATGATATGTACAAAGGCAGCACCATGGACCAACAACATTCTTAGCTGGAGGTGGCAGCTCTGTTGTCAAACTCAAGTTCTTTGTACCTGATGCACAGTGAGGACACACAGGGCAAAACCTGGAGTTTGTTGCAAGAACCAAGCAAGGAGTAGGGGCAGTTCACGCTCAAAAGACCCAAACTCCCCCCAGTTTTCAGGGAAGAGTTTTTAACGGCAAATTTTCTGGGAAGGGCCAACAGATGCTTGTCTTTATTCTGGAGACTAGTGGTGTGGTAACAGGGCGATATTTAGGGAACTTTGTGCTCAGCCTGAAGTTGTCATCCTCCATCTGGGTGAGGGCCTTAGTTCCTATAGAAGAACTCAAAGGTTGGTATCAGATTGTTATGCATATTCACTGGGGAGGAACCAGGACTCTGCTCTATACCTGCACTATTGTTTCTTGAATGTTCTTCCTTTGCTTCTGCATTCCCTCACTTTCCTAATAAGTAACATTCTGAATCTGCCCTTTGGAACTCAGGAAGGGCATTTGTACCCAGGAGGGCCCTGCAGGTTCCTGGTCATTTTCAACTCCAGTTAAAATTGGTTCATTCCATACTTCTTATGTGTCAAGCTCCATGATGTTGCTGTTGTTCGGTCACTAAGTCATGTCCAGCTCCTTGTGATTCCATGGACTGCAGTATGCCAGGCTCCTCTGTCCTCCACTGTCTCCTGGAGTTTGCTCAAACTCATGTTGATTGGGTCGGTGATGCCATCCAACCGTCTCAGGCTCTGTTGCCCTCTTTCCCTCCTGTCTTCAATCTTTCCCAGCATCAGGGTCTTTTCTAATGAATCGGCTCTTCGCATCAGGTGACCAAAATATTGAAGCTTCAGCATCAGTCCTTCCAATGAACATTCAGGACTGATTTCCTTTAGGATGGACTGGTTTGATCTTGCCGTTCAAGAGATGCTCAAGAGTATTCTCCAACTCCACAATTCTCAGGTCTTCAGTCTTCTTTATGATTCAACTCTAACACCTGTCCATGACTAGAAAAATCATAGCTTTGACTATGTGGACCTTGGTCAGCAAAGTGATGACACTGATTTGTCATGGTTTTCCTCCCAAGGAGCAAGCATCTTTTAATTTCATGGCTGCAGTCATCATCCACAGTGATTTTGGAGCCCAAGAAAATAAAATCTGTCACTGCTTCCACTTGTTAGCTTTCAAACATTAAAAAAGCTAATATGGCACTCAGTCCCATCACTTTATGACAAATATAAGGGGGAAAAAATCTCTATGATAGGCCCATTTAAATAATTAATCATCTAAATCAGTTTATGGCTTCTAACTGTATAGGAGAAGAGAATTTGAGACTAAAATTGTGCCTGAGACTAAATCAGACAGCACCTGTACTGGGCTACTTCTGAAATAAAATTCATATTTTATAATAAGACAAGAAGACTTTAAACATAAAAATTCATCTCTCTCCTCTGGCCTCCCCATCACCACACTGTGCATTGTGTATCTGCATTACGCCTCGACGTGAGGCAGGAGATAGATGGGCCCCAGGCTGAAGAACTGGGGTTTATCCCCTGCAGACAGATGCTCCAAGATGAAAAGAATAGGAAGATAATAGGAGAGGCTGAGTCCTGCCCAGATAAAAGACAGAGACCACATATTTCTCATTCTTGAGGTCCAGGAGACCTTCTCGATTACCCATGCACAGAAACGTTCCTTGGAGATTGAAAGGGGAGTGATGTCAACCTACCCATAGGCCTCCTCGTAGGAATCTATCTTGGCTAAGAGATGTGCATGCACACACATGGGAGGACCCTCAGTTCAGTTCAGTTCAGCCGCTCAGTCGTGTCCGACTCTTTGCGACCCCATGAATCACAGCACGCCAGGCCTCCCTGTCCATCACCAACTCCCGGAGTTCACTCAAACTCATGTCCATTGAGTCGGTGATGCCATCCAGCCATCTCATTCTCTGTCATCCCGGTCTCCTCCCACCCCCAATCCCTCCCAGCATCAGACTCTTTTCCAGTGAGTCAACTCGTTGCATGAGGTGGCCAAAGTATTGGAGTTTCAGCTTTAGCATCAGTCCTTCCAATGGACCCTGAGATGTATCAAATATGGACTCAGAAACAGACAAAACAAGATGACTGGTCAAAGGAAACCCAGAAGAAATGTCCCATGAAGACGATTCAAACTACCATGAGGGCGCAACTCTCTCTCTGATCGCCTCCCCCCTGCCAACCCAGATGTGTATCCACATGGACTTTTCTTTCCTCCTAATAAACACTTTACTTGTTTCACTACTTTCTGCCTTTGTGGGAACTCATTTCTGCAAAGCCTAAGGGTCAGGGTCCCGTCACCGACCACTGGTCTAGTGGCTATGATCTGGTGCTCTTAATGCCATGACCTGACCTCAATCTCTGGCCAAGAACTGAAATCCTGTCCCAGGCCCCTGCAGAGTGAGACCACTCTCCGCTTCCGTTTCCGTTCTGTCGCTCAGTCGTGTCCGACTCTTTGCGACCCCGGGGACTGTAGCCTATCAGGCTTCTCCGTCCATGGGATTCTCCAGGCAAGAATACTGGAGTGGGTTACCATTTCCTTCTCCAGGGGATCTTCCCGACCCAGGGATCGAACCCGGGTCTCCTGCATTGGAGGCAGACGCTTTAACCTCTGAGCCACCAGGGAAGCCCACTCTAGATCAGACCAATCCTCCTCCATGGGCAGAATACCTGCTCAATCACAGAGAGCAGCATTCCCCCAGTAACAATAAGTTCAGTTCAGTTCAGTCGCTCAGTCGTGTCCGACTCTCCGTGACCCCATGAATCACAGCACGCCAGGCCTCCGTCCATCACCAACTCCCGGAGTTCACTCAAACTCATGTCCACAGAGTCGGGGATGCCATCCAGCCATCTCATTCTCGGTCGTCCCCTTCTCCTCCCGCCCCCAACCTTTCCCAGCATCAGAGTCTTTTCCAGTGAATCAACTCATCACATGAGGTGGCCAAAGTATTGCAGTTTCAGCTTTAGCATCCGTCCTTCCAATGAACACCCAGGATTGAGGACTCCTTAAAAGACAGCCTTCCTTCTTGACCTTGTAAGGGGTCACATGACCCACCACGAGGGTGCTTAGATCTGGATTGTGTAAACTGTCAATAATACGTCATTTGATGCACAGCTCTCTGTCTCAAAATTCCATGGACAGAGGAACCTGATGGGCTACAGTCCATGGGGCTGCAAAGAGTCTGATACAACAGAGCAACTGAGCGTGCATCTTTGTCTCAAAAAAAGTCATGTAAAACTTATGCCTTGACTTCTAACTGGTGCAACAACTCTTAGGGCGTTTTGAGATGTTCTTCTTGGGTTATAATCCTCAAATTTGGCTCGAATAAAATTCTCCAATACTTTCTTAGATCTTTCTTAATTTCTTGTTGACACCCTCTAAAAGGAGGACCACACAAACAGATGCTGAGTACAGATCAGCCAGAACTCTGCAAGCTCTGCAGAATCTCTCCTCTTCATCAGAGCTGCAGAAGGAGAAATGCACACAGGATGTACATGTTTGACTCAGACACAGGTCCGAGTGCAAGGCCACTCAGGAGCATTTAACTCATCTGAAGTCTCCCCAGTTACGCGAAATTATCATCCCTACTAAATTCCTGCCACTGCCATTAAGTAACATTAGGGCTAAATCGAGTCTCCGATCACATCCTGAAGGAGTGGATTTTCCGAATAAGCACTTCCCAATTAAGACAGGAGACCTAGATATTAAATCCTAAAGGATAGGCCCCCAATAGTCACTTAATGACCGTATTTGCAAAGCTTCCACTGGGCTGATCCCAAATAGTCTGCAAAGCAATGGAATGAATCCAGCAGATAAGCAGAGGCGGGCGTGATGATGAGGGTGTGTTCCCAGGGATGGGTCTGGATAAGGAACTCTTTAACAAACAACCTGAGCTCACAGGACTGTTCTCTTTGTTCTAAATCCTCTTTACAGAATCTTCCCCCTTACATCAGTTCAGTTCATTTCAGTTGCTCAGTCGTGTCCGACTCTTTGCGACCCCATGAATCACAGCACGCCAGGCCTCCCTGTCCATCACCAACTCCCAGAATTCACTCAAACTCATGTCCATCGAGTCGGTGATGCCATCCAGCCATCTCATTCTCTGTTGTCCCCGTTTCTTTCCGCCCCCAATCCCTCCCAGCATCAGAGTCTTTTCCAGTGAGTCAACTCGTCACATTAGGTGGCCAGAGTATTGGAGTTTCAGCTTTAGCATCAGTCCTTCCAATGAACACCCAGGATTGATCTCCTCTAGAATGGACTGGTTGGATCTCCTTGCAGTCCAAGGGACTCTCAAGAGTCTTCTCCAACACCACAGTTCAAAAGCATCGATTCTTCGGTGATCAGCTTTCTTCACAGTCCAGCTCTCACATCCATACATGACCACAGGAAAAACTGTAGCCTTGACTAGATGGACCTTTGTTGTCTCTGCTTTTTAATATGCTATCTAGGTTGGTCATAACTTTCCTTCCAAGGAGTAAGCATCTTTTAGTTTCATGGCTGCAATCAGCATCTGCAGTGATTTTGGAGCCCCAAAAAATAAAGCCTGACTCTGTTTCCACTGTTTTCCCATCTATTCCCCATGAAGTGATGGGACCAGATGCCATGATCTTCGTTTTCTGAGTGTTGAGCTTCAAGCCAACCTTTTCAGTCTCCTCCTTCACTTTCATCAACACTTAATCCCAAGGCATCTTCACATGCCACTTTCTGAATCTGTGTGTGTGTGTGTGTGTGTGTGATAGTCACTCAGTCATCCCCGACTCCTTTCGACCCCATGGACTGTAGCCTTCCAGACTCCTCGGTTCATGGGGATTCTCCAGGCAAGGATACAGGAGTGGGCTGCCATTCCCTTCTCCGGGGATCTTCCCAACCCAGTCATCAAACCCAGTCTCTGGCTTTGCAGGCAGATTCTTTACCATTTGAGCCACCGGGGAAGTCCAAAATACAAACTCAGCTCCTAGCTTTCCTATCAGTCTCAGCCTTCGACAAATACCCTGTTCTGCTTTCTCCAGGCAGGGGCTTCTTGGGTGCCTATTACTAATTTCTACACAAAGGCACAGTTCTTATATTTCTCTGCATTGCTTATAACACTCAGCGTAGTATATTACATATAGGAAGCACGCAGTACTTTTTAGGGGTGATTAAATTATGAAGCTGAACTTGAGATTCTAAACCTACAGATTTAAAAAGTGTAAAAGCTAAGTCCCTTTCTGGAGTGGCACTGCACCAAGATGATCCCTAGAATGCCTGTTAAAGGAACTTTCTGGCAAACCTACAGAAGTGTGTTATGAAACAGCTTACTATAATACAGGCTTGGATTTACAGGAGTCTAATACTATCTCCCGAAACAGAATGATTATTAATAGTAAAAGACTAATATCATACAACTAGTTTAAAACTCCTGAATGCCCCGCAGGTAAATCAAACTCAAGTTTCAATACCAGGTCCCATTATTTTTCCTTTCAACCCTGAGTCTCTTCTGTGTTTCCAGCCTCCGTGGAATCACTATTTGCCCAATGTTTCAATGCCAGAAACCTTAATTCCTATCATTTTTTTCACTTAACCCTTTTTTGGTTCCTCCTACCTCCCCCCACCTCCCAGTTTATCTCTTCCCACACATGGACGTGGACATGTTGAGTAATATATTGTTGTCTAGTCACTAAGTTGTGTCTGACTCTTTTGGGACCAAGACCATCCCCATGGAAAAGAAATGCAAAAAAGCAAAATGGCTGTCTGAGGAGGCCTTACAAATAGCTGTGAAAAGAAAAGAAGCAAAAAGCAAAGGAGAAAAGGAAAGATATAAGCATCTGAATGCAGAGTTCCAAAGAATAGCAAGGAGAGATAAGAAAGCCTTCCTCAGTGATCAGTGCAAAGAAATAGAGGAAAACAACAGAATAGGAAAGATAAGAGATCTCTTCAAGAAAATTAGAGATATCAAGGGAACAAACATTTCACGCAAAGATAGGCTCGATAAAGGACCAAAATGGTATGGACCTAACAGAAGCAGAAGATATTAAGAAGAGGTGGCAAGAATACACAGAAGAACTATACAAAAAAGATCTTCACAACCAAGATAATCACGATGGCGTGATCACTCACCTGGAGCCAGACATCTTGGAATGTGAAGTCAAGTGGGCCTTAGAAAGCATCACTACGAACAAAGCTAGTGGAGGTGATGGAATTCCAAATGAGCTATTTCAAATTCTGAAATATGATGCTGTGAAGGTGCTGCACTCAATATGCCAGCAGATTTGGAAAACTCAGCAGTGGCCACAGGACTGGAAAAGGTCAGTCTTCACTCCAATCCCAAAGAAAGGCAATGCCAAAGAATGCTCAAACTATGCACAATTGCACTCATCTCACACGCTAGTAAAGTCATGCTCAAAATTCTCCAAGCCAGGCTTCAGTAATACGTGAACCATGAACTTCCAGATGTTCAAGCAGGTTTTAGAAAAGGCAGAGGAACCAGAGATCAAATTGCCAACATCCGCTGGATCATGGAGAAAGCAAGAGAGTTTCAGAAAAACATCTATTTCTGCTTCATTGACTATGCCAAAGCCTTTGACTGTGTGGATCAAAATAAACTGTGGAAAATTCTGAAAGAGATGGGAATACCAGACCACCTGACCTGCCTCTTGAGAAACCTGTATGCAGGTCAGGAAGCAACAATTAGAACTGGACATGGAAAAACAGACTGGTTCCAAATAGGAAAAGGAGTACGTCAAGGTTGTATATTGTCACCCTGCGTATTTAACTTATATGCAGAGTACATCATGAGGAACGCTGGGCTGGAAGAAGCACAAGCTGGAATCAAGATTGCTGGGAGAAATATCAATAACCTCAGATATGCAGATGACACCACCCTTATAGCCGAAAGTGATGAGGAACTCAAAAGCCTCTTGATGAAAGTGAAAGAGGAGAGTGAAAAGGTTGGCTTGAAGCTCAACATTCAGAAAAACTAAGATCATGGCATTTGGTGCCATCACTTCATTGGAAATAGATGGGGAAACAGTGGAAACAGTGTCAGACTTTATTTTTTTCGACTCCAAAATAACTGCTGATTGCAGCCAGGAAATTAAAAGACGCTTACTCCTTGGAAGGAAAGTTATAACCAACCTAGATAGCATATTAAAAAGCAGAGACATCACTTTGCCAACCAAGGTCCATCTAGTCAAGGCTACGGTTTTTCCCTTGGTCATGTATGGATGTGAGAGTTGGACTGTGAAGAAAGCTGATCGCCGAAGAATTGATGCTTTTGAACTGTGGTGTTGGAGAAGACTCTTGAGAGTCCCTTGGACTGCAAGGAGATCCAACCAGTCCATTCTAGAGGAGATCAATCCTGGGTGTTCATTGGAAGGACTGATGCTAAAGCTGAAACTCCAATATTTTGACCACCTCATGTGACAAGTTGACTCACTGGAAAAGACTCTGATGCTGGGAGGGATTGGGGGTGGGAGGAGACAGGGACGACAGAGAATGAAATGGTTGGATGGCATCACCGACTCGATGGACATGAGTTTGAGTGAATTCTGGGAGTTGGTGATGGACAGGGAGGCCTGGCGTGCTGTGATTCATGGGGTCGCAAAGATTTGGACATGACTGAGTGACTGAACTGAGCTGAGGATCCATAGCCCTTCAGGCTCTTCTGTCTATGGGATTTCCCAGGCAAGAATACTGGAGTGGATTGCCATTTTCTCCTCCAGGAGATCTTCCCAACCCAGGGACTGAACCCAAGTCTCCTGCATTACAGGCAGGCAGATTCTTCACTGCTGAGCCACCAGGGAAGACCATGTTGCCCAATAGCTGCTCTTAATACCACTTTCCAATACCAATTTCCCTCAAGTGCAGCTCATCTTTTCCATTCCCACCACCACTGTCTCCGCTTAGGACAGAACTTTCACCCAGACAACTCCCAACAGCCCAGCTTGCTTCCATCTTTCCCCTGACATCCTTTCCACTACTGAGAATAATCTTCCTCAATTAAAAACAAGCTAAGCTGAAACAGTTTGATCACACTACTCTCTTGAGCTAAAATCAATTAATCAGTCAATTCTGTGCCTGCAAAAAAAAAAAAAATCCACACTTCTTAAACCATCCTCAAAGCTCCTGGCAATCCTTCCCAGACAAGCTCTGACATGTGTTTCCTCCTGCTATGGCTGGGCAGCCCGTTCTCCTCGAGGTTGGAGTCCTGATCCTGTTTAGGGAGGCCTGTCTTCCCAATCACTCTGTGTAGTAAACAGATGCTTTTCTCACAACTTTTAATTCCAGCAGGAAACCCTTTTCTGAGATAATTGTAACACGACGTACTGTCTCCCTTATTTATGCCTATTTTAATGGACTTCTGCTGCTCTTTGTGGCCTTTTCCCTGATGGCTCACTCTTAAGCTGTTGAGAATGCTCCAGGCCTGACCTTTGATGGCAGACAGGGCGTGCGTGTTACTCTTGGCCCCTTATCCTGCTCACTTGCCTGCTTGTGTCCTGGACAAATTCCCTTCTTGGATGTGCAACAAGAGCCCAGGACTGGCAGACACAGTTCCGAGCCCAATCCCCGGTCCCTCAGATTTTCCTGTCTTCTCTGTGGAAGTAAAATGTACAGAAGTTGGGGGCTCCCCAGGTGGCACAGTGGTAAAGAATCTGTCTGCCAGTGCAGGAGACTTGATCCCTGGGTTGGAAAGATTCCCTGGAGTTGGAAATGGAAGTAGTATCCTTGCCTGGAGCATCCCGTGGACAGAGGAGCCTGGGAGGCTACAGGCCACAGGGTTGCAAAGAGTCAGATACAATCTGCGACTGAACACACACACACACACACACACACACACATTAAGTGTAAAGTTTGATGAGCTCAGACAAATGTATACCCTCATTAAACCCATATCCTTGTTACAATGTATTGACTAGACCAGCTTCACAGTCCCAGAATCTTCCCTTGTGCCTATTTGCCCTCAATCCTTCCCATCCCCCACCCCATGGAACCATGTATCCACCTTCTGTCAGAGTTTTGCCTCTTTCAGCACATCGTACAGAATGTAGTCTTTTGTACCTAGCTTTCTTCATTCAATGTGTTTTTGAAATTTAGCTATATAACTAGGTATTCTGTCAGTTCACTCCTTTTGTTTTAGAGAAGTATTTCAATGTACGGATTATTTATCTATCACCTGTTGATAGACATTAGGATGCTTCCAGTTAGAAGGCACTAGGAAATACGTATTTAAAAAAAAAAAGAGTGTGGGTTCATATGTTATTTTGAATTTAAATGAAAATGCACAGGATTTTTACTTGATTTATTGATTTTATTTTGCATCTCTGTCCTGAGAAATCTGGTCTCCTAATATCATTACCAACATGATGCCTTACCCTAAAATGTTTCTATGTGTATTAATATTAATATATAGATATTAATAATAATTGCTTCAAAATTACAATATTGGTGCTATTATTAAAAATAAAATGGCAGAATGTATTTAAAAAGTTTTAATGCTCACTCCATAGGATATTTCCCATGTATAATGTGTGTGCAGTTAAATTTCTATGCTGTCATGTAAAATCACTTTTTTTCTATGTGATTTATTTCAGCGACTTGATACAGAAGTAGGATCATCTATATCTCTAATTTTTTTAATTTTATTTTTACTGTGTAATGTTTAGTAACTTAAAACATTCACTTGGCTCCAGAGTCAGATCTATATTATTACTCAAGGCCTCTTCAGAAAAGTCTACTGTCCATCTGCATCCCTACTTTTCTCCCCGTGTCAGTCTATCAGTTCTTTCAAATAAGTGCACGTGAAACTCTCTTGGTACTTCTTTTCTTTCCGTATGCAAATACTAACTGCATCCTTCATCTTAACACTCCCTCCAGAAGCAGCATGTCTTCCTCATTTCTCTGTACAGTTGCTTCATTTACGGATATACTACAGTTTGTTCAACCAGCCAGCCCACTGGCAGACATCTGCGTTGCTTCCAGACTTCTACAATTGTAAACCATGCTTCAAGAAGGAATCTAGAGCAAATATCAGCTCAGATTGTGCCAGTATCTTTGGGGTTGCCTTCCTCACCCGGTATTGCCGGCTCCAAGGATGAATGCACAAGCCCCTTTTCCAGCGATTGCCAGATTTCCCTCTGCGAGTGTTGTGCTATGTTCCCACCAATGGTGAACAAAGTGACACCTGCCCCATAACCTCATCCCCAGAGTCTGTTGTCATATTCTCCAACGCTTGCCAATCCCGTGGTCATTAAATGGTGTCTCGGTCTAGTTGAAATTTGCATTTCAGACCTGTTGCCCTTTGAATTCGCAACCAAATCATTGCTTTCCCTTGATTTCTCCATCCACATCGGTGGATTATGTCTCATTACCCCTCAGCCCCAATTGTTGGTAATAACTTCAGTCCCACTCCAGAATTCTCTGCTGCCTCCATTAGGGCTGCACCCTGGGGAAAACTTCGCCATGCAATTCACAATATCTCTCCCTTTTGCTCTAGCACCAAGCCTGCCCCCAAACCAGTTATCATGTACAGAGAACACACCAGTGGTTACCAGTGGTGGTGGGAGGGGGAATATAGGAGTAGGGAAGTGGGAGGCACAAACCACTGGGTATAAGAGAGGTTCAGGGACGTACTGTACGACACGGGAAACAGGGCCAATAACTTGTAAGAAGTGTAAATGGAAAGCAACCTTTAAACACTGGATAAAAAGCATATTAAAAGAAAAATTATTATTAAAAAGACAAACACAAAGAGAGCTATCCTGGAGTGAAAATATCCTGGGGAAGAGGCGATTTAAAAGGCAATAGATACAACTCTTCAAAACTTCAGAAAATGGGTTTTCTGATACTTTAATACATGTCATCGCTTTCACACTGTATCTTGGATTCTCCCTTCCTTGCTCAGAAGGTGCAGTTAAAATGGACTTAGTTTCCAAATGCTATTATGGAAACAAGCTGTTAAAATAGAAAGTGTGAAAGTGTTAGTTGCTCAGTCATGTCTGACTCTTCCTGACCCTGTAGACTGTGGCCCACCAGGCTCCTCTGTCTGTGGGATTCTCCAGGCAAGAATAATACTGGAATGGGTTGCCATTTCCTCCTCCAGGGAATCTCCCTAACCTAGGGATCGAACCTGCATCTCCTGTGTCTCCTGAATTGCAAGCCGATTCTTTAGCCACTGAGTCATCGGGGAAGCTTAAAATAGAACAGGTTATCGCATTCATATCACATTCAAGTATCATAATCATATCATATTCAAGTATCCCAACACCTAGGCCTAGGCCCTGGGTTAGTAAGCTCTGAAGAATGAAAGCCAGGCTCTTCATCTGTGTTAATTCTGTTTGCAAGGACATCTCCTACCTATATTCTTCTTCCAGCCATAGATTCAGCTTTGGAAGGGGGAAAGAAAAGATTTTTTAAAAATGGTAAAACTTAGTTGCACCTACAGAATGAAAATCATGTGAACACAATTTTCCCAAAGCATCACTTTGAAATAAAAGTCAACCTCTCCCGAATTCTCCGGCCATCTCTTTCTGGGAAGCTCTGTCCATGTGGCATGGATCTCCTTGGGAGGAGAACCCAAGTCCTGGAAACCCCATGGAGCGGTCCAGGCACTGACAGGAACTGACCAGGCTGACCCGATCTCCAAGGACCTTCCCCAAATCCCTCCACCAGTCCAGTGCTTTTGTTCTCCGCTGTTCCACACTGTCGTCTCAAGAGGTTTGGGCTCTGGAGCCAAAACCCTCACCCTTTCCACAAACACGCTTTGTAATATTTTAGTGTAATTGCACCAAGCATGTTGGGAAATGAAGCAACAGCCCACACCCAGTGGTCTACTTAAAATGTCAGCAAAGAAAGGCAAAAATTCACTCCCAGGGTGGCAGAGAGCCATTCCAGTTCTGAGACCAGGCTCAGACATCTTCTAAGAATAAACAGAAATGTCCCCAGAGGACAGAGGGGCTGATGGAGGTTTTTCAGTCAAAATGGACACTCTGGTCTCCAGAGCTTGGAGGTCTAACCTCATAAGAGCTCTGGTTGCGAGGAGCGAAAAAAGCAGAGGAGGAAAATGGATACGGGGTCCACATTTAGCCCTGGATCACCATGCAGAGAAGGGCAGTCGCGTAAACTCAGAATCAGACAGCGGGTTGGCAGAGAATGACTCTTTTCCCCCCATTAAGTAGTTTGTGGGCAGAGGCAGATCTCCAAACACTTTGTGGCACTGCCACTGAGCAAAGAATGGTTTGTACCTCGATTGGTTAAGACCAACAATAATGACACATCCCCACCCTCCCTCCATGCAGAAATACTTGCTCTGTAATGATGTCAGGGTAGATGAGCCCAGACCTTTTTTGGTAGAATTGTTGAGCGTGACAGGTTAGACTAAAAAGTACCCACAGATGTGGTAATACTGAGCAGCGTGTTCCCATTTGAGGTCTGGTGCAAGGCAGCAGGACGTTTATGACCCCGAGCGGCCATCATCAAACCCCAAAGGCTGCTATCAGTATCAACTATTTGCCTTAAATAGTGGTCAAGTGGGAACTCCTGTGGTCAGCTCTATTTGGTGTAACAAGACATGCAAAATAAATACCAGAGGAGCTGGTTAATACTTAGGTTGATGATAAATGTGCCAAAGAATCACACTGTTGTTTGCATATACAATTAAGAACTGGATCACATTATAATGATGGCTGTGACTTCAAACAGATAAGAAGAGGAGCTTAATATGGCATGACACTCATGTAGAGGGACTGTGATAAGAGTGCCATTCAAACCTTCATATGCATGCAAATCACCCAGCGATCTTGTTAAAATGCAAATTCTAAAGGAACAGGTCTGGAGTTGAACCTAAGAATCTGCATTTCTAACAAGCTCCTGGGGCATGCCCACAGGTAAGGCTATAGCCGGTCCATTGGGACACCCTTTGAGTAAGAACCCTGAAAAAAAGGTGAAATACAGAACTTAAGGATGATAATAATTGTCCTCCCTTCAAAGTGGTCATGGAAATATATATTCCAAAATTGTAGTCATTGCTCAAAATAGTTTCTAAAATTTCTCTTTTAAAGTTGCTTTAGGAACAATTTTGCAATGTATTCTAAAATCAGTTCTACTACTTAAGGTTAATCCTTGGTTTTGATTTAGGAAAACAATGCCTTTTTGGTTCATTCAACTCATCCATATGTCTTGGCATCAAATCCATGAATTCAAGACTTGGGCCCTTGGGTTTACAGTCAAATAAACAGGTTTCAAAGCTGTTTGGTGCAATGGTAGATTTTCTGAAAGGTCATATAATTATTTGAAAACTAAAGTCAGATTTGTCAGTTAAAAATTAGCCTGGGTCATTACCTCCTCCATGTAAAACAACAATAGTAACAACAACAAAAATATAGTTGGTACTTATATTTATTCCTAAAATTCACTTAGCCACTGGTGTAACTGTGGTATTCGTCTATTCCCATAACAAGATTCTCTATCATCTCTGGGTAGCATTTGGAAAATTGGAGTGCAAAGTCAACGTAAAACAGGTGAAATAATAATAGTAATTGTATTTTATATTGAGTGATACTGTTTATATTATTTACATGCTGCTGCTGCTGCTGCTGCTAAGTCACTTCAGTCGTGTCCGACTCTGTGTGACCCCACAGACGGAAGCCCACCAGGCTCCTCCGCCCCTGGGATTCTCCAGGCAAGAACACTGGAGTGGGTTGCCATTTCCTTCTCCGATGCGTGAAAGCGAAAAGCGAAAGTGAAATCCCTCAGTCATGTCCGACCCTTAGCGACCCCACAGACTGAAGCCCACCAGGCTCCTCCATCCATGGGATTTTCCAGACAAGAGTACTGGAGTGGCTTGCCATTTACATGCTATAAATATATAAAATACATTTATGCAGGACTGACAGTTCTAAGAGCTATTTTACATGCATGAACTCATGTGATCTTCACAAGAACTCTGTGAGCGAGTTATCACCATACTGCTTCCTAGGTGGCGCTATGGTAAAGCACCTGCCTGTCAATGCAGGAGACATAAGAGACGCTGGTTTGATCCCTGGGTTGGGAAGATCCCCTGGAGGAGGGCATGACAACCCACTCCAGTGTTCTTGCCTGGAGAATCCCACGGACAGAGGAGCCTGGTGGGCTCCAGTCCATGGGGTCACAGAGTCAGACACAACAGAGCGACAGTATAGCACACCACCATGCTGCAGCAAAGGGAACTGAGCTTAAGGGGGATGGAGTAAGCTTCCACAAGACTAATGAGAAATCAGAGAGCTTATTCTCCACCACCCTACCCTACTGCACCTTGATGCTCTCACCACCGCAAGTTGTTTTGCTCAGCTCCGATGAGTGGAAGCCACTGTGCACCATGACTTCTATAGAATGTGGGATCTCAACATCCATTGCCATTTTTGCTGCTCTCTGAGCATGGCGATCCTGACACAGCAGCATGTGGGGCGCGGTCTTGGCACATTCAAGTTCAGAGGGAACACTGAGTTATTCTACAAGAGAGATTTCAGGACATGTGAGTCAACATCGTTTAAAAGCCCTTGTTATAAGTATCATGTCATATAACGTTTTTACTTGTGTATCATGAAAAAGTTGCATCATATAGCAGTTAAAAAGAGAACTATGAGACCTCTGCATTGGAAATGGCTGAAAATTAATAACACCGGTAGCAGAGAAAGAACTTGTAGCTGGTGCCCTTGTTAAGTGATCTGATCCATTCCAGAACTTCTAAGGTAAGTCAGGAACTCTGGCCATGGGTTGAGAAAGATTTCAGGGAGCCATGTTAAAAAAGATGCTCATCTTGGCACCCTGGCCATGGCTGTTGGCAGTTCCTGGTGTTTTAGGGGTACACATTTTGTTCTGTGAAAGGAGTAGATGGATATTATATTGTCAGTGATTTCTTATGGAAACCGAGAGAATACTTGAAGTATGTGGCTCAGTTTGTACTGAATGCACTCCTAATGAACAAGGGGAACATTTCATAGTGAGTAGTAGCCTTAAAAGCAGCAAATACTTAGATGGTACTTGCTATTTATGTGTATTAATTATGCTAATCCGCCTACTGACACTGTGAGTTAGGTGCGTGCTCAGTTGCTCAGTTGTGTCTGACTCTGTGACCCCATGAGCTGTAGCTCGCCAGGCTTCTCTGTCCGTGGAGTTCCCCAGGCAAGAATACTGGAGTGGGTCACCATTTCCTCCTCCAGGGGACCTTCCTGACCCCAGGGATCTAGCCCTCCTCTTTTGCATCTTCTGTACTGGCAGGCGGGTTCTTTACCCACTAGCGCCACCTGCAAAGCACTACAATGAATGTAACGACAGCCTGGGCGAAATAGTTCAGTTTTATAGAGACACCGTCAGTTTGGCTAAAGCACGTGGTAAACATCTATTTCACTAACTCTTTTGTTAAGACTATGTTTTTAGGGCAGTTTCAGTTTTAAAACAAAATTGAGAGGAAGGTACAGAGATTTCCCATAGAGCCCCTGGCCCCCACACAAGCATAGCCTCCTCCATTCTCAATATCATCACCAAAACGGTACTTTTTTTTCCTTTTTTTTTTCTTTTACTGAGAATGAACCCGCACTGACACATCATAATCATCCAAAGCCCATAGTACACCTTAGGGTTTATGCTCAGTGTTGTACATTCTATGAGTCTGGCCAATGACATCTAACGTGTATATATATCCATCATTAGAACATCACACACAGTAACGCCACTGCCCTAGAAATCCTCTGGTTTCAGCCTACTCAACTTTCCTGCCCCTCACACCCTTTGCACTCACTTATATTTTTATTGTCTTCATAGTTTCGCTTTTTCCCCAAACATCATACAGTTGGAATCATACCACTGAGTTGTTTTTTTTTTTTTTACTTGCTGCTTCAGGTAAATAAAGTAACAATATATGAATTTTTGCTTTTCCCTTGGGCTCCAAAATCTCTGCAGATGGTGACTGAAGCCATGAAATTAAAAGATGACTGATCCTTGGAAGAAAAGCTATGACAAACTTAGACAGCATATTAAAATGCAGAGACATCACTTTGCCGTCAAAGGTCCATATAGTCAAAGCTATGGTTTTTCCAGTAGTCATGTATGGATGTGAGAGTTGGACCATAAAGAAGGCTGAGTGCTGAAGAATTGATGCTTTTGAATTGTGATGTTGGAGAAGACTTTTGGGAGTCCCTTGGATGGCAAGGAGATCCAACCAGAAAGAAAATCAACCTTGAATATTCATTGGAAGGACTGATGCTGAAGCTGAAGCTGCAACACTTTGACTACTTGATGCAAAGACCCTGGTGCTGGGAAAGATTGAAGGCAGGAGGAGAAGGGGACGACAGAGGATGAGATGGTTGGATGGCATCACCGACCCAGTGGACATGAGTTTGAGTGAACTCTGGGAGTTGGTGATGGTCAGAGAAGACTGGTATGCTCAGACACAACTGAACTACGACAATAACAATATACAATGAGGAAGTTGCTCTTTATGGACATATATTTTCCCATTGAAGATCTTGATGTGGCAAGGAACAGGGTCTAGCATCTGTAGTTCTGACAATGAGGATGTGATAAAAAGATGATGTCATGTAAAATAAGAACAGAAAGCTTGAGAATCTTTGAGCTGTTCAATCAACATCATTTCCAAAAGAGGTTAATCGATTCTGAAGTTTCCTGTGACTGTTACCATGAATTTGTAGAAGGTAGAATTTTCAACGTTTTTATTCATTCAAAGAAATTTAAAATTTTCTTAAATGCAAATTACAGATGTTTGGCCACTTTTTGCATTCTAATTTCACTGAACCAAAGCTATGGCAAAAAAATAAAATCGCTAGTTGCTAAGTTTTTTAATGAATATTTTAGTCTTATTATTAGGTAAAGTTAGAATAAGCTAATCATAGATTTTATTTGATAGCAGATGCCAAAATCACTTTTTTTGGCATCCAATGATACCTGCAGCAGCTTAGAGCAAAGTGCACTAGGTTGGGAGTTCAAACTGGTATGTTTCAGAACCTCAGATGTGTGTCCTGCAAGAGGAATAGTAACACACTTGCTGAGGTTCAGTCTCTAAGTCATGTGCAACTCTTCACGCCCCTATCGACTAGAGCACACCAGGTTTCACTGTCCGTCACCATTTCTCGGAGCTTGCTCAAACTCATGCTCACTGAGTTGGCGATGCCATCCAACCATCTCATCCTCTGTCATCCCCTTCTCTCCTGCCTTCGATCTTTCCCAATGTTGGAAAAGCAGGGTCTTTTCCAATGAGTCAGCTCTTCGCATCAGATGGCCAAAGTATTGGAGTTTCCGCTTCAGCATCAGTCCTTCCGATGAATATTCAGGGTTGATTTCCTTTAGGATTGACTGGTTTGATCTCCTTGCTGCCCAATGGACTCTCAAGAGTCTTCTCCAGCACCACAGCTCCAAAGCATCGATCCTTCTGCACTCAGCTTTCTTTGCAGTCCAAATCTCACACCCATACATGACTAAAGGGACCTTTGTTGGCAAAGTGATGTCTCTACTTTTTAATACACTGTCTAGGTTTACCATTGGAGAAGGAAATGGCAACCCACTCCAGTGTTCTTGCCTGGAGAATCCCAGGGATGGGGGAGCCTGGTGGGCTTCCGTCTATGGGGTCACACAGAGTCGGACACGACTGAAGTGACTTAGCAGCAGCAGCAGCAGCAGGTTTACCATAGCTTTTCTTCTAAGGAGTAAACTTCTTCTAACATGAATGCAGTCATTATCCACAGTGATTTTGGAGCCTAAGAAAACAATCTATCACTGTTTCCATTTTTCCCCCATCTATTTGCCATGAAGTGATGGGAACAGATGCCATAATCTTCATTTTTTGAATGTTTTCTTTTAACCCACCTTTCACTCTTTTCTTTCACCTTCATCTACTTTAGCTCCTCTTCGCTTTCTGCTATAAGGGTGGTTTTAACTGCATATCTGAGGTTATTGATATATCTCCTGGCAATCTTGATTCCAGCTTGTGAGTTATCCAGCTTGGCATATCACAAGATGTACTCTGAATAGAAATTAAATAAGCATGGTGACGATATACAGCCTTGACGTTCTCTTTTTCCCAATTTTGAACCAGTCCATTTTTCCATGTCTGGTTCTAACTGTTGCTTCTTGACCTACATACTGGTTCCTCAGAAGGCAGGTAATGTGGTCTGGTATTCCCATCTCTTTTAAGAATTTTCCAGTTTTTTGTGATCCACACAGTCAAAAACTTTAGTGTAGTTAATGAAGGATATGTTTTTTCTGGAAATCTCTTGCTTTTTCTATGATCCAATGGATGCTGGCAATTTATTCTAGTTCCTCTGCCTTTTCTAAATCTAGTTTGTACATCTGGAAGTTCTCGGCTCATGTACTGTTGAAGCCTAGCTTGAAGAATTTTGAGCATTACCTTGCTAGCATGTGAAATGAGTGCACAAATAAGGCAAAGAAATTGCTGACTCTATAAAGCACTACACACCTGAGTTATTGGGGTCATCTTTGTTTAGCTTATAAGAAGTGGACTTAAATCATTTCCAGAAATTCTCAATTTTTCCATTTTCAATGCAATGACAATCCCCTTTTTTTTTTCCTGTTACCTTCCTCCATTTGGTGCAAACTCTAAAAAAAATCATCCTTGACACCACAACACTATTTAAGGAGATTTTTCAGATCAGTGTGCCAAGACCCACGAAATCAGTCCTGTGTGCAGATTCACAGAATAATATATCCTATCATTTCATACTCTGCACTTATAAATTTCAGTTGGGAATTTTGCTATTCTATCTCTCTTTATTTTCCACAGGGAATGTGCTGTTGCTGTTGAATGGTGTTATTGGGTTTTACTTCATAAAGAGATTCTAGACTCTGTAACTAAACAAATTTGTCATCAATCATGAAACTGAGAACTTGGCTGTCGAATCCTCCGTGCTCTTTGCTTTTAAAATAAAATTTAAACAACCATCAAGCCTATTTATTGGCATCCTTACCTGATGAATTAAAGAACCATTCGTGGTTTGAAGGGCAGAAGTGTAGGTGGTGCTAAAGCATGACAAGTAGGATATATCTGACATTTAAGCAACTCTCGCTGCTGCCTGTCAATTGCTTCAGCTAAAGCATCACTCACATCTATGTGGGCACCCAGACACAGGGGGGTAGTCTCAGGAAATGGCACTTCCATGGTCCAGTGATGGGTTGGAACGTGAAAGCAGAACCTTAAACAAGTGACCATTAGGAGAATTCACTCTCAACTTTAGAAATAATTTTAAAATTGGATGCCATTTTTACAGAAAACAAAATATGACACCAAGCCAGTTCCAGTACTTTAAGATGTCCAAATTAGTCAAACCCATGAAATATACACATTTGTGTACCAGAGAGAGAACATGATTATGTGTGCATGTATTTGGCTTGATTATACATGAAACAGATGTATGTTTGTATATTACATAGATCCACAGTTCAGTTCAGTTCAGTTCAGTCGCTCAGTTGTGTCCAACTCTCTGCGACCCCATGAATCACAGCATGCCAGGCCTCCCTGTCCATCACCAACTCCCAGAGTTCACCCAAACTCATGTCCATAGAGTCGGTGATGCCATCCAGCCATCTCATTCTCTGTCGTCCCCTTCTCCTCCTGCCCCCAACCTTTCCTAGCATCAGAGTCTTTTCCAGTGAGTCAACTCGTCGCATGAGGTGGCCAAAGTATTGCAGATCCACATTTAGGCATATATAAATATTCCATTAACAACTAAACCAAATATTTTTAAAACTTAGCTCCAAACTAACTTAATGATCAGTAAGAAAAGAAATATAGACAATTCTCCGTAATTCACATTAATAGTTTTAAGACACAAAATGGATACTTTTTATCAAATTCAGATTTTCCTTCATAATGCAGAATGTGATGATTTTGTAATGTATTTCTTTGTGTTAAAACTTTCCACTCTGGACAGACAGAGAGCGGCTAATTCAGGAGCTACAAGAAGTAGCCTTAGAATGAGTCAAAGAATATTATTTACCAAGTGCCTGGAATTTCAAAAACTTGAAAATCACAACATCCCCATTTCCCTGATGAGAAAACTGAGACCTAAGACATGGTGGTCACAACTAGAATCCTAGTCTGGACTATCCTAAAACCCAAACTTCCTAAAACTATCACATTAAAAAAAAATTATTTAACAAGCTCTTAGCATCACCATGGTCTTCCCTCATGGCTCAGATGGTAAAGAATCCACCTGCAAACCCAGAAGTCCTGGGTTTAAACCCTGGGTTGGAAAGATCCCCTGGAAAAGGAAATGGCAACCCACTCCAGTATTCTTGCCTGGAGAATCCCATGGACAGAGGAGCCTTGTGGACTACAGTCCGTGGGGTCACAAAGAGTCGAATGTGACTGAATGACTAACACTTCACTTCTTTAGCATAACCATTTACCTGGCACTGCTGTAAATGGTTTTACAGTTATTAGCTCATTTAATTAGATCCCCTGAAGTAGTGGAACAGGTACTACTATTAGCTTCACTGTGCTGATGAGGAAACTCAGATCAGAGAACTGGGCAACTCACTGAAAGTTGATAGCTAGACAGAGGTGAAAGAATATGGGGTGAATCTGGCTCTGGGATGCCTGGAGCTTATACAATCTGGGGGACTCTCTTTAAGAAAAATAATACAAAACTGGGCATGAGTGGGAAGAAAAATCGTAACAAATTATTAGAGATTGGAGACTGGGGGCTTTTCTGAGGAGACACCAAAGTCATTGTACTAGAAATGTTTCCTGATCACGTCTGTCTCCCGCCCCAAGGAGAACATTCTAGCTCCCTGCACCCAGAGCTCACAGGGCTATGTGAGCGGTAGGCTTGAGCACTGAGTTTCTTAATCATTCCCTTGACTCCAGATTTGCTGAGAGTCAATTCTGAGCTGGGGGAGGTGGGGGGGCATCTGGCAGTTGTGCTCTGCACTGCCCTCTCAGTGTTCCACCTGAATTTTAACTTGGCCACTGTGTATATCATCACAGTACATCACAGTACATGAACCGTGAACTTCCAGACGTTCAAGCTGGATTTGGAAAAGGCAGAAGAACCAGAGATCAAATTGCCAACGTCTGTTGGATCATCGAAAAAGCAAAAGAGTTCCAGAAAAACAGCTACTTCTGCCTTATTGACTACACCAAAGCCTTTGTGTGGATCACAACAAACTGTGGAAAATTCTTCAAGAGATGGGAATAGCCGACCACCTTACCTGCCTCCTGAGAAATCTGTATGCAGGGCAAGGAGCAGCAGTTAGAAATGGACATGAAACAATAGACTGGATCCAAATCAGGAAAGAAATATGTCAAGGTTGCATATTGTCACCCTGCTTATTTAACTTATATGCAGAGTTCAGTTCAGTTCAGTTCAGTTCAGTCGCTCAGTCGTGTCCGACTCTCCACGACCCCATGAATCACAGCACGCCAGGCCTCCCTGTCCATCACCAACTCCCGGAGTACACTCAAACTCATGTCCACAGAGTCGGTGATGCCATCCAGCCATCTCATTCTCTGTCGTCCCCTTCTCCTCCCGCCCCCAACCTTTCCCAGCATCAGAGTCTTTTCCAGTGAGTCAACTCGTCTCATGAGGTGGCCAAAGTATTGGAGTTTCAGCTTTAGCATCAGTCCCTCCAATGAACATCCAGGATTGATCTCATTTAGAATGGACTGGTTGGATCTCCTTGCAGTATAAGGGACTCTCAAGAGTCTTCTCCAACACCACAGTTCAAAAGCATCGATTCTTCGGCGATCAGCTTTCTTCACAGTCCAACTCTCACATCCATACATGACCACGGGAAAAACCATTGCCTTGACTAGACGGACCTTGGTTGGCAAAGTAATGTCTCTGCTTTTTAATATACTATCAAGGTTGGTCATAACTTTCCTTCCAAGGAGCAAGCGTCTTTTAATTTCATGGCTGCAATCAGCATCTGCAGTGATTTTGGAGCCCAAAAAAATAAAGTCTGACACTGTTTCCACTGTTTTTCCATCTATTTCCCATGAAGTGATGGGACCAGATGCCATGATCTTTGTTTTCTGAATGTTGAGCTTCAAGCCAACCTTTTCACTCTCCTCTTTCACTTTCATCAAGAGGCTTTTGAGTTCCTCTTCACTTTCTGCCATAAGGGTAGTGTCATCTGCATATCTGAGGTTATTGATATTTCTCCCAGCAATCTTGATTCCAGCTTGTGCTTCTTCCAGCCCAGCGTTCCTCATGATGTACTCTGCATATAAGTTAAATAAGCAAGGTGACAATATACAACCTTGACGTACACCTTTTCCTATTTGGAACCAGTCTGTTGTTCCATGACCGGTTCTAACTGTTGCTTCCTGACCTGCATACAGGTTTCTCAAGAGGCAGGTCAGGTGGTCTGGGATTCCCATCTCTTTCAGAATGTTCCACAGTTTATTGTGATCCACACAGTCATGTAAAATGCCGGGTTGGATGAAGCACAAGCTGGAATCAAGATTGCCAGGAGAAATATCGATAACTTCAGATATGCAGATGATACCACCCTTTTGGCAGATAGCGAAGAAGACCTAAAGAGCTTCTTGATGAAAGTGAAAGAGGAGAGTGAAAAAGTTGGCTTAAAACTCAATATTCAGAAAACTAAGATCATGGCATCCGGTTGCATCAGTTCAAGGCAAATAGATGGGGAAACAATGGAAACAGTGACAGACTTTATCTTGGGCTCCAAAATCACTGCAAATGGTGACTGCAACCATGAAATTAAAAGATGCTTGCTCCTTGGAAGAAAAGTTATGACCAACCTAAACAGCTTATTAAAAAGCAGAGACATTACTTTGACAACAAAGCTCTGTCTAGTCAAAGCTATGTTTCTTCCAGTGGTCATGTATGGATGCGAGAGTTGGACTATAAAGAAAGCTGAGCGCCAAAGAATTGATGCCTTTGAACTGTGGTGTTGGAGAAGACTCTTGAGAGTCCCCTGGACTGCAAGGAGATCCAACCAGTCCATCCTAAAGGAGATCAGTCCTGAATATTCATTGGAAGGACTGATGCTGAAGCTGAAACTCCAATATTTGACTACCTGATGCAAAGAACTGACTCACTGGAAAAGACCCTGATGCTGGGAAATATTGAAGGTGGGAGGAGAAGGGGATGACAGAGGATGAGATGGTTGGATAGCATCACTGACTCAATGGACATGAGTTTGAGCAAGTTCTGGGAGTTGGTGATGGACAGGGAAGCCTGGTGTGATGCAGTCCATGAGGTCGCAGAGTCGAACATGATTGAGTGATTGAACTGAACTGTGCGTATTATATTCTTGAACTCCACTTAGACTTTCCTTGAACTTGGACTTCCCCATAATCTTTCTCAGCTTCTCTGTCTATGATCAAGTCCTATGGTCATTTCTTCCTCCTGGTGTCCCAGATTAGTGTTGTCCAAATGATAGGCTGTCACTCATCAGCAAAATCCGACAGAATTAAAGGGACAGAGGAAGAGATAAATCCACTATCTTAGGTGGAGATTTAATACCCCTCTCCCAGTAGGTAATGAGCTTCCCCAACAGCTCAGCAGATAAAGAATCTGCCTGCAATGCAGGAGATACAGGAGATGCAAGTTTGATCCCGGCATCAGGAGGGAATATCTCCTGGGGAAGGAAATAGCAACCCACTCCAGTATTCTTGCCTAGGAAGCCTCACGGACAGAGAAGCCTGGTGGGCTTCAGTCCAAAGGGTTGTGAAGAGCTGGATGCAACAGAGCAACTAAGCACACACAGGTTTACCTACTAGAAACAGACAAAAATAAAAGTCCATAAACACTGTCAAACAATTTGATTTAGCCAACCACAATAATAACAATAAAACTCTGAACAGACATTCTTTCAGCTGCACGCAAGTCACCAAGAAATAGCAGTAAATTGCTGAGAATGAATTCTGATGACAATGGAATTGAATCATGACCAATAGCACCAAGATAACTGGAAAACCTTCAAATATTTGGAAATTTAGCACACTGCTAAGTAATCTATAGATCAAAAAGAAGTCAGATACTAGGAAATCTTCAGGGGACGTATCACACCCTCTGCTACTGCAAAATAAATGTATTTCCCATCACATGTAAAGATGTGGAGAGAAAACATATTTTTTTAAGCTTTTCCTCATTCATGTCATATTCCGTGAGCAATTAACTCTCAAGCTACTGTGATAGTAACTTCCAGCTAGTGTATACCTCTTGCGATTTTAAAAGACTAGAAGAAAACTTTATATTTAGAAAACTATAGAACTTGTAAAATATAAAAACAGTAAGCAGGGAGTAAGGCACTTCTCATGCAGTGACTCCTCTACCAACTCTATCTGAATTTAGCTGCATTCACTGTAGAGAATTTAAAATCTGCATGCACTCATACAGCTGGGAAGCCTCAGTGGCTCCGTGGTAAAGCATCCACCTGCAATGCAGGAGACATGGGTTCGATCCCTGGGTCAGGAATATCCCTTGGAGTAGGACATGGCAATCCACTCCAGTATTCTAGTCTGGAAAATCCCAGGGACACAGCAGCCTGGGGGACTACAGTCCCTGGGGTCACTAGACTTAGACACAAAAGAGCGACTAAAGACAATAACTCATAAAACTAACTCAGCATCAAAAAACAAAAAATGTAGTCAGAAGACCAGAAGAGACGTTTTTCCAAAGGAGACTTACAGATGGCTAACAGCCACGTGAAAAGATGCTCAACAGTGCTAACTATTAGAGAAATGCAAATCAAAAAAGGAGTGAGGTATCACCTCACACCTGTCAGAATAGCTCTCACTAAAAAGATAAGAAATAACAAATACTGATGAGGATGTGTAGAAAAGGGAACACTTCTACACTGTTGGTGGGAATGCAAGTCGGCGCAGTCGCTAAGGAAAACAGTACAGAGCTTTCTCAAAAGACTAAAAATAAAAACTATGATTTAGCAGTTCCATTCCTGGGCATATATCCAGAAAAACTAAAGCACAAATTCAAAAAGATACATGCGTCCTAATATTCATAGTAGCACCACTTACAATAGCAGAGATGTGGAGAAGCTACCAGAGTGCCTATCAACAGAGGAAGGGATAAAGAAAATGAGATTTATATATATACATATACGTACATATATATATATATGGCAAATTAGATATATGGGATTAAGAGACACTAATTACTATGTATAAAATAGATCATAAGCAACAATAATATATTGTAAAGCACAGGGAATTATAGCCATTATCTTGTAGTAACTTTTAATGGAGTATAATCTGTAAAAACACTAACTCACTATGCTGGACACCTGAACCTAAAATGGTCTGATAAATCAACTGTGCCTTAATTTTTTAAATAGTTACATAAATAAGATCTCCATTTTCAGTTACCACTGTCATTCTCTCTTGCAGAAGCCGGGACCTCATTCACATAATTGGTGGGTTGCCCTCACAGAGTGCCTTGTGCAGGGGGGCACCAAGGGGAGCTGGGCTGGGGCCTCGTGGATGACTGGGTGTCGCTCTGAGCGATCTGGAAACGCCCTGGCTGGGCTAGCAGCTCCTCCTGCCCAGCCTCAGCCTCTCCCTGGCCTTCAGCAGCACAGATCTGCAACCCTTCTGAGTAAATGGTACTTAAGCTCAGTCTGCCCTCCTTCCAACACTTGTGAGTGCCTTTTTAGAGAAATCTAGAGGGAAAAAATAACAGCGGGAAAAGAGAGAAGAAGGAGGGAAGGAAGGAAAGGGAAGGAGAAGGGAAGGAAGGAAGAGGAGAGGAAGGAAAGGACAAAGAAAGAGAGAGAAGGGCAGAGAAAAGAAAAAGGAAGAAGGAAAGTCTCGTGGGTTTTTACAGTTGGGCCTGTTTTCCGAAGAGAGAACATGCTCAGTCTTCATTGCAGGGACTGCCATGTGCAACATATATTGTCAGATTTATTTTTCTAGTCAACAAATGGAATGTAGTAGGCTGGTATTTTCATTGTCTCTCTCATTTATATAAATAGCAATTACTACAGACGAGTGTGATCTACCCATCACCTCCAGTTCAGTTCAGTCGCTCTATCGTATCTGACTTTTTGCGACCCCTGGACTACAGCACGTCAGGCCTCCCTGTCCATCAACAACTCCTGGAGCTTGCTCAAACTCATGTCCATTGAGTTGGTGATGCCATCCAACCATCTCATCCTGTGTCGTCCCCTTCTCCTCCCGCCTTCAATCTTTTCCAGCATCAGGGTCTTTTCCAATGAGTCGGTTCTTCGCATCAGGTGCCCAAAGTATTGGAGTTTCAGCTTCAGCATCAGTCCTTCCAATGAATACTCAGGACTGATTTCCTTTAGGAGGGACTGATCTGAACTCCTTGCAGCCCAAGGGACTCTCAAGAGTCTTCTCCAACACCACAGTTAAAGGCATCAATTCTTCAGCACTCAGCTGTCTTTATAGTCCAGCTCTCACATACATTTATAAGACAAAGGAGGTTAGTTGATTTCCACGGTATGACCTAAGACCCAGGTTTCCCTCCATGGCTAATTCTAGTATTTTAGGCAACTATCATAAGAAATACTCCTCTTTGGAACAGATGGATTTTGCAGAAATATTTGAGTTGAAGACAGATCAGCCCTCCAGTGGCTCTATCACTCACCTTGAAATAAGAAGTCACACGTGGCAAGTGGTTCCAGATACTTTAAAAGATGTAGTCCCCAAACCATAAGCCACATTATCCATTATTATTTAGAAATTAACTTCTAATAATGATAATCTCCAGTTACCATGTTATTTCCCTGCACTGGGGAGTTTTCTATCTGGTACTGCTAAATTTCACAAGAACCCTACAAAGTCTATCCCTGAGGCTGAGAGAATGAACTGACTTGAGGAATTCCTGAATTCTCCAGGAAGCCTACTTTCCTGCACTTTCCGTGAAGCTCCTGCTGACATCTCTCCTGGGAGCTGGCTTTTATGGAACTAGAATCTCCTCTCCCCTTTTAGGTAATTCCATTGTTTCTTCTAGAGGATGGTGCTTTGTGCTTAGTTGATCAGTCATGTCTGACTTTTTACGGCTCCATGGACTGTAGCCCACCAGGATCCTCTGCTCATGGGATTTTTCAGGCAAGAATGCTGGAGTGGGCTGCCATTCTCTCCTCCAGAGGACTGTGAAAAGCCTTCCTCTATAACCCCTGCTGCTAACACAAAATGCTGGGGGCAGCAGATCATGAGTGTTATTAATAGAAAATAAGACTGTAGTTTTTTGAGCTTTTTACTCAGAAATCACTGAAGACTCTAGTGCATTCTGACCTTATAATGGTCAGAGGGTTATAAGATGTGCTGGTAGCAGTAGTTTAAAAATTAGTATGTCCATATTGTAACACATTATATCTTATATATTAGTTTTCGTCCTACCAAACAATTGCCTTGTATTTTTTCTAGTCAGGTGCTAGGATCTCTATGTTCAAGACAGAAATAGAAATGCTCACAACATAACCCAGGGAGGATATTTGAGTCAAGAGTTCAAAAGCAAGATGACAGACTAAACTTAACCATACTTATAGCATATTTGTAGATGCATCCTGTAGCAAGTCTTAATTACAAGGAACCCTAGCCTTGACCTCCTATGGGAGAGACATCGAGTTAGCCTGAGTATAAAGATTCATCCCTTTAAGACAGCAACGGAGCCCAGAGACTAAAGTACAAAGAGAACAATGGGTCCAAAGATGAGCACATCAACACTTGCACTGCTAACAGCAATTGCTTGCACCTAAAAATAGTTCTATTTTTAAGGAAAGCTGTTTCAAATGACTCTTAAAAAAAAAAAATAAGCCCACATCACCAAACTTTACACATTCCTATAGAAATTTCTACATGTAAACATTCAATAAATAAAACATTCTGACCCCTTAGTTTATGCCTAAAACAAATTCCTTGACTCCACACAATCACAAATTCGCTAACCACGCAGCTGTGGTTAGTCATATGGTTCCTTCGTTAAGTAACTGTGGTTTTGTTCTGATCCTTTAAAAAAAAGATACATTTTTAGCATATCTTCCATTTTTAAAATACATTTCTCATTCTTGCCATTCAAGCCATTTGAAATGCTTCCCTAAAGATCTCTATCAATAGCATTGAAAAAAAATGAATGCTTGGGAACTGAAATGAACCTTGATGGAACAGACTTCCGTCTCTAAAGAGTCTATGAATCTGGGCTTCATTTTAAAAAAATTTAACCCCAGATCTGCCAGTGGAGCACAGTAGAGATAGTAGGATAGTGTCGCCAGTTCAATGGATATGAACTTGGGCAAACTCCAGGAGGAGATGAGGGACAGGGAAGCTTGGCATGCCATAGCCCATGGGGTCACAAAGAGTCGGACATGACTTAGCGACTGAACAATAGCAACATCTGCCAGTGGGGCACAGATAGGTGTTGAATAATCCCCGATCCCAAGCTGTCTGTTAGAATTCAGGTCTTTTTATCTTCCTCAGCAGCTGCATCTCTTAGTCTACAATATTATCCTTGATTATTTGTGATAGTTTTACTTACCCTTCTAAGGATCGCTAGCTTTAGGAGCAGGCAAACTCAAATACCTCTCAAGTAAACTACTTTTCTGCACTACACAGCCATGTGAAGACATTCTTGGTTTGTTTATATTCTGATTTTCCAAAATTTAGATTTGTAAATAAATGTACTTGCTGCCTTTAGAACAGTATAAATATTTTGCTTGCAAAACTCAGCATAAACTTTCATCCATCCTTTGGAGGCCTCAGTTCACTTCTCTGTCTCTGAGGATGTAGGGATGGTGGTATTAGTCAGCTCTTGACATTGAATTACTATTTGAACGCCATGCATCACCTTTGGACTTGTTCCTCACAAAGCTGGAACCAGTGTCTTTAAAACTGTGCACAAATATCAGATTAGCGGCCGCGAAAGACTTTTCAACAGCAGCAATAAAATCTCAGCAGCAGGCACAGGGAGCCAATGGTCAGAGTCCCAGGGGGCCTTCCACACAGGATGCGCGTCTTGTTACAGAATTCCTCAATGCCTTTTTGCTGTCTCCCTAATGACCAGTTAAATGGGCTCCCTCGAGGATACTTGAGTCAGCGCCAGCCTGAAAACTGCTGAGGAAACATCCTCTTTTACTGGAAATGATTTCCATCAAACTGCCATGTGCCATATTTAGACTCAGGGCTTAGTAACACCCAGCCGAAGGGGCTAAGTTTGCAGGGCAGGAGGCCCTGTACTGTGAGAAAAGAACTTGCTTTTGTCTGGCCCAAGTGACCGCAGGGCAGTGAGCTGGTGAGTCTGTGGTGGGCTAAGGGACAGAATCGCTTCTTTCTCTCTGGAGAGACAAGCTCCCTTCGGCAAATGCGGCTGCTTCCTCTCATTGATTCAGAGACGTGAATGGGGAGGTGGTGATTCAAGGCTACAAACACCTGCCTGCCAGGGAGACATCGCAACCCAGCAATTCTGCTCACCTGAGCTCAGTAGCTAGAAGTCAGGCAAATGTCTCATCTTCCCCGTTGAGACTTGAATCACAGAAAAAGAATATCAAAATGTCTCGAGCCGTAGAACAAATTTGCTAAAAAGCTGAGTCACAAAATTATAGAATGTTAAAAATCTTACTTACATATACATACATATACTGTTCATGGGATTCTTGCAGCAAGAAGGCTAGAGTGGTTTGCCATTCTCTCCTCCAGCAGACCATGTTTTGTCAGAACTCTCCACTGTGACATGTCCATTTTGGGTGGCCCTGCATGGCATGGCTTATGGCTGGATGTGAATTTGAGCAAACTCTGGGACATCATGAAGGACAGGGAAGCCTGGAATACTGCAGTCCATGGGGTTTCAAAGTGTTGGACATGACTTAGAGACTGAACAACAACATACATATAACTTGATATCACTGTATGAGCATAGTTATGTCGACATGGGATTTTAAGTGCCATCTTTTCCCCCAGCCCAATTTTGTCCTTGGCCTCTCTCGTCTCCCTCTTCTCCCTATTCCTTCCCATCCCATCTTCCCAGATTAATTTATATTAACAACATATCTTGCATCATTTCAGTTTCTACCTTATGCTTATACAATTGTACACTAACATACAGACACATATGCATATAGATAGATCATTTCTATCACAGTTTGATATCTACAAAGAAAGAAGATTCTACTGCAAACACTTCAGCATTTTGCATTTCTCTCAATAAAAAATCTGGAAAATTTCTCCAAGTCAATCCCTATCATTCCGATTCAGTCTCCAACAGTGTGTAGTATTCCAGGACATGGAAGGTTTATCGTTGTTTCAGTTATTCCTGTCTGAATGGGCAACACTTCGTAAAACCTTCTCCTGCTCTTGTGTTTATGTAAGTTTCCACTGGAAATCACAGCAAAGAATGCTCACCCAAGTTCTAAATATATTTTCTTTAACAAAGAACAAGAAAAGTTCTCCCTTGTGCCTTAGCACAAGCTTATCTTCTATTCCGTGCAGATGGCAATACTATTTCAAAGTTTAGGTTTTGTTATTATTCAGATATCATAAGGGAACAAATCAGGAGATGACGGCTATGGAAAAGATAGTTTGTTACTCACAGTTCCTAAGAGGAGAAAGGGGGCCATGCCATGTAGGGCCACACTGGAAAGCACCAGGTTGGTCTGCAGAAAGAATATCTAAAATATACAAAGAACTCATATAACTCAACATCAAAAAATAGGCAAAGAATCTAAACAGACATTTTCCCAAAGAAGACATACAGATTGTGAGCAGGCACATGAAGAGATGCTCATGAAAAAAATATCATGAATTATCAGGGAAAGGCTCGTCAAAACCACAATGAGTTATAAGAATGGCTATCACGAAAAAGACAACAAGTACAAATGCTGTCAAAGATGTAGCGAGAAGGGAAAGCTTGCACATCAGTGGGGGGAATGTAAATGGTGTAGCCAAAAAGGAAAACAGTATGGAGAGTCCTCAAAAGAATCAAAAATAGAACTAACCTATGATCCAGCACACCGCCCCTGGTATTTATCCAATGAAAACAAAAGGACAGACAAGGGCACCTCATGACCTTAGAACCTCCGCTCTAGTCAGGGAAATGTTTCACCACCTCTCATCATTTTGTGCAATAAGTGAGTCCAAATGCAATGAAGAAGTGTGGGTCTATTGTTGCAAACAAAAGTATAGGGCACCCGGTAACATTTGAATTTCAGGTAAGCAACAAATATTTGTTCTTGTTAATACGCCCCAATACTCTGTGATTTATGTTAACCTTATGTTAGAGATGGATACAGCTTTGGAGACACCCCTGGAGAATGAATAAATCAATGAACATATTTGTCAGTGAAGACACAGCTGCTGAAGACAGAAGTACTGATCTGGTCTTTAAGGCAGTTCTCCTTCTGCCACCACAGGGAACACCATCATGTACACACTTCTTGCCAACGCTTAGCAATACAACACTATTCTTCTTTCATTTATCATTTCCTTCATAAATATCTACTGTGTGCACACCAGGGGCCAAGACCGCCTCCAGGCACAAGAGAGGTGAGGAAGAAGAGGACACAACACTATAAAAATGAATAAGAAAGGAGCTTCCCACTTGGTTGCCTGCAGTCCATCAGGAGAGACAAAGCATATTCCTAACAGCCAGAGCATGAGCCAAAGATGCTGCCTGTGGAAGACACGAAGCATTTCAAAAAGAATCAGCCTAGGGCTTCCCTGGTGGCTCCATGGTAAAGAATTCACCCGCCAATGCAGGAGACGCAGGTTCGATCCCTGGTCCAGGAAGATCCCACGTGCTGTGGAGCAACCACCTCCCTGCACGACAGCTAGTGTAGAGCCTGCACTCCACAGCAAGAGAAGTCACTGTAACGAGAAGCTGGCGCACCGCAGCCAGGGAGTAGCCCTCTCGCGGTGTAAGCAGAGAAAGCCCGTGCACAGCAACAAAGACAGCACAGCCGAAATAAACGAACACCTAAAATCATATTACCAAGCAGCCTTTAAATCACCTTAGATGCAGACGGGCTTAATAGTCAAGAAGAAAACAAAGGAGGTTGAATGTCCCACATGAAGACATGCTAGGAAACAAGGCCAGGAGGAAAATTTCATATATCTTAGAGGTAAAACTTAGAGATAAATCCTAATGGAAGTTACTATTTTTTTTTTCTCTTGAGTAATAGAAAATTTGGTCACTTTTCCTTTGGAGAAATTGACCATAAAATTGTCCCGTAAAGAAACGCACAGATACCAGCCAAGGAGCAGATTAGTCCCTTTCATGGAGAGTTCAGGCAGCAATATTTCTCTGCACGAGACCTACTCCTCAACCCTTCCAGTTAAGAATGCACTGCAGAGTTCGCTCCACCATGCCGCAGATGGCATATTGTGCTTCTGGCTATTAAGCTGGAAATGCAAACCACTTTTGTGTGGTTCAAATAATCTCCAGGAGATAGTTTCCTGGAAATCTGAAGTCCTATTTCTCATATCACCTCGCTCTAAATTGATGATATCTATGACCTTTTCATCTAATTACACTAGTAGTTTGTACCTATTTTTATTAAATGGTTCCATTACATACCCATTATGTGATAGCTGCTTTCTGTTAATAATCTAATGTGCCCACTCCAAGATTCCTCTTTCCTTTCACAATTAGGTCAACATGTTTAAATACATGAGTTTCTCATGTTATTTAAGATTGTCACAGAAATCCTTGTTTGACAAACGGCTTTCACTAACACTTCCGTAGAAGACACAGACAACCAAAACTCCACCAAAATCAGGCGTCCCCCTCCGCTTAGAGAAGCACTAGACTGGGTCACAAGAGAAGGAAGAAGTGGAGAGGAATGAAGAGCTGGAGGTGAAGAAACGGCATTGCAGAGAAGTCAGGAGAATGCAAGTGAAAAAAAATAAATAAAACAGGTGAAAACATGGGAAAAAGATGAGAAGAGCCCAAAGAATCCCACATCATGTCATCGGCCTTTCCAACATGCACTGTGTCGCTACCAGGGTCAGCACGGATCAGACCTCTACCAACTTCTGAATCAGAAAAGTTCACAATGCAATGTTCCCCGAACATGTTGCAAAAATCCTACTGGGTCCTAGTTAAAGGCAGAAATTAAAGAAATGGAAAGATATTTATGAGGACACAGGAAGACCTGCACTTCCTTACATCGGAGTCTTCTCAGTAAATCGTCTATTATACCGACTAACACATTAACATTGCATGGATTTCCATTTGCTCTTATCCCACAGTATATGCTATATTTGAGTTCTAAACCACTATTTTTATTTTATTTCCTCCTGTCCAATATTTGGCATGTATTCAGTCCACTGGGAACATTTACTGTATTTGCAATAATTATTCAGAAGTTATAAAATGTAATTATATAGCAGCATGTAGCCATTATGTATGATTAGACATTACTAAATTCAAGGCAGGGAATCCACTAGAAAAGCTAACTCACTGCATTACCTACTGTCATGAAAGGAGCCTGATTTAGCAAATCCTTTTTCACTGAGGGCAGTAAGCCAGTAATGATAAACGCCGAAAACCATATTAATAGTAATTGCATTGCTAATTTCATTAGCATTTGCATTATCACTATGTATTAATTACTACAGTCAAGCCACCAAAGACTAATATCTAAATCTGACAGCACCAATTCCCCAGATGCATTTTGTGGTCGCTGAATGATTATCATTCAACAATTTGCTGCTTTTGACAACTACAAAGCAATTCGAGCTCCCCAGCCTTGACAGGGCCAATTGCACAGAGATCATTGAAACTAAACCAAAACTTCCTTCAGAGACTTTAAGAGAAAACTCTGCATGAAAGGATGAAGGAATAGATGAAAAACACCAAGCACACACTGTCACAGAGGTCCACTTTGACGCCAGGTGATAGGATTTTGTTCAAATGCAAATTCCTTCAAGTGGAATAAGATTTTCAGGGATTTCTCTGATGATTCATGCAATATGAAAAAAAAAAGTCAGTAGTCAACTAAGTGTAGGAAACACTGCTTTAAACGGAAACATCGGTCCTACTGCAGACCTTCTCAGAGCCTTTAATATTTTATTACCTCTTGTGACTCTATGAAAAGAGGATAGAGTTAGCAGTTTCCTAAAATTTATTTGATCATCTAATGTTTCTTCTGATTGCAAATCTCCTAGAGTTATTCATCCCAGGAACATACTTTTCAAGGAACTGAATTAGCAGAATATAACTTTAGCCAAGATAGCAAGCATTCCATAAAACTATACACCAAAATATATAATAAAAAATTACATTATATATAAGAGAAATTCTCTGACATTAGAGGCTCCATAATTTCCAGATAAATGTCTAGTCTATATTCTGAGCGGAATCTAATGCCACTGCCACTATCTCTGAAAATTAATCTCCTGAATACATCTATTCCTCAGCCCTGGTTCTACTGAGCTAGGAATCTATGGATCATCTCTGCTCCAGTGCACAGTGTCTCCTTCCAGTTCGAATTAACCCAAATATAGAATGCAAGTCCTCTCCTAGATTTCCAGGAAAACCAAACAAATAAACAAGCAAACCAAAAAACCTTTCAAACAGTCTGTTTGTTTCTCATCAGTTCAGTTCAGTTCAGTCGCTCAGTCATGTCCGACTCTTTGCGACCCCATGAATCACAACACGCCAGGCCTCCCTGTCCATTACCAACACCTGGAGTTCACTCAAACTCATGTCCACAGAGTCGGTGATGCCATCCAGCCATCTCATTCTCTGTCGTCCCCATCTCCTCCCGCCCCCAATCCCGCCCAGCCTCAGAGTCTTTTCCAGTGAGTCAACTCGTCGCATGAGGTGGCCAAAGTATTGCAGTTTCAACTTTAGCATCAGTCCTTCCAATGAACACCCAGGACTGATCTCCTATAGAATGGACTGGTTGGATCTCCTTGCAGTCCAAGGGACTCTCAAGAGTCTTCTCCAGCGCCACAGTTCAAAAGCATCAATTCTTCGGCGATCAGCTTTCTTCACAGTCCAACTCTCACATCCATACATGACCACGGGAAAAACCATAGCCTTGACTAGATGGACCTTGGTTGGCAAAGTAATGTCTCTGCTTTTTAATATGCTATCTAGGTTGGTCATAACTTTCCTTCCAAGGAGTAAGCGTCTTTTAATTTCATGGCTGCAATCAGCATTGACTATGTCAAAGCCTTTGACTGTGTCAATCACAATAAACTGTGGAACATTCTGAAAGAGATGGGAATACCAGACCACCTGACCTGCCTCTAGAGAAATCTGTATGCAGGTCAGGAAGCAACAGTTAGAACTGGACACGGAACAACAGACTGGTTCCAAATAGGAAAAGGAGTGCGTCAAGGCTGTTTCTCATAGGCTTTGCTAAATCCTGGGGAGGAATTTGGAGCTTACACTGCAGCAATGTAGCCGCAAACAACTCATCATTGAGCACTAGACACACCTTTGCTTTCTTTTCTCCCAGCTTTATTGAGATGCAGTTTACATACCATAAAATTAACCTGTTTGACCTAACAGAAGCAGAAGATATTAAGAAGAGGTGGCAATAATACACAGAAGAACTATACAGAAAAGATCTTCATGACCCACATAACCACGATGGTGTGATCACTCACCTAGAGCCAGACGTCCTGGAATGTGAAGTCAAGTGGGCCTTAGAAAGCACCACTACAAACAAAGCTAGTGGAGGTGATGGAATTCCAGTTGAGCTACTTCAAATTCTAAAAGATGATGCTGTGAAAGTGCTGCACTACATATGCCAGCAATTTTGGAAAACTCAGCAGTGGCCACAGGACTGGAAAAGGTCAGTTTTCATTCCAATCCCAAAGAAAGGCAATGCCAAAGAATTACCAAAGGATTGCACAATTGCACTCATCTCACATGCTAGCAAAATAATGCTCAAAATTCTTTAAGCCAGGCTTCAACAGTACGTGAACCAAGAACATCCAGATGTTCAAGTTGGATTTAGAAAAGGCAGAGGAAGATATCAAACTGCCAACACCTGTTGGATCATTGAAAAAGCAAGAGAATTCCAGGAAAACATCTACTTCTGTTTTATTGACTATGCCAAAGCCTTTGACTGTATGGACCACAACAAGGTGAGGAAAATTCTTCAAGAAATGGGAATACCAGACCACCTGACCTGCCTACTAAGAAATCGGTATGCAGGGCAAGGAGTAGTTAGAAATGGACATGAAACAAGAGACTGGATCCATATCAGGGAAGAAGTATGTCAAGGCAGTATACTGTCACCCTGCTTATTTAACTTATATGCAGAGTACATCATGTGAAATGCCGGGTTGGATGAAGCACAAGCTGGAATCAAGATTGTGAGGAGAAATATCAATAACCTCAGATATGCAGACGACACCACCCTTATAGCAGACAGCGAAGAAGAACTAAAGAGCCTCTTGATGAAAGTGAAAGAGGAGAGTGAAAAAGTTGGCTTAAAGCACAACATGCAGAAAACTAAGATCATGGCATCCAGTCCCATCACTTCATGGCAAATAGATGGGGAAACAATGGAAACAGTGACAGACTTTATTTTTTGGGCTCCAAAATCATTGCAGATGGTGACTGCAGCCATGAAATTAAAAGATGTTTGCTCCTTGGAAGAAAAGCTATGACCAACCTAGACAGCAAATTAAAAAGCAGGGACATTACTTTGCCAACAAAGGTCCATCTAGTCAAAGCTTTGGTTTTTCCAGTAGTCATGTATGGATGTGAGAGTTGGACTATAAAGAAAGCTGAGGGCAAAATAATTGATGCTTTTGAACTGTGGTGTTGGAGAAGATTCTTGAGAGTCCCTTGGACTGCAAGGAGATCCAACCAGTCCATCCTAAAGGAAATCAGTCCTGAATATTCATTGGAAGGACTGATGTTGAAGCTGAAGCTTCAATACTTGGGCCACCTGATCCAAAGAGCTGACTCATTTGAAAAGACCCTGATGCTGGGAAAGATTGAAGGCGGGAGGAGAAGGGGACGACAGAGGATGAGATGGTTGGATGGCATCACCGACTCGATGGACATGAGTTTGAGTAAACTCCGGGAGTTGGTGAGGGACAGGGAGGCCCAGCGTGCTGCAGTCCATGGGATCGCAAAGAATCAGACACAACTGAATGACTGAACTGAACTGAATTTTTATAGCATAAAAATTCACCTGTTTGAAGTATGACTGAATGGTTTTTAATAGATTAAAATGTTGAGACACACCTCTGCTTAGCCTCCTCAATTAGTTCAACACGGGTAATCATCCCACTCCTCTTACCTTCTCTTTATCTCTCAAACTGTCAATGTCTTTCTCTTAAACTTTTTTGTTTTATATTAAAGCCAATTAACAACGTTGTCATAGTTTCAGGTGGACAGCAAAGGGACTTAGTCATACATATACCTGTATTCATTCTTCTGCAGATCTTTGGTGCTCTTGCCTGCAGCCAATCCCTTTTAATTCCAGCTCCTAAATCCAGATAACACAGTAGGGTAACTTTTTAAGTAAAAATAAAGCACCATTATTTGTATTATCCAAGACATAGAAGCAACCTGTGGCCATCAACAGAAGAATGGATGAAGATGTGGCATTACAATGGAAGATCATTCAGCCATAAGAAAGAATGAAATAATGCCATTTGCAGCAACATGGATGGACTTAGAGATTATCATTCTAAGTGAATTAAGTCAGAAAGACCAAGACAAACATCATATGACATCACTTATTTGTGGAAACTAAAAATCAGATGCAAATTAACTTATTTAAAAAACATAAACAGACTCCAAATACAGAAAACAAACATGTGGTTACCAAAGGGGAAGGGATAAATTAGGAATTTGAGAATAGCAGATACAAACTACTATATATAAAATAGATAAATAACAAGGATCTACTGTATAGCACAGGGAACTATACTCAATATCTTGTAATGACCTCTAATGGAAAAGAATCTGAAGAATATGTATCAGTTCAGTTCAGTCGCTCAGTCGTGTCCGACTCTTTGCGACCCCATGAACTACAGCACACCTCCATGTCCATCACCAACTCCCAGAGTTTACCCAAACTCATGTCCGTTGAGTTGGTGATGCCATCTAACCATCTCATCCTCTGTTGTCTCCTTCTCCTCCCACCTTCAATCTCTCCCAGCATCAGGGTCTTTTCAAAAGAGTCAGCTCTTTGCATCAGGTGGCCAAAATATTGGAGTTTCAACTTCAGCATCAGTTCCTCCAATGAACACCCAGGACTGATCTCCTTTAGAATGGACTGGTTGGATCTCCTTGCAGTCCAAGGGACTCTCAAGAGTCTTCTCCAACACCACAGTTCAAAAGCATCAATTCTTTGGTGCTCAGCTTTCTTTATAGTCCAATTCTCACATCCATACATGACTACTGGAAAAACCATACCCCTGAAAAGATGGATCTTTGTTGACAAAGCAACGTCTCTGCTTTTTAATATGCTGTCTAGGTTGGTCATAACTTTCCCTCCAAGGAGTAAGCATCTTTTAATTTCATGGCTGCAATCACCATCTGCAGTGATTTTGTAGCCCCCAAAAATAAAGTCTGACACTGTTTCCATTGTTACCCCATCTATTTGCCATGAGTGATGGGACCAGATACCATGATCTCAGTTTTCTGAATGTTAAGCTTTAAGCCAGCTTTTTCACTCTCCTCTTTCACTTTCAGAAGAATATATATACATGTATATATATATATATATGTATGAAAGTGAAAAGTGTTAGTCCCTCAGTCCTGTCTGACTCTTGGTAACCCCAGGACTGTAGCCCACCAGGCTTCTCCATCTGTGGAATTCTCTAGGCAAGAATACTGGTGTGGGTAGCCATTCCCTTCTCCAGGGCGATCTTACCGACCCAGGGGTTGAACCTGGGTCTCCTGTGTTGCAGGCAGATTCTTAACTGTCTGAGCCACCAGGGAAGATCATGTATGTATATACATAAATATATCTATGTATACACATGTGTATACATATTTATATATAAACTGAATCATTTTGATGAACACCTAAAATTAACACAACGTTGTAAATAAAGCATACTTCAATTTAAGAAAGCTTTTAAAAGATAGATCTCTTCCTGACAGTCATATGTCAGAGTTTAAAATTTTGAAATAAATAAAATATTAAGACTTTATTGCACAAGGCCAATGTACATCTCCCCTACAGAAGTGTCACCATGAATTCTATCAAATTGCTTCTGGAAGGCCCGTGACTCTTCCTTTAGTATAGTATCATCCTTCCTGGAAACAGCCATAGCTGTTTTTCACTTCCCTCAATCCATCCACTACCTAGCTAAATCCCTCAGATAAACTTCCAGAGTTGATCTAGACAGAGAACCAGGTTCAAACTCCCTCATGACATCACCCTCATCTCTATCCCAAATAGGTGAGAAAATGCCAACTATTATTCAGTCACAGGCAAACAGTTCAATAGAGAAGTGAGCACAGTGTTTCTGGTTGAAGGTCTAGCCTCCCAACAACCATGGCCAAAAACAAAACAAACAGAAAAAGAACCCCCAAACAATAATGACCCAGATTTTCTTAAGCAAAGAAGAGACGAAGGGGAAGAAAATGGAGCAGAAATGGTAGCGGGTTTCAGAGTGCTGAAACCATAGGTTTCTGACTGACCATGTCAAATGTGGGCTGGGGATGAACGAAGGCCTCAAATCCCAGAAAGAGCTGTGGGGACAGCAGGAAGACAGGAAGGCCATACCCCCATCCTCAGGGTATTTCCACCGGTGAAGAGTCAATAGCTCAATTGCAAGCTTATGAGTTTTTGTTCAGGGCACACCTAGACTTCTCTTTCCAAAAGGCCAGGCTCTGCCCAATTCTTTAACTTTTTATAATTATTGCAATAAAACAAGGCTGTACACATTTGCCCTTGACCCACGTGTTCCGCATATTTTCTGTTTGTATATTCCCTGCATGTTCTGCCCAGGCTATACAACAACACGTTTTCTCCACTCTACCTTGAAGCACTTGGTTTAAGAAATTTCAGCTTTCTGTTGTGTTTCATCAGCATACCTTAAAGTCTTCAGATCTTGAATAAATCTTCTTTCAACACTTAGATCAAGTAGCTGGATGACTCTTCGCAACCTCATGGACTGTGTAGCCTGGCAGTGTTCTCAGTCCATGGAACTCTCCAGGAAAGAATACTGGAGTGGTTTGCCATGCCCTTCTCCAGAGGATCTTCCCGACCCGGAGATCAAGCCCAGGTCTCCACACTGCAGGCTGATTTACTAACAACACTGCCAGGCTACAGTCCATGAGTCTGCAAAGAGTGGACATGAATGAGTGACTAACACTTTCACTTTCACATATATACACAGACATGCTGCTGCTGCTGCTGAGTCACTTCAGTCGTGTCCGACTCTGTGTGACCCCCTAGACGGAAGCCCACCAGGCTCCCCCGTTCCCGGGATTCTCCAGGCAAGAACACTGGAGTGGGTTGCCATTTCCTTCTCCAATGTGTGAAAGTGAAAAGTGAAAGTGAAGTCGCTCAGTCCTGTCCGACCCTTAGCGATCCCACGGACTGCAGCCCACCAGGCTCCTCCATCCATGGGATTTTCTAGGCAAGCGTACTGGAGTGGCTTGCCATTGCCTTCTCCGACACACAGACATATATATAATTAAATCACTTTGGTATATATCTGAAACTAACACGACATTGTAACTCAACTATATGCGTGCATGTGCATGAGTGCTGTCATGTCCAACTCTTTACAACCCCATGGACTGCAGCCCACCAGCTTCATCTGTCTGTGGAATATTCCAGGCAAGAATACTTGAGTGGAATGCCACTTCCTCCTCCAGGGAATCTTTCCAACCCAGGGATCAAACATCTCCTGCACTGGCAGACAGATTCTCTGCCACTAATACTACCTGGGAAGCCTTAAAAAAAAAAAAAGAAAATAGCTTGGAAAAAATACATCAAAGTCCAACTTGACTCCATGTCTAAATACTTGGGTAACTCACTTTTGAAATTCTTATTGGTTTGGTCCCTCAGGAAAAGCAGAGCCAAATTTTACCTTCTTCTCCTCCATGTGAGGAGAAGCCACTGTCTGCCCTGAGGTTTGCCAGCCTCTGCACAAAGATACACCTTGGTCATAAAAAACAATATTTGATTACACGTATTCTTAAAAATATCATTCAGCAATGAAACAGTATAAAGGAATGTGTGGTTTTCCAGAGGTTTGAAGGAATTCAATCATGCCTTGGTAGTAAATGCTGAAGCAAGTTGACAGAAAGTAGACCATCTGCCAACGTCCCACACATCTGCACACTGACCACTGACAATTCAAAAGATGTCAGATTAGGATGGACAAATAATATAGCCAGCTTAAAAGCACTTTACCTGTACTCCTGAACAATGAGCTATTAAAAGAAACTATCTTTAAAAAGACTTTGTTAATCTGATTGGGCTTCCCTGGTGGTTCAGCGGTAAAGAATCTGCCTGCCAATGCAGGATTCCTGTGTCGGGAAGATCTCCTGGAGAAGGAAATGTCCATCAACTCCAGTATTCTTGCCTAGAGAATCCAATGGACAGGGGAGCCTGGCGAGCTATAGTCCATAGGGTCACAAAAGAGTTGGACACAACTTAGCAACTAAAAAACATTAAGTTGATAATTTAAGAATCTTATTAATTTGGGACTGCTTGCTTTGTATCCTAGTGTGTGTTTGTGTGCGTTTCATGGTATCTCATTTATCGTAAGCCTGGAGTAGAGCTTTCTGAACTGTCCAGGTTGGAGCTCCTGAAAGTGAGTTCTGTGATCAGTGTGGTACAGGATTATTTGTAATCACTCTGTGCCTAGATAAGCACACAGACTGGGAGTCAAGTGCTCAGACATTTATGGCGACCTGACATGGCTGTGAGACCCAAAGGCATGTTCCACTCTCTAATAACCAATTTTCATTATAAATTATTGATGCAAAGACCCCAATGCTGGGAAAGATTGAAGGCCAAAGGAGAAGCGGGCAGAAGAGGATGAGATCATTAGATGGCATCACTGACTCAATGGACATGAGTTTGAGCAAACTCCGGGAGATAGAGGACAGGGAAGCCTGGTGTGCTACAGTCCATGGAGTTTCAAGGAGCCGGAAATAACTTAGTGACTGAAGAACAAACAACAAATTGATTCAAAAGCACCAGTTCTGAAAAGACTTGACTTTAAAAAAAAAAAAACGGCCCTTCACCCCAGATAGCAATTGGTCTAGTAACCAATCTGTGGTTATAAATGCCCATTTGCAAATTAGCCCTCAGTTTTCTATATGCCTTAACTCACACACAGCCAGCATAAAAACTTCTTGAGCACAGAGGTACAGAAGTGAGCACCTAATGTTCACTTGTATTAAAAACCAAAACTTAATTATTAACACAGTCTTGTCACTTGGCAACAGAGAAGGACTATTATAATTGATACTGATTATTATCAGTGGAAAAATTTGTAAAGTACCATTTTATAAGAATTTAAAAATTACAAAACAATTTCTTTTATAAGATAGAACAATTTGTATTCATGTGTGTATATCGCAGTGATAGAAACAATAATTGCCCCTACGCTTCTCAACCCTGTCTTCAATTCTAAAACCAGTTCTTAGAATTTGCTCAGGTGTTGGTAGCCACACCTCTGGAAAGAGTCTTTTGTTAACACCAAATGCATTTGACTTATTTCTTTGGAAAGCTTTATTCTGTCCCTGGAGAAATGCAGCCTGGTTAAATGTTTGAACAAATTGTTATTATTATTTTATTGAGCAATAAACGAAAGTGTGATTGAGTCACCAGTGACTTGGAGATATTGTTAAGACTGGAATCACATGGTTGACTGACTAGCTGGCCCAGGACCTGGGTGATTCAAATGATCCAGAAGACAAATGAGCTAGGAGTGAGAATGTCACACCAATGCAAACCCAATTAATGTCAACAAAATCCTGTTAAATTTATCGGTTGCCTGGCTTCTGAAAATGGTGGAACCAACCCTTTTCCTGTGCCTGCAGGCAAATATATTAGATGGAAAACAGCATCATTTAACCAGGGTGTTCAGTGCCAAGTCCTTGAGACGTTTATATTGAGGGTCAGCCTAGAAGGAAGGACCATAGAGAGAAGATGCCTGCCTTCCTCTAGGACACACAGTAGGTTCTTCCTAAGTAGTATCTTCTTAGAGTCACCTTACAGGAGGAGACAATATATTCGATTGTCATTCAGTTCATAAAATAATGATTACGTACGGGGAAGAGGGACAAAGAGAGAAAAATTGAGATTTTTGCCTAAAAGTTCATCAAAGACTCCCACTTTTTTGTTCTTTGTCTTAGCTTTTAAGTAAGGATGATTCATTTGTGCTGATTCAACTTCAACCATATTCACATCAGATGCTCTGATGCCCACAATTTACAACTCTATGGAACAAAACAGATCTCACTGGCCCCAAAAGTCATCAAACCTACAATTTTGACTTCTGTTCTGTGTGCTAACACCAACTGGATGAAGACTGCTAAACTCACCCAACCCTAAGCACTCTTAAATGATCCATCATTGTGCTATTTGGCAATGGGATGGTGCCCCTTTTGAGATAACTCATGTCACAAAGCTCAACAACACTCCCCTTGTTAAAGATGATGAACAGTAAAAGAACCACGTCACAGAGGGCTTTTGTGTGAACAGACTTATCCCCCTGGGGTAACAGAAGTGTAGCCTTGAGAATGGTTTGGCTTGATAAGGCCGTAAAAAAAAAAAAAGTCAAGCAATCAAAAAACATGGATGTGGATTTTCAAAGAGGTCATTTTCCCAGTCATGTATGAGTCTGAATTCAAACCCTGAATGACAAGGATTTCACAGCGTTCTATCAAAAATCTACTGAAATCAATCTGAAACACAGTAAAACACTGAGGTGAAATGTTACCAGCCTCAGAAAAAGGGTCTCAAATATGCTTTTTCTTATAAAGCAAATATTATTTGTTGGTTAAGTTGCTAATGCAAGATGTAGCACTGTATGGCAGTGGGAAATAAACCCAATTATTACGCATTCATTGAGTCAATGCTTATGATGCATCTGGCATTGCTCAAGGCTCCTGGGATAGTATTTCTTTGTGTTCTTGCTTATTTTTGGTTTCCATTTTTAATAGTGACTAGTGCACGAAGAAAATCTGGGAGGGTAATGAGACAGAATTACAGAAAGGAATGGTGGAGCAGTCCATGTAAGAGAGGGCAAGCCCAGGGAAACTCAGAGATCTGAGTTACAGTAACTCCCAGCGTCTTTTTAGTTTTGTATTTTTACTTAGCCCATGTGAGGAATCAAACTTCTGAAAGATGGCTAATCATGGATCTTCAGGGATAACAAAACCTGACACGAGATTAATATTCTCAACAAAACTAGGTTCTGGTCATTCTTAATATGCCTTGACAAGGGACTTCTGGAATGCAGAGTACAGATCGTTGAGGAGTAGGGGAAAAGCAGGAATGGGCTTGAGAACATCAGTAGGACCAAGAAGCAGTGAGCTAAGGGCAAGGGATAAGGAGGGTCAGAGAATATCCAGGATGGCCTCCTGGAAGTCCAGGCGTGGAATGAAAGAAGTAGAGGGAATATCCGTACATTAAACTGCCTGGAGACTTCCCCATATTCTCCTAGTCTCCTGAGTGTGTTCTTTTATAGCATTTTTTCTTTGCTGATTTAGATGTTTCCAAAAAAGAAGGAAAAAATGTCGAGTTTCAGTGCTGATTTTTCTCCAGACCATTTGCTCATTCTTGCTCCGGGCACCCTAATCCATAATGATTGTCAGCTGAGACAAAACTAGCTGCTTCACGACTTACCAATTTATGCAGTCTCCACGGCATCGATCCCAGCCAAATTGCAGATCAGCTTTTCCAGGGAGAGCGTCCTTCCTTCCCGCAGAAATGACTCTAGGCCGGTGCCCACCAATCAGAGAAAGCCCAAAGAGCTCACCTGGGTGGGCAGGCAGGAGTCGAGAAGGAATGGAGGTCTCACAGCACACGTGACACAGCGTAGGCAGGAGCGCATAACCTGCTGCTCCCAGCCGTGAGACAGGCATTCTTCTCTGAACTAGGACTCACTTGGATCCTAGAAAATGGAGAGGAGGGTGGGAAATCAGTTTTCCGCCTTACCTGCTATCACCCACTGCCATTTTGGCAAAGCCAGGCCCTGCCGGCTGTGTTGGGAGACAAGGTCTATTTCAGCCCTTTTATCAGACTGCCATGTAACCAGGGGAGAGGGGTCAGGGGGAGAGGGATGCAGGGCTGTATCCAGAAGCTACAGGCATTGAAGGGATCGGAGCCCGGCTAAATAACGTGAAGCTTTCCTTCTACCATTCATTTCTCCTTGGATCAGCCTTGGCAATTGCCCCCCAAGATAAGAGGGAGCCTAACTGGGGCCACTCTGCAAATTCATGAGGCAGGGGAGACACACAGCTGGGCATATGCATGATTATTACAGGAAGAGGAAACCATTGGAACTATTTAGCATCTCACGGTTGGCTGGGGCTATTGCTGAGACAGTGGTGGGGAAGAGACAAATGGGGTGGGGGAAATTTTCTAATCTTAATAAAATCCGTTTGCCTTTTCCAGTAAGTAGAAGATTGAGAGATTACATGTCTGGCCCTTTAATATCATCAACTGGAATGAGAGGGATCTAAAAGAAAATATTTAGAAAAAGAGAGTCTATGTTACGCCTTGCCAGGGTTATGCCTTAATAGATTCTCTTGTTAGCAATAAGCCAATTCTATATAAACAATGTTTTCTCAGCAGGCAATAGCAAGTTAATAAGGTATCCTCAACACTCCTCAGAGCTCCAGGCTTTAAGAACCTACTTAAAGAGATACTGTGGCTTTCCTGGTGCTCAGCACACACTTCAGCGGGTGGAATAAGTGGGTGTGTGCGTTGCAGTAAAGAGAAACTTCCCTTAACAAGTTTCCTCTTTTTTCCCACTGTCCACTGACATGGGGAAACATGAGCAAAGCAATTATTCAGGCTTTACTGGCAAAAGGGAAAAGACCATACAAACCATCAGAATATATACTACAGAGGTTAATTCATTTTTTCCTTTCTAAATGACTTTTCTCTCAATTTGGGGAGAAGTTTTAAGTTCTTTTCAAGATAGATGTGACTTCTGAGGCCACCAGATAAGTCATCTGAGTTTTAAAAACAGAAGTCATTATTAATTGACTTTAGTGATCACATTATTAAGTTTCTTCAAAGCTCTGCTAAGTTATTAAATCCCAGATTGGACTCAACTGATGTCCTCTATCTTTCTGCTTCTCCATCAGCTACAAAACCTGATACTTGAGATTGATTCTATTTGGCTTTGCCCAAAGCCTCTGTGGCTCAGTGGTAAAGAGTTGGCCTGCAACGCTGGAGGCACTGGTTCGATCCCGGGGTCAGGGAGATCCCCTGGAGAAGGGCCTGGCAACCCACTCCAGTATTCTTGCCTGGAGAATCCCATGGACAGAGGAGCCTGGCGGGCTGCAGTCCACGGGGTCGCACAGAGTCGGGTACGACTGACGTGACTGAGCACGCACGCGCACACACAGCTTCTGAGACCAAAACTGACCACTTGTTTCTCTTTCTTCATCCTATTTAGTTTTACTCCTCCTTGGGAAAATGTAAACAGTGTTTGCAAAGCAATGTAAGGAAAACCCAGTCAGTTTCCTGGCTTTATTAACTTGATATTTAGACCAGCAACTCTGTACTTACACACAAATTAATAAAGTTGACAACTTGCTTTTTTCATGTATTGGCTGACATTGTCAGGGTGAAATTTAATGCCTTAAGGTCAGTACTTTGGAATTAAAAAACGATTATTTTGGACAGTCTTTGTAATATTATATATAGTTCAAAGTCCAACACCTAAAAATCTATTTCTCTTTGAGAAATGTCAAAATTATCTTCAATTATAAATTTAAACACATAAATCAGTATTACAATTGGTGCATTTTAAATCAGTTGCTCACTTGGATCTTTCAAGAATATTTTTTAAAATCAGTATAGTATAGAAATACTTGCTATTGATCAAAAATAGAGAGATTCCACAATAGGTGTTAACCTACATCTTAACTTACATTTCTTTATCTTATGAAACAAAAGTATTTTGCAAAATAGGATTGCTATTTCCAAGCCCTCATAGATAAGCCATTAAAATCAAAATGACAATCTTATCAGCTTTAACTTTAATTGTCTTTATATAATCAGTGCTTTAAATTGCTATATAAATTCACTTCTCAATATATTTTAAGTATTAAAAGATTGCTTTGATGTCTAATAAATAGAAAATAGTTGTATTAGCTTTAATTAAATTGCTTTTTCTCTCTTTTTAAGCAGTACTTTTTCTTTGTTTTTCATTTTATGTTATGTACACTGCCAATATTCCCAATATTTTTAGTCTCAATACCCTACTGTTAACATCTTGCTTGTTTGAAGAGAATCGAAACATATTTTAAAAATTGAGAGTTTGCATAGTTCCTTCAGAAAACTCAGTACACATCAATACATCACAGTTTCAGAATTGATTATTGCCTATTTAGGGGCTGGATTACTTATATCCTAATTAGAATTTCTCATGTTTCTTTCAGATAACGTTAAACAAATGTAAATCAGTTTTAATATCCTATAGATTTTAATAGGAAAATCACACTTGTATGATTATACTTCTAACAATTTGATTATTTTACAGCCAGAGGGATTTTTTACCTCAAACATTGTTTTGAGGACAAGAAAATCGGTCTCCAGTCTTTATAATTTATTATGTAGCAAACAAACAAAATGCAATATTGAATTAATTCACTGACACTATTCCTTGAAACTAAAAAACAGTTTCAATGTTTGTTATACTGTTATTTGTAAAGCCAGAAAAGTAAGCACAACTGAAAAAAAGACAAAACCCCTCACCTTAAATTTTACTCAAAATTTTATCTTTCTTCTCAAAGATACAGGTGCTCTGATTCTGAACCAAATCTGATCTCACTGATACCCAAAACTGGTAACATCAGTTTTCTCTTTTATTACATTACATTTGATTGACACTTAAGTTATTATCAGCCAGCTACAGGGACTAAAAGCAGATTCCCCCTTACCACTCAAAAGATAACATTCAGAGTGTTAATGTGCCAAGCAACCGTACTCAAATCATTCTGATTTTGATTCACTTCTTGACTTTACAATTTCCACTTTGACCTTTTTCAGATGGACAGGGAACTGAGTGAGCATTCTAAACCTTTCACTGAGTGCCTAACATATATGAAGCATCACAAAATGACATGACCACATATAAAGCAAACATTGCCACAGGCTGGATTAAGAGAAATAATGTGTCTGGAATGAGGTACCTGGCTCAGGTACCACCAGAGCATCCTTTTCAGCCATCCTCTAATAAGGATTCACCTGGGCTGTACGAAGAGGCAAGTAACCAGAACTCTTGGGCCTGCAACGTTCAGATCAACTAGGAATGTGTAGTCCAGAGAGAAGTTACTTTGGTTGTGATAAACTTTGTCTTGGAGCTCCTCACTGCATCATTTAATCATTTAATGCTTCCCTTTTTTTCTGTAGTATTTTTTCTCAGACTTATTTGTGCTTTCTTACTTGTCAAGCATATATAGCTATGTTTATTTTATTCTCCTCAATGCGTACACAATGCTAGGAAAATCCCATAGACAGAGAAGCCTGCTAGACTACAGTCCATGGGATCTCAAAGAGTCGGACACGACTGAGCGATTTCACTTCACTTCACTTCACTTCTTCAAGCCCTGGAACTGGGTAAGAATTCCTGTGTTTATTTAAAATATTTGCTTAAGTTTGGCTTCATTCGTTTAAATACCCAACAAACCAATAGCAATTTCTTACTGCTTGTTATACGTGTATGTGCGTGCTTATTCATTTGTCAAGTCTGACTCTTTGCAGTCCCCTGGACTGGAGCCCGCCAGGCTTCTCTGTCCATGGAATTTTCCAGTCAAGAATACTGGAGTGGGTTGCCATTCACTTCTCCAGGGGATCTTCCAGACCCAGGGATTGAACCTGCGTCTCCGGCATTGCAGGCAGATTCTTTATTACTGAGCCACCTAGTGATTATTATATGTTTACCCAAAAAGAAAAAAATTATGATCATATTCTGATGTTTATATAGTACAGAATAAACTGGACCTTAAATTTATCATTGAGGTGGATTGTCCAGAAAGAGTTTTACCATCTATCTCCATGGTTAAGTTCTTTAACTGCTCATAAAATTTGCCAAGCTTTCCTCACAGCATTAGGATAATGTTCAAATTCTAATTCCCCCCAAATAATTTGGTTTTACCTCAGTAATTTTGCCTTGACTTTAATTAATAAGCATGTGAATGTCTTTCAATTCCTAAGTCTCTCCAAGACCAAACCAAAAAGGAAGAGAGAGAAAATAAAAATTCATTTCTTTGTCTTCTCCTAACCAAAAATAGTTTATGAAGTTCATAATATATGAAAGACAAAAAAGCAGATTCACAGAGATAACATCTCACAGACTGACTTTGTAATGTGCTTCATTTAGCAGCTCCCAGGCCCAGGTGAAAATTCTCTAGCATCTTCTTAATAAAGTTCCATATTGGTAAAGTTTCATGTAACAAGTCATGTTTATTATGTCAGCAGATTTTTTTAAAGCTAAGCTAAATCCATAGCATCATGCATGATTTACAATAAAACCTTAATGAAACGCTCAGAACTGTTTAAAAAGCTGCAGTAGGTTTTTAAGGAAATTGGTTGTCTGTATTTACTCTTTGAATTAAGTGTTAAAGGAAAACAGAATAATAATGTATAAAACCCGGGTTTCCTGTAACAACAATAATTATGATAACTAACATCTGTATATGGCTTTACAGTTTGTAAAGTGCTTTCTCATACATTACCTCATTTAGCAGAGTGGAAATGTTTAATGATCCAAGTCTTAAACTGCATTTCATTAATAGCATATATATATAATATTAATAAGCACACATATATAAGATATAATATTAATAAGCATATATAATATGTAATATTAATAAGCACACACAGAAGAAACTATCTTCAGAATCACTCTGCACTAAAGCCTAAACAAAAGGGTGATAGGGAGCTGTTGAAATCCAATATCAACCCCATAAATCAAATAAACGTCAAATAAAATCTGTCAAACACTTCGTAATATTCTGGGCATGTCATCAAACTCAAGGAGAATCCTGCTGTGTCACCTCAGAATGATAAAGAGATCTAAGGTGTGAAAGCACGCTATTAGAAGTTTCATTAAAGCCTTATTTACTAGTTCCGAACGAATTTACATTGATCTTTTAAACTATTGCTAACCACAAATGCATTAAACCTAAACAGTCTTCATTTACTGAGAAATAAATGTGTCAGCAGAATCATGACTTTTGTCCAATGCTGTTCCGGCATTTAATTCACAAAGGCTCAGTGTTAAGCTTTTTATTGCTTGTTGTGCTAAAGCCTGTTGGTTTAATTGCGAATATATTTCCTTCCTGCATCATTATCAAAATTGTTATCTTAAGGAAATATTGTTTTTAAATAATCTGCTGGAAAACCAGAGCCGTACATGGGCTTATTCAGAATAATTGTTTCCTGCTACAGATGAGTTAGCAATTAAGTGGTAACGTTGCTTAAACAATTTTAAAAGGAGGGGAGGATAAAAGGAATCAGACTGTGGTGATCCAAGTTAGGAGAAGCTTCTGGAGTTTTTGTAGAGTCAACATGCGGCTCGTGACAGATTTAATCAATACCTCCCTATTTACATTTTTAAAGAAGTCGGTTAATGGTTCCAGGGCCTAATCTAATAAATAAATAATTGCAATGTAGGTTGTGATTTTGTGAGATATGAATTAATTCAAAAGTGACCTTAGTCTTTCTATCCTTGAAATGGAGACAAACATTCTGGATTTGACTTTGACTTTGACCTTTCATTATATTAATCTGTGGAAAGGACTCGCATCCAGGTTTCAAATTAAAGGATGCCAGTAACACTATTATAGGCGCACATACTGAAGAAGGGCTTCCTGGTGGCTCAGATGGTAAAGAACCTGCCTGCAATGCGGGAGACTGGGGTTCAATCCTGAGTTAGGAAGATCCCTCGGAGAAGGAAATGGCTACCCACTCCAGTATTCTTGCCTGGAGAATTCCATGGACAGAGGAGCCTGGCAGGCTACAGTCCACAGGGTCTCAAAGAGTCAGACACGACTGACTGACTGATACACACATACTAAAGACAAGTATAGAGATACAGAGACATTATAATAAATAAGGAAAGAAAAGTGGTATGTGACTCCAGACCCTCCAGGATTTACATGCATTTTTTAAAAACTGCTTTTCTATAGTTAAATGCAACAGGCATGGCATGTTCATTTCAGCAGGTGAAAATGTATTGACAGTATTCCAATTCTTCATCAGTGAAACCCAAACCAAATAGATTGTATCCTATTGTCCATTAAATGAGACTTAAAAAAAAACTGCTCTCTGGAAAACGAATCCTTCATTGCAGTGGTATTTAAATTAAACAAAACAAGAGCAGTTGTTTACTGAGGAGATGATTATGGAAAATACTTTGAGGAGTGTTCATTATTTCTGAGATTAGTTCTATTTCTCACAATAGAGAAAGACACAATTCCTAGAAACTAAACCACTATAAATCAACCTTCCAATGGGAAGCAACCAAAATAACTCAAATTTGCAGTTAAAAAAATTGCCAGTAACTGACTGGTGGTTGCTGTTCTGTTTCAAAGAAGTGGGCAACCCTCCATGTACCTGTTACAACACGGAATTAACCAGTTTATTTTAGAAGGAAACCGTAAGAAAATGATTGACAGGGCAGGACCAGAAATGGGTGGATCCCTGAAGTGGACCAATGAGCAATTCTCCATGTCCTGCGTGGCTAGGACTGGGGAATGACAGGAAGACATTAGTGATAAGAGTCTAAAACAGTGAACACTCACAACCTACCTTAATTCACCCTGTCCTCTGCCCGCCATAGGGTATCGGGAACATGGGCAAGGGACAGCCGTTCCCTAGGTACAGATGGTACCCACCCCAACTTCAATAATGCGTCTACACCCCAGCAGTCGGAGACCAACGGACTTGTCTGGGTATTTTCTAGTTTCACCTGCGAAGCCCAAAGAGTGAAAGAGCTCCAGTAGGGTGATGGAATGGGTAGCAGCTATTAAGTAGTGAGAAAATGGGTAATACGGGAAGCCGATTTCCATTTTCTGAAGTCAGCCGAGCCTCTGAAACCTGGCTTCAAGAACGGAGGTGTTACCTTGACAACGCTGTGGATGGCCACCCTCCCATGTCTCTGCCGGCGTGTATCTTTCAACGCGCTCTGTCATCGCCGCAGCCTTCCGCCGCTGTCACCCTCCTCCTCTCCCGGGTCTCACGTGATTCTAAACATTGCAGTTCTTGTCTGCCCTTCCACCGGCTTCAGAACGCCTCTCCTTGTTTACCCACCTCCCCATGCCTCCCATCTCTTTGTTTTGGACCTAACACCACCTGTGGTTTTCCCGTAGCTTCCACCATCCATTTAGGTACTCCAAAGGGTTGGATTATTGTCTTAAATGCCTTCTTGAAATCAAGACCCAATTTCTATCTGAGGTCAAAGCTCAGCTTTTCTCTTGCCCACAGTCACCTGCAGTTCAGCAATCTTCTGTCATCCATAAAACATCCTGCCTGCACTAAAGTGTACTTCAAGGTAATAACCCTGCCCTGCTCCCAAGCCAAAGAGATGCTCAATAAGGATTTGCCTTCAGCTCATCTGGTCTTATCTTAGCCTTTACTGGGTGCCAAGTATATGCACTTCTTAAGTTTTCATTTTCTGAAAATCTAGATGAACAATGTCAATATCATCAGCTATCTAATTCTCCCTTAAGAAAAACCATTTAATAAACATTTAGGACTTTCTGGGGATGACAGGTGAGGAAATGCATCTGGGTACTTTCAAAGGATTAATTCCAGAAAACCTGAGACACACTATACATTCTTCTTATGAATGCCAGCGTGGACGTTTACATTCGAGTTCCTGCCTGGCTGGGGACACATGTCTCAAACTGATAATGGGCAGAGAAAATTAGACTGGAAAGTATTTTTCCCACATAAGCTAGTTTGTATTTTAAACTGATCTGGATCCAATACATAAAACTCCAGTGACCTGCCAACAGAGATGATATTGCGGTAGCTTGTGGAGTAGCCAATCAGTCATGATAACTCTTTCTATACAACATGCATTTTCTGAGACTTGAGGACCCCAGCTTGCTTCGCTCAAATATATATCCTGTGCAATACCCAAGGAGATTTGAATGGTCCACCTTCAATCGATAAACTTTTTGAAAGTCAAGAAAATTTTGATAAGAAATCAATCAATTTTTAGTCATGGTGTTTCAGTTTTTCAACATGCTTTTGTGAATCCTCTTGTATCTTTATTCCAATCACATCCCTATCCACATCCAGTGACTACACCTCTTTACTTTTCCTAGTGATAAAACAGGGTTGGTCCCTTTGCGTACCTGGCATCTGAAAGATACCCGGGATCTGATGAGCGTCCATCAAGGGCATTAAATATTAACCTCACTCTCACTTATGAGTCACGGGCCATAGGCTTGTGAACCAAACCAACTGTTGATCCATAAACGGGGTCCTCATCCTGAAGATTCTGCAGTGAGGGCAAGCACAAGAAACCAGCAGGATAATCACATTATAATGTTTATGAGTCTGTAATATAAAACACATAATGTTTTATGCCTTGTTCAACATGTCTAATATGTATAATCAGTAGAAGTTCCATTTTTATGAGCTCAAGATGCTTCAACTCATGGGCTTTTTATTCATATCTAGAATATAGATATATATATTTCCAGATATAACATTATCCAGCCTATTCAGCTATTACTACTAACAATTTCAAAAATACTCAGGCAATAGGGTGGAACAGATTCCTCTAGAATGAAACAAACAAAAAATTAATAAAAGCAATCATAAGACCAAAATTATACATTATCAGAGCCTCATCTGAGGAGCTTATATAAGGAATATGCCATTTATTAATGAGTATAATAATACTCATTATTTATCCATTCAATCATTCCCATCTCCAACTCAATGTTCTACTTTTTCCTTCAATATTTTATTTCTATATGATGCCCTTTGACCCCTCAGTAGGTTTCACTGGGAAGGCATGCTTTTTGATAAAATAAGGTCAATAATGGTATCATTTTCAACTGTGCTATCCTTTTCACAGATCCAAGTTGAAATGAAATCAATTATGAGAACAAATAGCACAGTTTTATTACTAATGAATGAATTTAGCATTGTTTCCCATATTCCCACCACTTAAAATGGAAGAAATAGAGTAAATGTGGTCCAGAGAAAGCCCGAATAGTCCAGGCTAATGGTGGAAATACTTAAGTATCATCCGTATACAGCTAATATAAACCAAAGTGGTTTATTACCACTGTTTTGTGATTTATGACTCACATTATGACTTTATTTTGAAATGGTCGCATGAAATATTAATGTGTGGTGAAAGAACACACAGCAAGGAGCAGGGATCATGTTCGATCAGATGTAAGGCTGCTTGGTGATTTATTCCTTGCAATACCCTGAACTCAAGTCTTGTATCCTCTTTGCTCTCTTATTGTAATCAGCCCCTCACAGTCTAACTTTTCAAGGTGAGGTAGTCCCACTTTTGTTCTTAGATTAGAGGTTGTGTACTGTTAATTTTTAAAAGGATAGAGTAGTTTATAACAAACATGAATAATTTATAGCAAATGTTCTCAGCATTGATTAGTGTTCTTTTGAAATAGACTATCTTCTTGATATGCATCACTCTTTTAATGCCTTATGAAAAGTCAGAAGACCTGTTACTGCACTGCTTAATGGACAAATCAACTTTAATTTTAGTCATATATAATATGAAAGATAAGCACCTATGTTTTTCCCTGTTTGGGATTTGCCAGGCATTAACACTGAATTAGCTCCAAGCAGCCCACAGAGGAGTTAACAATGGGGCGCAATCGCGCTCCCTTGGAATTTGCGTCAGATCAGGCCTCTACAAATTTGGGGGCTGATGGTTTCTGAAATCTTTCACTTTGCTGCATTTTAGGTCATTCTGCATGTCACTTTGCAAAGCTCCAACCTGGGGACTCAACAGATTCCACAACATCTTTTCTGCACTGTAAATTTATGTATACAGTTTTTGGTTTCATTTTAATTTGATCAACAGTATCCGATGCACAAAAAACAGTATCTTTTTGAATCATCATGAAAGTTAATATGGTTTGATTTTTCTCATATTGAATTCACCAACTATGATTTTATCCTGCTGTTATATTATATTTAAATGTCAGCTGATGCAAGTAAAGGAAGAGAAGGGGCGAACAGAGGATGAGATGCTTGGATGGCATCACCAACTCAGTGACATGATTTTGAGCAAGCTCCAGGAGATGGTGAAGGACAGGGAAGCCTGGCAAGCTTCAGTCCATGGCGTCAAAACAGGTGGACACAACTTAGTGAATGAACAACAAAGAAGATAACATAAAATGATAATAGCTAACACGGTTCTTTCTATGCAAATGACTGTCCGAGAATTTCATATGTAATCACGGACTTTATTCTCTCAGTAACGTGTAAAATTGTAAAACTGGGGCTTCCCAGGTGGCTCAGTGGTAAAGAATCCACCTACCAATGCTGGAGACACAGTTCGATCCCTGGCTCAGGAAGATCCCCTGGAGAAGGAAATGGCAACCTACTCCAGAATTCTTGCCTGGAGAATCCCATAGACAGAGGAGCCTGGAAGGCTGCTGTCCATGGGGTCGCAAAGAGTTGGACACAATTGAGCGTGGACGCACAGCTTATAAAATATAAAATATTGTAAGGTCTGAAATACAAAGAGGAAACTGATACACAGAATCAGTAAGGAACCTGCCCTAGTGACACTGCCAGTAGCAGAATTCAACTTAAGAACTTGGTTTGATTTCAGAATCTATTGCTCTTATCACCATACCATCCCTATCATCCTTTGCTCACAAATATTTAGGTTTGATGCCCTTTGTATAAAAACAGAGATGCAAAGATCCAATGATCTAGACCTTTGGAGTACAAAATGTAACTTTATGAAGGAAGGACCAGTGTTAAGAATTAGGTTCAAATGATGGGAAGTGAAAGGAGAAAAGGACAGATTTTGCTTTTGAATTTCTTTTACACACCCTTGAATATCTATGGTCACCCAAATGGCAAAATGGCTACCTCTTCTGTCCTCCAGGGGTAGTATAATGCACAGCAAGAGCCCTAGATCAGAGAGAACTTGGCTATGATCCATTTCATACTGGGCAATCCTGGAATTACTACCGAACCTCTCTGAGTCAAGATTTCCATGTCCAAACTAGACAATAGCACCCACCAGTAGAGCAGTTATAACGATCAGAGCTAATATAATGTGCACATAGCAGCCACGTGGTATGATACGATGTGTATCTGTTGTCATTGTTTTTGTTCTATCAATTTTATTCTTTCAGCAAGCCTATCCTGAGAATAAGTCACTCATTGAACGGAAGGAAGTCAATCCATTAATAACATTAACCCTTAAGCTCTTGTGGCTCAGCTGGTAAAGAATCCTCCTGCAATGCAGGAGACCTGGGTTCGATCCCTGGGCTGGGAAGATCTGCTGGAGAAGGGAAAGGCTACCCACTCCAGTATTCTGGCCTGGAGAATTCCATGGACTGTACAGTCTCTGGGGTCGCAAAGAATTGGACATGACTGAGTGACTTTCACTTAAGCTCTTTAATTATCCCTCCCCCCTTGCTCATGCCATTTAAGCTTATGCTGAAACTCACTAGGTTAAATTCACATGCATTCATAACTTCAGCAGCCATTGAGAAAACCATATAAGAGACACTGAGACTTCAGAGAACCGGTGATGTCTTATAGGAACACATCCCCACTCAGGGAAAATCCTTTCTGGGAAGATGTCTTGGCCTCATCTCTGTGGCTCAATTGGTAAATGTGTGACCATTCACATTCCTTGTCTGTAAATTCCTGGTCCTTTCCCAGCAAGATAAGGGCTTGAGGGAAGAACAAATAGGAGAAAAAGCAAAGAGAGAAGAATTCACATGATTTCAGTAAATAAGGCCGAGGGAAACCAAGAGAGAGAAGAAATGAAGAAAAAAGAGTCGGAGGGAATGTTTCTTCCAGTGACAAAGTAAATCAATAGTAGACATTTCTGCAGGGAATAACTGTGGTAGAAATGGGATGCAAATTGGGTCAGGCTTGTTTATTGTTTTGTGCATCCAATTAGAGAAGGTAGCATGAATACCGAAGTGTTGTGCCACCAACACTGAATCCCTCCAAACGCAAAAGGGCAATTCTGCAGAACTGAAGCATGCTGTAGCCTTATCGTACTGTTATTATTGTTATTATGAAACAGCACGTCACATGCCAAGGGCTATTCAAGTTTGTAACTTACTTGGCCTAAGACAAGGATGAGAGTTTCTCCCCCTGACTTCCCCAGAAGTGGATGGAAATATAACCCTTTTCCCACCTGAGACACTATTCTCTAAGGCATGATCTTTAAAATTGCTTCTGCCTCTTCAGATGGATGCATGAAGTGAGAAATGTCCTGCTTAGAGCAATTTTTTAAATGCTGCTTAATTTTTTAATTTACCATCTTTTTCTTTGGGCCCTTTTATGTCATAAGAATCGTGGCCACTTTTTTAACATCTGCTACCTATTTTCTTTCATCTTTCTTTCCTAGTTTTAATTCTTCCCTGAGAGCAGATCACATCATGTATGGATGCAAGAGCTGGACTGTAAAGAAAGCTGAGCACCGAAGAATTGATGCTTTTGAAGTGTGGTGTTGGAGAAGACTCTTGAGAGTCCCTTGGACTGCAAGGAGATCCAACCAGTCCATCTTAAAGGAAATCAGTCCTGAATATTCATTGGAAGTTGAAGCTGAAACTCCAATAATTTGGCCACCCGATGTGAAGAACTGACTCATTTGAAAAGACCCTGATGCTGGGAAAGATTGAAGGCAGGAGGAGAAGGGGACGACAGAGGATAAGATGCTTGGATGGCATCACCGACTCAATGGACATGAGTTTGAGTAAGCTCCGGGAGTTGATAATGGACAGGAGGCCTGGCATGCTGCCATCCATGGGGTCGCAAAGAGTTGGACACGACTGAGTGACTGAACTGAACTGAGAATAGATTAAAACCCCAGTCTTCAGTCTAGACTTCCCACAGCTCCCTCCCACCCCACACCACTCTACACCTTGCACCCCCACAATGACCCAATGAGAAAAAAAGTGTCATGGAAACAAGATTTATGTAAATAACTACTAACCTATGCACCATAAAGGGCTTCCCAGATAATGTTAGTGGTAAAGAATCTGCCTGCCAATGAGGAGACTCAATTGACACTGATTGGATTCCTGGGTTGGGAAGATCCCCTGGAGAAGGAAATGGCAACCCACTCCAGTATTCTTGCCTGGAAAATTCCGTAGACAGAGGAGCCTGGTGGGCTGCAGTCCATGAAGTCACAAACAGTCAGACATGACTAAGCAACTGAGCACACAGGCTCTGTGAGGGAACGTTCTAAAGCCTCATATGGACCACCACAGCAATTAAGAGGAACATTCATTTTAAACACAATCACTCATGTATCATCTCAAACATCAATCCCCAGAGATGTTTCACAGTGTCTGGGTCTAGTGTTATTGACTAGTTGGCCAGTAGACTGTTAGGTAAAACATGTTGTCCATGAATTATCTCCACGTATTAAAGAGCTGCTGCTGCTGATGCTAAGTCACTTCAGTCATGTCCAACTCTGTGCGACCCCTTAGACGGCAGCCCACCAGGCTCCCCCGTCCCTAGGATTCTCCAGGCAAGAACACTGGAGTGGGTTGCCATTTCCTTCTCCAATGCATGAAAGTGAAAAGTGAAAGTGAAGTCGCTCAGTCGTGTCTGACTCTTAGAGACCCCATGGACTGCAGCCCACCAGGCTCCTCCGCCCATGGGATTTTCCAGGTAAGAGTACTGGAGTGGGGTGCCATTGCCTTCTCCGTATTAAAGGGCAGAAGTTGGCAAATACATACAATATATTTGGCTTATTAAGGGTATTTTTAGACTATCATTTTTAGGGTTATTAAAAATAAAAATGGACTTGTGCAGAAGGGAAAAGTTCTCTAGGGTACTTAGAATATCAGGCATTCTAGACACAGGGAAAAAATGTAATTTCCAGTTTCAACAAAAATTTTCTTACCTAAATAGTAAGCTGGAGAAAAAAAATAAAGAAGTTTACCTCATAACTCATATCATTTTCCTCATTCAATGAGAAAACAAGACCAAAAACAAAAACCCACAGGTTGTTAAACTTCATAGGAAGATAAAGAAATGTCATCCTCACTTTTATATTTCTTTGAGAGGTAGCTGGGTCTTATCTTCCCTCTAGATTTTTCATTAAAAGAAATTTTTCAAAGATTTTTCATTCTGTGAGTAAAAAGTACATTTCCATTTATTCTGTGGCTTATTCAACAAATATTTTTGGAAGCCGTTCTATGGACCAGACACTGAGTCAAACCCCAAAGAGCCAGCAGGAAACATGAAGCAATCCTTGATCTCATGAAATTTACAAACTAATAAGGGAGAAAGAACATTTTAAAAATTATTTGCCATATATTTAAGTTTTATGCATTCTTCTATGTGTGATATATTTATTTTTAAATGAAGAAAATAAGTAAGACACCAAGTAAATAAAGAGTTTTCTAAACATTGCCATAGTGAGAACAGAAATTCAGAAGACTGCAGGAGGGATTTCCCTAGTGGTCCAGTGTCTTAGACTCCAAGCTCCCAATGCAGGGGGCCTAGGTTCCATCCCTAGTCAAGGAACTATTAGGTGGATGTAAAAGTAATTGCAGTTTTGCATTATTGAACATTACCTTTTGATATTGAAATGCATTTTTAAATAAATGTGGTTTTATTATACATCATTTTAATGCACCTTTCTCGCTTTACTTTTTTTATTTTTACTTTTTTTTCTAAGGACTTATTACTTGCTGTGCATTTAATGTTTATTTTAGACTAGGGACAAAATATTGTTTATGTTAGACAAAAAGCAAATTCAAGCAGTTATCTTATTTGAGTTTAAAATTTGTCATAAAGCAGAGGAGACAACCCGCAACATCAACAGTGCATTTGGCCCAGGAACTGCCAAGGCACATACAGTGCATGGTGCTTCAAGAAGTTTTGCAAAGATGAGAGCCTTGAAGATGAGGAGCTCAGTGGCCAGCTATCAGAAGTTGACAGTGACCAACTGAGAGCCATCCTCGAAACAGATCCTCTTACAACTGCGCGAAAAGTTGCCGAAGAACTCAACTTTTGACCATTCTACAGTCATTTGTCAATTGAAGCAAATTGGGAAGATAAAAGAGCTTGTAAGTGAGTGCCTCATGAGCTGATGGAAAAATCAAAACAATCATCGTTTTGAAGTGCTGTCTTCTCTCATTCTACAAAGCAACAACAAAGCATTTCTCAATCAGATTGTGATATGTGATGAAAAGTGGGTTTTATACCACAACCAATGACAACTAGATCAGTGGTTGGATCGAGAAGAAGCTCCAAGGCACTTCCCAAAGCCAAACTTTTATTTTAATTGGACGCTAATTACTTTACAATATTGTATTGGCTTTGCCATACCTTGACATGAATCCGCCCTGGGTGTACATGTGTTCCCCATCTTGAACCCCCCTCCCGCCTCCCTCCCCATCCCATCCCTCAGGCTCATCCCAGTGCACCAGCCCTGAGCACCCTGTCTCGTGCATCGAACCTGGACTGGCGATTCATTTCACATATGATAATATACATGTTTCAATGCTATTCTCTCAAATCATCCCACCCTCGCCCTCTCCTGCAGAGTCCAAAAGACTGTTCTATACACCTGTGTCTCTTTTGCTGTCTCGCATACAAGGTGTTCATTACCATCTTTCTAAATTCCAAAGCCAAACTTGCACCAATAAAAAGGTCATGCTCACTGTTTGGCAGTCTGCTGCCAGTTTGATCCACTACAACTTTCTGAATTCCGGGAAAACCATTATATCTGAGAAGTATGCTCAGGAAATCGATAAGATGGCATCAAAAACTGCAACACCTGCACCTGGCCTGCGTCAACAGAAAGGGCCAACTTCCTCCCCACAATGATGCCCAACCAGATGTAACACGACCAACACTTCAAGAGTTGAACGAATTCGACTGTGAAGTTTTGCCTCATCTGCCATATTCACCTTTCACCTACTACCACTTCTTCAAGTAACTCAGTAACTTTTGGAGGGGAAATGCTTCCACAACCAGCAGGAGGCAGAAAATGCTTTCCAAGCGTTCAGCAAATCCCGAGGCATGTATTTTTACACTTCAGAAATAAACAAGCTTATTTCTCATTGGCAAAAAAAAATATATTGATTGTAATGGCTCCTATTTTGATTAATAAAGATGGCTTTGAGCCTAGTTCTAATGATTTAAAATTCACGATCCAAAATGGCAATTGCGTTTGCACCAATCTAATAGATCTCACATGTTGCAACTAAGACCCAGTACAGCCAAATAAATAAATAAATATCAAAAGGAAGGAAAGAGAGAAAGAAGGCTACAGGAGTTACACTACATAACTATGCCACACAAATAAGCTCAGAGAACAGTGTGGGCACACACCTGCTTCTCCCAGGTGACCTGTGTAGACACCTTTTCTGGTTGCTCAGTTGCTCCTTCACTATCTCCTGGAGTTTGCTCAAACTCAAGTCCATTGAGTCCATGATGCCATCCAACCATCTCATCCTCTGTGGTCCCCTTTTCCTCCTGCCCTCAATCTTTCCAAGTATCAGAGTCTTTTCCAAAGTGTAGGCTCTTTGCATCAGGTGGCCAAAGTATTAGAGCTTCAGTTTCAGCTTCAGTCCTTCCAATGAATAATCAGGGTTGACTTCCTTTAGGATGGACTGGTTTTATCTCCTTGTAGTCCAAGGGACTCTCAAGAGTCTTCTCCCACACCACAGTTCAAAAGCAAAAGTTCTTCAGTGCTCAGCCTTCTTTATGGTCCAGTTCTCACACCCATACATGACTACTAGACTATAGGCATTTTAACAGTAGTCTTTTCATAACAATAACTCTCCTATTTTGTCTAACCTAAGGAGTGATTTTATGGTAGAAATCTCAGACCCAGAAGAGGAACCGTGGCAAACCCACAGGGGACATTGTTTTTGAAAGGCAGAGTTTTCAGAATTGATGCTCATTTGTAAATAAGCAGATATTTTCCGCAATATAATAATCCAATGCCTCGATTTACCTCCTGCTAAAACCACCATCATCACCACCAAAGCTTGAGTGTATGAAAAAATTTAGGACTTTCTTTCAAAATCTTTCCCAGTATAGAAGAATTCGAAAAGAATGCATAACATGCCACACAAGCCAAAGAAATCTAAGGGAACTGGCACTAAAGTTTTCAAAAGCATGGGTAACTGAGTTTTTTAAATGTCAGCCAAAGCAAAGTAGCTCATCAGGAATTCAAGAAAACAGAAAGACAAAATCATCATCATTGATATCTCACATGACTATTGGGAGGAAAAAAGCAAGAAAGTTCTATCTATGGCCTTCAAAATGCCATTATTTGGATAAGAGCATTAACAGAAAAACACTGCTTATTCCAGTGAACTGTAAATATCACACCTAAAGCCCAAGATCTTCTTAGAACTCAGGAATGTTCACCATTGACTGGTGTTGCCTGGTTAAGGGGGATGCTGTGGCTGTGAAAGACTCTCTGATGTATGTTGCTTCTTTCCTTTTCTCCCCCTGGCTATTCTGCATCTTTGTAAATTCTTTCTAACACTCTCTTCTCACTACTGTTCAATTAGCTTTCAAATGAGTGAAGAGAACCCATGCACCACTTTACCAAGTATCATTGCAAGAATTCACAACCAGCTGCTTTAAAGTAATTGGCATCATAATGTGCAGAAAAATTACTTTTCTAATGGTTGCCTAAAAGATTTATATCCCTAAAATGTAATTAAAAAGTAGATTTAGAAATATGCTCAGCGACCAAAAAGATTAAATATTAATGTGTAGTGTAATTAATAAATTATACATCTCTTGATTACTAATGGCTTATTGACTGTAAAAGCATAACATTATGGAATATTAGGGCAAACAAAGGCTTTTGGGGAATATCGTTCAGCTTCAAAGATGAAGCTGCTGCTCTTGAATTTTCAAAAGAAACCCTAATTTTTCAGATAAGATCAAAACTTGTTCAACCGTTCCCATTATCAGCCTTCATTCATTCCATATGTTACAAAGTCTGCTGTTCACTATAAAATGAAAACAGTGTAGTTTCTTGAATCATTTTTTGTTGTAGTAAGGCAATTTCCATTGCCTATCCTCTGGGTTTCCCAGTTGAAATTTCAAATCTAGGAGGATTTCAGATCTCTTGTATGAAAACAAAAGGTCTATTGTCATTGCAAATGACACCAGGGAAGAGAAACATCTGAAACGAGGTGAGCGTGTGACGGACAATACTTGCCAGGGCATTTCAAACTGAAGGGCAAGATGAAACTATGAACAGAAATACTGGGCTTTATAATGACTTCAACAGACAACTCTGAGCTCCAACAGAAAGTTCCAGAAAAACCTCCCAGCTGGCTCTCTGCTTGGCCTTGGCATTGTAAACACTGTTCTTTTATTTCAATATTGGAGTCTTGAATTTCACTGTGTCCAAAATGTTAGGGGGAAGGTGGAGGGCCTCCATCACTAGGAGGGTAGCCACCATCAATATGGATAAGAGTGGTGACAATGGGCTCTAGAGCAGACCTTCCTCTCAAGTCCAAGTGGATTAAGTTGCAAAGCATTTCACGCTAGAGGCGAATCAATGCCACTTCTAGATGGAGCAGATGCTTTTTCTCCAGGGACAACTCAGAGAAGACAACTAAACCAAAGCTCTGAAAAAGAAAGAAAATCAAAGAGGAAAAAGTAAATATGCAATACTTTCCCAAGTTCTGTTAGAAATTCAGGCATTTAACAGAACCATCACTCTAGTCATTTCACATGAATTTAGCTAATAAATTCCAGTTTGTAGAATTCTCTGTGCCTGCTTATGAAAGGTGTCACTTGTATATATGTCACCTATAGGTCACTTATATATTCCTACGGAGTGAATTTTACATGTCACTCTGTAAAACTCCTTGGTTGAATTTTTTTTTAATTTCTTTGTAAGTCCAAAAAGATTTCATTTGTTGACCAAAAAAAAAAAAAGAGAGAGAGAGACTGACATTTTGAGAGCGTGATATTACTTCCCTTGTTGAACAGAGTTAATCTCAGTTTACTCTATCATTTTTTTGTATCTCTCTGTCTCTATCAGTTCAGAAGCTGACAATAGCAAAATGCTCAGAAAATATACGGACAAATTAACACAGGCTCAAAACTCCAAAATACAAATTTACCCACTTAGCTCTAATAGAAATTCAATAGCTGGGAACTATTTTTTTTAATTACAAATAATAACACAATCAAAAAAGCCTAATGATACTACATTTCTTCAAGCTGACAATGTTAACTGTCACCAGAACACTATATATATATATATATATATATAGCAAAAAATTTTCTTCATTGTTTAACAGTGATCAGTGGCTTCGAAATTTAATAAAATGTCTGATTTTATAGAGGTGGAAATCAAGCTTTTTTGGGATTAAGTGACTTATGTTCCACAGTCATTTGCTAAAACAAACATATTACCTAAATGGTATTTCTTTTAATGCTATTATTTTATTTCATACAACTGTACTTGTCATGGCAGAAGAGCAGTTGATCAAGATCTTGACAATTGTTTCACCTACTACTTACAACAGTGCTTAACCCACGTGGCAGGGTAACTAGATTCTGTCATGTTCCCTGTATTTGGGGGATAATTGTATTATCCCAGGATAGCAGAGGAATACTGTGTTCAATTTTGCTTCAGAAACTATTCTTCAAAATGACAGCTGTAAAGAAAGTAAAAATAAATAGAAAAGCACATGTTATAATTTTAAATAAAAAAAGACAAAAGACTAGTGTCCACATTGAATAAATTACATGCACATGTTAGGTCTGGAGAAAAACATGACCGGATTTGCTCAGAGTATAGATTTTTTTAAATTCCTGCCAGTATATTACTTATTCAAATAAAAATTAAAATTTAACATCATTCAGTACACCGTCTAAAACAGCAAATGAAGGTTCATCGTTTCTTCTGGATAAAAATTCCAAATACTTCAGTGAAGTGAAAGTGAAGACACTCAGTCGTGTCCGATTCTTAGCAACCCCATGGACTGTAGCCTACCATGCTCCTCCATCCATGGGGTTTTCCAGGCAAGAGTACTTGAGTGGGTTGTCATTTCCTTCTCCAGAGGATCTTCCCAAACCAGAGATTGAACCTGGGTCTCCCGCATTGTAGGCAGAATCTTTACCATCTGAACCACCAGGGAAGTCAGTGGCATCTAAAAACACAGTCCTTCCTAGGACAGAATTGTGTGGCATTTTATCAAAGATGCTGTGGTTATTTGATCTGATGCTCCTTTGTAGTTTCTGTTGGCGACATGAACATTTTGGACCCTAATTATGCTCATCCACAAACCCTCATGACAATTTCAAGGTCCAAAAATTCCTGGAAACTGAAATTTTGTGCTAACTCATTTGGGGCAAAACCTGTCCCTAAGTGATGGGTCTCTACAAATAGTCCTTCTCCCATTGATGAGAATATGAGTATATTTGATTAAAGACATATTATTAGAAGTGTAGATTATGGAATTATGCTGCCAACCTTGCTAGGGCTCTCATATGATGTGTGACGTGCCTGTTACATTATGGTCCAAATTCTGAACCTTTCCAAGTTTCAAGACACATCTGGTTCAAGGGCTCAAGAGATTGATAGTGAACCCGTGTTCTTTCTTATTTTACTATCTAATGTAAAGGTACTCTAACAACAAAATCAAAACCCCTTCCCAGTCCCATACTGCATGATCACAAACCACACACTGCCCAAATCTGACCAGCCCTCAGTGTTAATCAAATGACAACTTATTAGCAAAACCAGCGAAGGAAAATCATCCTTCGTGGTTGTTGATGGTTTGTCGGAAATCCACAGAGAAACTCCCAACCTTAATCGATGTAAGTGATGACAAGAGAAATCTTATTTATACCTCTTTAAATACTCATCTGCCTAATATATTCTGGGATCTCCCAACAGTACATGACACTAATAACTCATAAATGTTTCCTATTTTAAAATAAAAATGTTTCTGTGATTCTGGTTGGAAATAAAATTATTTCCCAACAGCTTGAGCACCAAAAATGTCAAACTGCCTAATTTTTTAGGCTAAACCTTGGGTGCTCTAGAAGCGGGGAGAGGAAAAACAATTAAGCTTGTCATATTTTTAACTGTTAACAATTTTTTATGACATACAACATCAGCACAAAGATGTAATTAAATTTTCCAACCCACATGGGTCCACATGTGCCTCTCATGCTCAGGCAACTTAGGAGTCAAGTTGACTTTGAGCTGAAGTCAGGCGTATTTTTGAGTATTTTATCACCAAATCCTATTCCACTTCTTCGGTTGTGAACTCATCAAATTTACAAAATGAACAGGCTTCACAGAGACATTGAATTCTCAGTGAATAAAAAGTGAGGTGCTCCCTGGATAAGTTATGTATTTTGGGTAACATGTTAACTCTTTGGAAGCTTCTCAGGGGCCATTTAGCATATTTAAATACTAAGCAAGGAAATCAACATCAATTAATATTTTCTCTGAGCCCACAGGGTACTTGGCACTGGTCTGTTGGACTCAGTGGGAAACAGTCATTAACTGTCCCTGTTCTCAAAGGGCATTTTCCAAACAGACCATAACGCCAACCTCATTCTTCCACAAACCGCAGGGAACAAACAGAAGAATGTAATTTTAGCCAATTAAGAGACTTTGTTTTTAATGGATGCTTCGCTTCAGCTGGCTTACATCTTCGAGGTGATGGAGGAAGGATTGGGAAAATAGAGGGATAAGACCGAGAAGTGATGATGAGGAGGAAGAAAGTAGAAGGTGCTAAGTAGGCGTGATGTATTTCTTCTCTCTAAACCGCCAGTGAACCCAGCTCCCTCCTTTATCCTCTCAATCTCTCAACTCGGCCTCCTGAGAGCCTCTCTATGAAACCTTGTCCTGGACAGGCAGAGAAAAGAGTGAATCACGGAGCCCTTCCTCCAGCTAATTCATGGGGACTACAGTGATCCCTGTCTCATGGGGTTATCTACCATGAAGACTGTTGTTTGCTGTTGCTGTTTAGTCCCTTAGTCGAGTCCAATTCTGCGATCCCATGGACTGCAGCCTGCCGGGCTCCTCTGTCCATGGGATTTCCCAGGCAAGAATACTACAGCGCTTTGCCATTACCTTCTCCAGGGGATCTTCTTGACCCAGAGATCATCCTGCATCTCCTGCTTGGCAGGTGGATTTTTTTACCACTGAGCCACAGGGAAGCCCATTATGAGGATTAAGTGAGCTAATAGGTGTGACCCAGCTCGAATAGTGCCTGACACAGCTGATCTATGGCCCAAATGCTCCAATGTTTTGGGAAACAGGCACACAGACAGACATTTTCAGTAGCAGCATGGTCAGGCAGAGTTCAGGATGCTGTGGAAGGCTTCTGTGTCGGGGGTGGGAGTCAGGAGATTAGATGAGGGCTCCGGAATCCTGTCCAGGTAGAATGCATTGTCCAGAGGCTGTACCCATGCAGCAGGGTAGGCAGAAACCCTGCCTGAGCATCCTCCCCATACTAGCTTCCCTGGCTTGAGGTTGTCCACACCAGAATTAAGGGACACCCTCTCTCTCAGCAAGCACTGTGTCCTCCAGGAGGGAAACTTCTCAGTCTTTAAGTAATGGGTGGAACTCATCAGATCTGTATTTCCAAACAGTAATTCAGGATGGCTCATCTCTGTTTATTCAGAGGATTGGGTGCTCTGTTGGGTGTAGGTACTGTGTCAGGACTCTGCCCGTATCATGTTCTTGTCCCTTTTCAGCACTGCCGCATGGACTAAGAGACAGACCCAACCTGCAGTAAACCCTGATTATGCCTAGAACGCCCCCCTGGGCAGGGCCCACCAAGGAGGAATATGTGACTGCCTGGCTCCCAGGTATCCAGATGTGAGCCGCCTGGTGGCCAGGTGTCTTCAAAAAAGAGAGGAAAACAAGAATCTAGACTCTTATTGGGCTTCCCTGGTGGTTCAGACGGTAAAGAATCTGCCTGCAATGCAGGAGACCCAAGGGTCAAGAAGGGTCAATCCCTGGTTCAGGAAGATCCACTGGAGAAGGGCATGGCAACCCACTCCAGTATTCCTGCCTGGAGAATTCCGTGGGCAGAGGAACCTGGCCATCTATAGCCCATGGGGTTGCAAAGATTCAGACACGACTGAGCGACTAACCCTCAGACTATTACTACAGTGCTGAATTTCTTTCAGATTCTATTCATTCAAGTGTGGAGAGGAGAAGGGGAAAAGGGCAATACGAAATGCTGGGGTTTGCCTGTTGGGTGAGACATCAGCCACGCAGTGAGCTGTGGACCTCCCTCACTCCATAGTGGCTACTGCATCTGTTTGGTGAGTGTTGAGAGCCTGCGGGGTGTCAACCCCTGCACTGGGGCACTGAGAATCCACAGTGAACAGAACACATATCCAGCCCTCCAGGGTGCGTATTCAGCTGTGCCAGAGAGCTGCTCAAGGACTCAATGCAAACAGTTGTAAGGACAGTGCCATCAGCTTGCAAGAGCCCACGTGGGCCACAAAGAAACGACCGTCGTTGGCCTTAGCTCAGATGTTGCAGGGCTAGGAGGCTGGAGGCAGATGGCTAGGAGACGTGCTGGGTGAGGACCCAGGATCTGAGCAGGATGGGGATAGGAGTATGACTATAGGGCAGGCCACTTCTTGGTAGAGTAGGACCCTCTAAACCATTTGGGAGGGCAGTTGTATGCCATCTACCAACTCCACTTAAAAATATAGATTGAGGTGGACTTCCCTGGCGGGCCAGTGGCTAAGAATCCATCTGTCAATGTGGTGGATACAGGTTCAATCCCTGCTCCGGGAAGATTCCACATGCAGTGGGGCTACTAAGCCTTTATACCACAGCTACTGAGCCTGCACTCTAGAACCGGTGCTCAGCAATGAGCAAACCCACTGCAATGAGAAGCCCGCACACAGCAGCTAAAGAGGAGCCCCCACTCGCAGCAACCAGAGAAAGCCGGCGCACAGCCACAGAGACACAGTGCAGCCAATAAATAAATAATTTTTTTTAAAAAAGAGTGATCTCAGGACTTCCCTGGTGGTCCAGTGGTTAAGACTCTGCGCTGCTACTGCAGGGAGTGTGGGTTGGATCCCTGGTCAGGGAACTAAGATCTAGCATACCTTGCAGCATGGCCAATTAAAAAAAAATTAAAAAGAGTGATCATAGAGAACAGGCCTTGGATGATGGAGGAAGTGTGTTTAGACCTGAGTCTCAGAAGCCTTCTCTAACTGGACTCTTGAGAAGCAGGAGGTGTGTGTTCCCCCAGGTTCCCAAGAGCCTGCCCTAAAATTATACTTAGAAGAGGAAGGCAATGCAAAACAAAAACCAGGGTTTAGTCCCTCTCCCATTTATTGACTTTAAAAATAAGCATTCACTTGATTCACAAAGATGGTGTAAATTAACCGTCGGTTTTTAACTTTCAGGCTGCAGAAGTCTCCTACATTGGGGAGATCATCTCAACGGTGGTTATCCTCAAGCTGAAAGTCTTGAGGGTAATCTTTTGCCCTATAAATTGGGAGTCCATACAAGAAAAATGGGTCTTGTTTCTCCCTTCCTGTAAATGAGCAAAATGCAGCCTCACGGAAGTTAAGTGATTTAGCCAAATTTAACTATTTAGTGGACTTCCCAGATAGCTCAGCTAGTAAAGAATCCACCTGCAATGCAGGAGACCCCGGTTCGATTCCTGGGTCAGAAAGTTGTTCTGGAGAAGGGATAGGCTACCCACTCCAGTAATCTTGGTCTTCCCTGGTGGCTCAGATGGTAAAGAAGCCTCCTACAATGCGGGAGATCTGGGTTTGATCCCTGGATTGGGAAGATACCCTGGAGGAGGGCATGGCAATCCACTCCAGTATTCTTGCCTGGGGAATCCCCATGGACAGAGGAGCCTGGTGGGCTACAGTCCATAGGGTCACAAAGAGTCAGACATGATGAGCGACTCAGCATAGCACAGTACCTATTTAGTGGGCTTCCCTGGTGGCTCAGTAGTAAAGAATCTGCCTGCCAATGCAGGAGACTCAGGTTCAGTCCCTGGATCGGGAAAATTCCCTGGAGAAGGAAACGGCAACCTACTCCAGTGTTCTTGCCTGGGAAATCCCATGGACAGAGAAGCCTGGCGGGCTACAGTCCATGGGGTTGCAAACGTGTGGGGCACGACTCAGCAACTAAAGCAACAAAGCAATGTCCATTTAGTACTTCGAGTTTGAATTAGAAATCTGACCTGTGGGGCCCTAATATCCTCAGGAGACAGTGGCTTAATTATTATGAACCAGGGACGTCTTTATTTTTCTTTCATGTTTCTATAAACTCATAATTTTTCTCTACTTTATTATGTAGAACCAGAGAATGAAAATGAACTCCACTTCCATTACAGCACTACCCAGGCTCCCAGTTTATAAGGCACAAGATTATCCAGAATTAAGGCTCAAAATCTTGTGAAGACAGCATCCTAGGGCTTCGGAAGATTCCAGCGTTAATCCCTTGCTTGTGGTTTACTCTTCCCTTCGGAGATCCCAGCTTTCAAGGCCAGACCATCACCACTTTTCTGAAAACATTCACAGAGCAGCACAGAGCCGGCAGATAAGGGTGGACCCATCCGGGTTCATCAGGGAGGGGAGGGGAGGAGTGCCCCTTCCCCACATGACCTTCACCAACTTCACATAACTGTCAGGAAATGAACCTGATGCCCAACAGGGCTCCATGAAGAATTCATCAAATACCAAATATGGACTTGCCCGAATGCCATTTATGGCTCACAGCAACCCTATGAGGACTTCAAAGCATATTCTCTAGGTCTCTAAAGGGAATGCCTACAGAAATGTGCAAACTGACTTACTGATACAAGCCATGGCTTGAGTCCAATCTTCTCTTTCTGAGAGTCATGATACCTATTATTTATTAAGCAAAGATCATGTGTGCCAGATACCAAGCCAAGTGTTTTCCACATACCATTTTCTGGTATTCCTCACCAACTCTTATATGTCAGGGATCATTATTATTCCCATTTTACAGATAAGAAAACTGACTCTCAGGAAAGTGGGCCCTTGCTCAAAGACACAGAGTGTGAGCAATTTAAGCCAGAACTCACCTTTTCCTCTGATCTACCATTTCTTCAGAATAAAAGGTCTGCACTCTAAGCATTGATGGGGCAGGGTTTTATTGAAAGAACCTATAATTGATCTACCCAGACACTGGAAATGCCCCAGGGAGCCACTTCCTAGCCTACAGACCCTGATTTTGTTCAGGCAGCAATATGTCACTCTGGTTGATTTAGTTGGTATAACTGAATGGTGACAATTCCAATCGATTTAACTGGTGATTGGTGGTTGCCACTTGACTTTGTTCTGACCAAAGAGATATCAGAAAACTCTTCTGGATTTCCAGAGAAGATTTTTCTTTCCTCCTAGACAAATAAGACATGCAAAGGGGAAAGCCCTTTTGCACCAGCTCCTCCTGCTGGCTGAACACTGTCAGATGTGTCAGGATCCAATGGCTGGAGCAAGGGCAGCTGTCTTGCGAGCAAGAGTGAAAGGTAGGGGCATTGCTCACACTCTAACGGTGTCAGAATGAAAAAGAAAAAAGTTTAGAATTTGGAGTCATCATTTTGCCAGCAAACCTACCCTGTGACCTCCTACTCCTGGAGTTTTTATAATGTGTTCTTATGAGAAATTCTGTTAGTAGATTTCCTATTGCTTCAAATGCATCCCAACTAATACTGTTATGAAGTAAAATAAAAATGTAATTTGTATTTATTCTGAAAATGAAATATGAACATATTCAGGGACCAAATGAGTGGCCTATTCTATATATGGCCCCAATTCAAAGTACCTAGGAGAACGATTAGTAACTTGAAATTGTTTCTTTGCTTCTGTGGGGGAGGAAGGACTTGTCCTCTCCCTGCTCATGTTTTCTGACTGGACATGCGCATTAAACTAACAGCAGACAGGTTCACCAAAGAAAAGCACGCAAAGTGTATATGATATTAACCTCTTTCTGTGTGCCACGGGGTCATCATAGACAAGAAGAAAACTAAAGAACTAGTTAGACTCAGGAGCTTATGAGCAACCTAACCAAAGATGATACATTTGGGAAGTGACGAGGCAAAGGAAAGGGAGTGGGTTTGTACGCGTGATACCTCGTGGGAACGTGATCAGGAAACGCATGAGGGAAACTAAGGGAGGATGAGGGTTGAGTTCAGTTTGTACTTATGATGAGCCAACCCATCTTGGCCTCAATGTCCTATCTCCCATGATAAGAACAGTCTCTTCTTCCTGGTACCAGGAGGGTACCTTTCTCATGGGAAATTTCTGTCCTGCTTTTAGGCAGAAAAGGTGAGGGTGGAGAGCAGTTTCTCAATTGCTTACAGCTTAAAAAAATCAATATGCCAAAGCAACATATTTTAGGGTGCTATGTTTTGATCCCCTCTACTTTCAAATAAATAATATGTCTATTATTTTACTTTCACATTTAAAATATAAATAACTTATATTTTATATCTAAAGTATAAATATAAAATAATTAAAATATTTAATTTTATAATATAACATTACAACAAAACTACTAACTTCAATCCCAAGGCTTACTGCATTTTATATTTAATTTTTAACATTAATATGGAATTATAAGAATGACTATAGAAATGCAGAAAGCAAAAATGAAACTTATCCCAGCCTTAAAATGTACTGAAACTTCCTTCAATAATTAGAAAATTCATTTATGTTTGAGCTTCATCCATGTTATATGCAGCAATGATTCTTTCATTTTTATTAACGAATGGTATTTCATTGTACAAATATACATAGTTTGATTATTTATTTCCCTGTTGATGGACATTTAGAATGCTTCCAGTTTGGGTTGTTATGAATAATATTGCTAACAGCACTCTTGGACAGCTTATTTTAGTGGGCTTTTTTCTTTTCCTCATTTCTCTGGGGTAGAGAACAAGCAAGATTAATTTACTGGTTTAGAACTCAGAGCAGCACTCCTGGTTCAGTTCAGTTCAGTTCAGTCACTCAGTCAAGTCCGACTCTTAGCAACCCCATGAACCACAACACGAAAGGCCTCCCTGTCCATCACCAACTCCCAGAGTTCACTCAAACTCATGTCCATCGAGTCGGTGATGCCATCCAGCCACCTCATTCTCTGTCATCCCCATCTCCTCCTACCCCCAATCGCTCCCAGCATCAGAGTCTTTTCCAGTGAGTCAATTTGTCGCATGAGGTGGCCAAAGTATTGCAGTTTCAGCTTTAGCATCAGTCCTTCCAATGAACACCCAGGATTGATCTCCTCTAGAATGGACTGGTTGGATCTCCTTGCAGTCCAAGGGACTCTCAAGAGTCTTCTCCAGCACCACAGTTCAAAAGCATCAATTCTTCGGCGATCAGCTTTCTTCACAGTCCAACTCTCAGGCACAAAAAATCTTTCTGAAGTCATGGATACATTCTGTATTGTGACTGGCATGATAACTATGCAACTATATACATTCACTTTAATGTATATAAATTATACATCATTTATAAAAGTCATAAAAAAGAAAACAATCCAATATAGTATGAAATGGCAATGGAATAAAGAGAATACATTACATCAGCATTCTTTACAGCCACTTTCTTTTTTATGCTTTGTAATATCTTTATGAGCAAGTACTTAATATGTACATATAGATACATATCTTCTAAAGTATCTATTTTATTTTATCTTTTTAAATTTTTATTGAAGCATAGTTGGATTCTTTTCCCATATAGGTCATTAGAAAGTAAAAGTGAAAAGCGAAGTCGCTAAGTCGTGTCTTACTGTTTGAGACCCCATGGACTGTAGCCTACCAGGCTCCTCTGTCCAGGTAATTTTCCAGGCAAGAGTACTGGAGTGGGTTGCCATTTCCTTCTCCAGGGGATCTTTCTGACCCAGGGATCGAACCCAGGTCTCCCACATTGCAGACAGACGCTTTACCGTCTGAGCCACCTGGGAAGCCTCATATAGGCTGTTACAAAGTATCAAGCAGAGTTCCCTGTGCTATACAGCAGGTCCTTATCAGATATCTATGTTATTATATATAGTAGTGTGTATATGTCAGGGCCAATCTCCCAATGTATCCCTGCTCCCCCTTTCCCCTCAGGTAATCATAAGTTTGTTTTCTACATCTGTGACTCTATTTCCATTTTGTAGATAATTTCATTTCTGCCATCTTTTTTCACGTTCCATATATAAGTGATGTCATATAATTAACTGTCTTTCTCTGTCCCACTTAACTTCACTCAGTATGATTTCCTTCTGTGCATCCCTAAACTGCAGACACTAAGGAAGCTAATAACTGTGATTCTCTGATTTCCTTGAATTAAGGACTCAAACTAATCTTCTTCAAATTAAAAGCACACTTGCAAGATCTGCAGAAAAGAGAGCAAGCAAGGGTGAGGCGGGGGCCACCTTCCTGCTACTTGGGACGTTGCTGATGGCAGATGCGGTGATGACAGGTAAGAAGGGTGATCTCCCACAGCTCCAGCTCCACGGCCGGGGCAGGAGTGTCTGTGCGGGTGCCAGACTCACCCTTCCAGTGTCCAGTCACCAGCCTTAGCCAACTACAGGGCCAGTCAGAGTCATAGCAGCTACAGACAGATGCTACAAGTCTGAGGTTTTTTTGTTTGTTCGTTTCATTTTGTTTAATTATGAATGAAATAAAATTATAAATTTAAATTATAGTTTATAAACTTTAAATTTATAAATTATAAATTTTATTTTGTTTAATTTATTTGTTTAATTATTTATTTTGTTTAATTAATTTAATCCTTTTCAAGAATATATAAGAGTTGAAAGTATTGTAGAGTGAATATCCACATAGACACCACCCAGATCTTCCCACTGCTAACATGTTACTTTTGGTTTATCACATGTTCACCATACTACACAGGCATTACTCCTTATTTTTCTGATGCCCTGACAGTGCATATTTTAACTCAGCAGTTCCCCTGGTAGCCTCCTAGTCCCCTCCAGTCCCAGGTAGTGGCTCCCCCAGAGGGCCAATGCCCCAATTTGCCCTTAGAGTCCTCCAGGTGACCCCTCCTAGAGTGCCCTCCTCCAGCTCTCCAGCAATTCTATAGGCCCTTCACTCCAGGGACAGTCTGTTCTGCCAGGAGGCATCTTTTTAAGGCTTCAAAATAGCTCACGTAGGATCAGAAGTCAGAGGATGATGTCACTGTAACACAACTGTCTTGATTCTTATAGTCTTTTCTGAGCAAAAGGAGCAGGAAAAGAAAAATCTTGGCTCCACAGTACAATGCTTAGGATTGCCTACCCTGGGCTTCCTCCCTGAGAAGAGATGTGCCCCACCCTTGCAGTTCTGCATAGAATAGTTTGCTCCTCCTTCCAGGTTTGGCAATTTCATTTGCATTTTCCCAGCCCAAAGCCAGGGCTTCCCTGGTAGCTCAGCTGGTAAAGAATCCACCTGCAATGAGGGAGACCTACGTTCAATCCTGGGTTGGGAAGATCCCCTGGAGAAGGGAAAGGCTACCCACTCCAGTGTTCTGACCTGGAGAATTCCATGGATTGGATACTTCATGGGGTCGCAAACAGTCTGACACGAATGAGCGACTTTCACTTTCAGCCTAAAGCCAGCATTTTCATTCGTCTTTACTCATTTTAGACATCCCCAAGGATAACTCCTGCCACATCAGTCACCTGTTCAAGTGACCCCTGAAGTTCTAATCATTGTATTTGCTGGAGCCCTGGATGCAAAATTATATAAGTTTAGAGTGATCTGCTCTGAACCTATAAACTCTGTAATTACTAACTTTGAAGAACACAAATTTTTTTTTTTTTTCGAACATGAAGGTTTTTTTTTAAGGAGAACACATACTGGGTTATAAAAGAAATAACTATTTTTTTAACTTTCTATTTTTTAATCGAAATACAGTTGATTTACAATGCTGTGTTAGTTTCTGATGTGTAGCAAAGAGATTCATTCTTTTTTATATTCTTTTCAATTATGTTTGTCACAGGATACTGAATATAATTCCCTGTGCTATGCAGAGAACCTTGCTGTATATCTGTTTTTTATATACTAGTGTGTATCAGTTGATCCCAAACTCTTTATTCCTCCCCTTCCCTCTTTCCCCCTTGGTAACCATAAGTTTGGTCTCTATACCTTTGTGTTTCTATTTTGTAAAGAAGTTCATTTGTGTCATATTTTAGACTTCACATACAAGTGATATCATATGGCTTTTGTCTTTTTCTGTTTGGCTTATTTCACTTAGTAAAATAATCTCTAGGTCCATCCATGTTACTGCAGATAGCATTATTTCATTCTTTCTAATGACCGAGTAATATTCCATTATATATAAGTACCATATCTTCTTTATCTAGTCCTCTGTTGATGGATATTTAGGTTGCTTCCATATCTTGGCTATTGTAAACAGTGCTGCAATGAACTTTGGAGTGCATGTATTTCTTCAGATCATATTTTTCTCTGGACATATGCCCAGGAGTGGGATGGCAGGGTCATATGGTAATCTGTTTTTCATTTTATAAGGAACCTCCATACTGTTCTTCATCGTGGTTGTATCAATTTACATTCCCACCAACAGTGTAGAAGGGTTCCCTTCTGTCTTAATTTTATGTGTCAACTTGACTGGGCTAAAGGATACCCACATAACTGACAAAACACTATTTCTGGGTGTGTCTGTGAGGGTGTTTCTGGAAGACTTTAGCACTTGAACCAGTAGCCTGAGTAAAGATCACTCTGGTTGTCTTCTGATGGGCATCATCCAGTCCACTAAGGTCTCGAACAGAACGAAAAGCAGAGGAAGGGTGGAATTTTTCTCTGCTTGAACTGAGACATTTACCTTCTCTTTCCCTGGGCAGAACTTCTGGTTCTCAGGCCTCCAGTCCCCGAGACTTATACCATTGGATTTCCTGGTTCTCAGGAAAGAGAATTACCTTGAGTTTGGAACCACACGACCAGCTTTCTTGGGCCTCCAACTTACAGACAGCGGATAGTGGGACTTCCCAGCCTCTATAACCATTTGACTGAAATAAATAAATTTGACTTTCACAACAAAAGTCTTTGGATATATATGTATATGTTTGTGTATATATTTATATGTGTGTGTGTATACATACACATATATATAAATGAAAACGAAGGTGTTAGTTTTTCAATTGTGCCCAACTCTTTGAGACCCCATGGAGGGCTCCTCTGTCAGTGGAATTTTCCTGATAAGAATACTGGAGTGGGAAGCCATTCGCTTCTCTAGGAGATCTTCCTGATCTAGGGATCAAACCCAGGTCTCCTGCATTGCAGGCAGATTCTCTAGAATATGTGTAGAACATGTATATTATTTGTTCTTTTTCTCAGAACCCTGACTCATACACCATGCCATTTGGTTTTGGAATTAGTATCTGGCTATTTACTTAAAACATAGATAGGAAAGAAAAAAAATTGCCTAATAGCTTCATATGTTAGCAAAATTCTATCAACCAGTTTAAGGGTAAATTAATATTTATTTTTGTAACAGTAACTACTATAAAGATTAGTCATGATATTAAAAATGCGTATTCCATGTTAAAATAATTATTGCCACTGCTACTGCCAAGTCACTTCAGTCGTGTCCGACTCTGTGTGACCCCAGAGACGGAAGCCCACCAGGCTCCCCCGTCCCTGGGATTCTCCAGGCAAGAACACCGGAGTGGGTTGCCATTTCCTTCTCCAATGTGTGAAAGTGAAAAGTGAAAGTGAAGTCGCTCAGTCCTGTCCGACCCTTAGCGACCCCACGGACTGCAGCCTACCAGGCTCCTCCATCCATGGGATTTTCTAGGCAAGAGTACTGGAGTGGCTTGCCATTGCCTTCTCCAAAAATAATTATTAGGAATATATTAATAGTTAATTGGGTTTCCCTGGTGGTTTAGATAGTAAAGAATCCACCTGCAATGTGGGAGACATGGGTTCAATCCCTGGGTTGGGAAGATCCCCTGGAGGAGGGCATGGCAACCCCCTCCAGTATTCTTGCCTGAAGAATCCCCATGGACAGAGGAGCCTGACAGGCTACAGTCCACGGGGTCACAAAGAGTCGGACACGACTGAGTGACTAAGCACAGCAAAACAATAGTTAATTAATGTGGAGAAGCAAGATTTCATGCTACAACTAATAAGAGAATATGTTAGATAACACTTAAAAACCAAGAAACATTTACAGAAATTCAATTCATAATATAAATTCACATATAAAAATTAGATTTATTGCAATTATAAACTGGGTACAATTGTTTGGTATGCTAGCCTTCATAGCATTACGTAAAATATCTATTAACGACTGTATTGAATTCTTTATTATTTAACTCTATTTAGGCCATGAATCTTTCACTGTTAATTTAGGAATTTTTAGTGTCTGGTCAGAATGAAATGTATAATGTCAATCTTGCTGCCTCAGAATTCCATGATTAGAGAAAAGAAGCAGGCACAGAATATTCATGAATAATTATCTGTGACTTAAAAAAGATTTTAAGAATATATTTTAGAAAGAGAAAATATCACAAGAGAAAAATCTTGCTCCTCTCTGAGCCTTAATTAAAAGTTAACATCTGCTTTATTTGACAAATATGCCTTCTAGTGACAACAGGAACAGCCATTTGCTGACAGGGCCATGGACTTACTGTTTCTACATTATGTCAGACTTTTAAAATATGACTAAGACTTTTACATTTTTAAACTTCTTCATTTTGAAGAAATTTTCAGACCTAGATAAAAGTTTCAAGAATAGTACCGTAAATGCTGCTGCAACCTTCACCCAGCCCCTCACTCTCTCTCTCTCAGCCCCTCCCTCTGCGGGGAATGGGCCAAGCAGGGAGAAAGCACTAGACAAGGGGTAAGGAATTGAAGGATTCTGGTTCTGGATCTGCCTGAAAAAAGTAGAATCCCTTGGATGACTCTCTCTACCACTAGAGACCTCTATTTCTTCATCTTGACCATCAAGAGTTTGTACTGAAATGTCAAGTGCCACTTACCAACATTTGCTGTGACCTGTAATGATTGTAAAGATACAGTCGTCCCTCAGTATTCACAGGGAATTGGTTCCAGGACCCCCAAGGACACCAAGATTCACAGATGTTTAATTCCTTTATATGAAGTGGTGTAGTGCTTGCATATAACCTATACATATCCTACCCGTACTGTTTAAGTCATTTCTAGATTCCTATAATACCTAATACAAGGTAAATGCTGTGTCAATGCAAATACTGTATAATTGCTAATTATAATAATAATTAAATAGTTGCCAACAGGCAGAAAATTCAGATTTTGCTCTTGGGAATTTCCTGCAATTTTTTGGTCATATTTTTTATCTGTGGTTGATAAATCCATGGGTGTAGAATCCACGGATATGGAGGGAAGGTCAGTTGTACTGGGAGAGAATAAGTGATAGAATGGAAGACTTGGAACCCATCAGGGAAGGATGAAAAAAGGAGGCTGAAAGGTGGAAGATGGTGGATGCTTAGACTAATAAGAAGTGATCTTTCTAAAGTAGTGTTTTCTTAGTCTTTGTGAAAATTTAGAAAATAACTCTCTGCTTTCAAACACTAGCTGGGGAGGAGCAAAGCCCTGACTGTCTGCTGGTGACTAAATACCAACGCAAAGTGCGGGAAACCTCATTAATTTTCCCTAACTGGAAGGAAAGTTTTGAAAAAGTCTGAGGTAGAGAAACACTTTCACACAAGTCAGTTCAATTTCACACTCACACGGTAACAAGGATGACAAGACGCCAAGGGAAGACAAGAGCAGAATACTCTAGAGAACGTTTAAGTCTTAATAACAGATTTTTAAAAAGAAGTATCAGGGATTAGAACATTAATTGATTCACAGAAGCATTTAAATACAAAGAAGGTTTCCAAGTGTTTAGAAACATTTGCTGGCCCTCAACCTCACGAAGACTATACATTTCCCTTGTTTATACTTTTAATTTACTTGGCAAACTTCCTCCACTTCCAGCCCTAATATATCAACGCTTTTCACCAGCATTTTAAATGTATCCCAGATTCTGAGTTAGTGTATTTCTCATTGGCCAGGGTCATTCAGTTCTCTTTTAAAAATCCTCAATACTTTTAAGCTCCCAGGAAACGCACCTGTCAACACGGCATGTGCATTCTCTCATTTTCTTAAAAGCAGGAACTCGGTTTCATTTTTCACCCTTGATTCTAAAGCGGTTGGAGAGCTTGAAAGAGAAGGGGGCCGTCAACAGGGAGCAAATAAATCTAATCGTGGTGAAAAGGTGATGAAGGACTTGTGCTTGTATTTCCTCAATTTGTTCTCAAAATAATCCTCGACACACTCTTTGATTGAGGACCAACTCTTGCTTTTCCAAGGCTGGGGTCACAGAGATCAGAAACAAAAGACACAGTTATTTTAACACACAAATTTGACCAATTAGTTCCCACCTTCCCTCTCAATATTTCCAAAGACGTTAATAAGTAGCTAAATCGACCTCTTTGAATTCAGCCTCTGTCCCTTTCCCCAGCCTGCTCTTTAACAGGTATGCTGTTGAGTAGTAAGCTGGTTAAGAGGAGTGGCTTGGGAAAAGTCTAACTTAAAATATCACCATCAGTCACTTAAAGGCCAATGAGTATGTCTGGTAGACCAAGAAACTGAGACCCAAGTTCAGCCATGGTTTGAAAGAGAAAATAATATGTATGAGTCATATTTAGAGGAGGCAGGATTAAACCTGGGGAGTGTAACAGATGCTATCGATATCATACCAGAGTTCCCAGGCACTCTCTGCTTACGACCTAGTCCATACCTGCAACTCACACTCCTCCACCGCGGATGTCTCTCTAGCAGTGAAAGGGAGACCAGAAGTGTTAGAATTAATACCCCAGATCAGCTCTCAGCCCTTAACAAATTGAAATTAGAGGGTAAAACAGTCAACTTTCTCCCCTATAGGGTGGGACAGCTCTGAAAGCACATTACTCTAATTTGTCTCCCAAAGACAAATTTTGCAAACAGGCACTGACCACTCTTTATTCTTTATGTTCTGCCTTGTCACAAAAGTTTGTAGAGCAAAAGGTCTTGGAAGATACAATATCTTTTTCTGGGACAAAGGGTAAGAATGCTTACTGCTCATTATGTAAGATTTGGGTTCCCCAAGTGCAAGGTTTCAACTCACTGATTGCATAGGCAAAATCTAGGCCCATCTGCACCATACCAGTGGGACTAGGGGACAAGAAGAACCAACACAGCCATGCTCACACTGCTGTGCATGTGTAGTGAAATCCTTTGTCTCCGATATGAGGGTCTCATACTTCTGCAAGCATCCATGGACTTGTGTCAGGATGAAACGCTAGCTTGAAAATATGGTTGAGATCTCAAGCCCCATTCTCACATCACAGAACATGACCAACTGCACGGTTGAATTTGAATTTGGCCTAAATTAGACTAATCATTTTCCGAGAAAATGTAATTTGAAAATAATTTTTGCTATATTGTTCAGATAGGAGCCTAATAAAAATGTAATTAAATAGATCTCCAGGGTTTCTCTAGCCACAAAACTTGAAGGTCAAGTCACCCTAGCTCCTAGCTACTGGCAGATACACTAGGGGCTACAGTGTTGGTACACTCATTCTCTCAAATGGTTAAGTTGTTCAAGGATCCAGGAGACAGGTACGGCTCCTTGTCCTGAGACTGAAGGCAGCTTAAAGCACAGGATATTGGGAATTCCAAGTGTAACAACCAAACACAATGAATAAATTACTTCCGGGTCAAGATATATTTTGTTTGTTTACTTATTTGTTACACCATACAAAAGTCAAACTCATAAGTGCATGCATGAAAAAGACAATGGAGAAAAAAGTATAATTAATGGTGAAAAAAAGAAAACATATTGAGACATTCGCAAGTTGAGAGGGAAAGAAAAGCATTTGGCTAACACTGGGATTAGCAAAAAGCTTGAAGTCCAAAGATATTTCATGTTCACTCATAGGTGGACAAAGGGTATGAGTATCCCCACGTACAAAAGGAACTGTTGCAAAATTCATCAATTCTCTGCAGCTCCGTAGCTTTATTTTACAGATCATTGAAAATGAATCAGGCCCTGTCATGGCTTAAGAAGACTGGGTTGCTTTAACTAAATACATATATGTTGTATTATTATATATATAATAGCATTTATTGTTACATTATTGTATAATGACATACATTAGCATTATGTTAGAGTAGTTCAGACAGTAAATGACTTGCCTGAAATGCGGGAGACATGGGTTTGATCCCTGGATTGGGAAGATCTCCTGGAGAAGGGAATGCTACCCACTTTAGTATTCTTGCCTAGGAAATCCCATGGACAGAGGGGCCTGGCAGGCTGCAGTCCATGGATCCTCAAAGAGTTGGACTCCACTGAGTAACCAACACTTTCACTTCACTTTCACATATATTAATAACATATGAAGTTAACTTCAGTAACTTCAGTATAGTAATTTCAGAAAAAGTTCTTTCTAGACTACACATAAAAATACTTACTTTACTATTATTGGTTCTCTGTACTGTATTTAAACTTCTACAGTGTTGTATCAGCTATAAAACACAGTTAAGATAACATTGAAAAGATTATATTAGTAAACTGTACTATAAGCATGATAATCTTCAGTTCAAATCAGAGATGAAAAAGATCCAAAGCCAAGGAAATAATTTCACCCTTACTTAATATGCCTTTCAGATTAATCTAAGAATGACACCAAAAGGCCAAGATAAGAAATGCAGGCAGTGAATACCAGCAAAATCCTTATTTTAAGAATTTTAGTATTGGAAGCCAAAGTAACCATGTAAGTGATAAAATAGTAGGAATTAGCAATATCCTAAAAAACTTATTTCCCGTTATCTTATTAGTTTGAGAGATTTTAATTTCAAGAAATAATAAAATGAGGCTTTTTTCCTGAAAATACAATGCTCATTGTCTGGCTTGATGTTGACACTGATTATTTGGAGAACAAACATCTTCAAACATACAGTTCCCTACTCAGCACCTGCGACACACCAGCTTTGTGCTCACGGGTGGATTCAGAGAATAAAAATGCCTTTGAAAAGCTCAAATTCAGGTACAGATTTTTTTTAAGATAAAAAATAAACATATGACTTAGTTTTTCTCTCAAGGGCCTTCAAATTGGAACTTATCCAAATTCCCTGCAAAATGGAAACCCAGGGAGAAATTCAGTTCAGTTCAGTTGCTCAGTCGTGTCCGACTCTCCGCAACCCTATGAATCACAGCACGCCAGGCCTCCCTGTCCATCAGCAACTCCCGGAGTTCACTCAAACTCATGTCCATTGAGTCGGTGATGCCATCCAGCCATCTCATTCTCTGTCGTCCCCTTCTCTTCCTGCCCCCAATCCCTCCCAGCATCAGAGTCTTTTCCAGTGAGTCAACTCGTCGCATGAGGTGGTCAAAGTATTGCAGTTTCAGCTTTAGCATCAGTCCTTCCAATGAACACCCAGGACTGATCTCCTTTAGAATGGACTGGTTGGATCTCCTTGCAGTCCAAGGGACTCTCAAGAGTCTTCTCCAGCACCACAGTTCAAAAGCATCAATTCTTTGGCAATCAGCTTTCTTCACAGTCCAAATCTCACATCCATACATGACCACAGGAAAAACCATTGCCTTGACTAGATGGACCTTTGTTGGCAAAGTAATGTCTCTGCTTTTTAATATGCTATCTAGGTTGGTCATAACTTTTCTTCCAAGGAGTAAGCGTCTTTTAATTTCATGGCTGCAATCAGCATCTGCAGTGATTTTGGAGCCCCCCAAAATAAAAGTCTGACACTGTTTCCACTGCTTTCCCATCTATTTCCCATGAAGTGATGGGACCAGATGCCATGATCTTTGTTTGCAGAATGTTGAGCTTCTTAAGACTAGGTTTTATCTGGTGTGTTACCTTCACATTCTAATTATGGTGGGAGAGCCTCTGTTTTCCCCACTAGTAGCGAACAGCAAAGATACTAAAAGTGTTTACTTCATACTTCTTTTTGGGTCTCTCCCCCTAATTCAGTTGCTTTATTTCTTGAAATTACTGCTACTTTTTTAGTCCTGTGTGGAGGAAATGAAGGTCAAAGCCAAGAGTGCCTCCAGATAAGGCAATAGGAGGGATTTGGACTCCACATAGCCCACTCCAGAGCTTGAAGACAGAAAGCCATCTACAGATTGAGAACAAAGGCTCAGCTAACAATGAAGTGGACCCTTTAGCCTGGAGGGGCCTTAATGCTAAAAACAGACTGTGAAGAGCTGGATGATTTTGCAGGTGTATCCCACAAACTCTTTTATACAAATGATTCCAGGAAGGCTCCCATTTAAATTTATGAGGCTGGTATAACCTAAGCACCAAAACTGGACAGGATATTAAAAGAAAAAAAGTGCTATAGGCCCTGTCCATCTTATGATCACAAATACAAGAAACCTAAATCAAATATTGGTAATGCAAATCCATACAGTTATTAAATAAATACACCCTGCCATGTATAGCTTATCACAGGAATATAGATTAGATTAACATTAGAAAATCTACAAATATAATATACAACTTATTAACAGGAGAGAAGCTATATGATTATTTCAATGTCCAGAAAGACACTAAATAAAATTCAATACCTTTCTGGATAGCACAACAAATACCCTAAACAAGTTTTGGATGGAAGGAACTCCCTCAACCTGAACAATGGAATCAACCTAAATCATACATAATGGTAAAGAATTAATGGCAGTCCCTTAAAAGGAACAAAACTAATCAGGAACAAGAAAAATATCCATGGATACCCTTTTATTTAAAATTGTACCAATGATCCTAGCCAGCACAATAAGGCATGAAAAAGAAATAATTGATAAAAGCAATTGAAAAGTAGAAATAAAAGAGTCATTATTTGTAGACTAAAGAATTATTTGCATGAACAAATCAAGAGAACCTATAGCTTGTTAGAGAAAACAAATAGTCATAGAAAAATATACCAAATGAACAGATTAGAGGAATTCACAACAGACCAACATATCCATGTGAACTTCATGTATGAGAGAGGCGTTAATATAAACCAGAAAGAAAAAAAAAACTATTCAAAAAATGTTCCAGGCTGGCTGATTCTCCATTTGTAAAAACATCTTTGCTTCATGCCAGACACAAAAATAAATTCCAGATGGATTTAAAATCTAAAGATTTTTTTATACCTAACATTTATGAAAGAAAAAATAAAGAATACTTTTAGAGTCTCAAGATAGAGAATCATTTTAAACCAAGGCAAAAAATGATGAGAAAGGAAAGGATGATACATTTTTTTTGCTACATTAAAATTTAAAATCTCTGCATGATACTGTAAACAGAGTGAAATCTATAAGTAAAATACTGGAAAAAAAAAAACAGCACAAACACCTGCAAACATTTTCCGTTAGGTCTTATTGGTCAAAAACACGTCAGATGACCAATCCTTGCTTATCTATAGGAGTGTAAGGAAGACCTGCCCTCCTTTCTTGGGACCTTGCCCCCTCACATCTCAACCAAATCAGGACAGTTTTAACAAGAAAGAAAGGAAAGAAATTGTTCTTGCCTGGAGAATCCCAGGGACAGAGGAGCCTGGTGGGCTAACGTCTATGGGGTCGCACAGAGTTGGACACGACTGAAGCGACGCAGCAGCAGCAGCAGCAAGCAATCTATGGCATCTGTCAAAGACAGTTCACAAACAATTCACAAGCAACTGACAGAAGAGTAAACCAGAAGCATTAACAAACCAATGAGAAGTTCTGGGCTTCACTAGTAATCTCAGCAGTACAATTTAATCATGGGGAGAGAAAGAGAGTGAATATCCTACAATCATCAGATTTGAAAAAATTCTAAAACATGTGTTAAACTTATTGGGCTTTGAAGAGGTCCACCAACAGTGCAGGAGACCCCGGTTTGGTTCTGGGGCAGGAAGATCCCCTGGAGAAAGGATAGGCTACCCACTCCAGGATTCTCAGGCTTCCCTGGTGGCTCAGACCATAAAGAATCCACCTGCAATGCGGGAAACTTGGGTTCAATCACTGGGTTGGATGGCAAGCCACTCCAATATTCTTGCCGGGAGAGTCCCCATGGACTGAGGAGCCTGGCAGGCTACAGTGTGTGGGGTCTTAAAGAGTTGGACACAACTGAATGACTAAGCACACATCTCCATTCAGATGCCTTGTAAGCCTCTCAATTCAATGTATTCAAATCCAGACTGCTTCCTACAAACCCTGCTTTCCATGTCAATGACACCAACATCAGCTTAAGGTAAAGACTTGAGTCACCCTTAGTCATTGTCATAGCTTCACCACTAGTCACCCTGACACACCCGTAGGTCCTTCATTTCTATTTCCACAGCTCTAGAATCCATATCCACTGCCTTGGGATGTGCTCATCATTTCCCGCATGAACAGCCTCTGCATGCTCTTCACCCATCCTTTTGCTTCCTATCTTACTGCCTTCCAACTTCTATTCAGCAGATAGTGGAGCTATCTCTCCATGCTTAAATGCTTCCAATAGCCATTGTTATAAAGATCAACTTGAAATCCCAAATGAAATGTCCCTTAAAGATCTGTCTATACCTCTCCCAACCTCATCCAAAGGTCTCTCTAGGATTCCACACCTTCCTATTGAGTTTGATTTTCTTCTCCCCAGGTATACTAAGTTTTTTCAGTGACGATCTATGAGCAGTTAATTCATCTAGCATTTGTATGGAATTGTTTTTATTTGCTTTCATCCTTAAACTAATATTTATTCCATGTTTACAGTTATTCTTCATCACTTTGAGAGCCAAAGAAGGCCTCTAATGATGGCACCCAGGACATAGGACACAGACCAATGACGTGGAGTTCACCAAAAAAAAAAAAAAAAAGACTTGCCTTTCTTCTAACTTCTATCTGACCAGCCTTACTTAAAAGACAGAATATACTTCACAAGGAGATCTCCATAAACTTGAATCAACATCTTTGCTTTGCTTATCTCTGACTGCCTGATATTCTTCAAAAATAAAACAAGCAAAAACAAACAAAAAACCCAGTAAGAGGAACACCCTCCTGTCTATTTCTATAAGATAAGTTCAGAAAAATTCTTGCACTTTGCCATACTTTAAAGGCTGTGATGCCTAGCTTTCTAAGTGAAAGTCGCTCAGTTGTGCTCAACTCTTTGCGACCCCATGGACTATACAATCTATGGAATTCTCCAGGCCAGAATACTGGAGTGGGTAGCCTTTCCCCTCTCCAGGGTATCTTCCCAACCCAGGGATCAAATCCAGGTTTCCCACATTGCAGGCAGATTCTTCACCAGCTGAGCCACAAGGGAAGCCCAGATAAAAGGAATTAATTTACATTGCAGAAATAAGTTAGCCTTAGTATCCAGAGCTTCCAGAGTCACATTATATATATATAATGTGACTGCTGCTGCTGCTGCTGCTGCTGCTGAGTCACTTCAGTCGTGTCCGACTCTGTGTGACCCCATAGACGGAAGCCCACCAGGTTCCCCAGTCCCTGGGATTCTCCAGGCAAGAACACTGGAGTGGGTTGCCATTTCCTTCTCCAATGTGTGAAAGTGAAAAGTGAAAGTGAAGTCGCTCAGTCATGTCCGTCCCTTAGCGACCCCATGGACTGCAGCCTACCAGGCTCCTCCATCCATGGGATTTTCTAGGCAATAGTACTGGAGTGGCTTGCCATTGCCTTCTCCGATAATGTGACTATAGTATATTATATACACACATATATATACACGTTAAATGAATGTGTTAAGCTTTCTATTTTAATCCTGAATGTGATGTCCAGACATGAAACTCAATGCTCTAGATACAGTGGTGTGTGTGTGTGTGTGTGTGTGTGTGTGCAAGCTCAGTCATGTCCGACTCTTTGCAACCCCATGGACTGTTGCCCACCAGGCTCCTCTGTCCACAGAATTTTCCAGGTAGAATACTGGAGTGGGTTGCCATTTCCTCCTCCAGGGAATCTTTTCAACCCATGTTTCCTGTGTCTCCTGCATTGGCAGGCAGATTCTTTACCACTTGTGCCACCTGGGAAACTCTGGATACTAAGACTAACTTGTTTCTGCAATGTGAATTATTTCCTTTCATCTGGTAAGCTTAGAAAAACATATGATATTCATTAGATTACCAGTACTCTCACATGAGAACTATTGGGTAATTCGTCTTCATCTCTAAAACACCAATATTTGTGGCTAATTTAATTGATATATGCCACAGATGCAGGTAAAAATTGTTTTGCATTTTACTACATTACAAGACTATTAGTGTTTTAGAGAGAAAGAAAAAATGTTTTGAAAAAATAAAAAGAGATACATGGACGTATTGGCCAAAAGAAAACATGCCAAGAAGAGGCAAACACGTACAGGCTTCTGGGTACAAATTTAAACCAAATTTCCTTGAGAGGCAGACATCGCTTACATTTTACATAGGATATACTTTAAATAAACATGCATAAAACATGCATGATCATATTCTAAACAACCTGAAAAATATTAATTCATTTCCCCCTTAATTGGTATTTCATTTGGCACATTTGTATGCAACCTGAAATCCACTATAAAGCACTTGGCATACACACATACAGTCTTATATTTGCCCTGTTGAAATGAGCATATATATAAGCTTTGTCTCAGTGGAAATTGCCTACAAATTCTTTGCCGGTAAGGATCATGATTTCTGTTGTTAATCTTTCCTAATTATTACAAATATCACAAAATACTCACTTTGGCATTGTGTTTGAAAGTGAAAGTGCAAATCACTCAGTTGTGTCCCAACTCTTTGCGACCCCATGGACTAGGCAGTCCATGGAATTCTCCAGGCCAGAATACTGGAGTGGGTTGCCATGTCCTTATCCAGGGGATCTTCCCAACCCAGGAATTGAACCCAGGTCTCCCACATGCAGGTGGATTCTTTACCAATTGAGCCACCAGGGAAGCCCAAGAATACTGGAGTGGACATACAATAGATTTGCTTTCCCCAAATGCTGTACTTCTTCTACCACTAGGAGTTTGCATGTGGTTTATTTGGAACATTCATCTCATCCTTCAAGAAAAAGACATTAAAAATACATAAAAAGAGACTATGAGAAACTTTATGATAGTAAACTTAACAATTTATATGAAATGAACATAGTCCTTGACAATCACAAAACTGACATGAGAAGAAAGAGAAAATATAAATAGCTCTATATTTATCATAGACATTAACTCTGTGAATAAAAATCTTTCTACAAAGAAAGATCTAGGTCCAGATGGCTTCACATGTGAGATTTTAAACACGTAAAGAAGGAATAACACCCATGATACGCAAAACCCTTCAGAGAATAGAAAAAGTCCAGCTTAACCATGATATCAAAATCTGCAAGGGATTATAAAATAAAGAACTTATAGACCAAACTCTCTTATCAGGTACAAAATTCTGAACAAACTATTTACAAACTAAATCTAGTAATGTGTAGAAAAAGAAAGTACATTATTATAAATTGTGGTTTATCCTAGGAAGGCAAAGTTGGATTACTGTTAGAAAATCAATTCATATAAGTAACTGCGATGACAGATTACACATGAAATCATCATATCATCCTTCTAATAGATGCAGAAAAAATGATTAGACAAATTTTAGTGTTCATTTATGTGAAAAAAAACTTTTAGTAAACTAGGAATATGAAGGGATTTTTATAATCTAAGAAGGGAATTTATAGCAAATACCACACTTTATGGGCTTCCCAGCTAACTCAGTAGTAAAGAATCTGCCTGCCAATGCAGGAGCTGCAGGACATGTAGATTCAATCCTGGGTCTAGAAGATCCCCTGAAGGAGAAAAAGGCAACCTACTCAAGCATTCTTGCCAGGATAAACTTATGGACAGAGAGACTTGGTGGGCTACAGTCCCAGAGGTTTCAAAGAGTCAGACATGACTGAAGTGACTGAGCACAGATGCACACATACTTGATGGTGGAATGTTGAAATCTCTCTTTGGAAGTCCGGAACAAGACTCAGATGCCTGTTATAATTTCTATTGTCATTTCCTTGGAAGTTCTAGCAAGTCTCTGCTTTTTAATATACTATCAAGGTTGGTACTTTCCTGTAATTTGTTTCCTTGAAAGTCAGAAATCCATCTGATTTTCACTGCTTCAGCCTAGAAGAGTACTTGACACATGATAGCAGCTCATCACCATTGTTTGAATGAAGAATTAATAAATGGACATCAGAATATGCCTTGGGCCAATACTTGAGAAAGCAGCTTGAAAAAATAGTGAGTGACCACACAGCTTAGCGTGTGTGTGTGTGCTCAAGTTGTGTCTGACTCTTTGCGACCCCATGCACTATAGCCCACCAGGTTCCTCCATTCATGGAATTTTCCAGTCAAGAATACTGGAGTGGGTTGCCATGCTCTCCTTCAGGGGATCTTCCCGACCCAGGGATTGAACCTACCTCTCATTATGTTTCCTGCATTGGCAGATGGATTCTTTACCACTAAAGCCACCTGGAAAGCCCACTAGAGTCAATGTCATTTAGCGGGGTGGTGGGAAATCAAGCAAGTAGGAGCCGTGAGCACCCAGTGTGAGAGTCAGACAGTTTGGAGCATAAACTGAACTGAGACTCAGTATCCCACTGAAGGCTTGCCATGGATTTGCCTCGTGTATCACCCAGACTATGGGCTTCAAATAATCAACGGGGAATATTGTAATGAGTGACTATTTTTAATTTTAGAGCGACTCCTCAAAGTGCAGTTCTATTCTTCCTTAAAACAAGAGAAGACATCTTAGAAAGTCTCAGAAAATGAGGTGTTTAAGACACAGATCACTAAGCATCAATTTGGGCATTGTCGAATTCTGACATCACAAGCGAAAACAATTTCAACTCCACTTAAAAAGATGTCAAATTCAGGCAGTTTTACAACAGGAAATGGGGAAAGGTTAAGGCCTTAACATGATTCAGATGTCATTTGATATATACACATAGGAAATTGGGTCAGTTAAAATAATTTTTTTAATCAAGAAATTTACAGCTCAGAATAAAATAATGTTTCAATCCATTTTTAACCAGGATTTCGACTCATTCTTGTTTCTTAACATTTCTTACCCTATACTGACCACTGAAAAGCTACAAACAATGAAAAGTTCAAAGAAGACTTCTGTGCTTATTTCACTAACATTTTAATGCTAGTAAAATTTAAACTATTGAAAGCATCTATCTTCATGAAAAAAAAAATGGAGTCTGCCATTAAAATGTGGGCACTGGAATAACACAGGAAGTTTTCATTAGCATCAAATTTCCCTGGTTCATGAAACAAATATGGTCAAGGGAAGAAGCCAGAATAGTATAGATAAACCTCAACTGTTTCGCTATTTACTGATAAATATCTATGCAAGTATTCAAGATCCAGTTCAAAAATCACTCCCAGGCGATTACTTACATTTGCCTCTTCCATTCCCCTGTGTATGAATTTCTGTTCTTACACAATTTCCTTAGATGATAGACGTCTCCTCCATTCAACTTCTGGCTTCATAAAAATATAAGTCCTCTTTGTCAATTTTGAAACCCTAGGCTCTGACACAGTGTCAAGCTTTCAAGAAAGGTTTATTGACAGAATAAAAGAGTATTTTAATCAATGAATTCCTGGTATACATACCAAGTGCTGGTCATTATCACTTTAATAGTAATTTTTAATATTTATTTGTATTTATTTGGCTGCGTTGGGTCTTAGTTACAGCACTGTGGCTCAGCGATTGTGGCTCGTGGGCTTGTTTGCCCTTTAGTATGTGGGATTTTAGTTCCCAGAGCAGGAATCAAAACTGTGTCCCCTACATTGCAAGGCAGTTTCTTAACCACTGGACCACCAGGGAAGCTAATAGTAACTTTAAGAAAAAAAAAAAAAAACTTGATCTGCCCTCAAGTAATATGTTCTGATTGTGAGGTTTGAAGAGGCAGTGGGTTCACTTACTAGTTACCAATCTGTCTTCATCCATCCGGTTTGTCAGGAGCTTAAGGAGCTTAATAGCAACCTGCCTGTGTTGTTTTTTTCTGACACAAAGAGCTTATATTCCAAATATAACTATCATAACAAAAAATCAGGGAATTGGGTCCCATCATCTTAACACTATTCTTAACGTTCTCTTCAAAATTCAGGTAAAAGATCCATAACATTGCAAACTATTTTTAGAGAAAAGCCCCAATGGAAGAAGTGTTTCAGACCATGCTTGCCATTTTTTTAAACAAGGGAAAATTTTAAATATAACATGTGCAAGTCACTATACCAATTTACTTATAAAATATATCCAGTAAAGAGCTGCTTCTAGGCATAACTTATGCATTTAATATGCCCAGTGATAAATCAAAAGCGCTCACTGTAGGGTGTTTCTGGGGAAATTGTTCCCCTCCTCATTAATTTTGCTGACTGGAATTTCAGTTGAAGATTAAGCAGTTAATTTTTCAAGTAGTAACACAAATTCTCTTTTCTTTTAATGGAAGATGGTGAAAAAGGGTGTTTGCCACATGTCTAGCCTATAAGTAGGGACAAAGCAGTTTTATTTTACTGGATTGCAAAGACAATGCTCCCATTTATATAGGTTGGTTTTTTTGTTTGGCTTTGTTTTTTAAGTCACCTATACACATAGTGTAGAAGTCTGAGAATTTTCCTTTCAAGAGAATTATGTAGATTTTTTAAATGGGGAAAACCTGCTATTCTAGAGATGTAAAAGTTATGTCATCCCAGTGTGTGAAATCTTTGTAATTTGAAATATTAGGGTCCATTATCCCATAAGAGGATGCACACCTACCACAGGCTGCGTTATGGTTTTTGATTTGAATAATATAGACCCTGTAATGGTCCATCACACTCTGCCCCCCAAAACATCACACAATAAGTGTGTGCAATAACTCAACATTTCCCATGGAAATTAGCCCTTTTCTCCAACTCTCATTTTATAAGCAGGACACAGTGCCTTTTTGAAGAGTCACCTACTTCCCACCAGATGATCTTAAAATTTATTGTAAGCTTCTACACCACGTGAAGTTTCACGGTAATATTGATAGATCTTTCGTAACCTCAGTAATCATCAACGCTGTTTTAAATACTTTTTACCAAGCTAGTAATCTTCTGTTTTTAATTTTTTATTTGATATTGCAGTATAGCCGATTGACAGTGTTGTGATAGTTTCAGGTGGGCAGCAAAAGGACTCAGCCATATATATACATGGATCCACTCTCCCCCAGACTCCCCTCCCATTCTGGCTGCCACATAACACTGAGCAGAGTTCCTTTATCTCCTATTTGTAACACCAATTTTTCTAAATTGTCTTCCTAAATCCTAGGAAAAGTACTCCAAGATAATATCTTGTGGAAAGAGAGCACAAAAGTACAGCACTCACAAAAAGCAAGTATTTATATTCTACTTTCAATTTATTCAAAATATACGGTTCCCTCTCAGTTAAAGGAGAAAGTGATTACATATTCAGTTATCCTGAAATAATTAAAAGGTCATCAATTTCCTGTCATGGAAGTGATATGGTTTAATTACATTCTATAAATGTATTGACCAGGCCATGGGGGAGATAATCCCACTGAGAGGTTATTATCTTAACAACAAACTGACATCCACTGTGCGTGATATAAGTGTGCATGTGGAAGTTTGCATATATGTGTGGATTTTAAAATGACTGTAGATTTGGGATTAGCAGGTACAAAATATTATGCATATAATAGGTAAACAACAAGGTCCTACTGTATAGCCCAGGGAGCTATATTCAATATCCTGTAATAATCAATAATGGAAAAGAGTATGAAAAAAGAATATTAATATAGGTATAACCAAATCACTTTTTTTAGTACCTGAAACTAAGACAATATTGTAAATCAACTATACTTCAGTTTAAAAAAGAAATAAATGCAGCAGAATTTCACCTGAAACAACAATAAAAATAAAATTGCATTTAGGGGAACTGTATTGAGATTAGTTAAGGTTTGGTTTACTACCCAGAGTCCACAAATCAAATATCATCTGGGCTGACAATTTAGGGTGAAAAGTGAAGATTCAAGAGTTCAGAATATAGGGAGGACTTCCCTGGTAGTCCAGTGGTTGGGAGTCCAGCTGCAATGCAGGGGACATAGGATCAGTCCTTGACCTGGGAAGATCCCACGCGTCTCAGAGCAACTAAGCCCGTGTGCCACAATTACTGAGCCTGTTGCTTTAGTGCCTGTGCTCTGCCACAGGAGGGGCCACAGCAACAAGAAGCCCATGCACCACAGCTAGAGAGAAACCACACAGCCAAAAGGACCTAGCACAGCCAAAGTAAATAAAATATATATATATACATATATGTATGTATACAGGGAAGCCAGTTGAGAAAAGCAAGGAATTTAAATTAAAAATAAGGTTACTGAACTGTAGAGTATCTGAATAGCAGTGCTGGTTGGAACAAGATTTGCCTTTATTTTTCTAGGACAAAATAAAATACGTATCCATATAAATATAGTATCCACTTATATATTGATATATACAAACTTTCCTCTTGTAAGAACTTTCATCCCATCAGACTAACTATTGAAATTGAGCAATAAAAGTGGCAATTAAATAGAACATTCCTCAAAGCAGTCATACTTTAACTTCCCCTAATCTATCCTAAAACAGTTAAAAGGAACAAGTCTCTGAATGTATGGAAAGCTGAAGGAGTCATTCTGATATCACCCAGTCATGTGTCAACACCAGCTAGGAAAATTCTACATAATAAATAGTGTGGAAACACTCCATTGACTAGTTAGAATGTTCAGTTCAGTTCAGTTCAGTTCAGCCGCTCAGTCATGTCCAACTCTCCGCGACCCCATGAATCACAGCACGCCAGGCCTCCCTGTCCATCACCAACTCCCGGAGTTCACTCAAACTCATGTCCACAAAGTCGGTGATGCCATCCAGCCATCTCATTCTCAGTCGTCCCCTTCTCCTCCCGCCCCCAACCTTTCCCAGCATCAGAGTCTTTTCCAGTGAGTCAACTCGTCTCATGAGGTGGCCAAAGTATTGGAGTTTCAGCTTTAGCATCAGTCCTTCCAATGAACACCCAGGATTGATCTCCTCTAGAATGGACTGGTTGGATCTCCTTGCAGTCCAAGGGACTCTCAAGAGTCTTCTCCAACACCACAGTTCAAAAGCATCAATTCTTCAGCGATCAGCTTTCTTCACAGTCCAACTCTCACATCCATACATGACCACGGGAAAAACCATAGCCTTGACTAGACGGACCTTTGTTGGCAAAGTAATGTCTCTGCTTTTTAATATACTATCAAGGTTGGTCATAACTTTCCTTCCAAGGAGTAAGTGTCTTTTAATTTCATGGCTGCAATCAGCATCTGGAGTGATTTTGGAGCCCCAAAAAATAAAGTCTGACACTGTTTCCACTGTTTTTCCATCTATTTGCCATGAAGTGATGGGACCAGATGCCATGTTTCCTGAATGTTGTTTCCTGAATGTTGAGCTTCAAGCCAACCTTTTCACTCTCCTCTTTCACTTTCATCAAGAGGCTCTTTAGTTCCTCTTCACTTTCTGCCATAAGGGTAGTGTCATCTGCATATCTAAGGTTATTGATATTTCTCCCAGCAATCTTGATTCCAGCTTGTGCTTCTTCCAGCCCAGCGTTCCTCATGATGTACTCTGCATATAAGTTAAATAAGCAAGGTGACAATATATACAGCCTTGACGTACTCCTTTTCCTATTTGGAACCAGTCTGTTGTTCCATGTACAGTTCTGACTGTTGCTTCCTGACCTGCATACAGGTTTCTCAAGAGGCAGGTCAGGTGGTCTGGGATTCCCATCTTTTTCAGAATTTTCCACAGTTTATTGTGATCCACACAGTCAAAGGCTTTGGCATAGTCAATGAAGCAGAAATAGATGTTTTTCTGGAACTCTCTTGCTTTTTCCATGATCCAGCGGATGTTGGCAATTTGATCTCTGGTGCCTCTGCCTTTTCTAAAACCTGCTTGAACATCTGGGAGTTCACGGTTCACATATTGCCGAAGCCTGGCTTGGAGAATTTTGAGCATGACTTTGCTAGCGTGTGAGATGAGTGAAATTGTGCAGTAGTTTGAGCATTCTTTGGCATTGTCTTTCTTTGGGATTGGAATGAAAACTGACCTTTTCCAGTCCTGTGGCCACTGCTGAGTTTTCCAAATTTGCTGGCATATTGAGTGCAGCACTTTCACAGCATCATCTTTCAGGATTTGAAATAGCTCAACTGGAATTCCATCACCTCCACTAGCTTTGTTTGTAGTGATGCTTTCTAAGGCCCACTTGACTTCACATTCCAAGATGTCTGGCTCTAGGTCAGTGATCACGTTATCGTGACTATCTTGGTCGTGAAGATCTTTTCTGTACAGTTCTTCTGTGTATTCTTGCCACCTCTTCTTAATATCTTCTGCTTCTGTTAGGTCCATACCATTTCTGTCCTTTATCAAGCCCATCTTTGCATGAAATGTTCCCTTCGAATCTCTAATTTTCTTGAAGAGAAATCTTGTTTTTCCTATTCTGTTGTTTTCCTCTATTTCTTTGCATTGATCGCTGAGGAAGTCTTTCTTATCTCTCCTTGCTATTCTTTGGAACTCTGCATTCAGATGCTTATATCTTTCCTTTTCTCCTTTGCTTTTTGCTTCTCTTCTTTTCACAGCTATTTGTAAGGCCTCCTCAGACAGCCACTTTGCTTTTTTGCATTTCTTTTCCATGGGGATGGTCTTGGTCCCTGTCTCCTGTACAATGTCACGAACCTCTGTCCAGAGTTCATCAGGCACTCTATCTATCAGATCTAGTCCCTTAAATCTATTTCTCACTTCCACTGTATAATCATAAGGGATTTGATTGAGGTCATATCTGAATGGTCTAGTGGTTTTCCCTACTTTCTTCAATTTAAGTCTGAATTTGGCAATAAGGAGTTCATGATCTGAGCCACAGTCAGCTCCTGGTCTTGTTTTTGCTAACTGTATACAGCTTCTCCATCTTTGGCTGCAAAGAATATAATCAGTCTGATTTCGGTGTTGACCATCTGGTGAGGTCCTGTGTAGAGTCTTCTCTTGTGTTGTTGGAAGAGAGTGTTTGCTATGACCAGTGCGTTCTCTTGACAAAACGCTATTAGCCTTTGCCCTGCTTCATTCTGTGCTCCAAGGCCAAATTTGCCTGTTACTCCAGGTGTTTCTTGACTTCCTACTTTTGCATTCCAATCCCCTATAATGAAAAGGACATCTTTTTTGGGTGTTAGTTCTAAAAGGTCTTGTAGGTCTTCATAGAACCGTTCAACTTCGGCTTCTTCAGTGTTACTGGTTGGGGCATAGGCCTGGATTACTGTAAAATATTGAATGGTTTGCCTTGGAAACAAACAGAAATCATTCTGTCATTTTTAAGATTGCATCCAAGTACGGCATTTCGGACTCTTTTGTTGACCATGATGGCTACTCCATTTCTTCTAAGGGATTCCTGCCCGCAGTAGTAGATATAATGGTCATCTGAGTTAAATTCACCCATTCCAGCTAGAATGTTAAAATGTATTATTTCTACCCAAAAGTTTTGTTGCAAGTGATAGCATACAACAGTTTCCTACATAGAGATTTCTGGAAAGTGAGGTCAATTAAACACTTACTAACACAAGAGGGCTTCCCAGATGGTGCTAGTGGTTTAAAAAAAAAAAAAAAAAAACTGCCAACGCAGGAGACATAAGAGAGGCAGGTTCGATCCTTGGGTTGGGAAGATCCCTTGGAAAAGGAAATGGCAATCCACTCCAAATTTTTTGCCTGGAGAATACCATGGACAGAAGAACCTGGTTGGCTACAGTCCATAGGGTTGCAAAGAGTCAGAAAGGACTGAAGTGACTGAGCATGCACGCATGCATTAGCACATGGATTAGTAGTTTATAAACAGATTTTCCTCCTTTCTCTCCTCTACATCGATCCATGCTTGAAACTTGCCAGATTGCATGATTCCTTTACAAAGGTCATTCCTGCTTCATCCTTCTGAGCTTGTGGACTGGTTATCTGTTTCCTGAATGTTAGGCTATGTTTTTTCCAATCCTCATGTATGGATGTGAGAGTTGGACTATAAAGAAAGCTGAGTGCCGAAGAATTGATGCTTTGAACTGTTATGTTGGAGAGGACTCTTGAGAGTCCCTTGGACTGCAAGGAGATCCAACCAGTCCATCCTAAAGGAAATCAGTCCTGAATATACATTGGAGGGACTGATGCTGAAGCTGAAACTCCAATATTTTGGCCACCTGATGCGAAGAGCTGACTCATTTGGAAAGACCCTGATGCTGGGAAAGATTGAAGGCAGGAGGAGAAGGGGACGACAGAGGATGAGATGGCTGGATGGCATCACCAACTTGATGGACATGAGTTTGAGTAAATTCCAGGAGATGGTGATGGACAGCGAGGCCTGGCATGCTGCAGTCTACGGGGTTGCAAAGAGTCGGACACAACTGAGTGACGGAACTGAACTGAACCCTTCTCTCCTATCCCCACCTGAGAAACAGACTCAACTCAAAGTTCAAAGTAAAACCTTCAGAGCTGGGCATTTCTCCCAGTATTTATGGTATTTACATCTAGCCTTGCCTAAGTTATGTAAGGCAGCCCAGTAAATGCTAAAGCTGACGCTCCAATACTTTGGCCAAGTCATACAAATGAACTAACTCATTGGAAAAGACCCTGATGTTGGGAAAGATGGAGGGCAGGAAGAGAAGGAGGTGACAGAGGATGATGTTTGGATGGCATCACCAACTTGATAGACATGAGTTTGAGCAAACTCTGAGAGATAGTGAAAGACTGAAATGCCTGTGCTGCAGTCCATGGGGTCACAAAGAGTCAGACACAACTTAGCAATTGAACAAAAACAAAGCCCAGTAAATGGAAACAACACTGGATCAGGAGTCAGCTCCCTATTATGCCCCTTGATGGCTTTGCGATCCCAAGGAAAGTTCCCAACCACCCAATCACTGGGCTCCTTATGCATAAAATTGGAATGACACATAACTAAAAAGTCTTACAACAGCAAAGAGAGAAGTTTTGAAAAGCCCAGCACAATGTGTGGCACACAGAGTGAGTGAAAGTCGCTCAGTCCTGTCTGACTCTTTGCGACCCCATGGACCGTACAGTCCATGGAATTCTCCAGGCCAGAATAGTGGAATGGGTAGCCTTTCCCTTCTCCAGGGGATCTTCCCAACCCAGGGATCAAATCCAGATCTCCTGCATTGCAGGTGGATACTTTACCAGCTGAGCCACAAGGGAAGCCCAAGAATACTGGAGTGAGTAGCCTTTCCCTTCTCCAGGGGATCTTCCTGACCCAGGAATAGAACTGAGGTCTCCTGCATTGCAGGCACGTGCACACCCACACAGAGGCACTCAGTAAATGGTGCCCCTTCCCCATGCCTCCAGAAATCCTGTCCTGCTCCAGGGTTCCCACCAATAACCCTGCAACCCCCATGGTGGAGTCCCCAGGATGAGGCCTCCTATGTTTGGTCAGCGCACTGCTTGCTGCTTCTTGAAGCCCTGTGTATATATGAAGCTTCTCCTGTTACAGCCTTGCCCTCCTCTTCTGTCTCCCTGGCCGATCCCAGCTTCCAACACAGAGATTGGATTCATCTCACCTGGGGTGGCATCTGCAGTTGAGTATTTTTTAAATGTTTTACTCTTTTTAAAAATTTTTATTTTGTATTGGAGTATAGTTAATTTATAATGTTGTGTTAGTTTCAAGTGGACCGCAAAATGATTCAGTTATATATATATATACATTTATATCTATTCTTTTTCAGATTCTTTCCCCATATAGGTTCTTATAGAATACTGAGTAGAAGTCCCTGTGCTATAGAGTAGACCCCTGTTGATTATCTATTTTAAATAGTTGCATCTGCTAATCCCAATCTCCTCCCTTACACTTCATCCCTCCCTTACACTTCTCCCCCTCCGGTAACCATAAATTTGTTTTCTATGTCTGTGAGTCTGTTTTTGTTTTGTGTCTTAGTTTTCTTTTTGTTTGTTTTTTGGGGGATTGATTTGCAATGCTGTATCAGTTTCAAATGTACAGCAAAGCAATTCAGTTATACATATACATATATCCATTCTATCAGGTTCTTTGCCTATATAGGTTAGTAAAGAATACTGAGTAGAGTCCCCTGTGCTATACAGTAGGAGCCTGTTGATTATTTTTTATATGGTAGCGTGCATATGTTAATCCCAACCTCAAAAGTCCTATGTATACAGGAAGTTTCCTCTGTATTACAGCTTTATCCTTGTCTTTCTTCCCAACAGATTCCACTTTCTGACACAGAGGTTGTGAATCACATCATCCACCGTAGCTGGGATCTGCAGTTCACATCCCTCCAAGATCCCTCCAGCTAATGGAGTCCCTTTCCAAATGTCTTGTAATTGTTTGCTAAGTGGAGACATCCTTCAAGGCCAGCACTGTGCTTCGCTCATCCTCAAGTCACTAGAAACTAAACACAGTCAAGCATTTTGCCAATTCACAAAACGCTAATAAATGAACAAGTAAAATGTTGGATTAAAGAGGACTTGCTGGTCCTGTTTTCTTTTTCTGGAGAATGTGTATAATATTTCCCCTACTCAAAAAGATATTGGAAATGTAAATCAAATTTTTTAAAAGGCATATGTTTAAATAAATATGTACCATATAAAGCTATAGCACTGCTAAATTCCAATGATATATGTTTACATTTAGTTCACAATAGAAAGTTGAAGTTTGCATGAAGTTCATACAAAAAGAAAGCTGAAGCTAGGAATGTTTCATAAAAATTGATCAGTTTAGTCATTCAGACTTCTCTTTTGAACTTGTTTCTTTTTAATTGGCGACTGTCAGTAGTCATCCTGGAAATAATTTCTATAATGTAGAATTCATGGTGGCAGTGACTTTGAACTCAGCTCACAGAGATCACTAGATGCTGAGGTCAATGGCATCTCACTTGTGAACAAGACTGGAGTGTGAAGCTGTGGCCCCAGGAGAAGGATCACGTGTGCAGTCAGTGTGGACTCGGAGTTGAATCAAATTCATAAAAGCAGAACAAGACCAGAATCCATTCTCGAAGTGTTCTTTCTCAAGCAAGACTTGGACAACCCCAACTCTGTTCCCCCAAAGGGGTAATTCTTTGTACTTGGATGGTGCTCTGAGTGAGTCTATTATTGCCTTTAGGATATGGGGAAGAGCAGTGATTGTTTCCAACTGGGTTCTTGACAAATTACCACAAACTTAGAGGCTTGACAACCAGAAGTAAAAACACTCCACAGTTGTGGAGGCCAGACGTCCAGATGAGTCTTGAGGAGCTGAAACCAAGGTGCCAGCAGGGCCTGTTCCTTCTGGAGGCTGCAGGAGGCAAGCTGATCCTCACCTCTTGCAGCTTCTGGTGGCTCCTCTCTGTGCCACTCCATCCCTGCCTCTGGTCTCATCAGGCCCTCCTCCACCGCAGCCACGTCTCCTCTCCCTCTGCCTCCCTTTAGGTTTATATCTGGGACCACCTGGCGAGCCAGGATAACCTCTTGCACCTCCAGATCCTAAACTTAATCATGTCTGCAGAGTCCATCTTGCCAAGGAAGGTGATGTTCACCGGTTCTGGAGATGAGGACGTGGACATCTTTGGGGACCATCATTCAGCCTGTACGGATACAGAACTAGATGAAAGTGAGATCTGTCCACAAATAATTATAATTCGAGGCAGCAGGTAATGACGCTCTGAGAGTAGTACAGGTGAAGCCGTGCAGGAGTGAGAGAGGGGATAAGCTGTCTCCATTAAGGAAGGTCAGGAGAGGCTCTGTGGGCTGAAGGATCTGACCTGGTCTACAAAGATGGGAAGACTCTGGAAAAACAAAAACACTAAATATGTCATAAAAAGGTCAGTAATCAACACTCCCTCTTCTTGTGGTGTGCATATACACTGACACATACTCAGTAAAATAATCCAAAACACCTTTTCAGAAAAGAATGATATTGGGAGTATTCTGGACCTGTCAGCCAATGGTACAAATTGATACCAATGGTATCAGTTGTAACCAGGGTATAAATTGATATTACATAAAATATTGAAATTCTAGAACGAGGTTAAACTGAAACATAACAGTCAAGGGACTGGATATCATATATATATATAGTAAAAGAAATATCTTGTTATATATATATGTAATATATGGTAAAAGAAATATTTTAAATAAATGAAAATGGAGTAAGTCATCTTATAAATAAATTCCCCTGGAACAACTGATTATTTGATGAAAAAAATCTATTTAGATTCTCACTTAAAATCATTCACCAAAGTAAATTCCAAAGGAATTTTAGAATTAAATATAAAATATCAGTACATAAGAAATCAAGAACATTTTTTCACTTACCATCATTGGTAAAGGTACAATTTATTAAAATAGAATGAAAGCATTATTATATGTTATTAAGTTTAAATATTAAGCTTCTCTTCATCAAAATAAATAAGTAGAAAAAAGTTAGAAGGCAAACATCATATCTGAGAAAAAATAGTCACAGGAAATACTATATGGAAAGCATACTGATATCTTTATATATAGAAAGGTTAATAAACTTGAATTTTAAAATACTGAAGCTTCAGTGGATAAATTGACAGAGGATGTAAATAGGCAATTTCCAAAAATGAAATATAACTAATCAACAAATGTGTGGAAAATGCTTTTCTTCACTAGTAATCAAGGAATGGTACATTAAAATAACAATGAAGTAACCTTTGACCCCTATCAAATTAGCAAAGATTTTTTAAAAATAATAATTTCCACTGCTGATAAGGGGACTATGAAAAAGGTACTCTTGAATATTGCTGATATTTTAGTATAATCCTTTAGGAAAGCAATTTGGCAAAGAGCCTCATAATGTTTCTAGTGTCTGACTCAGTTAAGTCCACTTTTGAGAATGGAGCCTAAGGAAATAATTCTGAATATTGAGAAGCACTATTTATAAAAGCAAAAGGAAAACATCAGAAATAATCAAAATACAGATGCAAACATAATTGTTACATAAATTATGTATATTCACTTCATGAATTATAAGTTTTAAAAATATATTTCTAAAGAATATGTGATATATGGAAAATATAAGAATTATAATGTTAAACGCAAAGAAAGTAGGATAGAAATAGTATTTACATGATCTTTCCATTAAAAAGAATTGAATAAAGATTAGTTATAAAAAGTATTAACAGTGCCTGTTTTTGGATACTGAAACCATGGATGAAATAGATAGATAGAGATAATCTAATTCAAAGACCTTATTATAAGAAATCCTTTTGTTGTTGTCAAATTCTTACAGTTTGTCACATAAATCTTTATTAGAAACTACTTTTTAAGAGTCCCAAATTAAACTTTTTTTTCCTACTGAAGATTTTCAAGAAACAAATTTTTTCCATTTTTTAAAAAATAAAAACTGGCTTCTGTTTTTAGTTTTTTGTTGTCGGTATGTAAATAACACAAGAATTATAGATTGAGAATTTCCCTAAAGAGAATACCCAGACCACTTTCCTTCTAAGACAATAGTTATCTGGTACAGGATTTTAAATCTCCACCAATTATACCATAACCCTCATAAAGTGTTTCTACTTGCTCATAATTTCCCCCATAAACTCTGAAATTCAAATAAATGACACAGTTTTCTAGAAAATTCTAATCTAGCTTTTGACATACATCTATCCAGAGGTAAGAGCTAAGTAGATTTCATGTTTAAAAAAACTCAAATATCATATGTGTTTCTAATCTTATTAGCAACTAGTTTTCAGCTCTCTGCCTATTGAAAGTAACATGTGCAAATCACTTTAAGAAATGATTTTTCAAATTATTTTCAGAAATTCATCAAATGACTCCCCGTTGTTGGATTTGGCAAAAATGGAGTTTGAGGCTAAGAGAAGGAAAGGATGTAGGTTCAAGAACCCAGACAATTTGGGAGCCAGAAACCATGGGCCCAGCAAGTTGTCTGGTCATGTCCAGAACCCAGGAGCCTCTTGGCACTGGGGACCAAAGGCAGCCAGCCTTCTGTCTTGGAAAGCAGAGCTGGGGTGCAGCCAAGAACGGGGCTTGCTTGGGGGACTTTTAGAAAAAGGAGCCTTCCTGCACCAGTCCTGCACCCTCTCTGGCTGGAGTTCTCTCGTCCACTGAGCAGAAGCCAGCCCTGCAGACCAGCAGCCAGGTCCTCCCAGCCTGTTAAGGAGCCCTGCTCCCCTGGACCAGGAAGAGAACCCTGTTCAAACATGACATTGCCTTTCGATCATGAGGAAGGCTTGAATATCTCTCTGAACTTCTCTTGCCTGGTTTGTAGCCGTGTTGGATCAGATCGGAGACTGTGACCTCCTGATACCCAGTGTCTAGACAGTATGACATTCCAAACCACATCGACAGGCCTCATCTCATCACCAAAAATGTCAGCATTCTAGAATTGCACCATCCAGTATTGTAGCCATGAGCCGCATACAACCATTTAACTTTATTAAAATTAAATACATTTTCAAAAATGATTTCTCTGTTGCACAAACCATAGTTCAAGGTCACCCACAGGTGGCTGGTGGCTCCCACCTTGGACAACATAGGTTTAAACCATTCCCACCATCACAGAAAGGCCCACAGGACAGTGCTGTTTCAGAATATACTGGTTCTAATAGGGAGTCAATGGACCTACTTCCCCCATTTCTAAGACAGTAAAACTTAGATCTGACTTAAAAAAAAAAAAAAGGGAAAGAGGTCTGAATGCTATTAACATTTAATTAATTAATTAAAATTTACCTTCACCTCCATCCATATAAAATAAACCCCTGACTGTGGTCAGCGGTTACATGCAGACTTTGTCATTTTGCTTACTGACCACACATTTTCATTGATCAATTCTAAATTGGATTATTGTTAGTTTTAAAAGCGCCTGAGCAGCAGAAAGTGGCTGTGGTGGCAGGCAAAGGGGAGATTGATAGCAGAATAAACAGGGAAAGTGACAAGATTCGAGGCTGAATTGATCACTGTCAGCGGGTCCGTGGTCAGCTGTCTGCCCTTTAGTGCCCAAAGTAAACATCAGAATAATGTTTAGACAAACACATTTGATTTTTGAGGTAATGGGTATGTCAACTAAATGACAAACCTTAGAAAGGTCAAAGGGATAGCCATTTTTCAGACTCGTTCAACCATTAATCGTTGATTTTGGTAACAGTGCATTTGTAGGCAGAACGGGGTGAGAACACCAGCTCGTGTGCGCTGTGTGATGCTCCAGACAGACCTCCCCAGGATCCACCTGGTCATCAAAATAACATGATGTCTTTGTATGCGAAGAGTCCATCCTTTAAAAATGGCACTCAGAATCTCAGTTGTCTAAAGACCATCCAAAATGCAACGATCTTTTAATCCTTTGAAGGACTCAGTCCATTAGTATCCACTGCAATCATATTTATGTGTCCTGTTATCTATAAGAAAGTAAAGCACCAGCAAATCCGTTCCTAATCGCCCATTAACCTCGGGGAAATTTACAACGTTGTTCCAAACACAGGATATCACCAGCGAATCACAAGTATCTGAAACTACAGCTTGGTACAGTTCACCATTTGCTGGGTCTTTTTTTTTTTTTTTTTTAAACTGGGCATAGTTGCTTTACACTTCCCTGATACCTCAGATGGTAAAGCATCTGCCTGCAATTCAAGAGACCTGGGTTCGATCCCAGGGTCGGGAAGATCCTCTGGAGCAGGAACTGGCAACCCACTCCAGGATTCTTGCCTGGAGAATTTCATGGGTGGAAGAGCCTGGCGGGCTACAGTCCATGGGGTCACAAAGAGTTGGACACGACTGAACGACCTACACACACACACAGAGTTGCCTTACAGTGTTGTGTTAGTTTCTGCTCTACAATGAAGCAAGTCAGCCATGTGTGTACATACATTTCCTCCCTCTTGGACCTCCCTCCCACCCCACCTTCATCACACCCCTCTAGGTTCTGAGCTGGGCTCCCTGTGCTATACAGTAGGTTCCCATTCGCTACTTATTTTACACATGGCGGTGCATCTATGTTAATCCCAACCTCCCAGCTCATAGCCCCTGCCCCCCACCACGCCCACAGGTCCAGTCTCTATATCTGCCTCTCTATTTCTGCCCTGCAAACAGGTTCATCTGTACCATTTTTTCTAGATTCCACATATATGCATTAATACGGGACCCTTGGAATAGTCACTATCAATGGATGCTGGGTCATTTTTAACGTAAATTTTTTTTCCTTTGAAGTATCCTACAATAACTATGACTTTTGAGGCCAATCAGTGTTGATAGTGACTATTCTGAGACACCCACACTATTCTAAACATCCTGTGTTTATCTGATCACACAAGCAATGTTTCTTTTGCCTAGAGAGGGGTGACAAATGAAAGAAGATGGGAATGGAATATACATAGAAATATTCCTGCTTCCAGAAGGAGCTGAGCATGACTCTGCTTCTTACAGAAGAACATCATGGTGTGCTGGCTATTGCTGCCTGTGTATCATAATTTATCAATCTACTGAAATTATGTCACTTGCCAAAATGTTAGGACTCTCTAAACTCACCAAGCACATCAATGTACATAAGAAGTCAGAGACACGTGATATGTATCCTTGAGTTCTACCTATAAACACACATACCATGGCAAGGAATGCATATCAGTCAGATTAAATAGTGTAATGAGCTCAGTTCAGTTCAGGTGCTCAGTCATGTCTGACTCTTCGCGATCCCATGGACCACAGCATGCCAGGCCTCCCTGTCCATCACCAACTCCTTGAGTTTACTCAAACTCATGTCCATGGAGTCCATGATGCCATCCAACCATCTCAACCTCTGTTGTCCCCTTCTCCTCCCGCCTTCAAACTTTCCCAGCATCAGGGTCTTTTCCAATGAGTCAGTTCTTCTCATCAGGTGGCCAAAGTATTGGCATTTCAGCTTCAGCATCAGTCCTTCCAATGAATATTCGGGACTGATTTCCTTTAGGATGGACTGACTGGATCTCTTTACAGTCCAAGGGATTCTCAAGAGTCTTCTCCAACACCACAGTTCAAAAGCATAAATTCTTTGGCTCTCAGCTTTCTTTATAGTCCAACTCTCACATCCGTACATGACTACTTGAAAGACCATAGCGACGGACCTTTGTTGGCAAAGTAATGTCTGCTTTTTAATAGTGTAATGAGAAGGAAGCATAAAACATATGTGTGTGTATTTGCTTTGCTGTGGAAAATTCCAGCAAACTCACTGTGAAGGTTGGGTACATAGGAAGTAAGTCTTCAAATACATCTGCAATGTGAGAGGTATCTTAGCTTCAGTACCATAACAAAATACCCACACTCAGCAGCTTGAACAAAAACAATTTATTTTCTCACAACTATTGAGTCTGAAAGTCCAAGATCGAGGAGCCAGCATGGTCCACTGGGAGTTCTCTTCCTTGTTGTAGGAAGCTGCCTTCTTGCTGTGTCCTTACACAGCAGGCGGGGGAGAGAGAGAAAGCAGGCTCTCTAGAATCCCTTTATAGGAGAATTCTTGAGAAACCTGTATGCAGGTCAGGAAGCAACTGTTAGAACTGTACATGGAACAACAGACTGGTTCCAAATAGGAAAAGGTGTACGTCAAGGTTGTATATTGTCACCTTGCTTATTTAACTTATATGCAGAGTACATCATGAGGAATGCTGGGCTGGAAGAAGCACATGCTGGAATCAAGATTGCCGGGAGAAATATCAATAACCTCAGATATGCAGATGACACTACCCTTATGGCAGAAAGTGAAGAGGAACTCAGAAGCCTCTTGATGAAAGTGAAAGAGGAGAGTGAAAAGGTTGGCTTGAAGCTCAACATTCAGAAAACAAAGATCATGGCATCTGGTCCCATCACTTCATGGGAGATAGATGGAAAAACAGTGGAAACAGTGTCAGACTTTATTTTTTTGGGCTCCAAAATCACTGCAGATGCTGATTGCAGCCATGAAATTAAAAGACGCTTGCTCCTTGGAAGGAAAGTTATGACCACCCTTGATAGTATATTAAAAAGCAGAGACATTACTTTGCCAACCAAGGTCCGTCTAGTCAAGGCAATGGTTTTTCCCGTGGTCATGTATGGATGTGAGAGTTGGACTGTGAAGAAGGCTGATCGCCGAAGAATCGATGCTTTTGAACTGTGGTGTTGGAGAAGACTCTTGAGAGTCCCTTATATTGCAAGGAGATCCAACCAGTCCATTCTAAAGGAGATCAACCCTGGATGTTCATTGGAGGGACTGATGCTAAAGCTGAAACTGCAATACTTTGGCCACCTCATGCGACGAGTTGACTCACTGGAAAAGACTGTGATGCTGGGAAAGGTTGGGGGCGGGAGGAGAAGGGGACGACGGAGAATGAGATGGCTGGATGGCATCACCGACTCTGTGGACATGAATTTGAGTGTACTCCGGGAGTTGGTGATGGACAGGGAGGCCTGGCGTGCTGTGATTCATGGGGTCGCGGAGAGTTGGACATGACTGAGCGACTGAACTGAACTGAACTGAACTGAATCCCATCATGAAGGCCCCATCCTCATGACCTCATCTAAACTTGATGACCTCCCAAAGGTCCCACCTCCAAATACCATCATGTTGGAGGTCAGGTCTTCAATATATGAATGTGAGGGGCACTGAATCAGTCCCTAGCAGGAGGCATGAGATTGTCAGCTTTCAGAGGCAGATGTTACTGACGTTCAGTTCAGTTCCGCCGCTCAATCGTATCCAACTCTTTGCAACCCCATGGACTGCAGCATGCCAGGCCTCCCTGTTCATCACCAACTCCTGGAGTTTACTTAAACTCATGTCCATCAAGTCCGTGATGCCATCCAACCATCTCATCCTCTGTCATCACCTTCTCCTCCCACCTTCAATCTTTCCCAGCATCAGGGTCTTTTCCAATGAGTCAGTTCTTCACATCAGGTGGCCAAAGTAGTAGAGTTTCAGCCTCAGCATCAGTCCTTCCAGTGAATATTCAAGACTGATTTCCTTTAGGATGGACTGGTTGGATCTCCTTGCAGTCCAAGGGTGAACTGACATTCACCAATCTCTAATTCTTGTCAATTTCTAGTGATATCTTCATTACAATCCTTCACATCTTTGAAATTAAGCTTGGACATGTGATTAGTCATGGCTAATGAAATATGAAGCATGTCACTTCCAGGCCAAAGCATGACCATTCTGTTTCTCAGCTCTCCTGTCATCTCTTACCCTATCAAGCGAAGCCCTGAGCTTCTTGTAATGGTGTTATAGGTGGTATTCTAATTATCATTTCTGCAGAAAAATCAATGCTTAAAACAAAACTGACTGATGCTCATAGATGCTATGGGTTAAGAATTTGAACAGGGTAGAAAGAGGATGACTTGTCCATGCTTCATAATATCTGAGGCTGGGAAGTCAATGGCTAAGGTCTATAATCATCTGAAGGTTTGCTTACTCATATATCTGGTGATCAGGGCAAGATGACCCAAAGGCTAATGCCGCACCTAGAGAGTTCACGATAGCCTCTCTAGAACATGAGGACTTGCTCACAAGTAACCACATCCGAGCAGTCAGATTTCATAAAAGCCCAGGGATCCAGCAAAGAAGGCAGAAACTACATAGTCTTGTGGAGCCAGCTTGAAAGCCATACATATTATATCAATCATATGCTATTGGTTGAAGTATCAATAAGCTGACCCAGATTCAAGGATAAGAGACATAGATACCATTTCTTTATTACAGGAATATCAAAAACTGTGTGTGCTTGGCTAGAGTCAGTGGGGAGGGAACTTTTTTAAACTGCCATTTAAGGTGCAGAATATCTGTTTGGAGCAGAGCCCCACTACCCTTCCACAAAAGCATGTGGAATAATAATAAATTCTTACCGTGTTAAGCCACTGAGGTTTTAGTGGCAACATCCATGCCCAACCCAAATAGAATATCTCCTTAATACCTCAAAGAGTTGATGAGCTTCTTTCATAAATATCAAGTTAACCGAAACAGGAAAGACTTTTACTTTCAGCAAGTATAGCTCCAGTACTAAATTCGTGTTTCAAAAGTAATCAAGTTATGCAACTTTAAACCAACATTTAGCCACCTGTGTTTAGAGGAACACAATATATATGGCCAATTTTTTAGCAAGAGATTAGAGGTTCTTACTAAAGCCATGATAGCACATACCTGACCCAGATGCCCCAACTGCCTGCTAAGGGGTCATTTCAAACATCACAGATCAGTCTCAACACTAACAATCAAACAGTCCCCTCCTGAGTCTCCAAAACGGCTTTCTATATGATTCTATATGATCATAGTTCCTCTCTAAACCCACTTTATGCTTGTATCTTTGTGTATTTAGATTCCTGACTTTGGTCAAAATCAATGCAGTGGAGACAGTATGGAGCTGAATTCTACTGCTCTACCAGTTATTTCACATGTATGCCATGCTTAGTTGCTCAGTCGTGTCCGCCTCTTTGCAACCCCAAGGACTGCAGCTCTCCAGGCTCCTCTGTCCATGGGGATTCTCCAGGCAAGAATACTGGAGTGGGTTGCCATGCCCTCCTCCAGGGGATCTTCCCACCCAGATATTGGACCCAGGTTTTCACATTGCAGGCAGATAGATTCTGAGCCATGAGGGAAGCCCATATTTCACATAAATACGCCAAAGTATAATTCTATGTGTGAAGCTGAACTAAAAGCTGGATGTGGAAGTGGGGAATCTACTTACTAGCAAAGATGGAGATCTGAAGTAACATTTCATTTCCCTGAGGAGGCAAGATGGGTACACAAAACTGTAATTAGTAGTATGTTCATACATGATAAAGATCAATAGGTAAGACACAGAAAAGCACATTATCAGAGTCATGAGGAAGGAGATGAGACTTGATCAAAGTAGAAGGAGAGGGAACTGGGTTCAATTTGTCTTTGAAAGGAAGAAAGATTCGTACTGTAAGGAAGAATGTGCAGATTATGTAGAGGTAAGGATGCTCAGGGGAGGATCTGGTATAAGGAAGAAACTGGACAGGCTGGACCATGTAAAGTGTTCTCATAAAACATCTAATTATCAAAGATAGTTCCAAAGCCATCATGATCCCATGAAGAACCTGATTCAGTCCAGTTCCTGTCTTCAGATCAGGAAAACTAGGTTACTCGTCTCTTATTCTATGATCTGGAACAACCTGAAAGAATCAGGGAAAGTAAGGGGCCTGGGAGAGAGTGGGAAGTGAAGCAGAAGGTCCTGGCCACAAATCCAACTCTGCTTCTCACTCGCAGATGAGGATTTAACGCATCTGCACCTCAGTTCCCCCTTTTGTTGAGTGAGTATGAGATTCGAACTAGCATGATTCCTCTGAGAATTAGTTTGACGTGGCATGTCAAGTTTCCAGCACTTTTTATCGTTACACAGTAGATCCTCAAAAGAAGGTGTGTATTATTACCACCACCATCATCATTATTAGAAGCAGCAGCAGCAGCATTTCCATTATCTCATTAACAAAATGAAATCTCCCAGGGATAAATTCCCAAACTACGCTTTGGAAAGAAATAAACTAGGAAGGCAGACTTCTGTAGAGAACACAGGGCTCATGAGTCTTGAGTCAGCAATAGAATGAACTTCAATTAAAAGATTAATTTAAGAGTATTTTCTATCCCTGGCTGGTTGGATCTGCAGAATTGGAACTCATGGATATGGAGGGCTGACTGTACTAACGAAGCAAGGAAAGAGCAGCATTATGACATCCCAGGACAAGTTAGTACTGACTTCTCCAGAGGAAGGCAGAGCACAAATGTCAATGAACATTATTGTCAACAGTCTAGTCTTAGATTGTGCTGAGACTTTATGCCTGATATGTTGCTGCTGCTGCTGCTGCTAAGTCGCTTCAGTCATGTCCGACTCTGTGCAACCCCATAGATGGCAGCCCACCAGACTCCACCGTCCCTGGGATTCTCCAGGCAAGAACACTGGAGTGGGTTGCCATTTCCTTCTTCAACCTGATATGTTAATATCATTAATAAATGAATAAGTAAAATGGGAGAAGGCCATGCATGAACCGATAAAGATAGCTCAAGTATCAAGTAAAATCGAATATTGCCCCGTACCTATACTTGGTTATGCGAACGATGAGAAAATGTCCTCATGTAGAGTCTTCCATCCTCTGAACACTGGAGCAAAATAATAATATTCATTCAAGAAAAAAAGTTAATTTAAGAATATCATTCAGACATTGAAACACGTATGTTGTCATATGTGAAACGAATCACTAGTTCAGGGTCAATGCATGTTATAGGATGCTCGGGGCTGGCATGCGGGGATGACCCAGAGGGAGGATAAAGGGAGGAGGGAGGTGGGAGGGGGGTTCAGGAGTGGGAACTTATGTAAACCCGGGGCAAATTCATATCAATGTATGGCAAAACCAACCAATATAATATTGTAAAATAATTTGCCTCCAATAAAAAATAAATTAACTACAAAAAAAAAAAAAAAGAATATCATTCAGCCAAAAACAGGGAGTACTAATGTCTGCCTACTACATGCAGCATATGTGAACATCGGAAGCACTATGCCAAGTCAAAGAAGCCAGATGCAAAAGACCGTATTGTAAACTAGAGATTGCCACACTAAGTGAAGCAGATCAGAACGAGAATGATATTGCTTCTATGTTGTTGTTTAGTCGCTAAGTCATGTCCAACTCTTTTTCGACCCCATGGACTGTAGCCCTGAAGGTTCCTCTGTCCATGGGATTTCCCAGGAAGGAACACTGGAGTGGGCTGCCATTTCCTTCTGCAGGGGACCTTCCCAACCCAGGATCAAACCCGAGACGCTTGCATTGGCAGGTGGATTCTTTACCACTGAGCCACCAGAGTGACTCTACACAGTATGGATGCATCACATTAAAAGTGACGAACACAGACGGGGCGGGCAGCAGCAACGTTTAAAGATAGGAGAGGTTATCTGAGATCATACCATCAGTCCACACACGCTCTACTAAAACAACAACAAAAAGAGTGTCTTTGGTAATTCCCCACTGTAATTCATTTCAGCAAAAGTCCATCCCAGGAACACTCGGATAGTGAACAACTATAAATATAAATAAATCACGTATGGTGAAATAATACCTATACTGAAATCAGTTTTCTTTATCTTCCTACATTTCAATGCATAGAGAAACTTGAAGTCATATTTTCCCCATGAACAGAAAAAGCTGTTACTTTCTCCATTTGAAGACAGCGAAGGATGCTTTCTGGAGAAGGGAGTTAAAAGATGCCAATCTGAATAGAAGATGGACCATTGTGAACAGCTCTTCCCTCACTGGAGAAGGAAATGGCAACCCACTCCAGTATTCTTGCCTGGAAAATCCCACAGACAGAGGAGCCTGGCGGGCTGCAGTCCTTGGGGTCACAAAGAGTTGGACACGACTGAACACACACGCTCCCATCACTAGAGCTGGTCATCTTGCCAGAACCAGTGAGCAGGGTGGCACTTAAAGTCTCAGAGGGAAGCCTCTGAATTAGGAAAGCCCTTTGTTTGGGAGAAAAGCTTTGTTATCAAGGACAGGTAAAGAGCTGAGGCCAGAATGCCCAGCTGAAGCTGTACCCGGAGTACTAAGGAAAAAGCCCGAACTCATGATTTCCAGCTCAGATTCGAGTCAGCAAACAAACATATAATTTTTGAGTTAAAGTTGGCATGTAGCGCTGTAATAATTAATCTTGTGTCAATGTGTAGAAGGTCATCATTTTGGAATTTGTACACTAACAGACAGTAATAACTGCATGGACTGGGCTGCCCGAATCGAATTACAAATGTCTCATCAATAGTGGCAGCAACTTGGAGGGAGGTGAAACTTGAATAAAAGGCTGGAAAAGTTTCATCCGGATCACTAGCCTTAAAAACAAAAAAAATGCTGATATACATGAAACTTATCAACGATTCTGACATTCCTTTCCCAGATTGAAACACGTTACAGGATGACCTTTTGGAGGAAACTTTTTCAGAAAAGCCTTACTACACACCAGGCGGTTGGAAACACAAATCACCATCTACAGCAGAAGAAAGGGATAAATTTAAAAATCAGATTTTCAGAGAAGGACACAGAGGAAGAGAAACAAATGGACAAATGGATGTGAGGGCGATCTGGTTGCGACATCTGTCACCTCATTGATCGCCAGGGTTGATTCGGCTGATCTGGCTGGCTAGGCGGGTGTCCCCTTCCTCCCTCACCGCTCCATGTGTGTCCCTCCCGAAGCTGTGCGCTCGGTCGAAGAGGACGACCATCCCCGCTAGAGGAGGACCGGTCTTCGGTCAAGGGTATACGAGTAGCTGCGCTCCCCTGCTAGAACCTCCAAACAAGCTCTCAAGGACAAATGGGATGGGCAGGAAGATAAAGTGACAGAATCAGATGGGGAAGCACAGAGATGAAACACAAAGATCCCCAAAAGGAGACTCACTTTATCCCTTCAAAATGTTTCCCGTCTTGATGCAGCAATGGGAGAGTCCAACACAGATGGGAGGACGTGAAGAAAGGATCAGGGGACACCGGCTGGCTTCTTATTTGCTCCCAGACCCAAGCCTGGTCCACCTCTCAACTCCGTTTGAGCCGGGTTTGTTTCCTTGTTGGCTAACACGCCAATGCATCATGACAAGAAGTTGGCAAGGCCGATGACAACATAGAGAGTGCTCCTAGGAAGAGAGTCACGCGTATTCTCTGCCCCTGTGATATGAACTGCACAGAAGGGCACTGTGTCATCATAAAAGGGCTATGGGCAGCCATGCTGACTGATGAGCCTGACTCATACACCCAGGGCTTGGAGAACCCAGAGGCCAACCAAGGCCCCTGACACTCCTATCCACCCACTCAGCTGTGAATGCTTCACAATCCTTTCCAAACTTTCGAACCTTGGGGATTGCAGGGCAGCATCTCAGGAAGAAAGGAGGTACCTTGTTCTCGGATTTGGTCGGGTTTGCTGTTTGTGCTGCTCTCTTGCTCTCACGTCTGCTACCCACTCTTCAGAGTGGAAGCAGACTTCCTCTGCACTGTGAACAGAACCCTCGCTTAGTGCCGGGCATCCTGCAGAACTTCTAGCACCTTCCTCACACAGGCTGCGGGTAGGAGACTAGAAGAACACAGCTCTGGAATTGTAAGGATGGAAAAGAAGAGGTAAAGAAAAGTCCACCTTTCAGTCTCCTGGGTGCCTGCGTGTGTGCTCGGTCACTCAGTCGTGTCTGACTCTTGTCGACCCTATAGACTGTAGCCTGTCAGCCTCCTCTGTCCGTGGGACTCTCCAGGCAAGAATACTGGAGTGGGTGGCCATTTCCTCCTCCAGGGGATCTTCCAGACCCAGGGACTGAGTCTGCATCTCCTGCTTTGCCAGGCAAGTTCTCTACCACCAAGCCACCTGGGAAGTTCCCTCTTCTGGGGTTCCAGCTCAAATTGAAGTGCTCAGAACAGTGACTCTCTCCTAGAAAATGGGGCTGCTGTCCACCCACAGGGCAGCTGTGTTTCCTGGCTGGTGCAGACCATCCCTAGGCTAAAGTCAGAGTGCCCATTACATGAGCTATGGGAACACGTGGTCCAGCAGAACCCCCTTTTCTTTCCCCAGCTGTCCCTTCAAAATGTGGGGAGGGTCTACTCTCTCCCTGCATTCCATCTGCTTCCCTGGCATCCTAGGTTTCTGCGAGCACTAAACCCTCAGTGTAAAATAATGTGATGTCAGTATCACATTAACATCTCCAGAGCTTTTATTCAAGTCAACCTCTTAAGAGACAAAAAGAACTATTAATCAACACTCAAAAACTAATGTGCTCTACCCTCTCTCAAAATTTGAGGGTTTGGTATTTTGTACTATTTTGAGTATTTTCCGTAGATAAAATTTACTTTATTTTTTTCTCTTTTTTTTTAAATTTTATTCTTTTTATTTTAATTGGAGGCTAATTACTTTACAATATTGTATTGGTTTTGCCATACATTGACATGAATCCACCCCAGGTGTACATGTGTTCCCCATCTTGGACCCCCTTCCCACTTAAAATGTCATCTTGCTAAGGTGCTAAGTCGCTCAGTTGTGTCCGACTTGTGTGACCCCATAGATGGAAGCCCACCAGGCTACCCTGTCCCTGGGATTCTCCAGGCAAGAACACTGGAGTGGATTGCCATTTCCTTCTCCAATGCATGAAAGTGAAAAGTGAAAGGGAAGTTGCTCAGTCGTGTCTGACTCTTAGCGACCCCATGGACTTAAGCCTACCAGGCTCCTCCATCCATGGGATTTTCTAGACAAGAGTACTGGAGTGGGGTGCCATTGCCTTCTCTGAAAATGTCATCTTAGCATGCTGTAAATAATTTTTGGTGACTCTATCAAGAGTTATTTTTTTATCAGTTAAGAAATACCCATTTGAATTTCTGAAATAAAGAAAAATAAAATAAAGCTAAGTAGAAAGGGGTTTCAACATTAGAGTCTGAGTTAACACAGACTGTATCTGGTATAATTTTAAAGCCACTCAAATTAAACTTAACACATCATAAACAGTACTCATCAAGTAGTACTTGGAAGTGTTTGAAGATATTTTTAGGAATGCTCCCTCCAAAGTTCTGGATTTATCATTTTGTAAAGCAGTCCTGGAGGAAGCCACAGACACTGGAGTTTGTAAACCAGTCTGTACCTGGTACCTCTTTGCCCTGAGCCTCATGGGTCCCACGGGCCCCAGAACAATCTGTATTCCCCTTGTTGAAGATGATAGCATAATGTCAGTGTACTTAAAATTCAATTTCATTCTTTCTCATCTGTGCTCCATTATGCGAGCCTTTGAGACAGTCTCCAAAGAAGGTAAGCCTTCTATTGATTCCCATTCTCCTACATAGCAACTGGTGGGTAGGAAGCCATGGCATAATACAAGGAGGTGAAAATATTGATTCTAGGAAACTTAATATTATTAAAAGACAGTTGTATTAAATCTCTTTCCTGGACTAAGCTGAGCACTTTTTTTTTCCCCTTTCCCATTTTCAGAAAATCAATGAAGCTAATACCCTTGTTAGTTTTAGAGTTTCTACGACAGCAGTTTCATGTCATCATAGAACCATCAGAAGGTTTGTACGCTCAGCACTCGAAGCTTGCAGCCCTTGACTGACTGAAGATAACAACATTCCTCTCTTTAGTTATCCTGCCCTCAGAGAGGGCAAGTTGTACTCGGATTACATTTTCCATGTATCCGTTTTCTCCAGTGTGTAAAAGTCTGCAGATAATGCTCAGACTTCACCATAGAATGTCTAAGTGCTTGTGATTAAGTTCATTACACAAATGCAGTTTGGGAGAAGTCTAAAGAAATAAAACCAAGAGGAACCAGCAAGGGAAGGGGGCTGCTTGATGGAGAACACCTGCCAACCGAAAACCCCAGAATCTGCTATTTAAGACTGTAAGTCACACTGGCTTTCTGCGCACCATCCAAACACGAGCTTTCCTTTTTATAAGAAGCAGCTGCCTCTGATTTGTGACAAGATTAAAGCATTTTGGAATCTCTCTCCAGATATCCAAGTCCTGATAAAATGTCTGCTATGTCATTATCGAATATAACAAGACTGTAATATGGCTCCAGAGTCAATGAACCAAAGACTGGAATCTTCTTCTAATTATATAATGTGAAACTTCTTGTAATTCTGATGCCATGAATTTGGAATTTGTGATTAATATGGGTTAGACTGCTAAGCAAGCGTTTTCACTGTAGATACTGCAAACAGTATTTTAAAAATAAGATGGCAAGAATAATGCTGAAACTATGTGAAAAACAAACTGTTTTCAAGCCCCCCTCAAAGACTTTAGAAGCCGCGATTAGCATGCACATATTTGTGGTGCTTTTTATGGTTATTTTATATCCCTTTTTTCTGGCTTCTCTTGAGAGTGGCATTCTCAGCTTCTAATTGACCAAGTCCACCTGAATATTCCAGACAGTATGAACTGATTTGCCCCAACAGGACTGGACATTTCTCTCTGCTTCCCATTGTCTCTCTTCCGGTTTTCCCTCTTTGCATGCAAGGACTCGTCTTTGACATATAAAAGAAAAATCTGAAAACCAGTCAAGGACCATTGGCTAATGTTGATACTGTTTCGGAAATATCCGTCTAACTTGACCCCTGTCCTCTAGAATTCATCTTGTCACTGCTTCCTTCCTGTTCACTGGATCCCGGAAAGCACCCCCACCCCAACCTACCAGGATCTCTGGTCCCAGAGACACCCTCCTGAATAAAACAAAGCATCAGATCATATTGGAAACCATCCTTGGCTTCGCATCATCCGTCAGTTAATGTGCCGAGTCATCAGCATCGTGGACTGAGAAGGCTCTGGACCCAAATATGATGCAGACAAGTCTGAGCAGATAACAGAGCAGAAATGCCTGTGTCCTATTTGAGTGAAGGTAGAAGACCAAGCCGGAGAAGGCAATGGCACCCCACTCCAGTACTCTTGCCTAGAAAATCCCATGGACGGAGGAGCCTGGTAGGCTGCAGTCCATGGGGTCGCTATGAGTCAGACATGACTGAGCGACTTCACTTTCCCTTTTCACTTTCACACATTGGAGAAGGAAATGGCAACCCACTCCAGTGTTCTTGCCTGGAGAATCCCAGGGACGGGGGAGCCTGGTGGGCTGCCGTCTATGGGGTCACACAGAGTCGGACACGACTGAAGTGACTTAGCAGCAGCAGCAGCAGCAGCAGAAGAGCAAGCAGGCTCAGAAAGGAGTTTGTAATCGTGATATTTATACAAAATGGGTCGTAGACGTGAAGGGGGTCCAGACTACTGGAGACTTGAAAATCAGCCTGAGACTTTGACTTTATCCCTCCACCCACAGGGAGCCATGGCATGAGCAGAAAAGGCAGACGGAAGCAATGTCCAGGTGTTAACACCAGTCCCCTCCCCTGTGTGTGCGTGCTGCTCAGTGGCTCAGTTTTGCCTGACTCTTTGTGACCCCACGGACTGTAGCCCACCAGGCTCCTCTGTTCAGGGAGTTTTCTTTACCCCTGCACTACCTGGAAAGCCTAGTCTCCTCCCATACCGCCACACAAACAACGGAATGGTGTCATCAGGCTACTGGTTATTTTCGCTACTGACTACTTTGTCTTTCATAGGAAAAAAAAGAGAGAGGTTGACAAGTAACTATTTGTTTTCCTTTAATACACTTTGAATTGTTAAGTAACATTTTATACCGGCTCTACAAACATAAGCTCCATTCCAGGGATTCACAGTATGTCAGTCAGTCAGTTCAGTCACTCAGTCGTGTCCAGCGCTTTGCAACCCCATGAATCACAGCACGCCAGGCCTCCCTGTCCATCACCAACTCCCGGAGTTCACCCAAACTCATGTCCATCGAGTCAGTGATGCCATCTAGCCATCTCATTCTCTGTCATCCCCTTCTCCTCCCACCCTCAATCCCTCCTAGCATCAGACTCTTTTCCAGTGAGTCAACTCGTCACATGAGGTGGCCAAAGTATTGGAGTTTCAGCTTTAGCATCAGTCCTTCCAGTGAACACCCAGGATCGATCTCCTTCAGAATGGACTGGTTGGATCTCCTTGCAGTACAAGGGACTCTCAAGAGTCTTCTATGTTAGTAGTAGGCTATAATTTAACTGGGATGCTTCTTTCTCCAGAAGCTACAAAAATAGAAACATAGTACATCATCAGATAAAATACTAGCATATTAATGAGGGGATATAATTTCTTTGAACCAAAAATATAATGAAGAATGCATTAATGAGGGTTTCAGACTTACATGCCAGAAAGTCTAAGACCTTTTCCAAAATGCTAATTGTTTAAAATTAGAATAAGTTGTGTTTAATACCTATAGACCATCAGAGTTGGTCTATAGGTATTATCCTAAACGCCGATACACAATCCTAATGTATAATTCCCGAGAAACTCAGAATGGCCACAGCCAAATTGATTCCTCTCCAAAACTCTACCTCCATTAAGGGTATTAGTATTCACCTGTTCACCTAAACTAGAAATGAGGTCATAATCACTGTCTCCCACCTCTCTCCCTAAACTCTTGCATCTGTGAGTTTCCCAATGGCCGTCACTTATTTCCAACACATCTGCCTGAATCAGCCCCGCTCAACACTCCCCAACATCACTGCCTTATCATCAATCTCCCAAAATATTTCAGTAGCCTTTTCAGTGTCTCTAACAGTCTAACAGCCAGCTGCTATCTGCTAGTATGACCACTCCAGAAATTCACCACCCTGCCTTCTTTCTCCACTTGCTGATGTGCTCAGTCATGGCCAACTCTTTGCGACCCCATGGACTGTAGCCCACCAGGTTCCTTGGTCCATGAAATTTTCCAGGCAAGAATACTGGAGTGGGTTGCCATTTCCTTCTCCACCTGACAAGCCCCCTTCCCCTTTCAACTTACCCCAAAGGTCCCTTCCTCGCACCCTCATCATTTCCCACCTTCTTCTCCGAGAATGAATGGGTTCCTCCTCTAGATTCCTGTGTCAATTTTTCCTTTCTCATTGGCACACTTAGTCCGTTCTGACTCTGATTTAATGTTTAATGCTCATTCTTCCCCAGTAAGTCTGAGTATTCCTTGAGGCTCAGATCCATGTTTCATTCTTCTCTGAATCTCTAGGGGAGCACAGCACATCCCGAGACTGACACACCCTGTGAAACATTTGCCGAACTCAGATTGGTTCTCTTACCAATGAAGTGATGTATCTGATCATTTCCAATTTAAGCTTTTTAGATTTTGATGACTGCACATTTTACGTCACTTAAATTCCCTTTGTCCATCCTCTCCTTGTAGCTGTTTCTATTCGGTCTTTCTAAGAGCAAACTTCTGACAAGCTGCATTTGGTAAAATATTTTGCCACTAGCTGGATGCTTACAGGAAGCACAAAGGAAAGAGTAAGTAGAGTAAAAGATCTATGTGTATTTCAGCACCTACTTGAGAAAAACCCTATATATATACACCCCTATAGAGACAACCCACACCCCAACTCTGGCATTGACTTCTAGAGAAAACAGCTGTACTTAGGGATCCACTTTGTGTGCTTCATTACTTGGCCAACAAAGGTCCATCTAGTCAAGGCTATGGTTTTTCCTGTAGTCATGTATGGATGTGAGAGCTGGACTATAAAGAAAGCTGAGTGCTGATGAATTGATGCTTTTGAACTGTGGTGTTGGAGAAGACTCTTGAGAGTCCCTTGGACTGCAAGGAGATCCAACCAGTCAATCCTAAAAGAAATCAGTCCTGAATGTTCATTGGAAGGACTGATGCTGAAGCTAAAACTCCAATATTTTGGCTACCTGATGCAAAGAACTAACTCACTGGAAAAGACCCTGCTGCTGGGAAAGATTGAAGGCAGAAGGAGAAGGGGATGACAGAGGATGAGATGGTTGGATGGCATCACCGACTTGATGGACTTAAGTTTGAGCGAGCTCCAGGAGTTGGTGATAGACAGGGAAGCCAGGTGTGCTGCAGTCCATGGGGTCACAGAGAGTCGGACACAACTGAGTGACTGAACTGAACTGAACTGAACTGAACTGAACTGTGTGCTCCAATGCAGATATTAGAGTGTTCAGTTCAGTTCAGTTCAGTCGCTCAGTCGTGTCCGACTCTTCACAACCCCATGAATCACAGCACGCCAGGCCTCCCTGTCCACCACCAACTCCCGGAGTTCACTCAAACTCATGTCCATCGAGTCAGTGATGCCATCCAGCCATCTCATTCTCTGTCGTCCCCATCTCCATGGCTGATAATTACCTGTGGAAAAAAATAGCAGCATGAGCCCCACAGTGATCACTCCTCATGCCAACTAAACGGCTTTCTCAAACCCACGCCTACCTGACATAGCCAATTACTAATGTCAAGAAAGCAGGAAATGAATGGCTCATGGTTTTAAGCATCAGTAATTTAAATTGAAATGTTACAAAGAGTCATCATTCTTCCTGGAGTGTAAATGAAAAACTCTTAAGTGTATGGTAAAGACATGATAATTGCCAGAAAATTAAGTTCCAATAAAGATGAAGAGGGAAATCGGTCTTCTTGACTCTTGGACTATTTCCTTCCAAAAGTATTTGATTGTTTCACATTAGGAAGGCAAACAACTCAACCCTGTAAAGACAGAGTTGGCTCTTCCACCTTCATTCCTCTGCCTCCTCCACTCTACAATTTTCCCTGGTCCTTTTAGTCCAAAGTCATTTTATCAGATAATCTCATTCAAAGTAAGATATTGTGGCCATGGTCCCATGTGTTGTGTCCTCCATTTGAGACCATTTAAAAGTCCTGTATGCAGGTCAGGAAGCAACAGTTAGAACTGGACATGGAACAACAGACTGGTTTCAAATAGGAAAAGGAGTTCATCAAGGTTGTAAATTGTCACCCTGCTTATTTAACTTGTATGCAGAGTACATCATGAGGAACGCTGGGCTGGAAGAAGCACAAGCTGGAATCAAGATTGCCAGGAGAAATATCAATAACCTCAGATATGCAGATGACACCACCCTTACGGCAGAAATCGAAGAAGAACTAAAGAGCCCCTTGATGAAATTGAAATCGGAGAGTGAAAAAGTTGACTTAAAGCTCAACATTCAGAAAACTAAGATGATGGCATCTGATCCCATCACTTCATGGCAAATAGATGGGGAAACAGTGGCTGACTTTATTTTTCTGGGCTCCAAAATCACTGCAGATGCAGATTTCAGCCATGAAATTAAAATACGCTTGCTCCTTGGAAGGAAAGTTATGACCAACCTAGACAGCATATTAAAAAACAGAGACATTACTTTGTCAACAAAGGTCCATCTAGTTGAGGCTATGGCTTTTCCTGTGGTCATGTATGAATGTGAGAGTTGGACTACAAAGAAAGCTGAGCACCAAAGAATTGATGCTTTTGGACTGTGGTGTTGGAGAAGACTCTTAAGAGTCCCTTGGAGTGCAAGGAGGTCCAAGTCCATCCTAAAGGAGATCAGTCCTGGGTGTTCATTGGAAAGACTGATGTTGAAGCTGAAACTCCAATACTTTGGCCACCTGATGTGAAGAGCTGACTCACTGGAAAAGACCCTGATGCTGGGAAAGATTGAGGGCAGGAGGAGAAGGGGACGACAGAGGATGAGATGGTTGGATGGCATCACCGACTCAATGGACATGAGTTTGGGTGAACTCCGGGAGTTGGTGATGGATAGGGAGGCCGGGCGTGCTGCGGTTCATGGTGTTGCAAAAAGTAGGACAAAACTGAGCGACTGAATTGATTGAAAAGTCATTTAAAAGAGAGTTGGTATAGACACACCACCATGTGTTATCCAGGCTTCCCATGTGGAGCTAGTGGTAAAGAACCTACCTGTTAATGCAGGAGATGTAAGAGACACAGGTTCAATCCTTGGGTCTAGAAGATCCCCTGGAGGAGGGCATGACAACCGACTGTAGTATTCTTGCCTGGAGAATTCCATGGATAGAGGAGCCTGGCGGGCTACAGTTTATAGAGTCACAAAGAGTTGAACACGACTAAAGTGACTCAGCATGCACGCAGGTGTTATCCAACCATCCACAGATGAAACTTGGGTTAAGTCACTTAAAAAAAGATATGAAGTACTGACACACACTACATCGTGGATGAACCTTGAAACATTATGCTAAGTGAAAGAAGCCAGACACAAAAGACCACATGTTGTATGATTTTATATATGAAATGACCAGAACACATGAGCCCATAGACCCAGAAAGTGGATTTGCGGTTGCCAGAGGCTGGAGAGAAGGAGTCTGAGAAAGGACTGCTTAATGGGTACAGATTTCCTTTGGCGTGATGAGAATATTTTGGAACTAAAAACGGGTGTTTATACCAGTGTTGTGGGTGTATCTAATGCCACCGAATTCTTCACTTTAATAAAACAGCTAATTTTGTGTTATGTGAATTTCACCACAATTTTTAAAGAGGAGGGAGATTTGTAGATAGTCAGCCGGGAGGCTCTTATGATGAGATTTTTTTCAGGCATAGTGGAAGTAGGGTAGAGGTTCCTATTAAGGAGATTTCTCAGGTTCCCTCCTTAAATCCCAGGAATGAGTTTGCCTTTGCTCAGGACTGCACTTGCCTCGGATAAAACATCTTAGCAGTGGCTTGTCTGGGAAGCCAAGGTTAGCTCGCAAGAAGGGCAGAAGGGCTGGCTTCAGCCTTCCACTGGCAGGGATCCATCCTCTGTGGAGAAAAAGAAAAAATAAGTAGCTAATGTTGACTGGAATTATTATTATTATTATCCTCATGCTATGCTGACCTTTTCTTTTCCGTGTCCTAAAATTAGATTGTGTGCTGTTTATTCAACTTTTGCCTGGGATTCTTTTTTAGGTTCTATTGATTCTCTACTGCTGCTGCCACAGAACCAGGCCAAGGCAAGACCTGGTGGTTACACACAGCTCACTTCATGGTTTCACCCGCAGACACAGGAGGAGGCAGCGACGCAGGTTTCTGCTTACCGATGACACACAGGTTTTCTCTCTCTTTCTCATGCCCTGGGCTCACCTGGGAAGCCTACCCAGAGCCTCTCCCAAGGGAACCCAACTCTGGGTTGCTGAGATTCCAGCCTCTGGAGACAGAATTCTGAGACTTGAAGACCCGCTTGCTCGATTCCCATTGGAGCTTTGATAAGAATGCCAGCCTTTCTCAGGGCAGGAAATCAGCATCAGGAGAGGAAGGGATAAAAAGAACGGGGGAACTAGCTGGGAATGAGCGTTGAATACATAAAGCTTTGCTGTCCTGCATTTTGATTTGAGTGAATGTACATTCAAAGTTGCCTTTCTATGACAAAGCTCATCAGAAGGAGGTCCTATCTATCAGGATCCAGTCAAAAGGCAGAAATTACTCTGGTTACTTTAACAAGGAAGATGGGATACAAAGAAATGTTAATGACAAGAGATGCTTAACTATTTTATTTTTTAAAAGGCTGAAAGGGACTCTCGAGAAGTAGCATCACCTGGGGGAGAGAGATAAAAAGAGCAAGAACTAGGAGAGAAGCCCCTCTTCCCATCCCCAAGGCTGAGGCTCAGAGCTCCTCAGAAGGGGGCTTAGTTCCCACAGGAACTTGCAAAGTGCTGGTGATCAAGAAACTTTCTGGAAGGCAAAGTCCAGAGACTGCCTGGAGAAGCAAGTCATCGTCGGGGTACGAGTGGGAAGAGTTTCTGGGAAGTGACCACTGTGTGGATAACATGGCCGGAGGGACAGCAGGAGCTTGGCAGGATCGGTCACTGGGTTGCTACAGAGAATGGTAACCACTGAAGGCTCAGAACTCAGAAGCAAAGACTCTTCGCCTTGCACTGCCCTTCTAGAACCCTCCAGTGATGAAGGCCACATTTGTCCAGTGGGCAAAGAGGAAATGTGGACAGGCTCCAGCACTAGTATCAAAAATCAGGACAAAGAATAGTGGATCTGCACGTGAGAGATAATACATTGAAACTAGATTGACGGGCACCCCATTCTAGAGCTAGGCTTACTTTAAGGGGCTCCCTGTTCTAGATCTGGCCTCACCTCCATGGGATCCCCATTCTAGACCTGGTCTCATCTCTGGGGGACCCCATTCTCGGTGTGGCCTTGCCTCTGGGGGACCCCCATTCTAGGTTTGGCCTCGCCTCCTGGGGACCCTCATTCTAGAGCTAATCTCATCCCTTCACCTCAGTGAACTGCTACCATAGAGTCTCCAGCCCTGTTGGGATCACAGACAACATCTTTCACCAACTCCATTTCCAAGTGAGTGAGTGAAAGTCACTCAGTCATTCCGACTCTTTGCGACCCCATGGACTATATACAGGCCAGAATACTGGAGTAGGTAGCCTTTCTCTTCTCCAGGGGATCTTCCCAACTCAGGGATTGAACCCAGGTCTCCCACATTGCAGGCAGATTCTTTACCAGCTGAGCCACAAAGGATGCCCATGAATACTAGAGTGGGTAACCTATCCCTTCTCCAGGGGATTTTCTCAACCCAGGAATTGAACCGGGATCTCCCGCATTGCAGGCGGATTCTTTACCAGCTGAGCCGCAAAGGAAGCCCCCATTTCCCAGTACGCAACAATGTACCCAGGTGGGTCAAAGAACATCAATAAACTTTCAAAATCAACAGTCGATCAATGTATTCACAGTGTCTCAGGCGGAGAAGAAAGGCAAAGAAGAGGACTTTCATAAACTTAGATGTGGCCCAGAATGGCTGTATTTTCACCAAAGTCAGTTTCCTCCTCCTGCTGAGCATCCAGATAGACTCTGTTCCCAGTTTCCTTTTACAGTTAGGCTGATTCTAGCCAGTGGATGTAAGCAAAAGTAACATATCCCACTTGCAGGCCTGGCCCCTAAAACAGCCCTGGCCCCTGTGTCCTCTCTGTGCCACGACCCACTAGCTGCCTGCAGAAGAGGGGTCTGCGACCTGAGGGAATGGCAGAGCTTCTAGGGAAGGAGGTTAAGGCCCTGAGTCATCCTGTGGAGGAGAGCATCCCTGGAGAGTTGCCCAGCCAGGCATCTCCACGTCGGACTGTGATGAGAGGAGGGAATAAGCCCTTGGTGCACTGGAGTCCAGAGCAGCAGCATCTGAATGAGTTGGAGACTTGCTAAAAATGCAAGTTCTCAGGCCTCAGCCTGCACGTACACAGTAGAAACCCTGGGAGAGAGTTTCTATAAGGCCTGTATATGGCTCAGCTGGTAAAGACTCCACCTGCAAGGCTGAAGACCCAGGATCCTGGGCCAGGAGTGTCCCCTGGAGAAGGAAGTGGCAACCCACTCCAGTATCCTTGCCTGGAAAATTCCATGGACAGAGGAGCCTTGCCATTTACAGTCCATAGGGTTGCAAAGAGTCGGACATAACTGAGCAACTAAGCGCGCAAGCATGTATTTTAATAACGAGATTTGGACACTCTAAAGTTTGAGAACATCTGCCTTATTGTATAAGGACACTAAGATTTGGAAGGTTTTGTTAAGTCCACAGGAAGTCACAACATAAAAATCACAAACTGAGTCCTCAGTAGCCAGTTAAAATTTGACCACTGTCTCACCAGGGACCTCTGTCACGATTCATTAATTCCAAGCCTGGACCAAGCTGATTAGGTCTTCATACAGTTGAAGACTTACTAACCTCAGATATCACCTGTGACATTTGACCTGGAACCAGGACTGCGTTCATGAACTGAGTTATTTTGGATAAGCTGGGAAACCTGATCATTTTATTACCTCTGCAAAAAGAGCAGATTAACCCCACACCCATGTACTAGTCACTCAGAGGAAATCCTCAGAGAAGGATGAGCTAGTAGATTGCATGTCCCTATTTAGAGAAATTCTATATGACTGTTTTTATACCCATCAAATGTTAGGAAACGAAAAGCAGCCACTCTTCAGCTCCATGTACTGACTGCAAACAGGGGACTGTGCAGATACAAATGGTCTAGGCTAGCTCATTTTCAATTTAGAACTTTCCTAAAGCTAAGTTTTCTGTTTCAACTGCTGGCCAAAATGGAATGCCATCTCTACAAAAAATTGGGGCTGTTTAATTTCCTAAATATAAAGTTCAAATTTTAGGGGTTTTGAAATCACATACTTTTCCCAGGAGGAAAAGTATCTTCATTCCAGGGAAATGGGAAGCTTGGAAAGAGCATCTAATATCAAAGCAATGTGTTTAATTAGCCACGTGGGTAAACAAGAGCTGCCAGGAACGCAGTGGCTCAGAGGAGAATCGTGGCATTTAGTTCCAGCTCTGTGCAAAGCCACATCTTCAGCACTTAGTTCAGAAGTAATTACCATCTTGCTGGCCCTCGGGTAGAGGGAGAAAAGAAATAACTATATTCATCTTGTGATTAAATGGCAATTAGCAGCTAAGTGCCCTGCAATAACGTGGCAGTTACCACCTCATCACAGCAGCAGCAGCTTCCCTGGCCAATCCCACCAGCCTGCTGGGTATCAGAGCCCAGCGCTGCAGGTCTCGGACCGTGGGGAGAAGCCAGGCACCAGCCACAGTGAGGTGCAAATTAGTGGTTAAAAGTGTGCACTCTACAGCCGAGCGACTTAGGCTCCAAACACAGCCTCACCACTTATCAACCTGCCAACTCGGCCAAGTTGCTAAAGGTTTTTAATGTCAGTGTCCTTATCTGAAAACTGAAGGGAAAGAGTTGTTTCTAACACATAGTGTGGTGAGTGTGAGGCTTAAGTGAGTTACTAGATGCAAAGTGTTTACTAGAGCTCCTAGAACACAAAATATCCCCAGAGATGACTAATGCTTCCCCATGCTTCTCCTCCATGGGGCTGGGACAGATTAACTCTTTCCTGCTTTGCATGCATGATTTAACACTTAAAACCATTTTAAGTATATTTTAAGTACCACCACAGCAAACTCAAGCACAGATAAAAACCCTCCCTTATATCCCCCTGCCTCTTTGGTTCTGAGTGAATTCTGATTTATCCTCCACCCGAGGGGCCACCTTCAGTTGGTCCAGATTGTGAAATAAATAGAAGCGATACCCAAGAAGGCCTGAACAGAAGTTGTTTATCGCCTGCGAAAGAGCAAGGCAACGGATTCGGACAAGAAACCGCGTCTCAAGACAGAAAGAATGAGGATGAACCAAAGTAAGACGATGGTGGGTGTGGCCAAGTTCTCGATTATCTGCCTTTACAACCTCAGGTTGGCATCTCCTCTCCCCAGAGATGTGGTGAACTTGGTGCCCCAGTGACTTCTGAAATTAGTTTTAAAACATAATCAGATGGTAAATCTGCTGCAAAACCAAAGAGCTTTTTTAAGGCTACCCATTTGGGGGCAGCAGGGGTTCTTTGTTCTCAGATGCTTTCCCAACTCTTACCCTGCTCTGCACTTAGTCGCTGGAAACCTCATGCCCCATGGCCCTTGTCAGTTAGTTTTGTCCATCTGGAGACAATGGTAAGACCAGAGGCTCTTACCCTACCTGTAGCAGAGCTTCCAACAGTGCCTGCATCTCCTCTCAGAGAGCCCCACACTGTGAGTTCCCAGGTCCACTCAAGACATCCCCACTCTGGGACTCCAATGCAATATCATATCCTTGCAACACCCTTCTCCAGCCCAAGAGCTGACAGTGGAATGTTTTTATTGCTAATCACTGATGGCCTAATGGCTCTCTAGTTGTTTCTTAGCTCTTAATCAATACGTAAACAATTCCCTTCATTAAATTCCCTCTGTTTGAAATACCTATGCTGGATTTTATTTCCTGAAGAAACCCTGACTGATAAACCATTGCTTCACCTGTATTATTTTCCCCCTCCCTCCAATATCTCAGTGAGACAACACTGGACTAGGAATCAGGAGTTCTGGTCCCAGTTCTACAAATAACTGACAGTGTTCCCAAGGGCATTCTTCTCTGTGCTTCGGTTTCCTAACAAATAAGATGATTGGGCAAGGGGACTTCTAGGATCACTTTCAGCCATAAAGTTCCGGGACTAGACGTTCTGACCAGTGTCACCTGGCATTTCACCACGTGGGGCCCAGTGGCATTGACTCACTCCCTGAGTTGGTTGGAGAACATTCCCAAGTGCGCCATTTTGCATCAGCAGCTGAGACAGAGCAAGGTGGTCTTGGCCGTGTTGTAGGTGATGGAAGGAATTGAGGGGGTGGCGGTGGGTGGTCTGCAGGTGTGGAGGGATGGCCACACATCTGCTTGTACGTGCTCGGGATTCCCTGAGAAAGCTTCGTGGGTGCATTATTCTCCCTCGATTCACAATTCTCACTTTTATCTCTTAGATTTAAAATGAGAGCGTAGCACATTAGCGTTGCAAGATGGAAACTGGTAAGGATGATACTACATAAATTAACATTCTAGCCAAATTAGTATAAAGACACTAAGTCACAAGCATGAATACATGACACGTTTGAAGTCTTAACAAGTAGATTCTATTTTCTTTCTCTCCTCTCAGCTACCAGTTCCCAATCATTTCTTTTCACACAACAGTATGATCAGTTATGGGCCATAGTTGGGTACATAGCTGGTATATAGCATGCAAAACTCCCAGTGTGCTATCTGTAACCTGATCCCTTTTGTTTTTTCTCTTCATTATGCAAAAAGATTCTTATTGTGTACTAATGCCTACAACACTTATGCTGCTGCTGCTGCTGCTAAGTCACTTCAGTCCTGTCCGACTCTGTGTGACTTCATAGACAGCCCACCAGTCTCCCCCATCCCTGGGTTTCTCCAGGCAAGAACACCGTAGTGGGTTGCCATTTCCTTCTCCAATGCATGAAAGTAAAAAGTGAAAGTGAATTCTCTCAGTCGTGTCCGACTCTTAGCGACCCCATGGACTGCAGCCTACCAGGCTCCTCCATCCATGGGATTTTTTAGGCAAGAGTACTGGAGTGGGTTGCCATTGCCTTCTCTGAAATAACACTTATAGAGTAAACTTTTAACTGGTTTTAGGCTACAGCTGCAATCAAGTACATCTTTAAGTCAGTTATCAGTTTATGCCCTTTACTGATAGGATATTAAATATAAGCTTATATGCATGCAGGTATGTTTACATACAACACACACACACCCTCACACTCACAAAACTCACCCTTGAAGATATTGCTACAGTGAAAACTCTCATAAAAGTTATCTTCTCGGGCAAATAGATAATCCTAAACTTCACTCACAGTAATCTATTTTCTTTTAACTCCTCAGTACTTCATAAAAAGGCCAATAATATGCTTTTTTGTCAGAAACCAGTACTGAAATATTAATATTAATCTATAACTGCAGTGTCCAATAGGGTAGCCACTAAACACATGTGGTTATTAAGCACTTGAGATATGGCTGGTTAGAATCAATTTGCAGCATAAATACAAACACGCACCAGATTTTAAATCCTCAGTATGAGAAAAATAGGACTTTCCAGGTCGCGCTCGGTAAAGAACCTGCCTGCTAATGCAGGAGACACAAGAGACGAGTTCAATCCCTGGGTCAAGAAGATGCCCTGGAGTAGGAAACAGCAACCAACTCCAGTATTCTTGCCTGGAAAATTCCATGAACAGAGGAGCCTGGTCCATGGGGCTGCAAAGAGTTGGACACAACTGAGCACAGGAAAAAATAAACATATCTCATGAATATTTTTATGTTGATTGCATGTTGATACTATTTTGGATACATTGTTACAAATCGTTTCATATGCTGCTTTTAATTAGAAAATACTAAAATGCATCGCATCATATTTCTACTGGGCAGCCCTGATTCTAGAAGTTAAAGTAAACAAAAAGATACTTCTGTGTTTTCTTACAGAAGAAGCTTGATGAGAGGCAGCAGTATTGACCACAATTGATGGGGGCGGGGATGGAGACTGGCCGAATTTACAGGAAAGATGGATGGTTGGAGTTTCAACGTGCTGACAACCAAATCAAGCTTCAGTCTATACAGAAAATGGCAAAGACCAATTAACAGTGCTGTACACTGGAAACGGCATCATTGTGTTAACAGCGTGTGCGTTCTTCCAAAGTCCAAGAGAGAAGGTCCTAAGGCGACTTCTCTCATTGATTGAAGCCTGAAGAAAGTAAGGACTTTGGAGTTAAGGCTTCCGAGGCTTGACTTCCCGTATTGTCTCCCATTTCAGGATCATTCAAAAGCACACATCAAAAATAAATCTTACAAATATACAAGAGGCTTTAAAGATTTGGCCTTCCTTCCCAGGTGGCACTAGCGGTAAAGAACCCACCTGCCAATGCAGGAGACACATAAGAGACGTGGATTTGACCCCTGGGTCAGGAAGATCCCTGAAGAAGGGCATGGAATCCACTCCAGTATTCTTGCCTGGAGAATCCCCATGGACAGAGAGGAGCCTGGCGGGCTATAGTCCATAGGGTCGCATAGTGTCCGACAAGCCTGAAGCGACTTAGCATGCACACACGCACTTAGCTTTAAGACATTCAGTGGGAAAAGCTTGCATACACATTGCATCTTACATCTAAATAATTGTATTCATCATCTCAGTCCTTGCACACAGCATGAAACCTGGCACACAGTGGGTGCTTAATGACATTTGCTGAATGATCCAAAGGAACAACTCAAATATGGCAGTTATTGAAATTTGGATCCACTTATGCTGCTTAAGATAAGGAAACAAAGATGCAGTTCTAGAAAATCAGAATCATAGTCAAAGAAATTGTCAAGAACAGATCACAGTCATTAAAAGAATGAAAAACTAAACCCAGCTTTTTCAGAATGCCATTGTTGTTCAATCACTCAGCTGTGTCCGACTCTGCAGCCCCATGGACTGCAGCACACCAGGCTTCCCTGTCCTTCACTATCTCCCTGAGTGATGCTATCCAACCATCTCATTCTGTTGTCCCCTCTCTTCCTGCCTTCATTCTTTCCCAGCATCAGAGTCTTCTCCAGTGAGTCAGTTCTTCCGATCAGGTGGCCAAAGGACTGGAGCTTCAGCTTCAGCATCAGTCCTTCCAATGAATATTCAGGACTGATCTTCTTTTGGATGGACTGGTTGGATCTCCTTGCAGTCCAAACGACTCTCGACAGTCTTCTCAAGCATCACCGCTCCAAGGCATTAATTCTTCAGCACACAGCCTTTTTTATTGTCCAACTTTCACATTCATGCATGACTGCTAGAAAAACCATAGCCTTGCCGATATGGATCTTTGTCAGCAAAGTAATACGTCTGCTTCATAATACACTGTCTAGGTTGGTCATAGTTTTTCTTCCAAGGAGCAAGCGTCTTAATTTCATGGCTGCAGTCACCATCCGCGGTGATTTTGGAGCCCAGGAAAATAAAGTCTGACAGTGTTTCCATTGTTTCCCCATCCATTTGCCGTGAAGTGATGGGACCAGATGCATGATCTTCGCTTTTTGAACGTTGAGTTTTAAGCCAGTTTTTTCACTCTCTTCTTTCACCTTCATCAAGATGCTCTTTAGTTCCTCTTCACTTTCTGCCACAAGGGTGGTGTCATGTGCATACCTGAGGTTATTGATATTTCTCCGGGAAATTAATTCCATCCTGTGCTTAATCCAGCCTGGCATTTCTCATGATGTACTCTACATATAAGTTAAATAAGCAGGTGACAATATACAGCCTTGATGTACTCCTTTCCCAGTTTGGAACCAGTCCATTGTTCCATGTCCAGTTCTAACTGTTGCTTCTTGACCTGCATACAGGATTCACAGGAGACAGGTCAGGTGGTCTGGTATTCCCATCTCTTTAAGAATTTTCCACAGTTTGTTGTGATCTACATAGTCGAAGTATTTAGCATAGTCAGGAAGCAGAAGTAGACATTCCTTTGCAATTCTCTAGCTTTTTCTATGTTAAAACAGGTATTGGCAATTTGATCTCTGGTTTCTCTGCCTTTTTAATTCCAGCTTGTACATCTGGAAGTTCTCAGTTCACGTACTGTTGAAGACTCACTTGGAGAATTTTGAACATTACTTTGCTAGTGTGTGAGATGAGTACAATTATGCAGTAGCTTGAACAATCTTTGACATTGCCCTTCTTTGGGACTGGAATGAAAACTGAACTTTTCCAGTCCTGTGGCCACTGCTGAATTTTCCAAGTTTGCTGGCACATTGAGCGCAACACTTTAACAACATCATCTTTTAGGGTTTTAAATAACTCAGCTGGAATTCCATCACCTCCACTAGCTTTGTTCATGGTGATGCTTCCTAAGGTCCATGAGACTTCGCATTCCAGAATGTCTGGCTCTAGGTGAGTGATCACACCATCATGGTTATCCAGGTCATGAAGACCTTTTTTATATAGTTCTGTGTATTCTTTTTACCTCTTCTTAATATTTTCTATTTCTGTTAGGTCCATACCATTTCTGTCCTTCTTTGTGCCTATCTTCTCAAGAAGTGTTCCCTTGGTATCTCTAATTTTCTTGAAGAGATCTCTAGTCTTTCCCATTCTATTGTTTTCCTCTATTTCTTTACATTGTTCACTTAAAAAGGCTTTCTTATCTCTTCTTGCTGTTCTCTGGAAGTCTGCGTTCAGATGGGTTTATCTTTCTTTTTCTCCTTTGCCTTTCGCTTCTCTTCTTTTCTCATCTATTTGTAAGGCCTCTTCTGACAACCACTTTGCTTTTTTGCATTTCTTTTTCTTGGGGGTGGTCTTGATCACTACAGCCTGTACAACATTACAAACCTTGGTCCATAGTTCTTCAGGCACTCTGTCTATCAGATGTAAATCCTTGAATTGATTTGTCACTTCCACTGAATAATCATAAAGGATTTTATTTCAGTGAATAGTCTAGTGGCTTTCCCTACATTCTTCAATTTAAGTCTGAATTTGGCAATAAGGAGTTCATCACCTGAGCCATAGTCTGCTCCCGGTCTTGTTTTGCTGACTGTATAGAGCTTCTCCATCTTCAACTGCAAAGAATATAATCAATCTGATTTTGGTATTGATCATCTGATGATGTCCATGTGTAGAGTCATCTCTTGTGCTGTTGGAAGAGGGTGTTCGCTATGACCAGTGTGTTCTCTTGGGAAAACTCTGCTAGCCTTTGTCTTGTTTCATTTTGTACTCCAAGGCCAAATTTCCTGTTACTCCAGGTATCTCTTGACTTCCTACTTTTGCATTCCAGTCCCCTGTGATGTAAAGGACATCTCCTTTTGGTGTTAGTTCTAGAAGGTCATATAGATCTTCATAAATCCATTCAACTTCAGCTTCTTCAGTTTCAGTGGTTGGGTCATAGGCATAGATTACTGTGATCTTGAGTAGTTTGCCTTGGAAACGAACAGAGATCATTCTGTTGTTTTTGAAATTGCTTGAGATTGCACCCAAGTACTGAATTTCGGACTCTTGTTGACTATGATGGCTACTCCATTTCTTCTAAGGAATTCTTGCCCACAATAGTAGATATAATGGTCATCTGAGCTAAATTCACACTTTCCTGTCCATTTTAGATCACTGATTCCTAAAATTGTCGATGTTTACTCTTGCCATCTCCTTTTTGACCACTTTCAATTTACCTTGATTCGTGGACCTAACATTCCAGATTCCTATGCAATATTGTTCTTTACAGCATTTGGATTTTACTTTCACCACCAGACATATCCACAAGTGGGTGTTGAGTCCACTTTGGCCATTCTCTCCAGTACTCTTGCCTGGAAAATCCCATGGACAGAGGAGCCTGGTAGGCTGCAGTCCAAGGGGTCGCTAAGAGTTGGACACGACTGAGCGACTTCACTTTCACTTTTCACTCTCATGCATTGGAGAAGGAAATGGCAACCCACTCCAGTGTTCTTGCCTGGAGAATCCCAGGGACGGGGGAGCCTGGTGGGCCGCCGTCTATGGGGTCGCACAGAGTCAGACACGACTGAAGAGACTTAGCAGCAGCAGCAGTTTCAATCTTTCTGGAATTGTTTCTCCGCTCTTCTCCAGTAGCATGTTGGACACCTTCCAATCTGAGGAGTTCATCTTTCAGTGTCATATCTTTCTGCCTTTTCATACTGTTCATGGGTTCTCAAGGCACGAATGCTGAAGTGGTTTGCCATTCCCTTCTCCAGTGGACCACATTTTTTTCAGAACTCTCCACCATGACCTGTTCATCTTCGATGGCCATACATGGCATGGCTCATGGTTTCACTGAGTTAGGGAAGGAGCTTAACTGAGGAGGGTCTTGATTTTTCTGCCAGTTGTGTCATAATCATCATAATATATTTTTAATAGAAAAAGAAGCCTGGTCTTTTTGCTATCTCAGTGTGTACTGGTTTGCATTATTTTTGTTCAATCTTTTTACACTTACAAAAAAATCTATTTAAACTTCACATTCTTTTTCCTTTGAATGGATCATGTGGGCACCGGGTAGACCTCAGGGGCTTTTGGAGTGGATAAGACCAATAACAGGAATTGCTAATGTGGTTTCTATTGAATGTGATGGATTCATTAGGTAAAGTCCTTTGATAAATCGGGAGTACTACATTTTTACTCCATTCATCTTTGTCTTTTGGATTCCAGGGTGGCATTGCTGACAGTTCTACTTTGAGCTAAATGAGCAGCCTTGCCTGAAGAAACTGGTCTAAGGGACAAACGCTGCCAGTCCTTGATTCTCACAAGCCCCTGCATTTGCCTTGAAGTCACACTGAACCTGCACTGCACCGAAGAGCCCTCAGTCTCCCCAGTGAGTCACAGCAATGAGACCCAAGCCTCAGAGGATTTATTCTCCTCCCTTTGACATAGTAGGTCAGCCTTGATTAAACCAGTGTGGTCATTAACATCCCAGTCGTATTTTTCTTTTACAATCAAATGGAAAATTTCAATACACATAATATTCATAAAAGAGTTATACTCCACAACCAAGTGGGATTTATTCCAAAGATTCAAGGCTGGTTTAACATGCAAAACTCAAATGTAATATGAACTTTCTAGGTGGCCCAGCAGTAAAGAATCCACCTGCCAATGCAGGACATGTGGGTTATAATCCTTGGGTCGGGAAAATCCCCTAGAGAAGGAAATGGCAACCCACCCCAGGATCCTTGCCTGAAAAAATTTCATGGACAGAGGAGCCTGGCAGGCTACAGTCCATGGGGTCGCAAAGAGTTGGATGTGACTGAGTGACTGATCCCACACCCATCTATCTAAACTGTCATCTCCATTATCTTTCCATTTCTATCCATCTATCTATCTATCAATGAGAGGGAGATAGAGAATGGGACAGAGTGAGCAAGAGAGAAGGATCTCGTGTCACTAGCATGTCGTATCCTCAACCCTCTGTGCTGGAGAGGCTGCCTGAACACTATTATCCAAGCGCACTGGAACAGGCAGAAAAGGATTGGACCACACTGAGGTTGAGTGATTAACTCAGCGTGCTGCTGACAAAGTTGAGGAATAAGGAATAGATTCTCCCTCTGAGCTTTGAGAAAGAACCAATCCTGTGGACAGCTTGATTTTGAACCTCCAGTCCTCAAAACTGTCAGAGATAAGCTTCAGTTCTTTTAAGCCACTCCAGTTATGACAATTTGTCCCTGCAGCCCCAGGAAATGAATACATCAGGTGACAAGGCTCAGCAGAACCCAGAGAACAAATGAATCTGACAGTTTGTTCAGAAAGGCTGGGAGTAAGCTTGTCTTGACCAAGTCTATGAAGAGCGGAAGTCCTGCTTAGCAGTGTGTGTTCTCTATGAGACTAAAGCTTCTCAGACTTATGTTGTTCAGATTTATTCATAACATCGCTCTTCCTGTCTGCACCTATATGCCTCTCAGGAGTTCACCTCCTCCTGCAAAGGTATCCACCCTTTGGCTCCCCTGTGAGCCTCTGGATAGAAAGAATAATGCTCTTACAGTCCTAATGGCCTCAGCATCCAGGGCCACGTCCACCACATACAGGAGCTTAATAAACATCTGCCAAATGGACCAATGGGATCAATCTGTGATCAAAAGAGTCCTCCTTGGAGCATACTTCCCAATAACACCTGTGTCTCTGTTCCAGCTCTTTCCCTAAATACCTCCTCCAAGTGGGCCTCTTTAGGGCCAACATGGTGTCTGTGTGTCAGGCCCACTCCCCTGACCTGATCAGGCTTCATCACATAGAGCCCTTAGCTGATGAGTGGACGCTGTGAAGCACATCATGCTCTCCTCTTGCATTTTCACATTCAGGGCTATCTTTTCTTTGTTCAAAATCCTACTCCTTCAAATCTCGGCTCAAATGCAGTGACCTCTAGGAACCCTTTCTGAATTTCCAAAAGCAGCTTTGACCTTCCTCCTCTACTGCCTTATGGAAACCCTTCGCTTTGAAGCCTTTGACTGTGTGGATCACAACAAACCGTGGAAAATTCTGAAAGAGATGGGAATACCAGACCACCTGATCTGCCTCCTGAGAAATCGGTATGCAGGTTAGGAAGCAACAGTTAGCACTGGACATGGAACAACAGACTGGTTCCTAATTGGGAAAGGAGTACATCAAGGTTGTATATTGTCACCCTGCTTATTTAACTTATATGCATAGTACATCATGTGAAATGCTGGACTGGATGAAGCACAAGCTGGAATCAAGAATGACAGAAGAAATATCAATAACCTCAGAGATGCAGATGACACCACCTTTATGGCAGAAAGTGAAGAACTAAAGAGCCTCTTGATGAAAGTGAAAGAGGAGAGTGAAAAAGTTGGCTTAAAGCTCAACATTCAGATCATGGCATCCAGTCCATCACTTCATGGCAAATAGATGGGGAAACAATAGCAAGAGACTATTTTGGGGGGGCTCCAAAATCACTGCAGATGGAGACTGTAACCATGAAATTAAAAGGCGCTTGCTCCTTGGAAGAAAAGCTACAACCAACATAGACAGCATATTAAAAAACAGAGACATTACTTTTCTAAGAATGGTCCATCTAGTCAAAGCTATGGTTTTTCCAGTAGTCATGTATGGATGGATATGAGAGTTGGGCCATAAAGAAAGCTGAGCGCTGAAGAATTGATGCTTTTGAACTGTGGTGTTGGAGAAGACTCTTGAGAGTCCCTTGGACTGCAAGGAGATCCAACCAGTCAATCCTAGAGGAAATCAGTCCTGAATATTCATTGGAAGGACCGGTGCTGAAACTGAAACTTCAATACTTTGGCCACCTGATGCAAAGAACTGACTCATTGGAAAAGACCCTGATGCTGGGAAAGATTGAAGGCGGGAGGAAAAGGGGATGACAGAGAATGAGATGGTTGGATGGCATCACCAACTAGATGGACATGAGTTTGAGTAAGCTCCAGGAGTTGGTGATGGACAGGGAAGCCTGTCATGTTGCAGTCCATCGGGTCACAAAGAGTCAGACACGACTGAGCGACTGAACTGACTGACTGACTAGCTTTGAAGCCTAGCTGTGCTCTTTATGCTGGTGGTGGAGGCGATGATACTGATATGATTGAGCCCCTCTGCTCGGCGTCCTTCCCTTCATCTTACCAAGTATCGTTTTATTGTAATTTCTTGCTTGTCTGCCCACTGTTAAGAAGCTCCAGAGGACAGAAGACGAGTCTTTTCCCCTTGAAATCTGCAATATCCACCTGCCATGCAGAAGGCATTCAGCCAGTAATCCCTAGGGAAAAGTTTGGTTTGCTTGTGCTCGCCATGAACCAGGGGTCAGCTAACTGTGACACACATGCCAAACCCAACTCATGGCCAGATTCTGTATCGTGAGTGAATGGACTGGACGCTGACTGTCGATGGCCTCACAAAGCCTGTATTTACTCTCTGGTCATTTACAGAAAAGGTTTACTGACCTCTACCCTAGGCACACAAACATGGTCTGGCTTGTATAATAATTTTGCTGTGGTTGCAGTTTCTTATCTGATGACCTCCGTTCAGCTTACCCAGAAATTCTCCTAAGGACTCGGGAACAGATCCAACCCAGACAGCCCTGATGGAGCAAATGCCAGCCACCCTCCAAAAGGAGGCACTTTCATGTTTTCAAAGTATCTGTCAGTACCTCAGATTTTAAACATTTTCCCCTAAGCCATTGTAAATGGAGTCTGCAATTTCAAAAGCATATTACTTCAGGGGAAGGTGGACTCACTTCCCTTGCCTGTGCAGCCAAGCTGCTATAAGATCCCCGGCGGGAAGTTAAGTTTCTCAAAGAGAAACCAGTAACTGGATTGAGCTGGTACAAGTAGCTCTTCCTTATCCACAGAGTATACGTCCCAAGACCCCCAGTGGATGCCTGAAACCGTGCACACGGACTGAAGCCTATTTATATTCTTTTTCTCTCTACATACATACATACCAAAAAGTTTAATTTATAAATTAGGCTCAGTAAGAAACTAACATCAGTTCAGTTCAGTTCAGTTGCTCAGTCCTGTCCTACTCTTTACAGCCCCATGGACTGCAGCACACCAGGCTTCCCTGTCCATCACCAACTCCCAGGCTTACTCAAACTCATGTTCATTGAATTGGTGATGCCATCCAACCATCTCATTCTCTGTTGTCCCCTTCTCCTCCTGCCTTCAATCTTTCCCAGCATCAGGGTCTTTATCAGTGAGTCAGTTCTTCACATCAGGAGGCCAAAGTATTGAAGTTTCAGCTTGAGCATCAGTCCTACCAATGAATGTTCAAGACTTATTTCCTTTAGGATGGACTGGTTGGCTCTCCTTGCAGTCCAAGGGACTCTCAAGAGTCTTCTCCAACACCACAATTCAAAAACATCAATTCTTCAGTGCTCAGCTTTCTTTATAGTCCAACTCTCACATCCATACATGACTATTGGAAAAACCATAGTTTTGATTAGATGGACCTTTGTTGGCAAAGTAACTGATAATAAATAGAACAATTGCAGCAATATGCTATAATAAATGTTATGTGAATGCCGTCTCTCTCTTTCTCTCAAATATCTTATTGTACAAACTTAAAGCCTTTTACATCCTAAGTGTTTAGTGTGCACTGTGGCCGCAGTTTTTCACTTTGAAGTGTGGCAGCAAAACCAACACAAGTTCTTTTTCCTTCTTCACCATTTCACAGATAAGAGTCCTGCTTACCACAGATCTGAGCAACACCAGCATGTGATTTCTTTTCTTTCCTTAAGTTGAGAGCTTTCACCTTTTCACTTAAACAAAGTACTTTGAGGCTTCTCTTTGGTGCAGCTGACTTGCAAGCATCACTCTCTTTGAGCTTTGAGGTCATTATTAAGCAAAATAAGGGTCACTTGGACACAGATCCTGTGATACCACACAGTGATCTGATAACCAAGATGGCTACTAAGTAATTAAGGAGCAGGGTACTCTGGACAGAGGGATGATTCACATCCCGGATGACAAGAATCTGAGCATGGGATGGCGCAGATGGCATGAGATCTCACCAGTTACTAAGAGCAACTTAAAACTTCATGAGTTGTTTATTTCTGGATGTGAAAACGTCACTCAGTCGTGTCCCATTCTTTGTGAACCCACGGACTATACAGTCCATGGAATTCTCCAGGCCAGAATACTGGAGTGGGTAGCCTTTCCCTTTGCCAAGAGATCTTCCCAACCCAGGGATCAAACCCAGGTCTCCCGCATGGCAGGTGGATTCTTTACCAGCTGAGCCACAAGGAAAATCCTTATTTCTGGAATTTTCCTTTTAATAGTTTCAAACCCTGGGTGACCACAGGTAATGGAAGCTGCAAAATGCAAGAGTATGGATGGTGGGGGTTGGGGGCTTGGATTTACTGTGTAGGAAATGTGTCTGCAGCATGAGGAAGGGAACCCAACACTGTGCAGACAAAGTGAAATCCACCCAAAGTGCGGTGTGCTTTGTGTATGCGTGCGTGAGCACACGTGTATATTCACACTGCATGTAACCAACCTGGCTGGTCTGAACTGTGTTCTAGGGTTGGGCCATTTCATTCTTCTCCACTGGGGAAAACCTGGTTTCCATAAGCCCTTCCAACTTGCCTATCTTTGTGTTTGTATTACTTCCTTGTTGTCTGTTTTTATAAGTAAAACTTTTCTCTAATGATGACTGCATCTCCCTAAAAGCTTCTCCTGAGTTCTTCTTTTCAAAGCAGCTGGATCCATCTTAATATTTTCCCGCCCTAATTGCCTCAGGCCAATTTCTTTTAAAGGAATTAAAAATGCAAATCTAATATTCTAATTGCATAATAGGATCATCTTGGCAGCTCGATCAATACTATCTCCCACTGTCAATACCATGGCCAGACTGCGTGGATGTCAGAGCCCACTGGTCTCACTTTATCACTGGCCCCGTGGCCCATCCACATCTATAAGATGTGACATTTTATGGGTGGCCTTCCATCAGTCAGATCTAATATTTGAGCATCACAGAGGCAAGTTGTCATCTCGGCATCTGCCTTGCCCTGTACCAGGCCACACACAGATGAATCCTTCATGGTTCCCAGGACTAAGCTACACAGCAAGAAAGAGGCTGGTTGACAACCACCCACAGGGTTGTTTTTCCAGGTCACCATCCAATGGAATTGGGGCTTCCCAGGTGGTGCTAGTGGTAAAGAACCTGTCTGCCAATGCAGGAGATGTAAGAGATGAGAGTTTGATCCCTAGGTTGTGAAGCTTCCCTGGAGGATAGCATGGCGACCCACTCCAGGACTCTTGCCTGGAGAAACCCATGGACAGAGGAGCCCGGCGGGCTACAGACCGGGGGCGGGGGGCAGTCACAAAGACTTAGCATGAACATACATTAGATGAAATTAGAAGCAAAGGACCTACCCTCAAAGGACAAGTCACCCCCAAAGATCCCCAATCTGTCAATGCAGTTACAGATCATTACCAATGACACAGGCCTGGAGTCAGGAGACCCTGGCTGAGAGATCCAGCTCAGCCAGTCTTCAGAGGTCCCCTTGAGCAAGTCACCTAGGCTCTCGGTGCCTCAGTTTCCCCTTCTATAAATAACCCTGTTCACCTAGGCTGAATGTGAAGGTCCCTGTCAACCTAAAATTTATTTTACTTCTAGAAGAGTAAAGCTCATACTCTGAGTAGCAAGAATGAAGAATATTGTCAGTTGATTAAGATAAGAAACATCATTACTACTTCTGGGCTATTTGCCAATTAACATTAGAAACATGATAATTAACACATCACACAAATTCTCCTCCCATTAAGAAGTGTTCTTCCAATAGATCTCCTTCACCCTCTCTCTAAGCTGATTTTTTTTTTAAGTTTCAAATACCATACAATTTGATCCAAAACACAATCATTAAATTTACCCCCCTCAGCTAGAAAAAAGTGCTTGTGAAAGCTATGTCAAAGATCGTAAATTTCCTTAAACAGATCTAAGCAACTGGAATGTAGCAAAACTTTAAGTTCTTATTAAATCTGATTATGGAGCAAGCTGATTTAGAATAGTAATCGGGCCAAAGTCTTTTAGATTCTCTGAAGAACACCTTTCCAAAATCATGACAGCACACAGCAACATTTTTTAAAAATTGTGTTTTATGGTTTGTGAGAAAAGTACTCCATGTGTTTCTGTGGGAGTCTTTCATGTAACTATAGTAAACATTGTTATTTATGTGCTTTTCTTGTAGTTAATTCAATTACCGGTTTTCCGATATATGTTGGGTCTTGTGTAAGGAACTAGCACACATACACACTTCTTTATTTGGTTCTCAAAGTGACATCAGAGGTCAGCAGAGTGGAGTCCTTGTTTCCAGAGGAAGAAACCAAGGCTGGGGGACAGTCAGAGACATCCCCAGGAATTTCCAGGAGCCATGAAAGTGACAGAAGACTCCAGGATTGTTCGAGAAAACAGGAAGGAAAGGAAAGGTTCTGAAGAGTTGAGGCGGCAAAGGGTTCGGTTTTCAGGAGGGGTGGAGGGAGGACTTGGAGACAGGGAGGAAGTGGGGGGAGAGGCAGGGTTATTCTGTGAAATACAGACCAGTGGGCTTAATATTGATCCTTGGCAGAACACGAGGACGAATCGTGACGGGTTGATCTGTGCTCTTGGGGACAAGAAAACAGGGACTGCCAAGAGACTGCCGGCTCCTAGACAAGCCATCCCAATCTAATCTCGTTTCCTCTCCTGATAGGGTTATTAGGCTGGTTGATCAGCGGATCTGGATTTCAGCAAGGCACTTGACAGAGTCGCTCAGGATATTCTTGTGGACAAGAAGGAGAAATGGGGATGGGACCAGGGGACAGTTAAGTGAATTTGTAACTGGTTGAACAAGCGTGTCCAAAGCGTTGATTAATAGAGTGATGTCAGCCTGGGAGGAGGGAGCCGTGTGCCCTGGGGCTCTGCGTTTTGCTCTGTTCTGTTTAACCAGCTTATCAGCGTCTTGAGTGGTGTTGTAGGAGGCAGGCTTGTTAAAACACAAAAGGACAAAAATACGGGGTCAGTAACAGATGAAACAAAAGAATCTGGATCCAAAACGTTCTCATCCTGCTAGTCCAATGACTCCCAACACCTTAAAGAAGAAATGTAATAGAAATGAGTGTACCGTCTTTTAATTAATTCCCAAATCAATAATAGCACAATAGAGAATGTTGGCTTAGGAGCAGTTCAAGGAGAGAAAACAGTGTTCCAGGCCCAATATGCTCCTGTCACTTAGCAAAATCTAAGGGGTCTTGGATATCATCATAGATTTCCAGGGCCCCCTCTAAAAGTAGCTGTGATATTGCTAGCTGGTGGGCTGCTGGAGACCCAGGTTCAATCAGGCACTGCATTTAAAGGCCAAGTAAGAGAAAGTTGACTTTCCTGGTGGCTCAGACAGTAAAGCATCTGCCTGCAATGCAGGACACCTGGGTTCAATCCCTGGGTCAGGAAGATCCCCTGGAGAAGGAAATGGCAATGCACTCCAGTATTCTTGCCTGGAAAGTCCCATGGACAGAGGATCCTGGTAGGCTACAGTCCATGGGGTCTCAAAGAGTCAGACACGGCTGAGCAACTTCATTTTCTTTTTTCAAGAGAAAATTCATAGGAGAACAACACGAGTGAGAGCTGTGGCTACCATACTAGGCGAGGGGTGGGAGACAAGGCTGGTGATATCCACCCAAGGAGAAGCAAGATGGCAACCTTCTAATATCTGGATGGCTAACGGAGGAAGAATGAGAAAACGCACTTTTCCCTGCTCCCTAAAGGTGGATGGAATTATAGACGATCAGCGAGAATTTCAGGACAACATAAACACAGATGTTGCCCCATGAGGGACTGAGTTCTCAACTCTGAGTTTCCAGTATTGAGTTTACACGCTGGGCTTTTGGGGAGACTATTTTTTTCTGAAGTGAGAATTGCCCTGCGTGACAGATGTTTGATGTATGTAGACATGTGGACAGGAGAATTGCCTTAGAGCCTGTTGATTAAATCCAACACACAAGTACTGGCCAAGTATTACTGCAAGGTACTTTGTATACATAGGGAAAATGTGATGGAAAACTAAAAATGATCATGACATCCTGCTTTCCCTGAAGGAATGTGGAATCTAAAGACATATAAGTGTGTATGTAATTGGCTTTAAATAAAAGACAAAACGAAAGAGATTGCAATCAAGGCTCAGGGGTTAAAAAAAGAGGAGCTGAAGGATCTTCACTGGAAAGACTGATTCACTGGAAGGAAGAATATACATTGGAAGGACTGTTGCTGAATCTGAAACTCCAATACTTTGGCCACCTGATGCGTGCGAAGAACTGACTCATTTGGAAAAGACCCTGATGTTGGGAAAGATTGAAGGTGGGAGGAGAAGGGGACAACAGAGAACGAGATGGTTAGATGGCATCACCAACTCGATGGACATGAGTTTGAGCAAGCTCCAGGAGTTGGTGATGCATAGGGAAGCCTAGTGTGCTGCAGTCCATGGGGTTGCAAAGAGTCGGACATGACTGAGCAACTGAACTGAACTGAACTGAAGGATAAGGAGAAGATCACATGTAACTTTTAAGCTGGGTTTGGACCATCAGAGACAGCTTCGGGGACAGGTAGCATTTGACTTCCATGAGAGCCTCAATTCCAGCCCAGACTGCAGGCAGCTCCACTGCAGCTCCACTGACACCCCTAAGTGTCTATATCTTCCTCCAGATTTCGCCTTTTGAAGCTTCTTGTCCATGGAGTCACCCACTCCAGTATTCCTGCCTGGAGGATCCCATGGACAAAAAGGCCAGTGCAACTCCTCTCACGACTCACACAACTGGGCATGAACATGCCCATCTATGCTGTTGCTTTACCTGGATTTTGTTCTCTGCCCACACCTGGCCACTTGGCAGCTTCTGAACTCCTTTGCTTCTCTGCTTCCCTGTCACCCTCACAGCCACGAGGGACTCGCCTCCACTCTCCTGTGCCCCAGCCCCGCTCACTTTCACATCAGACGGCACCCTGGAACAGGGTATCGCTTCATCACCTCTGCCATGCTCTGTGGTTCAGAAGCAAGTTAGAGGTCCCACCCACAGTCAGGAAGAGGGGATTATACCAGGTATGAATGCCAAGCCATACCAAGGTCTGTCTGTCACGCATACTGCACAAGAGTCATTTTAGACCCCTGGAGCCAGGAGAGGAATAGTGGGACAAAGATTGACCGTTCACTGCAGCTCAGCGGGTTGAGGAAGTTAGGACAGCACTGGGCTGACCCCGGGGGCAGCCTTTAGAAGTGCCCTTGTTTTCCTCTCTGCTCTTGCTCAGGCCTATGGCTTTTTGTCCTATGAGTGTAGCAAAGGGACAATTTCGGCCCCGAGCCGTCACTTCTGAAGCTTCCCAGGTGGCTCAGTGATGAAGAATCTGCCTGCCAATGCAGGAGACACAGGTTCAATCCCTGGGTCAGAAAGATTCCCTAGAGGAGGGCATGGCTACCTACTCCAGTATTCTTCCCTGGAGAATCCCATGGACAGAGGAGCCTGGTGGGCTACAGTCCAAGGGTTGCAAAGAATTGAACGCGACTAAGCAACTGAACAGCAACAGTCAACTCTGAGGACTATTTAGTGATCACTAAATAACTGACCTGCCTCTTGAGAAACCTGTATGCAGGTCAAGAAGCAACAGTCAGAACTGTACTTGGAACAACAGACTGGTTCCAAATAGGAAAAGGAGTACGTCAAGGTTGTATATTGTCACCTTGCTTATTTAACTTATATGCAGAGTACATCATGAGGAATGCTGGGCTGGAAGAAGCACAAGCTGGAATCAAGATTGCCGGGAGAAATATCAATAACCTCAGATATGCAGATGACACTACCCTTATGGCAGAAAGTGAAGAGGAACTCAAAAGCCTCTTGATGAAAGTGAAAGAGGAGAGTGAAAAGGTTGGCTTGAAGCTCAACATTCAGAAAACAAAGATCATGGCATCTGGTCCCATCACTTCATGGGAAATAGATGGAAAAACAGTGGAAACAGTGTCAGACTTTATTTTTTTGGGCTCCAAAATCACTGCGGATGCTGATTGCAGCCATGAAATTAAAAGACGCTTACTCCTTGGAAGGAAAGTTATGACCAACCTAGATAGTATATTAAAAAGCAGAGACATTACTTTGCCAACCAAGGTCCGCCTAGTCAAGGCAATGGTTTTTCCTGTGGTCATGTATGGATGTGAGAGTTGGACTGTGAAGAAAGCTGATGGCCGAAGAATTGATGCTTTTGAACTGTGGTGCTGGAGAAGACTCTTGAGAGTCCCTTGGACTGCAAGGAGATCCAACCAGTCCATTCTAAAGGAGATCAATCCTGGGTGTTCATTGGAAGGACTGATGCTAAAGCTGAAACTCCAATACTTTGGCTACCTCATGCGATGAGTTGACTCACTGGAAAAGACTCTGATGCTGGGAAAGGTTGAGGGCAGGAGGAGAAGGGGACGACAGAGAATGAGATGGCTGGATGGCATCACCGACTCTGTGGACATGAGTTTGAGTGAACTCCGGGAGTTGGTGATGGACAGGGAGGCTTGGTGTGCTGTGATTCATGGGGTCGCGGAGAGTCGGACATGACTGAGCGACTGAACTGAACTGAACTGAACTAACTAAAAGATGGTGACTACTTTTATGCTTGAGCAAGTGCCTAGTACAGCAGGGTGAGGCCAGGCAGCCCCAGGCTGGAGTTCCTGTCTTGACAGTTCTGTAAACCTCGCACCCCTGCAGGCACTAATCCACCCAGCGGTGGTGACTGATTCCGCTGGGATTTACGGGTCTTGGCCCTCACATGGGCCCCCAGCCTGTGGTTAAGTAACGTTATCCCCCAGCCACGTGTTTACACATGGGAATTCCTGGACATTACCAGCTGCTTAGACAGAACCTTTCATTTCCAGCGGTTTGAACTCCACATTGCACTCCGAGCTCACTGGAGCCTCTCCCTCATAATGCAAGGTGCCCCCACCCCTGAGAACCGACCATTTAAAAATTAATCACCCTGATGTTTCTTTCCACAGCGAAGATCCTTGTTCTATTTATTTCCCTCTCCTTAAGACCTGCCCCTGGAGATGTCGAGGGAAGACTGCGGATTTTGTTATTTTCTCCTGCTGTAAAGTGGTCTGAAACCTGCATAGAAGATAATCAGGAGATACTGCTAATCCCGGGCATTTCCTCTCTCCAAACCTGGCGCCTCTTGGGGGAAGTCGTGTTTCCATCAGTGAGTAAATGCCATAAATCTGACGCCCTTTGGAGTATTGAGTAGCCCTGAGACTAGCTCTGTGATAGGCTGCCAATGGCCATAATCCTAAATTCTCCATATATTCACACCTTTGCAACGTGACTTTGTGGCTCTTCCCATCAGGCAAGACCTTGATTCTGGGTGTTTGTTAGAACTTACTTCAAGCAAAGGAATGAAGTAGAAAAGACAGTCTGTCAGTCAGGGGCCCTGGCACCAAAATGCCTTGGGTACTTCAACCCCTTGGACTCCCACAAAGACTAAACCCAGGCTAGACGGCTGGAGAATGAGAAACCACACGGGATAGAGACCTGCCACCCTCTCTGCTGTCTTTTTAGACTAGCCAGGCCCCAGCCAACCCAGAAACTGACGGCTGACACGTGGATGAACCTGAATAAGACAAGAAAAACTGCCCAACAGGGCCCAGCGCATACTGCCAACCCACACACGTGTGAGCAAAACAAACCACTATTGTTTTTGCCCACCCTTGCTCCGTGGAAGACAAACTATGAAAAACCTAGAGAGCATATTAAAAAGTAGAGACATCACTTTGCCGACAAAGGTCCATATAGTCAAAACTATGGTTTTTCCAATAGTCATGTATGGATGTGAGAGGTGGACCACAAAGAAGGCTGAGTACCAAAGAATTGATGCTTTCAAACTATGGTGTTGGTGAAGACTCTTGAGAGTCCCTTGGACTGCAAGGAGATCCAACCAGTCCATCCTAAAGGACATCAGTCCTGAATATTCATTGGAAGGACTGATGCTGAAGCTGAAACTCCAGTACTTTGGCCACCTGATGTGAAGAACTGACTCCCTAAAAAAAGACCCTGATGCTGGGAAAGATTGAAGGCAGGAGGAGAAGGGGACGAGATGGTTGGATGGCATCACTGACTCAATGGACGTAAGTGTGAGCAAACTCTGGAAGACAATGAAGGACAGGGAAAGCTTTCATGCTGCAGTCCATGGGGTCGCAAAGAATCAGACACAACTTAGTGACTGAACAATAACAAAATTTGGGATACTTTGTTATAGTAAGAGCTAACTGATATAGACTCCATAGTTTATCAATATAAACATCAGAGTTCCCAGTTTGAAAGTATAATGAAGCAAGGACGTCTATGAATGATGTCTTAACCTGACTTATTCTCAAACACCCAGAAGGCTGGTGATGTCTTTTTTCCTTCTCTCACTAAGTCTTTGGGGACCATTTTCCTGTGCTACCAGCACCGTACTTTGAAACCAGAAGAAAAAGACCTCTGGGGGATAAGTCGAGTCTCCATATCTTTTCCTTTCAAAAAAACCTTACAAAAAATTTTTTTTTAATTTTATGCTTGGATGATTGCCTTCAATTCCTTGTTTCATAAGCTTCTATTCTCCTGATGAGCCATGACAGCATTGATTCCAACCTATGATTGTTGGTGAAATATTAAACTTTATTGACTCAAAATTCAGGATCAGTTGCAGATTGGATATTCGGTATATTTTGTAGAGGCACGATTTTATTCTTCTGGTCACAAAGTAAATGCAGCTTCACAACATGATTCTTTCTTTTTTTTTTTTTTGGTAGATGGAGTCCTTCAAATCAGCTTTCTCATTTTACCACCCCAGAATTGCTAAATGCCTTATGCTGACTAACCAATTAACTTACTCTTCCAAATGAAGTATGCATGTTTCTTATGAATAAGTGTGCTAGTGTGCAAACACACGTTTCCATTAACTACACATTATGATTCTTTCACATCTTCCAAACAACAACAAAAACCTCACTGGCTATATGTAAAGATAATCTGAGAAAAATCCAGTAGAGTTTTTTTTTTCTCAAATCAACAGTTTATCATTAGCTTGATGTGTCATTGAAAGTATCCCACTGTTCCCCAAGTCTCTCATAAGCTTAAAGCTCACCCCAATACCTGGCTACTACTGAAGTTCTTTCTTCTTAAATTCTCTCAGAAAATAGAGAGCCACACTGCTGAAATAAAGTTTCTCAGGATGACTCAAGTCTTGGGGTTGACAATGTGCTGTCCAAAACTCAAGTTTGGGCTTCCCAGTTGGCTCAGTGGTAAAGAATCCCCCTGCCAATGCAGGAGATAAGGGCTCAAACCCTGCTCTGGGAAGTTCCCATTTGCTTTGGAGCAACTAAGCCCGTGCACCACAACTATCAATCCCGTGCTCCAGAGAGCGTGCTCCGTCACGAGAGGCGCCACCCCAGTGAAAGCCCATGCACTGCAACTAGAGAGTAAAGCCCGCAACGCAACAGAGATCCAGCACGGTAAAAATAAATAATGTTTCAATTAAAAAGATAAAACCCACATTCATCTAAAGATGCAAAGACCTCAAGATATGCACCCAATTGGGTACTTATTTCCCAATTTCTAATTCAGAACTGCATTTCTCTTAGATAATTCAGTCGCTCAGGCGTGTCCGATTCTTTGCAACCCCATTAACTGCATGAAAGCACGCCAGGCCTCCCTGTCCATCACCAACTCCCGGAGTTCACTCAAACTCATGTCCATCGAGTCAGTGATGCCATCCAGCCGTCTCATTCTCTGTCGCCCCTTCTCCTCCTGCCCTCAATCTTTCCCAGCATCAGAATCTTTTCCATTGAGTCAGCTCTTCGCATCAGGTGGCCAAAGTATTGGAGTTTCAGCTTCAGCATCAGTCCTTCCAATGAATATTCAGGACTGATATCCTTTAGGATGGACTGGTTGGATCTCCTTGTAGTCCAAGGGACTCTCAAGAGTCTTCTCCAACACCACAGTTCAAAAGCATCAGTTCTTTGGTGCTCAGCTTTCTTTATCGTCCAACTCTCACATCCATATGTGATGACTACTACATTTCTCTTAAGCATCCCAAAATATATACTCCTCTCCAAAACACAATTATTAAACTTATTTTTTTAAAACAACTTCAGTAGCAACATTTTTATTGAAGTACAGTTGATTTACAATGTTATGTTTGTTCCAGGTGTACAGCAAAGTGATTCAGCTATATGTATATATGTATATGTATAGTTATATATATATAGTTATGTATACATATTATTTTTCAGATTCTTTTCCATTATAAGTTAGTACAAGGCTTTGAATATAATTGCTTGTGCTATACAGTAGGCCCTTGCTGTTTATTTATTTCATATAGAGTGGTATGTCTCTTAATTTGAAACTCCTAATTTATCCCTCTTCCGCTTCTCCTTTGGTAACCATAAGTTTGATCTCTGTGTGCGAGTCTATTTCTATTTTATTTTATAAGTTAATCTGTGTCATTTTTTTAGATTCTACATATCAGTGATATCATATATTTATCTTTCTCTGTCTGACTTACTTCACTTAGTATGATCATCTCTAGGTCCATTAATGTTACTGTAAATGACAATTTCATTTTATTTTATGACTGAGTAGTATTCCATTGTGTGTATGGACCGCATCTTTATCCATTCAGCCGTCAATGGACATTTAGGTTGTTTCCATATTAAACATTTTAAAGGAAGTATATAAGCAAGTTAAAAACATTCCTTAATATATACATTTTAGAGAATTCCATGGAATTCCATGGAATTCTCTAGGCCAGAATACTGGAGTAGGTAGCCTTTCCCTTCTCAAGGGGATCTTCCCAAACCAGGGATGGAACCCAAGTCTCCCACATTGCAGATGGATTCTTTACCAGCTGAGCCACCAGGGAAGCCCAAGAATACTGGATTGGGTAGCCTATCCCTTCTCCAGTGGATCTTCCCGACCCAGGGATTGAACCGGGGTCTCCTGCATTGCAGGAGGATTCCTTACCAGCTGAGCTACCAGGGAAGCCCTATATAAGCCCTATATTATATAATAACTCTTTCAATGTAAAACACATTTGCCCTGTGTAGGCAGCACAAACATAGCATCTCCCCATTCTTGCCCCGTTGGCAGTCCCTGCTTAGAATCCCCTTCCCTTCCCCTCTCGGAGCTCCTACCTCAACTCTGACCCTCACTTCTCATCTCTAACTGGCATTCACCTGACTTAAAGAAACCTCAGCCTACCAAATCGCACATCCCCACAGGACAGTAGGGTCAGTCTCCTGCCTTCCCTGTCTCCACACCGGGACTGTGAAAACCAACTCCCAAGGTTAAATGTCCATAGAGCATTGGACGTTCTCTTTTGAACTGTAGGGGAAATGTTTATGTCCTTATTCCCAGTTGATTCTTTGACCCGTTCCTGACTTCCTCAACTGGCACTCACTGATCTAGTCTGCCATCTGCAAGGCAGATAGAGAAACAAGCCCAAGTTTATTTGAGCATTATCTTGCTGGCACATGAAATGAGTGTCATTATGGTAGTCTGAAAATTTTTTGGCATTTCCCTTCTTTGGAATTGGAATGAAAACTGACCTTTTCCAGTCCTGTGGCCACTGCCACTGCTGAGTTTTCCAAATTTGAGGGCATGTAGAGTGCAACACTTTAACAGCACCAACTTTTAGGATTTGAAACACCTCAGCTGGAATTCCATCACCTACATTAGCTTTGCATTAGTAATTAATGCAAAGTAATTAGCTTTGTATTAGGAATGCTTCCTAAGGCCCACTTAACTTCACATTCCAGGATGTCTGCCTCTAAGTGAGTAATCACACCATCATGGTTATCCAGATCATTAAGACCTTTTTTGTATAGTTCTTTTGGGTATTCTTGCCACCTCTTCTTAATATTTTCTGCTTCTGTTAGAACCTTGCCTCTTCTCTCCTTCATTGTGCCCATCTTTGCATGAAACGTTCCCTTGGTATCTACAGTTTTCTTGAAGATATCTCTAGTCTTTCCCATTCTATTGTTTTCCTCTATTTCTTTCATTGTTCACTTAAGAAGACTTTCTTTTCTCTCCTTGCTATCAGTTGGGTCTATCTTTCCCTTTCTCTTTTGCCTTTTGCTTCTCTTCTTTTCTCAACTATTTTTAAGACTTCATCAGACAACCACTTTGCCTTTTTGCATTTCTTTTTCCTGAGGATGGTTTTGATCACCACTTCCTGTACAATGGTACAAACCTCTATCCTAGTTCTTCAAGCCTTCTGTCTACTAGATTTAAGCCTCTGAATCTATTTGTCACCTCCTCTGTATAATCATAAGGGATTTGATTTAGGTTATACCTGAATGATTTACTTTCTTCAATTTAAGTCTGAATTTTGCAATAAGGATCTCATGATCTGAGTCACAGTCAGCTCCAGGTCTTGTTTTTTATTGATTGTGTAGAGCTTCTCCATCTTCAACTGCAAAGAATATAATCAACCTGATTTTAGTATTGATCATCTGGTGACATCCACATGTAGAGTCATCTCTTGGGTTCTTGGAAGAGGGTGGTTGCTATGACCAGTGTGTTCTCTTGGAAAAATTCTGTTAGCCTTTGCTCTGCTTCATTTTGTATTCCAAGGCCAAGTTTGACTGTTACTCCAGGTATCTCTTGACTCCCTACTTTTGCATTCCAGTCCCCTGTGATGCAAAGGATATCTTTTTTTGGTGTTAGTTCTAGAATGTCTTATAGGTCTTCATAGAACTATTCAACTTCAGCTTCTTTGGCATTAGTCGTTGGGGTATAGACCTGAATTACTGTGATATTGAATGCTTTGCCTTGGAAATGAACCAATATCATTCTGCTATTATTGAGATTGCACTCAAGTTCTGCATTTCAGATTCTTTTGTTGACTTTGAGGGCTACTTCCTTTCTTCTAGGGGATTCTTGCCTATAGTAGTAGATATAATGGTTATCTGAATTAAATTTTCCCATTCCCTTCCGTTTTAGTTCACTGTTTCCTAAAATGTCAGTGTTCACTCTTGCCACCTCCTGCTTGACCACATCCAATTTACCTTGATCCATAGAGGTCTATGGACATTCTAGGTTCCTATGCAATATTGTTCTTTACAACATCAGACTTTCCTTTCATGACCAAACACATCCACAGCCGAGCATCATTTCTGCTTTGGCCCATCCTCTCCTTTCTCTCTGGAATTATTTCTCCACTCTTCTACAGTACTATATTGGACACCTACTGGCCTGGGGAGCTCAACTTCCAGTGTCATATCTTTTTACCTTTTCATACTGTTCATGGGGTTCTCAAGGCAAGAATACTGGAGATTTTTGCCATTCCTTTCTCCAGTGGACCACGTTTTGTCAGAACTCTCCACCATGACCCATCCACCTTGGGTGGCCCTGGAGAGCATAGCTCATAACTTCTTTGCCATCTGAGCCACCAGGGAAGCTGCAAGTAAATGTCTAAATGAAGCAAAAACTCTCAGTACTGTCACCGGTTTATTAAGGCGTCTCAGAACTCGGGGTTACAGACACAAAGTGGTTGTGTCTCTTCTGATCATTGCCCTTTCACTTTCCCCTGCTGAACCTTCCTCTTAGCACACCTTCACGGTACCCTGGGCAGACTCCATATCTTTCCAGTCCCTGGTATGCTCCAGAGCTTCAGCCTCAATCTTGATGTAAACCCCATGCCATTTTTACCTCTGTGCAGACTTGAGCTGGGACTCAGAGTCCTGAAGGGTGGGGGATCTGCATCCACAAGGCTCACCCACTCCTGCCAGAGCAGTCAGCTGACTACTCACTCAGCTGACTCAGTTGACACGGCAACTGACTCAGTTGACATGTCAACTCACCTACGTGGCCACTGATGACATCCTATCTTGGGTGGTTCTTATAGCTCTCTCTATTGGATACCTGGCTTATGACTCTTCTGAGTGGCAGTACCCAAGTGCTGCCTCTCTTGTGGGGCACATGTCTGAGCTTTGAGGGCTTTGTAAACTCCCTTCTCCACCTCTTCCGATTGCATTGCCCTGATATTTTGAACCCGGTCCTGGGTTGACCCTTTTACACCCCCTTTTCATGTTCCTTATATCAGAGGAAAATCTCAAAACCTCTTACTGCTAGAATTCCTGTACCTGATGGAGACCTCACTTAACGGGTACCAACAAGATGGCTCAAGCTCAGCTTCCTTTCTAGGATGTCCATCAACCCACAAGAAACTCAAGCTGAGCTTGGAATGGGAGCGGGGTTTGGTGGAGAATGGATGCATTCATCTGTATGACTGAGTCCCTCCACTGCTCATCTGAAACCATCGCAACATTGTTAATCAGCTATACCCCAGTGCAAAATGTTTTTGGCATTAAAAAAATAAAAATTACATTAAAAAAAAGAAACTCAGGCTGCTCCACATCCAACCTCTGCCTCCCCTCCCATGTCTCTCAGAGGCGAATCAGTAAGTCCACTTCTTAAGCCAACGTCCAGCTGGGGAAGGCAAGTCTCCGTTTGTTTGGGGCATCTCCAATCTTTTAGTATTTCCCTGGGTCGTCTCACTTGTCTTCATGGTGAGAGGTACGATCTCTTACTCTTGTGTCTTCCTTCTTCCCTCCCCAGGTTTATTAGAAACACTGAGAAGAAGTGCTGGGTGGTGGCTGGTGACGAGCTGGGTGGCCAACAGAAAAGCCCCACTGAGCCTCCTGGTATTTGTTCCCAGGGCTTCTGCAGCAGATAACCAAAAATGGATGGCTTAAACAACAGCAACGTGTTCTCTTGTGGTTCTGGATGCTGAAAGTCCAAAACTGAGATGCTGGGAAGGCTCTAGGAAAGAATCCTTCACTTCTGGCAGCTTCTGGTGGCTTCAGACATTCCTTGGCTTGTGGCAGCATCCCTCCATTCTCTGCCTCTGTCTTCACACAGCTTTCTCCGCTTTGGCTCTGTGGAGGCCACTTCTCTTCTTATAGTGAAAGTAAAAGTCTCTCAGTCGTGTCCGATTCTTTGCGACCCCATGGAATAGTTCACAGAGTTCTCCAGGCCAGAATACTAGAGTGGGTAGCCATTCCCTCCTCCAGGGGATCCTCCCAACCCAGGGATCGAAGACGTCTAAACTACCCTGGACCCAGGGATGACCAGCTCCTTGCTCCCCAGCCCCCAATCCCCTTCCCTCCCCTCCCTCCAACCACTGTCCCACAAGTGACCATGCCAGCCACCCCCAGCCCCCACAACCAGCCCCTCACCAGGAAGGGAGAAACTACATCATGCCCCTGGAAGGAGGTGTTTGCCCAGCACTTACTAATACTCCTGATACACTTTCCTGGGCGTAAATGTACAAGGGGTGTTTCTTCTCACCCGACTTGGGATCCTGCCATTCTTTGTATGAGGAAAAACACCCTAATCCCCAAAACTAACTTCTAAATCTGCCCTTCCAGAAGGCAGGGATTCTCTATATCACCACCACTAGAAAAGACTGTTTATATTACAAGAGGATAAACCTTGAAACATCCAACTTCATACATCAAGCCGAAGGGAGTATCTTGAAGAATGAAAATGTAACCCAGGAGAACTCTACTCATTCATTTTCTCATTAAAAGAATGTTTAAAACTTAGTCTATATCCTTCCCCCCCCAAAAAAAAATAGTGACAAATACTTCCTTATATGTACCACTAACTTTTAAAGCTAATTATTCTAAATAAATTAATGTATCATCTTCAAGATTAAAAACAAAAATTGCATTTAGTAATTTTTGATGGCCTGTGGAAACGTTACTGAGGTTTGATTTCACTTCAATTAGATCGTTTCTTACAGTGACATATTTTAATAAATGTTAAAATGTGATTCTTCCTTTTTAATAATTAGACATGAGCACAGACTCTGGGAAGAAGCCTGAGTTCTGTTCCAGATCTTTTTCTGTCTGGATTAACCTGGCGAAATAACTGCCTCTGTAAGCCTCAATATTTTCATCTGGAAAATGGGTTTGATGTTGTAACCTACCTCAAAGTGTTAGGATGAGATTGAATGAGTTAATGCATGTAAAGCTCACAGAACAGGGTCTGAAACACAGCCATCATTACCTGAGTTCTGCTGTTGTAGTTTCTTAGGAGGCCTTGTCTGTCTCGTCTTTTCTCTCTACACTCTAAGTTTCCAAAATACAGGGGAAAAAATACCAGCTGCGATCTCTCCCCAAGCACTCAGCATGGTGCTCAGCAGAAGCTGGTTACTTCCAGCGCTGTGGTTGAAGCTGTGGAATCATTTACTTTCTTGTGGCATTTTGATACAGTTCAGAATTATTGATCTTGGTTTCTGGGAACAATATGGTTACACAGCGGATACTTTCAGACCAAATTTTGTTTTCTCCTAGAAAGATTAAGAGTCACAGCCTCCCAGCCTTGACAGTGGAACCTTCACTTGAGAGTCAGGATCCCCCAACTCTCCACCCATCTCTGCCACCTACTATCTAAGTTATTCCTTTTTATTTATTTATTTTTGACTGCTCAATTGTGTGATTATCTTATTTTATATATAATATATATACACATTATATTTTTAAACGTTTTATTTTATATTGGGGTATAGCGGATTAACAGTTCTGTAATAGTTCTAGGTGGACAGCAAAGGGATGCAGTCATATATATGTAGGGCTTCCCTGGTGGCTCAGTTGGTAAAGAATCTACCTGCAATGCAGGAGACCCAGGTTTGAACCCTGGGTGGGGAAGATCACTTGGAGAAGGGAATGGCTACCCATTCCAGTATTCTTGCCTGAAAAATTTCACGGACAGAGGAGCCTGGCAGGCTATAGTCCATGGGATTGCAAAAAGGCAGACAAAATTTAGCAACTAACACTTTGGGGTGCCATACTAGAGTAACATGCACTAGATGGTTTAAATGACAGCCATACATATGCATGTATCCATTCTAAGGGATCCCTTTTTTAAAAAATCGCTTTTTCACACACAGAAGTTCTCCTATCTGGACAGAAGAGTTCTTCCTGTGAGATTATATGATTAATAACAGCCCCAGTGACAGCGACCTCACCTCTATCACAGTCCAGGCATGAGTGCTTTAAAATTACCAACTCCTTCAGTCCTCTAGATATGGTTCCCACATCAGGAATATATAGAGTTTCCACTCTCATTGTCCCCATTCTACAGCTGGGCAAACTGAGGCCTGGAGCCCACAGCTGGTACCTGGTAAGTCCAGAGTCTGACTCCAGAGCCTGATTTCCTAGCCACCACCCAGCAGTGCCACCTCCAAGTTGTGCAGGACCATCAAATACCTAATGCACTTCCCAGAAAACTCAACACATGTTGGACCCAGCACCCTCCAGCCTCCGTGACATCACTGAAATAGTCCCTCAACTCAGTCCTTCAAGAAGCAATTCCATTTGCTCTCTTGAAACTTTCCTGAGTCTCGGTGCCAACAGCCATCACTCTTACTAAGACACATACTTTAACCCTGAGACTGACATGGCCGTCTCAGTGTCCTAAGTTGGTATCCGTGTTTTATATGAACTGTCCCACCTCCCCAGGCACTCGATAACCCTCCAATGTGCCTTCCTCTATCAGCAGCTCCCTGCTGCAGCACACAGTAGGCTCAATAAATACCATCACAAGTCAGAGCCATGTGGCGCATCCTGGTCTGCTGTCATCTATTGGTTTAGCTGATAGGATGTGGGGGTGGGAGTGGGGAGAAAGCTGGGGCCCCTGAATTCACCGCGTGGGAATGGAATGGAGGTAGCGTAGTGAACCAAGACCCACACTAGGAGAGGACCCCAGTTATTCAGGGAAGACAGGAGCTAAGACCAGGACAATTTCTGTAACAGGATGTAAGAATGTAGCCCCAGATGGATACTGAGTTGCTCCAGGAACTTCCTGAATGTAGGAACACCCGGTCTCACAAGAGTTGCCTAGGAGAAGCGATGCGCCTCTCAGAAGCCTTTTCCACCTTTACCTTTATGAAATATTAATGGCCCTGGCTGGCATTGGTTCTGCTGACTATGGACACAGAACCTGTCCCTAGGGAAGGCAGACTCAGAGCCCAGGATTGAAATTCCATCAAGCCTTTGGGTCAATGGAAATCCTTTAAGCTATGACAATAACTCAGGCCCACTCTTTCCTTCATTTAACTCCAGAGGCTTGGAGGGAGTTTCATCCCTGGGGCAGAATTCCATTTCATTTCTAACCCCACACAACGTGACTGTGGAGACCGAAAGCTCACCAGCAGAATCAAGGGTTTCAATGTACAGGCCATTTACTGTAGGTGGCTGTAGCAACAAGTGTCATGTACTGGCCCCAGTGGCTCTCAACCCCACAGGCTGGGAGTAAAGCTCATTTTAGGATGTTTACCAAGCATGTACACACGAAGAAAGGGTTAGATCTTTCTGAATGTCTGGTTTGAAGCTCTGTGCACCAGATCGTTAATGTCAGAAGATCATCTGAATGTCTGTGGACATGTCTCTACGTCAGTGGTATCTGGAAGTGGCCACTAGACCCACACAAGACAAAGCTCTCAGGAAGAGAGAGAGCAGAGGAGATGCTTCTGATAGAAGCTGTGGAAGCCTAGCGGCTCAGGAAGAAACACCCAGCTGCAAAGACAGAGTTGGAAAGTGGGATATTACTCCTCATGGGGCCCCAGAAACCCCAACAAGAAAGGACAGGCTCAAAGCCAGGTTCCGAAACAGTGACAGAGAATGTGTAGCCAACTCTCAAGCATTTGGTGGTTTACCTGCATCCCGTGTGTTGATCAGATGTTGTCTACTGAAGCCAACTCTGCGTGATTAAAGGCCATCTAGTGAAGCCCCCATCTAAAACTCACATAGGGAACCTCACACACACACACACTAGCAAACACTAAGGATGCCCTGTCCATATCCCCATGGCCCTTCCCTTTCCAGGGCACTCTGATCCAACGTCCACCCTCCAACACCTGCACTTCTCTGCCTGAAGGCTTTCTCTGGCTCCCAGAACCCGATCTGCTCATAGACATTGCCAGTTGGGATTGACTAATGCTACTGGGAGTAGCCAGTAGCTGGTGGAAGCTAGTAGCTACATACACCCCAGGGTGGGAAAATTCTGTAGTTCAAGTTCAACGTCATTTCCCAAACTCCCCCAGGAGCATTAATCTCTAATTTCCTGTGAAAATAACTTGCTGAGCTAGAATCTTCATCTCAGAATCTGCTTCTAGGGAAAGTTAAGTTTGGAAATATATTACACAGACACACACACTACTTTTCATAGAAGGTTTAAACTGTACAACACTCTGGTTACATTATCTTATTTGATCTTCATACCAATTTGATTGCAGTTCTTATCATTCCACATTAGAAATGAGAAAACTGAGTCTCAGAGAGCTACCAGATCCCCAGGATCACACAGTGTACTCAAAACCAACCACTCTGAGGTGCTTCCAATACCTTCAGCATTTCCACTGTGGTAATGCTGCCTCAGTGGAAGGGACAACCAAGGACACACTTTCAAAGTGCGCATTTATAGTCCCCATGTCTCTTGGTGAAAGCAAAATTGATATGAAGGCAGAAACAGCGTTACTCTAAACTTGCTGATGAGTCTGTTCTTACCCATCCCCCACCACCTACTGGCATACCCCATGAACAATAGTTGTTGTTGTTTAGTCGCTAAATTGTATCTGACCCTTTGAGACCCCATAGACTGTAGCCTGCCAGGCTCCTCTGTCCATGGGATTTCCCAAGCAAGAATACTGGAGTCAGTTGCCATTTCCTTCTCTAGAGTATCTTCCCAACCCAGGGATCATACCCTTGCCTCCCACATTGGCAGGCAGGTTCTTTACCACTGAGTTACCAGGGAAGCCACAAATAATAGTAGATGTTTAATAAATACATGGTGGACGGATGGATGGATAGATGGGTGGATGGGTAAATATATAGCCATTATCAGTCCTCAATGAATTTCTATGTCTACTGACCCTGAGCAAGGACAGGTTGGAGTTACAACTTACTACATATGATTTGCATATAGCCTATTGCCTATTTTATGTCCCAGGACCAACATTTGAGAGGGTTCATGTGAGAATGTTATCTATTGGAGTTGTCAGAGCAGAAGAAGTCTGAGGAAAACAAGTTTCAAACAGTAACCAGTGGCTGGGTTAAAATCCAGTAGTGGTTCTTCCACCTAAGTGAGAATAGAAACCATCTGGGAAGCTGTTAAGAAATGCTGATTTAATTTAATAAGAGCCCAGGGATCACGTAATATCCTCAGATAGTTCTAAAGACATCACAAAATTTGTAATGCTCTGAACAGGGATGGAGGGATCCCCTTCACAGAGACCTTTTCTCCTCTCTTTTAGTTTATTGTCAGGATTCACCTTATTGGGTCAGCATCACAAATACACATGCAGCTTCAAGAGGAAGTCACTGGTGGGATATGTACATCACCCCCACGCTGGGTACTCACTGGACGTGTCAGGGAGGACACAGAACCAAAGCCTTAGGGGCAGACTTTTCCGGGAAGGCCGGAATACTCAACCCCCAAGCCGGTGCATCCATTCCATTAGTTGCTGCTGAAAGAAAGCTGTCTCACTTTGTTTAAACAGTTTCTTTTTTAAAAAGTCTTTACTGAATTTATTACACTGTTGCTTCTGGGTTTTTTTAATGTTTTGGTTTTTTGTCTATGAGCTATGTGGGATCTTCGCTCCTCAGCCAGGGATGGAACCTGTACCCCCTGTACTGGGAGGTGAGGTCCCAACCACTGGATCACCAGGGAAGTTCCTATTTGACCGTTTTCTGTAATAGGAAGTTCTCTGCCTCCTGAAACTGTCCACTCATTGTTGAACAATTCGGCTACACAGTTCTCAGTGATTCAAGTTCTGTTTACTGAGACCACAAAGATGAGGTCATATCTGCCTGCACCATGATAGCTCATGGAATATTTAGGGACCAATGGCATCTCCACCATCAGTAACCCCTTTATTCCTTTAAGAATCCACGCAATAGGGATTGATAACTATTAACATCTGGGTGGTGCCCTCCAGACATGCCTTTGAATTCAGCCTCCCAGGTGTGGTCAGATGAGAACAAGCAGGAGTCTTACACACCATCACATCCTTTTATGGATACTCTACCTCCATCATTGCTTCTAAAATCCCATTAGCTGATCTAGGAGCCTCATCCTATTGAGCCAAAATTCAATTAAAACCCCAAAGCCTCTTCCATGGAAACCTCTCTGTGTGTGGTCCTTGATTCAGTTATCAGCACTCATTGAGTAAAGCCATTCACCCGTATTGTGACTCATCTAACGATTCAGCCTGCATTTTGGCATTTCTCCATCTGCTCCACACAGGAAGAGTCTCTCTGCTTTTCAACCTTCCTGTGTTCTCTAAATATGGGTAGAACTGTCAAAAAATCAGCTGTCCCACACCTTGCCCCTGGAGATGCATCATCGTGACATTGGAGGAGACGGTTGATCTGGGATCTGATCATACCAGCAGAAAGACATGATGGATAAGACTTCGTTTCTTATGAGATAAAAGTGAAAGGAAGGGCTCTTGTCATGAAAAATTACTTCCTTCCATGCCCACACTGGAGAATCGCATAACCAGGGTACTGTCAGAGTATCCAGAGGGAACATTATTCCCGTCTGAGACACTGACGGTTTAATAAATGTTCGATCCATTTACATTTATTTTGATCTATTGTAGCTATCACTTCCCTTACTATTTTTTCCTTCCCTACCTTCTGCTCTGTTTTTGTTTCTTTTATTCAATCCCTTTTTATTCCTGTTATTTTGAAATTATATATTTTCATTTTTATATTTTTATTACTATAGTATAAGCATTCAGTTCAGTTCAGTCGCTCAGTTGCATCCAACTCTCTGCGACCCCATGAATCACAGCACGCCAGGCCTCCCTGTCCATCACCAACCCCCGGAGTCCACTCAAACTCATGTCCATCGAGTCGGTGATGCCATCCAGCCATCTCATGCTCTGTCGTCCCCGTTTCCTCCTACCCCCAATCCCTCCCAGCATCAGACTTTTTTCCAGAGAGTCAACTCGTCGCATGAGGTGGTCAAAGTATTGGAGTTTCAGCTTTAGCATCAGTCCTTCCAATGAACACCCAGGATTGATCTCCTTTAGAATGGACTGGTATAAGCATACCCTACTATTATTTTCAGATTTTGATGCTAAGCAGTATCTCTACTCTCCCACCAGATAAGAATCTTTAATTCCACCCCCAAATACTGCCTTTCTATACCACCCATGATACTGATGTCTAGAATTTTCATTCCTTCTCATTTCAAATAAATATCCCCTCAAATATCATTATTGCAATTCTTTATAGTAGATCTTCAACATGCTTTTACCATGTTTCATAACTTTTTTGCATTTTGATGCCCACTGATCCCTTATAGCTTGCATTTTCTTCTTTCAATATTGCATTATTTTATTTGCTCTTTCAAGTAGTAAGCCTCTTAGTCTTGTGTATCTGAAAAATATCTTTATTTTACCTTTATTTTACCTTATAGCAGGGAGTGAACCAATTATATTGAGAGAATTTTGAGGTGAATAAAAAGAGGAAAAATGATTATAAGGACTCTTACCAGCAGTCCTATCAGCATTCCAGGCTCATAGCTGCCGGGAAAAGCTGCCTCCCTCTTGAATGATCTTTTAACTGAGTATAGATATGAAGTTGGTAGCTACTTTCTCTTACCACTTAGAAAATAGTATTTGATCATCTTCTGACATCTGCTGTTGCCAATCAAAAGTCCGCTGTCAGTCTAACTGCTGCTCCTTTTCAGGTACGTGTTTTAAATATTTTTATATCATCTTACACATTCTGTAGTTTTGTTGTGTAAGGTGTGGATTCATATTATTTACTCTCTTCAAGATTTAGGATTCTATTGCAAACTGTTTTAACAATTTTTCATTATGGAAAATATCCACAAATATGTCTTTGGCTATTATTTCTCCTTCATTCTTCTCTAATTTCTTTCTGGAACTCTTATTTGTTGTATTTTGGACCTTCTTGTTTTGTGTTCATGTCTCAATTTCTGTTTCATATTCATACCATCTCCCTTTTCTCTTTGAGCTGCATTTTGAGCGTGTTGCTTTTCAGCTTTATCTTCACAATAATTTCCTCCTCACTTGCATTAGCAGTCCTTGTTTCTGTCTCAACCCACCTTCTTTTCATTTCACATTACAAAATCTATTTCTCACTTTTCACCCTGATCATCTAAATAATGCCTGCTTTCAGATTCCTTGGCCATTATTCTTATCCGCAGTTCTCAGTGCCTTCTCCCATTTGCTGCGTCCATTGACTTTCTTTCCCAGGGTAGATGTTATGGTGTATTTTTAATTTTTTAGTTACTTGAGAGAAATGAGAACACACAAGCTTGCAAGGTGTGTGAGATGCAAGTTTGTCTTTGCATATTTTTGCCCTTGTAAGAATTCCCTCTGGGTGCCCTGGGTTTTGGAGGTCACCTTAGGAGGACAGTTGAACTTTGGCTCCTGCAGACTCTGTGGAGCTCCTGGCTGGTTTTCATGTTCACGTTTTGCTAGACTCATTTTCAGTGGGATTTTTCCGCTCAGTAGGATTTTTCTGGTTTGAGCTCTGGCTGTGTATACTTGAGCTCCGGCTGTGTGTAAATGCTTGTGACCTTCAGTTCTACAGAGGTTAACCAACTCACATCCACACTGTACAGGCTTGTGCTTTCTGATTTCCCACACGTAGCTCTTGCTACCCAAGGTCCAGAGCATGAAGCCCGCATCTGGGGCTGGTGGGTGGCCCTGAATCCCTCTTTCACGGACGGACAGGCCTTACTACTGGGAGCTCAGTCTCACCTCCGGCACGAGGATCTTGATGCTTGAACTCAGTGCCCGGGCCCTGTTACAACCCACATTCCCAGAAGACACTCCATCCAGAGTCCCCCATGCCTCCTTCTCCTCCAGCTCCGGCTCCTTGTTCCTGACGTCTGGAGAGCTCCCTTTTCAGCTTTGGGTCTCACCTGAGTATTGTGTTTCATTATTTTGGGACTGGAAGGGGGGCTTTTCAATTATCTCAGTCAACCAACTTGATCAGACATTTAAAGGATCTTTGAAACATTAGCAGATTTAATTCAAGGGCAATGCTTTCCCCGCAGTCTTTAAGTGGATGTCTTTATAGCCACCCACCTGTGCATCTGAGTTCTGAAAGAGCAAGCAAGTACCTTTACAGCAACACACACACAGAAAAAAAAAAAAAAAAAATCACTCACATTCACAGAGGCAGAAGCATAACCTCACAGGAACCACTCTGAAAGGGAAAGCACCATGTGAATAAACAAGCTCTGATACGTTCAGTGAACACTAATCTTGCTGTCTTCTATGTTCTCATCAAATAGAATATGTTAAGGAAGCAAATGGAAAGTTTCTACTTCTGTGTTCTTGGCATAGAAGTGAAAGGACTTACCTGATAAGAAGCACCATTTATCTTGGAAATATAATTTTGAGTATAAAACTCTTGCAACGCCTTGTCCTCACCCTGGTCAGAAACTCTGAGCAGTTGCGTGTGTATGCAAAGCCGAATGGGCCTGAAGTTCAGTCATTCAATAAGTTACAATAGAAATGTTAACTGCAGTATTGATTTTTCATTATGTTTGTATTGCCTGTTTAATTTTATTTTGCTTGCAGGAAATTTTTTAATCAAAAATTCAGTTATTGAGACGCCCCCATCAGCCAAGTGATGCTAGCTATGCTGGAAGAAACACAGACATTAAATCCCTCCTGCCTCTTCCCTCTTCCCTCTTCGCCCACCCCCAGCTCAAAACTAAAAGCTCCTCCATTCCCAACTGAGAGTAAATGCGTGTGACCTTCAGTTCCACAGAGGTTAACCTACTCTGATTAACTTTTCCATGTTATTCCATTAAATAAAAACAGTTTTGACACCCAGAGACTAAAGCATCCTAGAGATAATACAATAACCCTATGCAATCATTTCAAATTGGATTGTAATAATTCATTTAGGTGACCATACATATTTGTTATGTGTAATATGAAACATCGCAAAATGAAATCAATAGAAATGTTTCTTGTTAATGAAGATATACTGGGCTGTTATGTGTGGGTTGCGGACTCAATACCACAGAAATCTTATTTGTATTATAAATTTCAGGGTATCCTGAGAGTTACAAATGAAGATAGCATTTCTTAAAGAAGCGATGGCTGGTCATTTAGAAAATTATATCATAAATTTTATGTCATTTCTTGGTCTTTCAAGATCTCTGCAAGCAACATAGTCTTATAATTTAAGTAAAAACGCTGGCTGAGTGATTGTATTCAACTATTTGCAAATGAACTTTTACCCGAACTTTCATTTCAAAATTACAGAGTTCAAAACAATTTAGCTTTGGTAAGTCTGAGGATGTTACCACAGAAGAGTTTAAAATACTTTTCAGGATATTTCTTTCCTCCTAACATAAAAACTGAAGCTTTCAATGGAGAAATCGATAGATATAGGTTTAAATATATATATACACATCAGCCACTGTGACTATAATGGACTTCACTAGAATACTACCCTTAACTTCAAAACAAAATGCAATATAACATTATATAGTATAGTATATGATAAAATATCATATGTACTCATTTATGTGTATATATAAGATTGTCATAATTGTGTGTTAACTAAGCTCACGTGGTAATTTAAAAGGCCCATTTTAATAGTAAGCTCAGCGTTTTGAAGAATGTTACAGTGATATTTCAGATGAACAGTGGGCAAATAACTGCAGTAGGTACCAAGAAGAGTGAAGTCATGAATTATGATGCCAATTACATTTCTCTTGTCAAAGTTCACATGCTTTTTGTGAAACCTGACACCTTGAGGATGGCCCATAAGAATAGCATCTGCAGAGAATTCTACTCTTTGCTCTATAGTGACGTGAAATGGAAGAAAATCCAAAAGAGAGGAAATGTATGTATATACAAACAGTTCAGCAGTTAAGAACCCACCTGCCAATGCGGGAGAAGCAGATCTGATCCCTGGGTCAGGGAAATCTGGAGAAGGAAATGGTAACCCACCCCAGCATTCGTGCCTGGGAAATCCCATGGACAGAGGAGCCTGGTGGGCTACAGTCCACAGGGTCAGACATGACTTAGCGACTAAAACAACGACAATAACTCATTCACTTCCTTGTACAGCAGAAACAAGCACAACACTCTAAAGCAACTATACTCAAATAAAAACTAATAAGAAGAAGAAAATAGCATCCATCTCCCAAGTGAGAAAGGAGAATTGCAAAACACAGGCAGCTATTTGCAATATGTAAATGATCGTCCTAGACAGTGTAAGTTTAAAACAGACTCATCACAAGTAACTATAATGATGTTTCTTCATCTGCTATCCTTTTGGCTAATGCGACCCTCTGCCATTTTGGCCGCAGCCTCTGAAGCACTCACTTGCAGGTAAACACAGACCAAAACGACACTGGCTTTAATTGAGTCAACAGCTTTCATTCACAACTTGCTTCTGTCTGGATCCCTTGTGTGCCTGTTGGTGGGGTGGTGTCAACTCCCACACCCACCGGAGGGCTGTCTGAACAGACAGGAGCTGGGCCTGGCGTGGCCTCTGCCTCCTGCTTTCAGGCTTCTAGGCATATTGAGTCTGAGGCCTTCAGATTATGTTGCCCTCTAACTCTCCTCTGCACTGTTTTCTGCCTTCTTCTCACTGTCCTCCCACACTCACCGGAGAGCGGGGTTCCTGTGTTCGGGTCATAGGTGTCCGTGCATGAGCATCCCAGCCTCTTCTGCAGAACTTACCTGAGATGTTCATCACCAGGACTGGCTCTGCCCCTGACTTGGGAACCTGGGATCCTGTGTTTACACCCTCTTCACCTCCTCTAGGGTTTCTCCTTGGTATCATCCCAGATGTCTGGAACCTCCCCTTTCCTCCTGACTCTGCCCTCATCCTGACAACATATTCTAGCTTTGCCCGCCTTAAAAAATGAGCCACAATTCTCTGGACCCGGACTTCTGAGTTCCTCTCTAGCTACTTCTCTCTCTCTCTCCCTTCCCAGTGAAATTTCTTGAAGGAATAGCTTACACTTGTCTCTTCTCCCCTCCTCGGGTGCCACCAACAGCACCCTCTGAAACTGCGCTGTCTGAAGTCAGCAAGGCCCTGTTGATTTCCAAATCCAATGGAAACACGTCTGTCTTTTTCTCTATCCACTTAGGCCATGAATTGCCATTCATACAACATTCTCACTGCGTAAACTTGTGAATTCCCAGATCCTTGGCTGTGCATCTTTATCCATGAAAGATCCTTCTTCCTTCATCTGCTCTTTTTCCTTACTTTGAATTTTTTTTCAGTGCTGAACTATTCTAAACATTCACAGAGGTTTGAATAGTAGGTTCTACCCTGACTCTCTCATTTCCTCATCCTCTGCAGTTGTTTCTGGGGGCCTCTCCCTCCGTCTGGTATTAACTACTGCTCTCCTTCCTGACCTGCAGGTTCGTGCCTTCCCACTGCAGCCCCCGCCACGTGGACGCCCGTAGGCTGCTGCACCAAGCTGAGCTCTGCACCACCCGCCAGCCCGTTCGCCTCTTTCCCTGTTCATGTTGGTGATTGTCTATTTGCCAACCACGTTGGATAACAGAACGCTTCTGGCAAAAGTGTTAGCACATCTCAGAAACGTGTCTCTCCTCCCACACCCCAGTCATGGTTTTTGTCTAGGCTTTCATCATTTCTTGCTGGATTTGGTTTAACAGTCACCTTATTAGCCCGGCTCTTCGGTCTCACCCCACCACCTTCCAACAACCCAACCTCCCCCCATTTCTACACAGACATTTTTTCTTTATGCAAATTGAAATCCTATCATGCCTCTTCCCTACTTGGAAGGCATAAGGGTATTCCTTAAACTCATCCTCATAGATAACTAATAAGAACCTGCTGTATAGCACAGGGAAGTTTACCCAATGCTCTCTAAGGACCTGTATGGGAAAACAATCTTAAAAAAAAAGAGAGAGAGAGTAGGGGGGTGTGTGTGTGTGTGTAACTGATTCACTTTGCTCTACACCTGAAACTAATGCACGATTGTAAATCAACTACACTCCGATAAAAATATTTTTAAAACAAAAGTAATACAAAGACTAGACAGTCCAAAATCTGGAGGGCAAGCTGGCAGACTGGAGGTTCAGTTAAGAATTTGTGTTGCCGTCTTGAGTCTGATGGATGGAAAATGGGGCTGAATTTCTACGTTGCAACCTAGACACAGAATTGCTGCTTCTTTGGGGAACTTCAGTCTTTGTTCTTAAAGCTTTCAAATGATTGGGTGAAGCCCATTCAGATTATGGGGCTTCCCTGGTGGCTCAGACAGTAAATAATCTGCCTACAATGAGAGAGACCCAGGTTCAATCCCTGGGTCAGGAAGATCCCCTGGAGAAGGGAATGACAACCCACTCCAGTATTCTTGCCTGAATAATCCAATGGGCAGAGGAGCCTGGTGGGCTACAGTCCATGGGATTGCAAAGAAATCAGACCCAACTGAGCAACTAACACTTTCATCCACATTATGGAAGGTAATATGCTTTATTAAAATCAACTGATTGTAGATGTCAATTATATCTAAAAATATTTTCACAGAAACATCTAAACTAGGGTTTGACCAAACCACCATGTGGTGATGGAGGGTGATCTTTTGGGTAAGGAGATATCTCCTTTCCTCAAAAGTTAACAAGGACTTCAATTTTTACTCACCTGTGACCTCCGAAACAGGAGGTAAGGAAAAGAATACCTAGTGAAAGAAAAACAAGCACCTTCATGCCATGGAAAGAGACCATCCAAAAGCCACCAGACTCTGCACAAAGTATAACACTGTTACTATTTTTTATTGACACTGATTGGCTTGTGCTTGAAACTTCCCAAGAAATTTAGAAATATGGACAACAGGATTAGAAGGAGTTTGAACTATGACCCAAGAGATCAAATCCTGACAACTTGGTATGCTAAACTATATTAAAATGTATGACTTTGAAGGAAGAGATCAATATTTTTTTTTCTGTTTGTGGAGAGCCTGTGCTAAAGGATAGAGAGAAATAGGCAGCCTGAGAATGTGAACATGTCCTAAGGATTTCCCCGGCTTATAGTCATTCAAGGCGGCCATCTATAGAAAGGGAAAATGTGACCTGCTTCTAGAAAGAATAGCTGAGATATTTGCTTGTTTGTTTATTTCAAAACCAATAATAGATTTATAAATTACTCATGCCTTAAAAACCACATGACTGCCACTATAGACATGACCCAACCAAGACACTCTTTTAAGTATAGTGAAATACAGCTGAAAATGCATCTTTCTCTTAGCCGGGGCACCATGGAGGGTTTTGTCCAGGGTATTTCATCCTTCTGTGCAGCCATATTGCAATGGCTGCTCTTCTCTACCTGTAGCCACAACCTTGTCAGGGGCCTCTCTCCCCTACATACACCCTTCCTCCCCTACCCCTTCAGGTCTAAAGGAGGCACCAACTTCCCCCCTAAATACATCATCAATCGTTCCTGCAATCAACACAGTCTAGGAAAGACAACATGCCAAGAAGGGGAACATTTAAGCCCTAAGGAAGAGAGGGAGGAGGAGAGAAGGAGAAAATGATGTAAGGAGAGATAAGAACAAGTATGACGGGAAACGTAGAGGTTCAGAGAATGACCAGCTCCTTACTGAGCTTGTTTCACAGAAAAAGCACATATTAGAAACAGACTGAAGGATTTCTGGGATGCACTGGACTGGTATTTCTCTTAGAACTTAAAACATTTCCACCCTTGGCCCTTCTCTGGTCCTGCAGAAACAAGAACAAGCTCAATAGAAAAAATCAAGTTCACTCTAAGCAGCAATAGCACATTGGGCAGTATGTCCAAGGCCATGCTTGAAATTATCGTCTTTGGAGTTAGATGGGCTAACTGTCACGGGCTTCCCCTGTAGCTCAGTCGGCAAAGAATCTGCCTGCAGTGCAGGAGATCCGGGTTCGATCCCTGGGTCTGGAAGATCCCCTGGAGAAGGAAATGGCAACCCACTCCAGTATCCTTGACTGGAAAATCTCATGAACAGAAGAGCCTGGTGTGCAGTCCATGGGGTCACAAAGAGTCAGGCACAGCTGGGCAACTAAGTTTCAGCTGGGTGACTGTGCAAATTACTGAACCTCTCTGAGCCTTAGTTTACTTCTGCATGGTGTGGGCTGGTGATACTACCTTGAAAGTTGAGAAGATTAAAAAAAAATATGAAAGTGCTTGGCCAGCTGTCCAGTATAAATGAAGTGGCCAAATAATAGTCGTGATTATTACTAATTTAAAGGAAACAAGCATAAAGCTGAACTTAATTTTTACAGGCTGAGATTGGATGGCAGGTGTGCTGAGCTGTATCTTCTCTGTGTCCCTCCCTGAGCCCCTCTGCTCCCCATCTCTGCCCCTCCCGTTGACACGGCCTCCTCTAGGGCTTGCTCTTGAATCCTCTACAGCTTCTCCAGATTCTCGTTCTCGGGGAGCTCAAGTCCTTCGAGACCTCAGTTCTTTCTGCTGCTGTTGTCAATGATGAAACTGCTCACACGGGATCCCCAGTTGCCGAAATCTCATCCCTGTCAGTGTTTCCAAACCTTGCTTGATTATAGAAACTTACAGGAGGTGGTGGTGGGGGGTGGGGGCGGTGTTAAAAATCTCTGAACCCGAATCTGCAACGGGCATGGGGATTTGCACCTCTAACAGGTCCCCGGAGGTAACTCTGTGATCAGGCAAACTGGGAACAAAAGAGGCTGTTCAGCCTGGCCACCATGGTCTCCATGTCATGCACACACCCTGATCTGTATCGGCAACTCCACCCTTGAACCACTCCTATAAAACTCCTCAGCAAATCCCCTGGGCTGGGACACACAGGTATTGAGGCAGGAGTGTCCTGTGTCCCTGGCAAAGCAATGAAGCTCTTCTTTCCTATTTCACCCAAGACTCTTGTCTCTGGGATTCTATTTGGCAAGAGTGTACAGAGGCCAAATTTTTGGCATCACTGCTAGTAAAGATCTACAACTAAAGATATCAGGAAGGAACCACAGCAAGACTGACAGGAGGGGAGAGTCACAGAACAGGCAAACCCCATACTCTCAGGTGATCACGCACGAACAGAACACATCATATTATAGAAGTTCTCCCAACAACGCGAGCACTCTGAGCCCTGTATCAGGCTCCCCAGCCCAGGGGCCCTGTGCTTAAAAGATAAGCCCCCAAAGACATTTGGCTCTGAAAGCCAGCAGGGCTCACTCTCAGGAGTCCCAGAGGGCTGAGGGAAATAGAGACTCCACTCTAAAGGATGCACACAAAATCTTCCATTCCAGGATTCAGGGCAGAAGCAGAGGTTTAAAAGGAACCTCGATGAGACCTACCTGTTGATCTCAGAAAGTCTCCTGGAGAGGCAGGAGGCAACTGGAGCTCACCCTGGGAACACAGGCACTGGGAGCAGACATTTGGGAGGCTTGTTATACCACGTGGACCCTGGTGCTAGCAGCCACCATTGTGGAATCCACCCTCCAGGTTATTAACCTCAGGACCCAGCCTCAATCCACCCAAATGCCTGTAGGGACCAGTACTGGGACATCTCAAGCCAAGCCACCAACTGGGTAAGAACACAGCCCACCCACAAGCAGAGAGGCTGAGCCCACAGAAGCCCCTGGACTTCACCCTGCCTACCTGAGAGCCCAGAACATGGTCTCAGACACCAGTGCACAGGCCCGAGACCCAGGGCCCCCAGTACTCTGCAGCAAGAGACCCCCCCTGGTCCCAGCTCCACCCACCAGCGGGCAAGTACCAGACCCAGAATCCCTGGCCCTTCCCACCAGCGAGCTTGCCCCAGCCTCAGGACAAGCTTCACTCATCAGTGACAGACACAAGCAGTGTTCCCTCTGTGCCCACTTCCTGGAGAGCTTTTGTCATAAATAGATGAATATTGCTAAAATTTTTCCCACATCTATTTTTATCCCTCCATTTGTTAATATCATGTATCATATTGATTGATTTGTGGATATTTATTGCATTTAAATAAAGAAGTGAGGAGAAAAATTGTCCCTGGAATCACTTGCCTTTGTGCTTTCTCGGGCAGAACTGATAAACAGACCCGCCCCTAAGTTTCTCATTAGCAAGAGGAAATGGAATTACTAAGATTTCAGGAACTAATCAAGGTCCATTCCTGAAACTCACCTCCCCTGAACATATGTCTAGAATAAATTTAAGAAAAAGAAAATGATGGCTTATAGGTAGATAACAGTGGAGGCTTAAAAAAGCACGAGATCACAGGATCATAACACAAATCTTTTTTTTTTTTTTTTCATTTCTTCGTTTGCCAAGCTTTTAAGTCAACACATTTGAAACACACACACAATCCCAAGTGGTGCTGGTGGTAAGGGAAAAATTCGCCCTCTAGTGCAGGAGACACAGAGACAAAGGTTTGACCCCTGAGTTGGGAAGATCTCCTAGAGGAAGAAAGGGCACTGCAGTCCAGTATTCTTGCTTGGGAAATTCCATGAGCAGAGGAGCCTGGTGGACTATGGTCCTTGGGGCCGCAAAGAGCTGGGCACAACTGAGCGACTAGGCACGTATGCCAACAAATTTGAAACATACAGGCATCCCTCACGGGAGTTACAGCAGAAAAATCCATGAAGGTCAGACTGGCCATCTATCCTTGGGGGCATCACACAGATTGACTTGGCTGGCGACACAAGACCACGGTAGAGATTGATGGAAGAGAAAGTCGGAGCGATAGGACCAGCTTGTCTTTGAATACGACACTAGAGCACTGAGGGGATCCACAAAGAATGATGTCTGCACACACGTGCCAGCCTAACAAAAAGTAGAGACAACGGACTGTCTCATGCATCCGAGGTACTCTGCCTAAATCATCTTTGATCTATTGGCACATCTTTTATGATCTACTAAAAAATTAAATTTTTCATTCATCTATTGTATTCAACAAGCTCAAGTCGCAAGCCCGGATTATTAATGATGTCAGATCTTGTATTACTGAAACAAATGCATAAAGGTTCCATTTCTGATGACAAAAAGAGAGTCATTTGTTTCAATCATGGAAGACAATCTTATTAAACATTGCCAACTTACTGCCAAGCTGGCTGGTCACCAAGGCACAGCCACAGAACAAATGGAGTCAAGAAGACTGTCCATCTTCCGACAGTGTCACTGTCCCCAGAATAGTAAACTTAGGGAGAGATCAATCCATGATGACATGGACACTTTTACTCCTTAATTCTGGAGCCTTTCAAGTTCAGCATTTCCATAATCCTTTCAGGTAGCAACTACGCTGTTTGGCAAATACTAGTCATGCTGGGTTAAATGGTCTGATCTGCACAGAAACCTCATACATATTCAGATAAACTGACTTAACCTTTCAGAAACATCATTTAGGAAAATAGATAAAAAGCCTTAAAAATGTTTCTACCCTTTGACCCAGTGATTTTACTTCTCAGTCTAAGGAAATAATCTGGAACACAAAAAGGCACTGCGACCAAGGATGTCCATTACTCTGTTGTTCTTATGGCTGAAAACAAAGGAGCCAAACAATTTTCTAACAGGAGGAGCATGATGTAATAAAGTACAGTTCAGCCATGGAAAAAATGCTTTTGATGTGTTCAGTTCAGTGCAGTTCAGTCGCTCAGTCATGTCTACTTCTTGCGACTCCACAGACTGCAGCACACCAGGCTTCCCTGTCCATCATCAACTCCCACTCATGTCCATTGAGTCGGTGATGCCATCCAACCATCTCCTCCTCTGTCGTTCCCTTCTTATCCTGCCTTCAATCATTCCCAGCATCAGGGTCTTTTACAATGAGTCAGTTCTTTGCATCAGGTGGCCAAAGTTTTGGAGTTTCAGCTTTAGTATCTGTCTTTCCAATGAATATTCAGGACTGATTTCCTTTAGGATTGACTGCTTTGACCTCATAGCAGTCCAAGGGACTCTCAAGAGTCTTCTCCAACACCACAGTTCAAAAGCATCAGCTCTTCAGCACTCAGCTACAGTCCAACTCTCACATTCATACCTGACCACTGGAAAAAAATCATAGCTTTAACTCTACGGACGTTTGTCGGCAAAGTAATGTCTCTGCTTTTTAATATGCTGTTTGGGTTGATCATGTTATGTATACACTAAGTCATATATACTACACTTTCAAGTATATCAACAAGATTTCCAACAAGTGTATAAACAAGTTACAGAGTGAAGACTAAAGATAACTCCCCCCAGATTTTGACAATGGTCTTTTGGATGTTGACATTTTATGTATCTGTTTATTTTCTTGTTCTTTGCGTGCTTGCATGCTAAGTCACTTCAATCTTGTCTGACTCTTTGTGACCCCCTGGACTGTAGCCCACCAGGCTCCTCTGTCCATGGGATTCTCCAGGCACGAATACTGGAGTGGGCTGCAATGCCCTCCTCCAGCGGATCTTCCCAGCCCAGGGATTGAACCCATGTCTCTTACATCTCCTGCATTGGCAGGCGGGTTCTTTACCACTAGCGCCACCTGCTTTCAAATTTGTCTCAGAGCTCATCTATTACCTTTAAATACAAATAGAAGCCCTGAAATATTTCTGAACAATTCACCCTAGAAGGTCCTCTAGCTGGGGGGCACCAGGAGGAGGGAAGGGCGAAGAGTTCAGAAGAAAAGAAGGTTGCTGGTTCCTATCACACCTGAAAGATAAATGTGTTTGTTCCAGACTTGCCATGAGGAACTTGGAGGCAGTCCCAGGAGATGAGGCCAGAGTTAAAGTGCTGCCCAGGTTCTGAATAAGCCCAGCTCCTACCCAAACGATCTTACACTAAGAGAGATAAAATAAAATGTCAGTTATTTGGGGGGAACCCCAAAGAAGAGAGGGTCACTGTGTCCCAATTCTTATGTGGAATGCTGGGTGAAGGATGCCCAGAATCCTTTTTGTTGGATGCCCAAAAGGCAACAGGAGGGAATCCCAGGAGAGCAAAGATGGCAGGGTCTGGAGGCCCTGCAGTAGCTCTCACCCCAGACCTCACTGCCTGAGCCACAAGGCACAGAAAGGTCCAGAGGTTCCCATGAGTCTTTGAGGTTAGCAGGCCAACGAGATGAAGTGGCCTAGAGTTGTGACGAAGAGGGGCCACATGATGACAGTTATGACCAAACGGTCCTGGCGTCGGTGGCAGATTCAGGCACACACCCACGATGTACACACACGCCTGGAAAGAGGCACTCGGTTTTCTTTAGTTCACCCCTTTGAGCTTCAGACGCACGCAGCTGACTTAATAATACGCGTAGTTAAAGGCGCGCCATCACTTATTGGCACCTTCTCATCATCAGCTTGTGATGGACTGACGATGGACTCACTGACTGATGACTCATTGATTGACTTCCTTTTACTTCCACGTCCATAACCATCTCTCTCTCCCAACGCGGGCAGTCACCCTATTGTATTTGTTTTTGTTTCGGGGGCTTTTTTGTGTGTTTTTTTAACTGCATTATATTTGACTAGTATTCTTGAATTTGTATGTACCCTAGAGAATGAGACAGTTTCAATTTATATACACGGTAATGTAGGAAAGTTGACATGCTGTTCTGAATTTCTTTACTCAGCTCCATGTCTTTCAAGCCCACTCATTCTGATCGGAGAAGGCAATGGCAAGCCACTCCAGTACTCTTGCCTAGAAAATCCCAGGGACGGGGGAGCCTGGTGGGCTGCAGTCCATGGGGTCGCTAGTCGGACACGACTGAGAGACTTCACTTTCACTTTTCACTTTCACGCATTGGAGACGGAAATGGCAAGCCACTCCGGTGTTCTTGCCTGGAGAATCCCAGGGACGGGGGAGCCTGGTGGGCTGCCGTCTATGGGGTCGCACAGAGTCGGACACGACTGAAGCGACTCAGCAGCAGCAGCAGCAGCATTCTGATGTGTTTATGCTCAGGTTGGCATCTGCATAATACTCCTTGATTTATTGACACACTCCTCAAGAAACAAACACCTCAGATGTGCTCAGCTCCAGCACAGACCCTGCTATGATGGGTATCCTTTTGCATAATACTCTTAGGAGAATTTCTCTGATATGCATCACCAAATGTGGAATTTCTGGAATAGACAAAACACACCTACTTAACCTAAGGACTACTACTTTTAAAAGTGGCTTCATAGTCTTCACTATGAAAAGTGGTTGAGCATAGTACATGTGTGCGCACACACACACACACACACGTGCGCGCCTGTAACAGATGCAGAGATATCTGCTCAGGTCCTTCTTCAAGGATGTAGGGAGTATGATCCACAGTAGGCTTTGAGCCATCAGCACCCCCCCACACACACACAGGGTACCCCTCAGTCGTAGAACACATGGTCTCTAGCCTCTTGGGGTTGATTATCTGACCAAGGCCATATACAGATAAATGCCTAGCCACAGGTCTTCCTTTTCCAAAGAAGCTGGGAGTATAACCGGCCAGTTATTTCAGCCAGAGATCAGCAACTCTGAAGGGCAACTTCCACTCCGGAGCCCCTAGCTGATGGACCAAAACTCTGACCTACCTGCATCACATCTCAGCATCCTCTGCTCAGTTCTGAATTCTCCCCACTCCCATCTCAGGCCTTGATCTGTTTCACCATCTGCTCCTGGAAAGCCCAACCTGCAACAGCACCACTCAGCTGCCCCATCTTGCCGGTCTGCTGCATAGAAAATAGTTTCTCATTGTTCTTTTAACTTTCGTTTCTCAGCTCCCTAACGATTGGAATGTTTATTCTTACTCTTCAGTTCTCTCCTCCTCTGGATTGATTTATTATACCCATTTTTCTTAATTCCTTTGACTTTTTCACGCTAGAGTGTAGAAATTCCTTTATTACTCTACATAAGCCGTTCAGTTTTAGATGTCTCAAGTATCTTCTTCTAACCTGCCATCTGACTAATCGTGATGTCTCTATGAGATTCTATAAGAAGTGGATTCTTATTTTTGATGTAATAAAATCTACCAAGTTTTTACATTTGGTTGTGATGTGGAGGTCTGGTTTAAGAAGTCTTCTGCTACCCTTGAGCTTCCCAGGTGGCTCAGTGGGTAAAGAATTCACCAGCAATGCAGGAGACGTGGGTTTGATCCCTGGGTCAGGAAGATCCCCTGAAAGGGGGCATGGCAGCCCACTCCAGTATTCTTGCCTGGAGGCAGAGGCCGCTGGCAGGCTACAACCACAGGGCTGCGAAGAGACGGACCTGACTGAAACGATCGAGCACGCATGCACACTCCGACCCTGAACCACAAAGACGTTCTCCTGTATTTTCTTCTATTATTTTTATTGTGCTGTCTTTTGTGTTTAGTTTTCTAACGTATCTGGAGTCTCATTTACATATGGTATAAGGTTGGAAGAGTTGACTCACTGGAAAAGACTCTGATGCTGGGAGGGACTGGGGGCGGGAGGAGAAGGGGACGACAGAGAATGAGATGGCTGGATGACATCACCGACTCGATGGACATGAGTTTGAGTGAACTCCGGGAGTTGGTGATGGACAGGGAGGCCTGGCATGCTGCGATTCATGGGGTCACGGAGAGTCGGACATGACTGAGCGACTGAACTGAACTGAACTGAAAGAGGAAGATTTCATAGCAGCAAGAGAAGAAAAAGTAGTAATACCTTTTGTATTGGGACAAAAGGATGATCAACCAGTGACGTGGAATATTATATAGAAATATGGGCTTGACCATCAAAAGTAACTGAGAGAAAGAAGCAGTTAAATTTCTCAGAGAGGGGAGGGGCGGAACAGGGAGTGGCGATGGAGGGACACGCCAAGAGGTATTGTTACGTGAGTCCTTCTGTCCTCTTTTTTTATTGCTTCAATAACTTTTTATGAAGTAAAACACATTAGCTGGCATTTAACTAAATATTTAAAATCTCAGAGGTGAAAAGGGTCACCAAAGAAAGGAACAAAGGAAAGCAAGCTCAGCCTTTGTCCTAAGGCAGCTGATTTCTCTCCCAGACCCCAAGTAGCTGAAAGGTGGAAAATCTAGTAACAGAATCGAACACGTCTCATCTCTTTTATAACAATGTTCTTATTTTGGCCCATGTCATCAGGGGTAATGGCTGAAAATAGTGACAAATACAACATCAATAAACATAATAATAATTGATTTTCCAGAGATGAAAAATTTGAAATTAGTGACCATTTCCCCCCAGAGCATTGGTTGATTAATTTAACGTTCATTCTCGTCTTTCAAAGATATCCTCTCACCGCTGATCTGCTTGGCCATGCTTTGTGATAGGTTTTGTGGTTAGGACTCCATGGTTAAAGTATATTGCACAGTTCTGCAGTTTTTTCAAATTTATTTTATTCAAGTATAGTTGATTTGAAATGTTGTGCTAATTTCTGCTAAACTGCAAAGTGATTCAGTTTTACACACACACACACAGACACACACACACACACATATATGCTTTTTCATATTCTTTTCCCTTGCGGTTTATCACAGGATGTTGAATATGGTTCTCTATGCTATACAATAGGACCTTGTTGTTTATCCATTTTATACATAATAGTTTGCACTTGCTAATCCCAAACTCCCAATCCATCCCTTCCCCAGCCCCCTTCCCCTTGGCAACCATAAGTCTGTTTTCTGTAAGTCTTTTTTGTAAGTAAGTTCATTTGTCTCATATCCTTTTATAAATAAGTTCATCTGCATCGTTTTTAGATTCCACCTGTAAGTGATATCATATGGTGTTTGTCTTTCTCTTTCTGACTTACTTCACTTGGTATGATAGTCTCCAGGTGCATCCATGTTGCAGCAAATGGCATTATTCCATTCTTTTTACGACTGCGTAGTATTCCATTATATATGCCTACCACATCGTCTTTATCCATTCATCTGTTGATGGACATTTAGGTTTTTTCCATGTCTTGGCTATTGTAAAAAATAGTGCTGCAATGAACATAGAGGTGCATCTATCTTTTTGAATCAGAGTTTTCTCTGGATATCTACCCAGGAGTGGGATACAAGATCATATGGCAACTCTATTTTTAGTTTTTGGAGAAACCTCCATACTGTTTTCCATGGTGGCTGTACCAATTTACATTCCCACCAACAGTGTAGCAGGGTTCACTTTTCTCCACATCCTCACCATTATTTTTTTAATAATGGCCATTCTGACCTGTGTGAGACAATACCACACTGTAGTTTTGATTTGCATTTCCCTAATAATTAGCAGTGTTGAGCATCTTCTCATGCACTTGTTGGTCATCAGTATGTCTTCTTTGGAGAAACGTCTGTTTAGGTCTTCTGCCCATTTCTCCAGTGAATTGTTCGGGGTTTTTTGTTGTTGCTGTTGTTGCTGAGTTGGATGAGCTGTCTGTCTATTTTGTATATTAAGCCCTTGTCAATTGTATCACTTGCCAGTATTTCTCTCAGTCTCTGGGTTGCCTTTTCATTTCATTTATGGTTTCCTTTGCTATAAAAGCTGGCATGTTTGATTTGGTCCCATTTGTTTATCTTCATTTTTATTTCTATTGCCTTGGGACATTAAGCTAAGAAAACATTGGTACGATTTATGTCCACAGTTTTGAAGTCTTAAAGAGAATACTGATCATTGAAGGAAGGCTGCAGCCAACAACAATTAGCAATAAAGGAGATCCATACACAGAAAGCAATTAAACTTCCAGAGATTGGAATTTGAAGTTTACCATACAGGATATAAGTTTGGTGACTGAGCTACTTAACATTTTTCTAACTTAAGTATTGGAAAAACCTGTACTCCACAAGAGCACCCAACTTTCACTGAGTTAACCCAGTGATGTTGACGCAGAGACGGGATTCAAGTGCTGTTTTCCTCCCGGCCTTTCTCCCTTCTCTTCCTCCCTACATTTTCCCCTTTTCCTTCCTTGCTTGCTTTCCTTTTGCTACAGTCTGAATGCTTATGTTTCCCCAAATTCATATACTGAAATCCCTAAGGTGATGGTATTTGGAGTCTTTGGGAGGTTGTTGGGTCATGAAGGTGGAGCCCTGGTGAATGGGGTTAGCACCCTTATCAAAGGACCCTAGAGAGTCCACTGTCCTATCCACCATGTGTGGTTTCAGAGAAAAGACAGATGTTTGGGAAATGGGCCTCACCAGACACTGAATCTACTGGCACCGTGATTTTAGACTTAGAAGCCTCCAGAACTGTGAAAATAAATCTCTGTGGTTTATAAGCCACCTAGCTTATAGCATTTATATTATAGCAGCCTGAGTAGACTAAAATATTCTTCTTTCCTTCCCTCTTCCTTCCTTTCCCTTCCTTATGTTTCCTTCCTTCCTTCCTTCCTTCCCTCTATAACAGTAAAATAATGTTTCAAAACCCTCTTTAAATTATTTCAAGGTCTGATGTTCTTATTTATGCTGGGAGACAAGTGGAGTGAATATTATCAGTTTCTTTTTTTGCCAGTGAGTAAAGTGAGACACAGGGGCTTCCCAGGTGATGCCAGTGTGAAGAATGCACCTGCCAACCCTGGAGATGCAAGAGATGCAGATTCGATCCTTGGGTCAGGAAGATCCCCTGGGGAAGGAAATGGCAACCCACTCCAGTATTCTCACCTCGAAAGTTCCGTGGACAGATGAGCCTGGTGGGCTACAGTCCGTGGGGTTGCAGAGTCAGACACGACAGCATGCATGCAAAGTGAGACCCACAAAGGTCTGGTGACTTTTCCAAAACTCTACAGTGATGAATAAATAAGCCAGAGAAACAGGCTGACCGCTAGAGCCCCACTCAAGTGCTGCCTGTGAGTCTTTAGCCCTGCCATCTGCCAGGGAAAACTCCGGCAAGTCTTACTTATAATAACTTATAAGCCTTACTGGGAAAGATTGAAGGCAGGAGGAGAAGGGGACGACAGAGAATGAGATGGCTGGATGGCATCACCGACTCGATGCACATGAGTTTGAGTGAACGCTGGGAGTTGGTGATGGACAGGGAGGCCTGGCGTGCTGTGATTCGTGGGGTCGCAGAGAGTCGGACACGACTGAGCGACTGAACTGAACTGAACTGAACTGAATAACCCTGGGGGCACCCTGCTTATGATCCTTGTCCCCTGCAAGTCTAGCAGAGCCGCCACTCTATGCAACTGAGTACACTTGAATTCACTCTCATCTTTCCTTCTCTTCCTACCCCATGGTCCTCCAGTTGTACCCAAGAGGCATAAGACACCTTCCACGAAGACACATCTAGCCTCCTAACGCTAGCTTCTATAATTTAGCATTTCTCAGCACAGTTACCCATCTAAAGCCTTAATTAAGACAGTGTCATTTGTCCCCATACATTTACCAAAGGAGATGAACTGGGGGCTTTCATGAATGGAAACAAACTTCCCTTTTGACACTTTGAGCAGAATGACTCTCCATAAGCAAACGTTACAGTGAGATGGCAGCCCTGAAAGTCACTATCAGGTCAAGTTCCCTAGGTCAGGTCAGCATCAGGCATCAGTAAAAGACTAAATTAAGTGAAACCATGTTGCAGAAGGGGAGAAAAAATCATCACTTGTAAGAATGTGTTTTGCGAATGTCCTTTCAGTAAGTTGTCTTTCTAAAATGTTTCAGGAACAAAGAGGATAAAACCTCTTCCTTTCCTAGGTTCTGGCTTTCGGAGTTGTTGAGGAAGAGTGATGCTGGGAATTCAAGGAAGTCATACAAACAGGGGAGGGCAGAGCTGGGGGAATCTAGTTAGAGACACAACCTATGTCAGAGTCACGGGCCTCAAGCACAGGCCCCATTTATAACCTGTTCTCTAACTTTGTTTATCTTTGTAGACATTCACAGGAGCATCTTATTTTCCAGAAGTTGGGGCCCTGTAAGCATTATTTGTCTTTGGAGAAAACAAGATTATGTACCTTTAATTCCTCTTCTCAGAAAGTCGACACCGTAATAGGTCGCTCTTCCCTGACCTGCCACCTCCCACCCTGGTGGGGCTGCTGTATTTTCACAGTTTCCTCCTGGCCCTGGCTCTATAAGCACAACCAGCAAAGGTGGGATCTTTGATCCTTAACTTCAATCCACAAACAGAAAGGAGACAAGAGTGCCCACTTTCTCATTTATGATTCAGAGTCACAGCGTTTCTAGGAATGAGCACAAGTTTCTGGAAGTGACACATATGTTTGGTTATCTTGCTTGTATTAATTTGCTACAGCTGCCATGACAAAGTGTCACACAGCCTGAGTGGTTAAAACAACAAAATGTATCATCTCACAGCGCTGCAGGTGAAAAGTCCAAAACTCAGCATGCCAGCAGGTGGGTTTCTCCTGAAGGCCTGGAGAGAAGGACCTGTTTCAGGCTTCTCCTCTTGACTTGCAGATTCATCTTCTTATGTCTTCATATGTATGTACCTTCCCTCTGTCACTGTCTGCTTCTACGTTCAAGTTTCCCCTTTTAATCAAGACCCCAGTCATATTGGACTAGGGCCCACCCAAATGGCATCATTTTAACACTAATGCAAAGACTCAGTCCGCAAATAATGTCCTAAATGTTAGGATTTAACATATGAGTTTTAGGGTACTCAATTCAACCTCTGATATAGCTCATATAAGTAACACCAGGTTTGAGAAAGAAACTGGTGTTTGGTAACGGTGACCAGTAGCCACACCAATCTCTTGTCTGTCTCCATACACTATACAGTTTCCCAGCCCAGCTCCAGTTCTACACCATAGAAGGTCCAGAGTTGCCAGGAATCCCCTCACTTTGCTGGAAGCTATGCTCCAAGACACTTTGACCCATAGGGGCAAGCCTATGAGGACAGACTGGATTCATAACAGCCTCTCTCATAACAGGCCTCTCACAGTCTGGCCAGGTAAATAAGAAATAACTAGTACACTGGAGACCTTAGCAAGACACATGCCCTTTAAGGGGTGAGAGATAAACCTTATGAAGAGGCAGGGCTTATTATACCAGTAAAAATTTTAGGGGGCCAGCACATCCAAAGTAAAGAACAAAATATTGCATCTTGTATCAGCCATTACAAAGAAGGAAGCCCAAAGGCGACCTCAAGGACTGCTTTATGATAGTCTCCACTAACAAAGGTTACTAGGCCATCAGGAGTAGAAGTGATACAAACAATGTTAGGCTTTCTCTTTACATAAGTATTTCTTGAGACTCTCAAAGGGTTATTGGCAACAAAAGTGAACAAAAACATAAGATTTGATTAAATTTCCAGGCAGTGTATCAGTTAGCTACTGCTGCATAACAAACCACCAAAAGTTAGCAACTTAAAACAACAGCCATCTATTTAGCCCATTATTCTTCAGATAAACAATTTAGGCTGGGCCTAGTTGGATAGTTACTCTGCTTTTGCCTCTGTTTATCATGCCTGTGCACTTAGCTACCAAGACAGCCAGCGACTGGCTGGTTTCCGATGGTCTCTGCTGGGAAATCCCACCTTTGTTCCATGTGGTTGCTCATCCTTCAACAGACTACCCTGGTCTTATTCACAGAGTACCTGGGCAGGAATCCAAGAAAGAATAGCCATGGATGAGCCCTTTTGAGTGCTTGTGCTTGGCTCAGAAATGTCACACCTAACTTCTGCTGAGTTCTGTTAGTTAAAGCAAGTCATAGGGCAGCCCAGATTCGAAGGTAGGGGAAGCTAACTCTGACTCTACCCCTAGATGGGAGAGTTGCAAAGTCATATTACAGTGAACACGAGTAAAAGGGAAAACAAAAGATGATGGCCCCTTTTGCAATCTACCAGTCTGCTGGTTTTGTATGAACTGACATTTTCTGGGCTCCCAAAGAAGAGAACCTCCTGCAAGAGTGAGGGAAGCAGAAGCCTGATCAAATTTCTAGGCCAGGAGAAATTCCTAAAGAAGTCTGATGACCCACTTTAAAAAATGCAGCAGGAAAGCCCTGACCTTTGCTTTTCTTCTCTCTGAACTCACTCCACCCTCTGAAATGACCTCTCTTCCCCTTTGTCCTCTTTAGAGTCAATTTAGAAATGGCTCTATTACTTCTTCCTTCAGAAAAGAGCAAGTTGGTAAACACCCTGAAAGGAGGTGGACCATTTATCCAAGTAAAATAGGAATGACTCCCTATCAGCTACCTGGCACCCTCCTGTGTGATTTTATCACAGCCTCTGATTCGAAAGAGAAGAAAACAAGTGGTCCAACGCAGAAATTTTACTAACTAAAATAGTCTTAAGTCTGCACTCACAAGAAAAAAAAGAAAGAAAGGAGAAAATCCACAAAATGTTGGGGTAGGGAGCCAAATGTACTGTATGTTTTTGGGAATCTGATCTTGACAATGAATCTTGCAAGACGGCTGCCAGAGTGAGCTAGAGGGTGAGGGGAGTGAAGTGATAAGAAAGCTGTCCTCGGAGAATGACCATGTACGAGCTCTTACACTTCTCCTTCCAGAAGCAGCATTTGATAAAACGAAGCACAATTTCTTAAATCCCAAATTCTATTTTTACTTTCATTTGTGAAATTATTTTCTCTGCTTTTCATGTTTTCTGACTCTCTTTTATCTCCTCATTTTTCTTTTCTCTCCTCCTTTAAAGAGCAGGAATTTTCAAGCTGTGCTTCCTTGTCAAGTCAAAAGGCCAAAGAATCAGAACATATGCACGGGTCTTTTAGTTTCTCTCAATTTCAGGACATGATGAGGTCACGTAGATTTTCAAGGTAGAGAGTTGCTCTATTACCTAATCATGTCTCTAAGAAGTAGAATTTGGAAGGGAGAAAGGAAGTAATTAGGCCTCTCCCTCGTAAAATGCCTTTAAAATGTGGATTTAAGAAAATATATACTCTAGAGTCAAACAGAGCGAGCAGAAAAAGCCTCCAGATTTCAAAACACAGTGGGTGTGGAGCTTGAAGAAAATTTAAAGAGACTAGAGCTGTAAACCAGTCTGATCCCTTGCATTAACCAGATTCCAGCCCAACCTCAAGAAGACACCTTCTCCAAGAACCACCATGCTAAGGACGATTCTTGGCTGCAATCAGCATGATGCTCTAAATTGACCTTGCCTTGGTGAGCTTTTTGTATTCAAACAGTTCAAAAAAAAAAAAAAAAGATGAGAGGCAGCTTAGCATGGTATGAAGTGCTCAGACCCACATCAGATTTCCTAGATTTGAATCCCAGATCTGCCAGTGTTAAAGGTTGAATCATGCCCACTCCTTGGATCCCAAAATTCATAGGCTGGAGTTCTAAGCCCTCAACACCTCAGAATGTCACCTGAGTCTTTATCGGGGTTCAAGTTCAAATGAGCTCACTAGAGTGGGCCTCAATGCAATATGACTGGTGTCTGGACACACAGGCCACACAAAGGGAAAACATCTGGTGAAGATGAAGCCAGAGATCAGGGTGATGACTCTACAAGCCCGGGAACACAAAAGATGGCCAGCTGAGAGAGAGGCCTGCACCAGATTCTCCCTCCCAGCCTCAGAAAGAACCATCCCTGCAGATGACTTGATCTTGAACTCCTGGCCTTCAGAACCACGAGACAATCCTTGTCTATTGTTTAGGCCACTCAGCGTGTGGTTCTTTGTCATGGCAGCCATGTATACAAACAAATACACCCAGTTATCATAAATCTGTTGATACAGAGCAGGTCCCTGGGGGCCCCAGGGCACAACAGTCTTTCTGTGTCCCTGCATCCCCTGATTCCCCCCCACCTCCCACCCCCCTCCACCCTGTTTCTTGATTACAGGAAATAGGCTTCCTTCTGCCTCTGTGACTTACACTGAGTTCCAACAGGGAGGTTCAAATATTTGCTAATTAAGGAACAAAGGGAATGCAGAAACAGGAGAGGAGCAGTCAAGAAACAATAGCACACCCTTAGGGCAGGGCTTCAAAAATCACTGCAGATGGTGACTGCAGCCATGAAATTAAAAGACGCTTGCTCCTTGGAAGAAAAGTTTTGACCAACCTAGACAACTGGTAGTCGGAGAAGGCAATGGCAAGCCACTCCAGTACTCTTGCCTAGAAAATCCCATGGATGGAGGAGCCTGGTAGGCTGCAGTCCGTGGGGTCGCTAAGGGTCGGACACGACTGAGCGACTTCACTTTCACTTTTCACTTTCAAAAGGTTGGAGAAGGAAATGGCAACCCACTCCAGTGTTCTTGCCTGGAGAATCCCAGGGACGGGGGAGCCTGGTGGGCTTCCGTCTATGGGGTCACACAGAGTCGGACATGACTGAAGTGACTTAGCAGCAGCAGACAGCATATTAAAAAGCTGAGACATTACTTTGCCAACAAAGGTCCATCTAGTCGAAGCTATAGTTTTTCCAGTAGTCATGTATGGATGTGAGAGTTGGACTATAAAGAAAACTGAGCACCAAAGAATTGATGCTTTTGAACTGTGGTGTTGGAGAAGATTCTTGAGAGTCCCTTGGACTGCAAGGAGATCCAACCAGTCCATCCTAAAGGAAATCAGTCCTGAATATTCATTGGAAGGACTGATGCTAAAGCTGAAATTCCAATACTTTGGCCACCTGATGTGAAGAGCTGACTCATTGGAGAAGATCCTGATGCTAGGAAAGATTGAAGGCAGGAGAGGAAGGGGATGACAGAGGATGAGATGGTTGAATGGCATCACTGACTCAATGGACTAGAGTTTGAGTAAATTCTGGGAGTTGGTGATGGACAGGGAGGCCTGGTGTGCTGTAATTCATGGGGTCGCAAAGAGTTGGACACAAATGAGCGACTGAACTGAACTGAACTGAGGGCGGGGTCTTGGTTTCCCTCAAGGGCGACACAGAGCAATATCTTTGAACCATTTTGCAGAGACAGAACTCCCCACCAGGTGGGAGAAGTTAACAAGATGCTGCCCACAAACACAGAGCCCCCAGACCTGTTGGAAGCAGAAGGTGGATGGTACTGACTCCCAGCTACATCACCACCAATCAGTCAAAGAGCATCCACAAACTGGCATGCCCCCTCTGAACTATGATTCAGGTGGGGGCACAGTTTTGAGGTAATTAGCCTGCTGTAGTCCCCTTTGCCTGGTAAAGCAATAAAGCTATTCTTTTCTACTTCACCCAAAATTCTGTCTCTGAGATTTAATTTGTTGTCAGGGTACAGAGGCCAGATTCAGCTTCACCGTGGCTCTGGGTACAGCTCTGGACACACGTGGATAATAGTGCCCAATGCAGATGTTGTTAGAAGGATTAAACGAATGAATATGTGCAAGTGTTTCACATAGAAATTGACACAAAGGAGGCCATATATGTGTTTGCTAAATAATATTTTTAAATCAACATCTACACCAGTCTCTATAGGGATTATTAATTTGTCTGACTCGGCAGCCTGGGTGGGATTAGAGGTGGTTTTTCAAAATTCTTTAGAAAATCTAAACGCCATTACTTATTCCAAGCACGGCCAACAAATTGTTATAACTAGAGCTATGCTGTTGTCTTCGTTTTTCTTTCAATAGTGTGATCTGGCAGGACGAGGGCCGTTAGGTTTCTAATGAATTATTAATCTGGGAGTTAATAATTCATGTTAATTGGTGCTATAAGTCACTTTCTCTGGCAAATGTGAGCAAAGGTCATAACTTTTTAACAGCAGAGGTGAAACCTTTTCTAAGTTTCTTTTTCCATGTGCTATCATGGAAATATTAAGATATAGAAGGAAAATTTTAACCAGAGCCGGGGAAACAAGATAACTCCAAGGGTGAAAGGTCTAGACCTTCAGTCGGGTTTCATGGGCCAGCACTGTGTCCACAGCCCCAAAGGAAGGAGAGAGAGGGCTCCAGAAAACAGAGGACACCAGCCCATGACAGCCTTCCCAGGGAGGACATGGCCACGCAGGTTTGTGAATCTTTGACAAGATGACATAAAGTAATTGTTAAGTGCTGATTCACTCTTGATAAAAAAAGTTTTTTCAGAAACTACAACAAGGTTTTAGACGGTAGCTCATCAGTGGGACATTTTTTTTTCTTTATTTTTTTTATTTTTTATTGGAGGCCAATTATTTTACAATATTATATTGGTTGGTTTTGCCATACATTGACATGAATCCGCCCCAGGTAACAAATAATAATTCTTCTAAATTACAAGGCACGGTTTTAAATATAACAGGCCCAGAATCCTAAGCAAATCCTTCTCACTATGGACATCTTTGATTTTAATTAATGTATGTACACTCTGCCTTTTTTTTTTCCAGAAAGAGTTTGAGGTTATTCATGATTGCAGACCACAGAAGGCAAGAAATTAAAGGCTTCTTTTTTTTTTTCCTGTTACCTTTTTGTAATTTATTTTAATTGGAGTGTAATTGTTTTACAATGTTGTGTTAGGTTCTGCTGTACAACAACGTGAATCAGCTATAAGTAGACATATATCCCTTCCCTCTTGAGCCTCTCTCCCAACCCACCCCTGGAGGTCATCACAGAGCACTGAACTGAGCTCCCTGTGGTACACAGCTGCTTCCCACTAGCTGTCTGTTTCACACAGCTGTTAGTCGCTCAGTCGTGTCCGACTCTGTGATCCCGTGCACTGTAGCCCACCAGGCGCCTCTGTCCGTGGAATTCTCCAGGGAAGAATACTGGAGTGGGTTGCCGCTCCCTTCTCCAGGGGATCTTCCCCACCCAGGGATCTAACCGGGCTCTCCCGCGTTGCAGATTCTTTACCGTCTGAGCCACCAGGGAAGCGCATTTTGCACGGGGTGGTGTACGTCAGTGCTGCTCTCTCAATGTATCCAACCTCTCCTTCCTCCGCTGTGTCCACAAGTCCATTCTCTACATCTGTGAAAGGCTTCACACCTTGATAAACCTGCAGTTACTGTGCAAACTCACTGATTCACCCTTGGGTCCAAGAGGCAGTCACCAGTGACCCAAAGGTTCTGAGTGTTTTCTGCCTTTGTTAGCCTTGATCATTACCTGAAATCTTCATAGCTAATCCCAGACTGGTGTCATGAACAGACATTCGCCCATTTGGAGAATAAAATTCTGCTTAGTAGATTTGTTTGCAGTTTTGATTAAAAGCTGTCAAATATGCAAAGAATGATGTATGAGGACTTAGGATAAAACAAAATGGAAACCACTAGTTTAAAGAGTTTCAGGGCTAGAAGTCAAGTCATCTAGCTCTTGTTTTTCTAAAGAAAATTTGAATCGCATATGCTTTTCATTGTGCTCCTTTTCTGTCATTTACATATTGGAGAAATGTATATTTGGCAACAAGTCTTATTTTTAGGAGTCCTTGAAACTTGCCGTTTGAAAATGTTTTCATTTCTGGCACATATATGTATTTTCAGCAGAATGAAAATACAAAGCAAAAAAGAAAAATATGTACAGAAAGGAATGATTTTTCCAGCCCCGTGGAGCACAATAAGAAAGCAATCATTCAGTTGTGACTTTAAAAATGGATTCATGCCTGGATTTTCCAAGCATTTCCTAATAAATGACCATTTCTCTACAGAAGTGAACTAATGTAAAGAGACAGGTTGTTCCAGTGCCAGAACTGAACAAGCAAAAGGGATGGAGGTTGTATTTTTATAGGAGGAACTTGACCAAATAATACCCACTCTGTTTCCCTGCAGTCCCTTGGGCTGATGCAGAAGAAGGTGTCATATGCCCATTGCGTGGCTTGGAGCATGTTTTCCTGGCCTGACTCTCCGTCACCACCAGACTATTATTTGCAATCAGTAACAAAGATTCATCCTTGTGTCCATCAAGCAACAAGGAGAATCTTTGTCACTTAGTGTAACTAATAGCTACACTTCATATGAGAAGATGGAAGAAGGGTGGCCTTCACGGTAGACTTGGGTGCATTCAGAACAGGCTTCATGGAACCTTCCAGCTTGTCGGCCATGTAAAATTCCAGAACTCCAGCAGAGGTGGGTGGTCAGCCAAGTGTTCCCTTTTGTGGTTGGCTTCTGTTATTAAGAGCAATGAAGTAAGGCTAACCTCTTAGTACTTAAAAGTGTTCAGTCTTATTTAAAACACGTCTTATGAAAGCTAAACAGCCGCACACCTAAATGCAACCTTGGACTAGATGTTGTATTAAAGGAAAAATGTAAAGATCTATTACTTGGATAAAACTGGAATATGGACAGCAGATTAAAGTATTATACTGTTGTTAAATTTACTGAATTTGATAAGTGGTATGTGTTTATGGAAGAAAATATTACCCTTGTTCTTAATAAACATACACTAAAGTATTTAAAGATGGTAAGTCACAATGTATGCAATTTACGAGCGTTCAGAAAAGTATTATTTTACGTCTGCACATATGCACATGGACGTGTCTGTGTATACACACGTGTATCTGTATATATGTGTGTATCTGTATATGCACAGAAAGAGAGCACAAATGGGAAAGCAAATGGAGTGAAATGTTCACAGCAGGCGAATCTGGGTAAAGCATATTTATTGCTCTTTGTAAATATTCTTGTTGGAGTTTTCCTGCAAGTTCAAAATTACTTCCAAACAAAAAGTTTATTTATTTTTGAAATTCTGTTTTGAAGAATATTTGGAGAATGAAGAGACAAAAGCAGACGTAAACAATCTGTCTTAGAAAATACTTCTCTGTGAGATGGGAAGATAGCAGCTCCTTTCCATCGTCAGTTACGGCTTGACATCATAAATGCCCTTTGTACATCCATCCACCCGGCTCATTCTTATCTCTCCAGTTCTCCTCATCAGGAAACAGCCTTCAAAAGCATTGGGTTGGCCCCAAAATATCTACAAACAAGAAGCACGAGAGTTAGCATCTTGGTGCAATGGTGCACAGCATCTCCTTGGCTCTGAGACCTTTACTTCCTGATGCTGAGACATCTCCTGAATCAGACACATACACTTCATTAAAGCTCAGTATTTTAAAACTTAAAACACCTTTGAAATAGATGGCTATATTCCAGACAAAGGTATTAAACAATGTTTTCTAATAATAATTATTATTATAGCTCTATTCTAAGCTTTCTAAATATATTGACCCACTTATGCCTCACAGTCTTAAAGGAGAGGTATTATGACTATTTCCAATTTACAAATGAAGAAACCAAAGTCCAGAGAGACTAAGCATCTTGCCCAGGGTAACAGAGCTGGTAAAGTGCCAAATTTGAACCTGTATGGTCTGACTTCACAGCCTACATTTTTAATGACCATGTTAGACTTCTCAACTAACCTCCTGCTAGGACTCAGACATCTGTCTACCTTCCAGCCCACTGAAACCATTCTAATAATCCTAATCGATTGGTTAGGATGTCACTATAGATATTGCACTATCTTTGTTTAAAATCCCATTACCAGAGTTTCATAAAACAAACCTCTATTTAAAAGTCAAATTTACTCCATGGCCACTATTATGAATCTAAGGCCAAACTCATTGTACGCTGAGATCAGTCAGTTCAGTCACTCAGTTGTGTTCAACTCTTTGCCACCCCATAGACTGCAGCTTGCCCGGCTTCCCTGTCCATCATCAACTCACAGAGCCTGCTCAAACACATACCCATTCAGTCGACGATGCCAGCCAACCATCTCGTCCTCTGTCATCCCCTTCTCCTCCCACCTTAAATCTTTCCCAGCATGGGGGTCTTTTCCAGTGAGTCAGTTCTTCGCATCAGGTGCCAAAGTATTGGAGCTTCACCTTCAGCATCAGTCCCTCCAATGAATATTCAGGACTGATCTCCTTTAGGATGGTCTGGTTGGATCTCCTTGCAGTCCAAGGGACTCTCAAGAGTCTTCTCCAGCACCACAGTTCAAAAGCATCAATTCTTTGGCGCTCAGCTCTATTTATGGTCCAATTGTCACAAAAAACGATAGCTTCGACTAGACAGACCTTAGTCGGTAAAGTAATGTCTGTGCTTTTTAATATGCTGTCTAGGCTTGTCATAGCTTTTCTTCCAAGGAGCAAACGTCTTTTAATTTCCATACTTCAGTCACCATCTACAGAGATTTTGGAGCCCAAGAAAATAAAGTTTGTCATTGTTTCCATGGTTTCCCCATCTGTTAGGCTAGAAAGATTAAATAACTAATTGTTTCTCCATGAACACTTCAACGATTTTCTTATAACCCAAAATAATCTCTCCCCTTGAAATCCCCTGTGGCTCATTAGGTGGCATTCAGTTCCTTAACAAGAGGAAACGAACTAGTTCCGTGAGCATAATCCCTGAGTGACTTGATCTAAGGCTTGTTTTCTTAGTTTGGCTAGTATTTCACATGGGTTTGCATCTAGAAACCTATTTTTGGACTTCCCTGGTGGTACAGTGGGTAAGAATCTGCCTGCCAATGCAAAGGCTACAGGTTCAATTCCTGGTCCAGGAAGATCCACATGCAGAGGAGCAACTAAGCCCCTGAACCACAACTACTGAAGCCCATGTGTCTAGAGGCCATGCTCCGCAGCAGGAGAAGCCACCGCAGTGAGAAGCCCTTGCACCTCAATGAAGAGCAGCCCTCGCTCACTGCAACTAGAGAAAGCCGGCACAACAACGAAGACCAAAATAAACAAATAAATAAAGCCAAAAATAAATAAGTAAACAAAAATTGCTGTTTAAGAAAAAGAAACCAACTTTCCCCTCTGAGGAAGCCTGTGACCCACGGTAAGCCTTTCTTTTTTTATTCTATTTTATTTTTTTACTGACAGAGAGTTGACTTATGTTTCAGGTGTATCACAAAGTGATTCAATTACAGATAGAAGGTATTCTTTTTCAGATTCTCTTCCATTGTAGGTTATTACAAGATATTGAATACGGCTCCCTGTGCTATACGGTAGGTCTTTGCTGCTTGTGTGTGGAGCAGTATCTGTTAATTCCAAGTTCTCAGTTCATCTCTCCCCCTTGCTTTCCCCTTTGGTAACCTCATTTGTTTTCTATGTCTGTGAGTCTACTTGTGTTTTATAAGTAAGTTCATTCATATCATATTTTAGATTCTACATATAAGTGATATCACACGGTATTGGTCTTTCTCTGTCTGACTTAGTTCTCTCAGTATGACAGTCTCTAGGTCCATCCATGTTGCTGCAAATGGCATTCTCTCATTCCTCTTTATGGCTGAGCAGTGATTCAAATGGTAAAGAATCTGCCTGCAATGCAGGAGACCCAGGTTTGATCCCTGTACGGGCGAGATCAACTGGAGAAGGGAATGGCGATGCACGACAGTATTCTTGCCTGGAGAATTCCATGGACAGAGGAGCCTGGAGGGCTACAATCCACGTGGTTGCAAAGAATCAGACATGACTGAGTGACTAACACACATACAGTGTTGCTATATATACAAAAATACATATACATATACACCGCATCTTCTTTATCCATGCATCTGTCCATGGACATTCAGATTGCTTCCGTAATGGTGCCCTCCTTGAAATAAACAATCACTTACTTCATGTAATAGTAGTAGTAGCCATAGTAGTACTAGTGTGGTAGTAGTGGACGCTTCCCAGGTGGCACAGTGGTGAAGGATTCACCTGCCAATGTAGGAAATGAAAGAGAATGCAGCTTCTATCCCTGGATTAAGAAGATTGCCCAGAGTAGGAAATGGCCACCCAATATCCAGTATTCTTACTTGGGAAATCCCATGGATAGAGGAGACTGGTGAGCTACAGTCCATGGGGTCAAAAACCATGGACACAGCTGAGCAACTGAGCAAGATCCCCCTCAATAAATGAGCATAAGAAGCAGCATCCAGTGATGACAGGAGGCATGAGAACTTTCTCTGACTCACTTGAACTTTGGCCTGAAATACGCAAAGCCTTAATACACTGATACAGCCATGACCTGGGCATGACGTTGTTTCTGATGAGTCTGCTTCTGAGTGCTTAGACTAGACTCAGGCAGACCGGATTTCACTCTGATATTCCACCACACTTTGTTGGGTCACAAAACTTTTATAAAATTAAGTCAGGCAAACCAGGGCTTAGCTGACTACAGTCACAAGCATTTAGGAAGAGTGGTGGTTAAAAAAAAAAAAAAAATGCTTCTCAAGGTTGACAAGCACTCTCCTTGCTATTCAATTATGCCCTGTTTATTCTGCATGCTATATTTCATCCATCAGTCTCTTTAGATACCCCTTTTAAATTATGTATAGTAGGGATATTTCTTATCAAACATAAGGCTCTAGACATTCATAACTTTCATGGACCCAGAATATAAAACTTAATGTTGCCTTAAAAATATCTCTCAAAGATCTTGACTTTGCCAAATTTTATTGTGTCAGAGATCATACATATAGTAATGCCATTAACCAAAGACACCTTTAATGCAGCATCATAAATTCAATGTCTCTTTAGAACATGAGTCAACACAATTTTTTCCTAACGAGTTGGTATCTCAGTGTCTTTATCCTCTGCTGATATCAAAACTACAGGAAAAATACAGTGTTTAAGAAACACTACAATGTTCCCTGAAAATATACAGAAATAATCATTCTTTCCTCATCTTTCTGTTTCTTTCTTCCTATCTTCTACCCTTCCTTCTTCTAAGAGCTTTCAAACAAAAATTCAAAAAGGAGGAAATTTCCCAAATAAAACTAAACAGGCAAAGTCATTGACACAGTGTTTAATTCTGTACATGATTATAAAATAATGCTTCTGTATTAAAAACATTTTAGAAATTATGAAAAGTTGTAAGAGTGAAATTAAAACCACTCAGAATTCCATTAACCAGAAATGATCATTTTTCTGTAATAAATATATCTAAATTGGAATTAAATAGTATAAACAATGTATTCTAGTTTTTTTCCCTTTAAGATACTGGAAGCATATTCCAATTGACTTAGTGTACTTTGCAAACTTGACTTTTCATAGCTGTGGTAAGTGTCTGGTATGTGGATGGTAATAATATTGGCGTAACTATCCTCTTATTGCTGGAAACATAAGTCTTAATAATGTATTGCTATGTGACGAACATCTTAAGGTACCACTTGGTTGTTGATAGTCCTTTGTAACAGCATGAGCCATGGGCCTCTTCTCAGCTACTATGTGGATATGGATTGCTGATTTTCTGACTTGGACCGCTGAGAAATGTTCCTGGCTGGCTAAAACACTTTTCTAAGGAAAATATTACAAAGCTTATTTTCAGTTATCCTTGATAATGGAGGGAAAAAAGAGATGAAAACGCCAATTTCATGTACTTTCTGCTGGTCCTGAAGATGCATGAGAACAGATCCAAGAATTCCTAGACACCATGGGTGGCCTTGAGGGGCTATTTTTATAACTACTTTGGTTTATTTTCTTTTGTGCCAGTCAGAAGTTTGGCCAATGAATCCTTCTGCCCCCTCTCTCCACATTTTGAGAGATTAGTCAGTGTTACAGCCTACATGAAGAGAGATTATTTTTCCTTAGACAAGTCACAAACACAGGAAGGGGGACTACATACCCGATGGAAATGCAATTAATTTTGTCTACGCCCTGAAAGTAGCTCATGAAATTGCCAAGCCAGAGGAAAAAGACAAAGATTGTTGGGTGAGAGGCCAGAATTGGGAGCCAGGAGAGCTACTGATGGTGTGATAAGGTGGAAGCAAGGGGTGGGGGATGGCCCTGGCGGCCAAAGGGTCAACAGAAGAGGAGCCAGAGGTCAACGACCTGTGGGAATCAATGGGGGAGGGGGTTTCCTTTTGTCCACAGTTCAGAGGACTTGCTGCTTGGAAACACAGCTTAAGACTTTCCTAAGCACTGTGACCAAATCCCTAAACCACAGTCTAAGCAAAGCCTGCAATGCATCACTGGACGTAATTAAAGGTTCATATCCCATTGGTGGCAGAGGGTGACCCAAGGTGACTTACCAAAAGTAAGTCTTTTCCCACCCCATGAGTCTCAGAATTCTCTTAGATTTGGCAAGCTTCCACGAACAGAAGACAGACGCAGATTTATCACGACTTCCTCCATCTTGTGAGAAATGGGATTTTCCTGAGGAACTCAATGTGCTTCTCCAGACATCACGTGTCCTCCCACCCAGAATCTAGAGAAGACTCTGGGAGGAGAAGGGCGGAGAGGCTTTAAAAATGCCGAGACACACACTGAGTCACCAAGGGTTCTTGCAGTGTGGGTAAGGGCCACCACTGGGCAGAAGGGGACCCGATTTCAGACTGGAGCCCTGGAGACAACGGGGAAGACGGGGAAGACGGCGCGGGGGCGGGGGGCTCAAGTAGCAGGCTGCTCTTGGCAGGGGCGGCTGCTAATTTTCTTTGGCTGGCTCTGACTACCTGTCTGAAAGCGCAGCAATGCAGGAAGGAAATTTTTCAAGAGATTAAACTATTATTGTTTCCTGTGTGGCTGTCTTCGCTGGTGTATGAAAAAAAGCTTTAAGGGCACTTGAAAAGAGATTTGTCTGAATAGCAAGGCTGTTATGATTCATCTCCCCCTCCAGTCGGGATCTGGCCAATTTCCTCAGGAAAGTGGTTGATTAGGACCCATGGATTTATCCATGGCCTAAATATAAGATGTCATAAAGGTGATTAATGGTGAGCTCACCATCAGGGGGAGTTAAGAGTTTGTAAAAGCTATTTTTAACGGTTCAGAGGGAGAAAAAAACCTCATTTGTCACTTTGCCAATGTGTTTCAAGAGTTAAAAAACTTCTTTGTGGCCCCTGATCATTCATGCTACCAACTGTTAAAGGTCGTTATATTTTCCGATTTTACAAGTTTGTTTGAAAAAAATTGATTCAATGTGTTTTTCTGTTTATAAAAAAGCATGCAAGGAAAGGAAAATAAAATGTATTTCCACCATGATTAGTGACTGCTGCTTCTGGTAGCACTTAAGTACAATAAACTTGGTTCTTTTTTTCCACCCTGCTTTGCTGTTTATGCCCCTGCCATACAAGTAGCAATTAAGAGAGGGTATATGGAGACAGTTTTCAGAGCCCAAGCGAAACTGGCTGGGGCTCCCATATAAGGGGAAATCAGAGTCGTTCAGAAAGCAGACGATGGCCCTGATGGGCACTGACAGTGTCCAGTGTAGCTCAGTGATGTCACGTTATCCAGGGATGCCCTAAAATATGAACTCACTGTCCTGACAACTCCACAAGGCAAGATGCTTTCCCCAGACACAAGGCAACTAGCTTTGTTTAAAGGGTCTTAGAAGATCAGCCTTTCTGTAAAGCAGCTACTGAATTCTCTGAAACTGGCAATCAACCATTGGCCAAATCAAGCAGTAGAGCACCAAAATATATTTGCTGGAAAAAAAAAAAAAAAAGGTGGCCAGTGGTGGCTAGATATTTGGGCATTTTGTGGATGATGGAAACAGGAAGGCATAGGTGCTTTTGCTGGTGTGTATAGGGTGGGCTTGGCTCAGTCGGTAAAGAATCTGCCTGCAATGCAGGAGACCGCGTGCGAATCCTGGGTCGAGAAGATCCCCTGGAGCAGGAAATGGCAACCCACTCCAGTATTCCTGCCTGGAGGATCCCATGGACAGAGGAGCCTGGCGGGCTACAGTCTACGGGGTTGCAGGAGTCAGACACGACTTAGTGATGAAACTACCACTACTACTATAGGGTGGCTGGGGAAGGTGGGGTGAGTAATTGTTGAGATACAATCAGTCGCTCTCAACTATGCTGAGTGACACAAAAACGAATGAGAGGCTTTCTGTGATCCTTGCATCATTCTGTAAGTTGACCTTCATCCTCGTGGGAAACCTGATACAGTACAAGCTATTCCTTAATTTCTCGATTTGTTTGGCAATCATTTATGGGGACCCTCTAATGGAGCAGGAGCACTGACTGCTGGGGAGGCAAATATGACTAAGGATGCAGCAAGTTCAAGAGTGAGCCTGGCAGATATAGAAGGTTCTTGCAAGAGCAAGATAAGTGATTTGATTATATATATATATATATATATATATATACAGACACTCAGGTTGAGTCAGGGAGAGGTGAAAATTTTTCCCCCAGAGTACTAGAAGGAGAGATAATAGTAGCTCTCATTGTTAACTGGAAGCTTCTGCTGAAGGGTACAACCCAGAAGTTGCAAGAATGGCTCCTTTTGTGTCCTGTTGTCCTGGACTTGCTCTGGCTACCACACCCAAGTGCAAAGGAGGCTGGGAAATGTAGTCTTTAGCTGTGCATCCATGGTCCCCTAAAACAATGGAATTTCTATCACTAAAAGGAAGAAAGGGAGAACAGCTACTGGAGGGCAGTCAGCAGTGTTTGCACTGGTCGTGTTAAACTATGTCACGAAGGAGTCCAAAAGTGACCATAGATAAAGTAGCCAGTGGGAGTTCGATGTAGTATAATGCAGGAACCCAAAGCCAGCGCTCTGTGGCAACCTAGAGGGGTGGGATGGGGAAGGAGGTGGGAGGGGCTTCAAGAGGGAGGGGACATGTGTACACCTGATGCCTATTCATGCTAAAGTACAGTAAGAACCAGCACAGTATTGTAAGGGGATTATCCCCTAATTAAAAAAAATAAAGTGTTAGCCAGCAAAAATTTTCTGTTGAGTGTGCAAGGCATAGGGCTGCACACTGCAATCTACAACAAAGGATAAGACATGTGACTGTTATTTTGCATTAAGACAGCTTATAATCAACATTGCTAAATATTAGAAAAATGCAAATCAGAACTACAATGGGGTGCCACCTCACACGGGTCAGAATGGCCATCATCAAAAAGCCTACAAATAATAAATGCTGGAGAGGGTGTGGAGGAAAGGAAACCTTCTTACATTGTTGGTGGAAATGTAAAATGGTGCAGCCACTAAGGAGAACAGTATGGAGGTTCCTTAAAAAATTAAGAATAGAGTTGCCATATGGTCCTGTAATCCCACCCCTGGGCATATACTAAGAAAAGACAAAAACTCTAATTCAACAAAAAAAAATGCACCCCAATATTCACAGCAGCACTATCTATAGTAGCCAAGACATGAAAGCAACTTAAGCGTCCATCAATAGATGAACAAATAAAGAAGATGCTACGTGTGTGTGTGTGTGTGTGTGTGTATACAATACAGTATTACATTTAAAAGAATGAAATAATGCCTTTTGCAGCAACATGGATGGACCTACAGATTATCGTACTAGGAGAAGTAAGTCAGACGGAGAAAGACAAATAGCATGCGATATCACTTACATGTGAAATCTGAAAACAAGTGAGACAAGTGAATACATTTACAAAACAGAAAAGAAGAGCTCACAAACATAGAAAACAAACTTTGGTTACCAAAGGGGAAAGGATACAGATGGGGGTGGATAAATTAAGAGTTTGGGATTAACAGATACACACTCTACTGTATAGTAGTATAGTGGCGCTGGTGGTGAAGAACCCACCTGCCTATGCAGGAGACACAAGAGACACATACTGAATCCCCGGGTCAGGAAGATCTACTGGAGGAAGGCATGGCAACTCACTCCAGTAATATTTCCTGTAAAACCCCATGGACAGGGGAGCCTGGAGAGCTACAGTCCAGGGGGTCACAAAGAGTCGAACATGACTGAAGTGACTTAGCACACACACGCTACTATACATAAAATAGATAAACAGCAAGGACCTACTGTATGGCACAGGGAACTGTACTCAGTGTCCTATGGTAACCTATAAGGGAAGAGAATCTGAAAAATAGATATACATGTATGTATAACTGAGTCACTTTGCTGTACACTTGAAACTAACACAACATTGTAAATCAATTATACTTCAAGTTTTTAATTGCTCACTTTACATTAATTATTTATAATATACAAATATTTCTAAATAAAATGCCATCAATTTTCACAGTAAAAGAAATAATGATACAATATGTATACGGTTTGGACAAAAAGCAGTAGAGAATTTAATTGCAAGAGGAGCCAAAGGAGATGAGATCCTCTTCAAGTCTTCAGACCCCAGGAAAGATGGCAAGAGTGAGGAAGATCCCTGGCACTGACGTTACCGCTGCTATGTCTGCATCCGCAGCCGTGGGAGCTCTTCCAGCAGTGAGCAACACCCCATCCATCTTTGTGCCCCCAGTCCCTAGTTAAAGCTCATTTCCTGTCACTTACTGACTCCTGATTAACACTGAAGAGAGGGGAAGAACACTTCAGTTGGGTTTTAAATAATGGGTAAGATGGACAAAGGCCTATCACCAAAGGGCCTTTTGACCTTGGTCCCACAACCACAGGGTCTCAAATCTGGACTTCCAAGCTACATATATGATATACAGAGATGACACACAAGGCTGAGTGGTGATGACATTCATCACACAACTTTGCTCTCACGTTGCGCTGTCAGACTACCACCCTGTGGAACGCAATGAGTTAGTTTTTATAAACCTTGTGCTTAACGGGAGTATACTGCATGGTGGGTTTTGCATTTGGGTTCCAAAGAATTTTCTTGTCTGATGTAAGCCTAGATAGTCTGGAATATTTGCAATGTTGTTTTGGCGTTTCCTCCCTTTGTTGTTGTTGCTTTTGTTTGGCTTTTTATACAGTAAGTCCCCTCCATACAAACAGGTTCTATTGTGTGAGTGCATTCCTAAGTCCAATTTTGTTCCTTAAGTCCAACAGTTAGCCCAGGGGGCTATATACTACTGTATTGTTAATAGGTTTATAATACTTCTCACACAATAATACATTAAAAAAACACACAAAATATAACGTTTTAAATCTTACAGTACCTTGGAAAGTACAGTAGAACAGTGCAACAGCAGGCACACGGGGCTGACACGGAATCAACAGGCAAGAAGCGGTACTGACTAGAGCAGGGGGAGGAGGTGGGCGATGGCAGAGCTGAAGGGCCGTCGGCTCTTGGAGGCGGAGGCGGAGGGCAAGCTGCAATTTCACCCTCGCCTGACGCTGATGGAACACACGTCTGCATCTTTGAAAGCTTGCGACTTCAAGATTCGTATGTAGGGGACTTACTGCACTTAGGATCTCAAAAAGCTTGAAGTACCCTGGGCCTCTCTCAACCTTGAAAAGTTACGGACTGGATATTCCAAGGTGGTCCATTCCCAACTATATTCTTCAGTGCAAGTGCCCTGAACAGCCAGTCGTCTGTTGAGCTTCATCTAGTTTCCCGGGGTAAAGTCATTGGACTTCCAGTAATTTCCTGGCCCTTTCCACCCTTCCAAACTGTCCCTCTGAAAACCAATAGTCTCGCTGAGCCTGCCCCTCAGGACACCCATCCCTGGCATCCAGCTCAGTCCACTCATTCATGGGGAGCAGATAAGCAAGGAAAGACAGTGAAGGTGGATATACTCTGAAGTCCCCTTCATCCCCAGGGCCTGTTTAAATATCACAGTGTTTTGAGGCACCCACCATCCCCTCCATTCAAACTTGATAAGTACCCACCTAACTAAAGCCAAATTCCAAATCTCTAACAAAGGACTTCAGTACAAGCAATCCCTAAGTGGGATTTCTAAAAATAGGTGTTTTCCATATTCCATGCCAACCCCCCAGGGTTCATCCTAGTATGAAATGTTAGTAAAAACAACACCGGGGGGAAAACACAGTACAATGACTTTTTCCCGAACCTTAGCCTCAAATGCATAGAGCAGTGATTCTGGAATGAGAAACAGACTTTGTGAAGTGGCATTTCAGGACCAAGTCTGGGACCTCTCCCCTTCCCCATCTACAATTTTCCTCTGCATGACAGCATCTAAGTCCGTGACTTCCGTGAACAGCTACTGAGATGCTGGGATGACTTTTGGATCTTGAACTCCAGCATCCACCTCTGTCCTAAGCCACAGACTCACGTGTGCCACTGCCCGGTAGGGATGGACACTTGCATGCGTGTCTGCATGCTAAGTCACTTAGGTCATACCTGACTCTCGGCCAGCCTATGGACTGCAGCCCACTAGACTTCTCTGTTCATGGGATTCTCCAGGCAAGAATGCTGGAGTGGGTTTCCATGCCCTCCTCTAGGGGATCTTCCCAACCCAGGGATCAAACCCCCACCTCATTATGTCTCCTGCATTGGCAGGCATATTCTTTACCACTGGGCCACCTAGGAAGCCCAGGAATAGACACTTAAGTATATCAACTTCAGGTACTCAAAATCCATCCTTCTCGATCTATGCTTATCAGCTTATCTGAATCTGCTTGTCCTCCAGGCTTCCTGTGTGGGTTAGGGGCACTATCACCTTCCTCCATGCCCATACTAAACATCTGAGCATCATCCAGCCTCATGCGTGATCAACCTCCAAGTCTTGTTGACTGTCTTCTAAATGCCTCTCAAATTTATTTGCTGATACCACCTTGTCCAGGCAACTCTGAACCTATTTCAATAATAACTCTATACCTGGCCTCTCTGAATCCACTATTGTGCAAGTTCAATCTATTCTTCTCTCTGCAGCTGGAAGTTATTAAATATCTTTTTCCCCATTGATTCACCAAATAATCTGAGAAATATTTATGTGCCAGGCATAGTGCTGTTCAAGCAGAGGGTATACAGTGGTGAGCAAAAGAGACGTGGTTCCTATTCCCATGGAGTGTAGACCGATCAGATCATGTCACCTCCAGGCTTTATATCTGTGGTGGGAAGAATCATGACCCCCAAAAAGGTCCACATCCTGGTGAGAGGGACACACAAGCTAAGGAAAGCAGTGAACAATGAAAGCAGCTCAGTCCTGTCTGACTCTTTGCAATCCCATGGACTTGCCAGACTGCTTGCCATGGACTACTTGACTACTCTGTCCATGGAATTCTCCAGGCAAGAATACTGGAGTGGGTAGCCATTCCCTTCCCCAAGGGAATCTTCCCCACCAGGGATCAAACCCACATCTCCCACATTGTAGGCAGATTCCTTACCATCTGAGCCACCGAGGAATATAGGCAGCCTCTAAAAACTGAAAAAGACAAGAATAATTCTCCCCTAGAGCTTCTGGAAGGAACGCACCTCACCAACACCTTGATTTTAGTCCAGTGAGACCCAGTCAAACATAGTCCAGTGAGACCCAGTCAAACGTCTAAAACTGTCTTGAGGGACTTCCCTGGTAGTTCAGCAGTTAACACTCTATGCTCCCAGTGCAGGGGTCATGGGTTCAATTCCTGGTTGGGGAACTAAAATCCCACATGACTCATGGAGCAGTCTAAAACAAAAATGAAAAATTAGAACTGTGTTGATTAAAGCCACCCAGTGTGTGGCAATTTATTGAAGCAGCTACACAGAATTATATCCCAGTGTTCACAGTACTCGTATAATACAGTTTTCTTCAATACGTTCATGGTGTCTTTGGTATAAAGCCCAAATCATCAGACACAGACTTGGCTACACACATCCTCTCTCCCTCCCTCCCCACCCACTGCCACCAACCAAAATTCTTTCAACTCTCAGAGGGGCTACACGCATCCTCTGAGGCTGGAACACACCATCCCCACTTTCTGGAACCTTCCTCTGCTTTATCTGATGCCTCCAAACCCCAAATGCGACCTTCAAATTAAAGGCCATTTTCTCCAAGGCGTCTGGCCAGAAGCCCTCTGTCTGGTCACATTAGAGGCTATCACGCTCCCTCTACTTTCTCATCCGAAGTGAGCATCACACCTGACGCTGTCTCAGCATCTCTACTCCCCACTGAACTATGAGCTCCTGGAGGGCAGAACCTACAATTGTCTTGTTAACCACTGGGTCCCCATCACCTGCCATAGCTGGTACTGGGCAAAAATTTGCAAAATGAATGGATGGATGAACGAATAATAAGGGACAAAAGATAACATTTGTCCTTCAGCTACAGAGTAGTCCTTTGTGTGTGCATCTGGCCACTGTTCACATTTACGTACTTACTTCATTATTCACAGTATTTCTGACCTCTTAAATTCTGATTCCTTGACTGAAATACCTTCACTGTTATGCACCTTCTTACTTCCCTGGTGGCTCAGACAGTAAAGCCACAATGTCTGCCTACAATGTGGGAGACCTGGGTTCGATCCCTGGGTCAGGAAGATCCTCTGGAGAAGGAAAAAGCAACCCACTCCAGTACTCTTGCCTGGAAAATCCCATGGACGGAGGAGCGTGGTAGGCTACAGTCCATGGGGTCACAGAGTCAGACACGACTGAGCGACTGAACTGAACTGAAGTTTTTATCGAGTGAGGTTCTCTTGCTTCCTGGGGTCCCCCACAAGGTGTGGACTGAACCTTGTGGGACTCAATTTCAACAGAACATCAGTCCCTGAACACAATAGAACCAGGGACTGGAAGCATCCACAATAGCCATTGAGCCTCAGCAGCTGGGAATTAACTCATTGCTCTAGAAGATGACCCCACCAACTTCCTACAGCTGAGCCTACACGGTAAGATGTTTCTGCTGCAGGAGCAGAAGGGAGTCCCTTCTGTCCTGTCCACTCATCTCACACTCCCTCCTAGGGGAACCTGCACCTCCTTTCTGGGGACTCTCTTCCCTTCCCCCACCCACCTTTGTGGCTGCTAGAGAAGGAGCTATGACGATACCCTTCAGTGGTCAACTTTCAGGCCAACTGGATTGTTCCCTGGAAAATTTAAAACAGAGAAAGATGGACCACTCTCTCCCATTCCCCAAACTGTGCATCAAAGAAGCCAAGAGAAGAAAATCCAGTCCAGGGAGAGGGGGGAAAGAAAGTATAAATCCAGGTGGAAAAGGAAAAGAGAGTCTCTGAGGGTCACTCCTGAGACCCACCTGATTCTTATCTTCGGTACCATAAGACATTTCAACAACCATGTAACAAATTTTCCTCTTTGCCTCAGCTATTAATAGTTTAAGTTGGGTTTTCATCACTCACAACTACGAAGGACACATTCATAGCCACTCCCCCTTCAGCCTCCTTTTAATCAACTACCAACACGAGTCTACTGATAAATCCATCTGTGGTCACGTGGAGGCTGACACCTCACGCAAAGTAAACCATGTTCTGTGCAACACGCTCTACCCCAGGAAAGGATGGAAGATGACCCATGCATCCAACAAACAGAACCAAACTTAATATATGCAAGGGGTTACAAGAGTGAGACCCGCACTCACTGAACCATCAGCTCTACTTTAAGAAATCTTGTCTAGATCTTTTTAATCTTTACTACTAAAAAGAACAAAAATGAAGGATTTGTTTACAACTCACAGCAAAACCTAAAATCTTATTTTTACATCTTTTTTAAAAGGGTCCATGAACAGACCCGAGTTCAGTCCCTGGGTTGGGAAGATCTCCTGGAGAAGGGAAGGACAATCCACTCCAGTATTCTTGCCTGGAGAATCCCATAGAAAGAGGAGCCTGGCAGGCTACTCTTTGCAACTCATGGGGTCGCGAAGAGTCAGACGCGACTGAGCAATTTTCACTTATGCACAGTAGTTATCTCCCACCTCTGTCCATATTTCCAGAACCTCTTCCCGCCACCACCATCCCAGCCCACCCAGTGTGGTCCATCATCATTCACTCATTCAATAAGCATATGTGCCAAGCATTTCAAAGAGAAGGATAAACTGGAGAATGAGTCGAGCAAAATTCCTGATCTTGTGGCGCTTACACTTTATAGTGGGGAAATAAGACTTCCAATCTTCTTGCTCAACTGTGCTCCCTTCTATGTGTAACTTTCTAAAATAATACAATAGAGATATTTTCCCCCTCCCATTGCTCACATTCTGTACAACAACACTTTTTGTGCTGACCTGGAAAACACAGAACACCTTCAGCAATTCTTCTAAGCCAGGAAGAGATGCTGAATACCCATTCTTGAACTATTTTTTTTTTGTCATACACTCTAGATATAAAAGTGGTATGGGTGTAAAGTTTATCATACAAATATAGAGAGATATGGATATATATATGCATATATATATACACACACACATATGTATATGCTTGTGTGTTTGTGTGTATGCCGAACGAAAGATTCAGTCTCTGTTAGATGGGATTTCACAGAAGGCACAGTTCTGTCAACTGAACACAAAGAATTCTTCCTAGAGGACGTAGCCCTGAAAAGTCAGATGAGGTTCAGGCACGATTATGTTGTTCAGTCAGTAAGTCACGCCCAGTTCTTTGTGACCCCATGACTGCAGCACGCCAGACTTCCCTGTCCTTCACTATCTCCCGGAGCCTGCTCAAATTCATGTCCATGGAGTTGGTGATGCCATCCAACCATCTCATTCTCTGTCGCCGGCTTCTCCTCCTGTCCTCAACCTTTCCCAACCTCAAGGTCTTTTCCAGGGAGTCGGCTCTTCACATTAGGTGGCCAAAGTATTGGAGCTTCAACATCTGTTCTTCCAGTGAATATTCAGGACTGATTTCCTTTAGGATGGACTGGTTTGATCTCCTTGCAGTCCAAGGGGCTCTCAAGAATCTTTTCTAGGACCACAATTTAAAAGCATCAATTCCTCAGTGTTCAGCCTTCTTTATGGTCCAACTCTCACATCCATACATGACTATTGGAAAAACCATAGCTTTGACTATACAGATCTTTGTTGGCAAAGTGATATCGCTGCTTTTTAGTATGCTGCCTAGTTTTGTCATAGCCCTTCTTCCAAGGAGCAAGCATCTTTTAATTTCATGGCTGCAGTCACTGTCCACAGGCATGATTATGGCACTGTAAATGGAAAGAACTTACGAGCAAACAGAGAAAGGAAGGTGGGGAAAGGCCGGTAGACCAGTAGACTTGGCTGTCCAGGAGGCCTCATGTAGAAGAGGCCCCAGGGCGATACAACAGACCTGGGCCCCACTGAGAGGGTCATGAATTGTCAGCAAAAGTGTTTGCTCATGTCCTCCAGGCAATAGTTGGCTGTGAAAAGTTGTAGGGGAAAGGAGTAGGATGGAGTCATTGAAATTCACACAGGAAGGGAAATTAAAGGTCATCTAATCCTCCCAACCTGTTAATCATGCATTTTATAGATAAAGTAACTGAGATAGAGCAGATGTGATCCCAGGGTCCTAACACTTCTCACTGCTCTATTCCTTATGATATTCTAAGCATTCATCACTATCTTAATGAAAGTTTATTATTATTATTATTGTCACTCTGGTGAGTGTGTTAGTTGCTGAGTCATGTTGGTTTTTTGTGACTCCATGGATTGGGGTCTGCCAGATTCCTCTGTCCATGGGATTTCCCAGGATAGAATACTTGAGTGGGTTGCCATTCCCTTCTCCAGGGGATCTTCCCAACCCAGGAACTGAACCCAGGTCTCCTGCATTGCAGGCAGACTCTTTACGGCCTGAGCTACTAGGAAAGATTAAACTGAGGCAATTGGTAGAAAGGGAGGGTGATGGGGGTGCCAGGTGGCTGCTAGAAATTTTTTATTTAAACTTTCTAGTATAATGTGGTAAGAACATAAAAATAAGGAATTGGGGATGCAGAGGAGAGATGCAAATAATTATGACAATGATAATAAATTAAGTGTGCACATGTGTATAAGCATGTCTGCATGCACACACACATCTAAACTGAGTTGGTGTGGAGGGTTGGTGTGGAGGCCATGTAGAAAGACAGAGCCTTCAGGTTTGAAGCCCATCCATGTATCCAGCAGAGTCCCTCTGACAGAGACAATCCTCAGTCACATTCATTAACGAGAGAATGTCTGTGTGACGAGGAGAGAGAGAACAGGGCCACTCCCCCTCCTCCTCCGTCTTAACGTAATGCACCCTGTTTCCTTGGGGTTTATTTGTCAGGGAAACTCAAAGCAGTTTTCAACTCCTCTTGTGACTCACACTCAGGTGTGACTGTGGGCAGTCCATCCAATAACTCTGAATTCCATTCCTTTCAGTTCAGTTCAGTCCAGTCGCTCAGTCGTGTCCGACTCTTTGCGACCCCATGAATCACAGCACACCAGGCCTCCCTGTCCATCACCAACTCCCGGAGTTCACTCAAACTCACATCCATCGAGTCAGTGATGCCATCCAGCCACCTCATTCTCTGTCGTCCCTGTCTTCTCCTGCCCCCAATCCCTCCCAGCATCAGAGTCTTTTCCAGTGAGTCAGCTCTTCGCATGAGGTGGCCAAAGTATTGGAGTTTCAGCTTTAGCATCAGTCCTTCCAGTGAACACCCAGGATTGATCTCCTTTAGAATGGACTTTAGGGAAACACAAAATGGAGCCCAACAAATATTACAAGAGAGCAGACTCAGGTTGTTGAGGTCTCCAGACTCTACCTCTAATACATGCAGCGTTACACAGCTTCATGATACTCTTGACCTGGAAGTGAAACTCACTTCCTGGTGGGGCTCAAGTGACTTCCTGCAGCCACCCTTAGCTTCCAAGTCAAATTTCAACTGTAGAACTCATTGTGCATACCTAACTAGGGCAACAGAGAGTTTAATCCTCTCCAGATGGCAAGAATCTGAGGGAAGGACCACTGTTCAGATGTGTGGACCCAGAGGGAAAGCACTCTCTGCACCCCAACCCCGTCACACGCTTCCATCTCACCATCCCCTCAAAGAAAAGAATTAACATCAATGACCATTGTGAAGAAGAAAAGTCAACAAAAGTGAAAGGGGAAGGGGTGAAGGGGGGAAGAAACCAGAATGAGAATGGTAGCTCCTCTGTGCATCTCTGAGGCCTCAACTGATTTTCGTGTGAGTTGAGGCACCACCTGTGTATGGAGTCACAGCTCATCCACCAGCAGCAGCAAGGAACAGCTCCACCCTCACCCAGGGGCAACAGCATTTATTTGCTGTAACAGCAAAGGTCTATCTCAGCCAGTGGGTCTCCACACATCGTTCAGGATTAAGTATCATCGTAAAGGATTAAGTGCAGATTCCAGCTCTTTGGTAAACCCAATACTTCATAAAGTAGTTTGGGACAGAAAAATAAAACAGCTAAATGTTTTGGTAGAAAATCATATCCACAAAAATTCAAGAAGTAAGCATGTTTATTAAATAAATTTCATAAGAAAATTATAGAGAAGGAGAGAGAGAAAGGACATTTCCCTAGATACAAAATGTCTAAAAGAGGCTGGGGCAGGACACCTGAACCTAAAATAGCTCTCTACTCCATGAGTTCTGTGGTTTTTCAACAAAAGTTAACTTTGCTGGCTTGGAGTTTATTACTGAACTCCAGGGTGAAATATTGAAAAGAAAATAACTACAGAGAACCTATTTAGTTAGACCTTCCTGGCAGGACCCAAGTTGGAGGAGAGGAGGGAAAGGGCTGTTTATCTTGACAGAGGATTTCCTTACCAGAACATGGAAAACATTCTTTTTGTCAAATACGGTTAATGGTCACCCAGGAACACAAAGAGTAGTTTCAGTAGCTTAAAATCAACGCGAGGTGACTGGGAGAGGTGTGACCGTGCCCCCACAGACAGAACATGAGCTAACTCACAGCCGTGACTTGGACAGAGGCAGTGTTGTTGATGAGTGCATAGGGAAAATGTCATTACCTAATGCACTTTCCACCAAGGAAAATGTAGTCACCTACTTAGTAGGCAGTGGAGAGAAGCCCAACCAAAAGCTGAGCAAGTGGCAGTATGAACACATCCTCCAAAATGCCTTGAAAGACACAGCTGCTGTTCTTCAAATAGGAAGAAAGAACAAGGACGCCCTCACCATTCAACTTCCCATTCTGATGGAAATGATTAACATTTTGCCACATTCCGGCTGACTTCCTCTTGACTCTGTGGATGTTTGTCCTGGTTAGAGGACTCTGAACAGAGCATCTATGATGGAAAGAGTATGGAATGATGGAAAAACCTTGGATTTGCAACTTGGTCATGTAGGCTCTAGTCCCAACCCTGATGATAACTAGCTGGGTTTCCCAAGACAATTAAGCATCTCTCTGGACTACAATTTCCTAAAGATCTTTTAACAGGTAAAAAATAGAGTTATGATGTTAGGAAATTCCTAAAATCTCATCTATATTACAGACAGATCTCCAGATTAACCCACAAATTTTGTCAATATCCACAATATTTTATGGATATCTTATTTTCATTCTTCAGGCTTCAGAATTAGCTCAAGGAACATTGATAAAGGTCCATATAGTTAAAGTTAAGGTTTTTCTACTAGTCATTTATGGATGTGAGAGTTGGACCATAAAGAAGGTTGAGTGCTGAAGAATTGATGCTTTTGATCTGTGGTGTTGGAGAAGACGCTTGAGAGTGCCTTGGACTGCGAGGAGAGCCAACCAGTCAATCCTAAAGGAAATCAATCCTGAACATTCACTGGAATGACTGATGCTGAAGCTGAAGCTCCAATGCTTTGACAACCTGATGTGAAGAGCTGATTCACTGGAAAAGACCTTGATGTTGGGAAAGATTGGGGCAGGAGGAGAAGAGGGTGACAGAGGATGAGATGGTTGGATGGCATCATCAACTCAATGGACATGAGCTTGAGCAAACTCTGGGAGATAGTGAAGGACAGGGAAGCCTGGCATGCTGCAGTCCATGAGATCACAAAGAGTTGGACACAACCTAGCAACTGAACAACAATTTTATTTCAGTTTTTTTCCACCCATCCTTCTTAAGGCACAGTTTTATGTATCTTTTCCCTACATACACTAAAAAAAATTTTTAATAAAATAAGATAAAAATGATTTTATCTTTCAAATTTCTTTGAAAGTCTAATTAACTAAAATGCTCTTATCTTCTACTTGGGCCACAAAGGGTCATTCATATTTCCTGGTTCAAAATTGTATAAATTCTTTGTTGGTTTTATATACATTCTTTTATAAATCAGAGTAATGATATTGGCATGCATGAAGTATGCTAGGTGATTCTGAGCTCATTTTGAGCTTTGAAATTCTTTTTTTTTTTAGTGGAGGCTAATTATTTTACAATATTATATTGGTTGATTTTGCCATATATTGACATGAATCCACCCCGGGTGTACTTGAGCTCCCCCTCCTGAACCCCCCTCCCACCTCCCTCCTCCCTTTATCCTCCCTCTGGGTCATCCCCGCACACCAGCCCCGAGTATCCTGTAACATGCATTGACCCTGAACTGGTGATTCGTTTCACATATGACAACATACATGTTTCAATGCCATTCTCCCAAATCATCCCACCCTCACCCTCTCCCACAGAGTCCCAAAGACTGTTCTATACATCTGTGTCTCTATTGCTGTCTCGTATACAGGGTTATCATTTGCATTTTTCTAAATTCCATATATATGCGTTAGTATACTGTATTGGTGTTTTTCTTTCTGGCTTACTTCACTCTGTATAATAGGCTCCAGTTTCATCCACCTCATTAGAACTGATTCAAATGCATTCTTTTTAATGGCTGAGTAATACTCCATTGTGTATATGTACCACAGCTTTCTTATCCATTCGTCTGCAGATGGACATCTAGGTTGTTTCCATGTCCTGGCTATTATAAACAGTGCTGTGATGAACACTGGAGTACACGTGTCTCTTTCAATTCTGGTTTCCTTGGTGTGTATGCCCAGGAGTGTGATTGCTGGATCATATGCCAGTTCTATTTCCAGTTTTTTGAGGAATCTCCACACTGTTCTCCATAGTGGCTGTACTAGTTTGCATTCCCACCAACAGTGTAAGAGGGTTCCCTTCTCTCCACACCCTCTCCAGCATTTATTGCATGTAGACTTTTGGATAGCAGCCATTCTGACTGGTATGAAATGGTATCTCACTGTGGTTTTGATTTGCATTTCTCTGATTATGAGGGATGTTGAGCATGTTTTCATGTGTTTGTTAGCCATCTGTATGTCTTCTTTGGAGAAATGTCTGTTTAGTTCTTTGGCCCATTTTTTGATTGGGTCATTTATTTTTCTGGAATTGAGCTGCAGGAGCTGCTTGTATATTTTGGAGATTAATCATTTATCAGTTGTTTCATTTGCTATTCTTTTCTCCCATTCTGAAGGCTGTCTTTTCACCTTACTTATAGTTTCCTTTGCTGTGCAGAAGCTTTTGATTTTAATTGGGTCCCATTTGTTTATTTTTGCTTTTATTTCCAATATTCTGGGAGGTGGGTCATGGAGGATCCTGCTGTGATTTATGTCGGAGAGTGTGAAATTCAAATAACAAAAACTTTAAGCAATAAATGGTAAAGCTAGACTAAGTATTTGGAAGAGTTTGTGTCTGATATGGTAGATTTCAAATATGGTTCAAAAACTCTCTAGCCATTCCCACCAAGGGGTGGAGGCTATGTCTCCTCCCCTTCAATCTGGCCAGGTGATTTTAACAAACAAAAGGCAGTAGATGTGATATTCAGTTCAGTTCAGTTCAGTCACTCAGTCATGTCTGACTCTGCGACCCCATGGACAGCAGCATGCTGGGCTTCTCTGTCCATCACCAACTCCCAGAGCTTGCTCAAACTCATGTCCATCATGTCGGTGATGCCATCACACCATCTGATCCTCTGTCGTCCCCTTCTCCTCCTGCCTTCAATCTCCCCCAGTATCAGGGTCTTTTCCAATGAGCCAGTTCTTCCCATCAGGTGGCCAAAGTATTGGAGTTTCAGTTTCAGCATCAGTCCTTCCAATGAAAATTCAGGACTGATCTCCTTTAGGATGGACTCGTTGGATCTCCTTGCAGTCCAAGGGACTCTCAAGAGTCTTCTCCAACACCACAGATCAAAAGTATCAATTCTTTGGTGCTCAGTTTTCTTTATGGTTAAACTCTCACATCCATGGGATTCCCTGGTGGCTCAGATGGTAAAATGTCTGCCCGCAATGCGGGAAACCCAGGTTCAATCCCTGGGTTGGGAAGATCCCCTGGAGAAGGAAACAGCAACCCACGCCAGTACTCTTGCCTGGAAAATTCCATGGATGGAGGAGCTTGGTGGGCTACAGTCCATGGGGTCACAAAGAGTTGCACACGACTGAGTGACTTCACTTTCTCACATCCATACATGTGATATTGGGCCCCTTCTAAGCCTACTCCTCTAAAGATCTCATAGCTTTTGCTTGCTTTTAAGAATGATGCCATTATATGAATAGACCCTGCCAACCTATTGGAAGATGAGAGACTTTGGACATAGTTACCTTATCACTCCAACCTCCAGCCAATTAAACATGTGAACTAGGCTATCTGGGACCAGCGACCACCTGGCTGACCTTCCAAAAGACCACAGACTCACAAGCCCAGCCAAGATCAGCCTCCTCCTCCCCCTCCCACCCACCCATAGGTGTTGTTTCCAAGGACTGTCGTTAGCAAACATCCTGCCTGCCAGTGTCTGCTCAGTCAACCTCTGATGAATCCAATCCATGGCAACCTCAGGCTCAAAGATGATGCACTTCACATAAGGTGCCAAGACCAGCAGAATAATGTCCTCCTCAAAGATGCCCCCACCCTAATCTTCAGAACTTGCAAATGTCACATGGAAAAAGGGAATTTGCAGATATGAATAAGTTAAGGAATTTGAGATGGGAAGATTACTAGCCTGGATTATCTTCATTGAGCCAACTAGTCATTCAGTTCAGTTCAGTTCAGTTCAGTCACTCAGTCGTGTCCAACTCTTTGAGACCCCATGAACTGCAGCACCCTAGGCCTCCCTGTCCATCACCAACTCCCGGAGTTCACTCAAACTCATGTCCACAGAGTCGGTGATGCCATCCAGCCACCTCATTCTCTGTCGTCCCTGTCTCCTTCCACCCCCAATCCTTCCTAGCATCAGACTCTTACAGTGAGTCAACTCGTCGCATGAGGTGGCCAAAGGATTGGAGTTTCAGCTTCAACATCAGTCCTTCCAATGAACACCCAGGACTGATCTCCTTTAGGATGGACTGGTTGGATCTCCTTGCAGTCATATGAATCCTTAAAAGCAGAGAAACATTCCTGGAAGTTCTAGTCAGACAGAGTTATGACTACGGGGCAGGGATGGGGTCAGGGAGATGCAACCTTGATGACTTGACGATGAAGTAAGGTACCTTGAATCAAGAATTGTGGGTGGTCTTTAGAAGCTGGAGACCTGTCTTTAGAAACACCGTCCCTGGTTGCCCAGTGGTTAAGACTCTGCATTTCCACTGTAGGGTGCATGTGTTTGAGACCTGTTCAGGGAACTAAGATCCCACATTCCAAGTGGTACAGCCAAAAATAAACTTTAAGAAAAATAATAAAAATAGAGGCTGGAGAAGGCAAAGAAATAAATTCTTCCCTAGAGCCTTCAAAAAGGAGAAACACAAAAACCAAAAGGATATATGCACCCCGATGTTCATTACAATACTGCTCACAATAGCCAAGATATGGAAGCAACCTAAATGTCCATCACCAGATGAATGGATAAAGAAAATGTGGTACATATATACAATGGAATGTTGTTGTTGTTGTTGTTGTTGTTTAGTTGCTAAATTGTGTCTGACTCTTTTGCAGCCCCATGGACTGTAGCCTGCCAAGCTCTTCTGTCCATGGAATTTTCCAGGAAGAATACTGGAGTGGGTTGCCATTTCCTTCTCCAACCCAGGGAGCAAACCTCCATCTCCTGCAATGGCAGGTAGACTCTTTACCACTGAGTCACCTGAGAAGCCCACAATAGAATACCACTCAGCCATTAAAGAATGAAATAATGCCATTTGCAGCAACATGGATGGACCTAGAGATTGCCATACTGAGTGAAGTAAGTCACACACAGAAAGGAAAATATCATGACATCCCTTATGTGTGGAATCTAAAAGGAAATGATACAAATGAACTTACAAAACAGAAAGACTCACAGACTTGGAGAATGAACTGACAGTTGCTGGGGGTTGTGGGGGAGGACAGGGAGAAGGGATGGTTAGGGAATTTGGGATCAACATCTACACACTGCTACTTACATGGATAGCCACCAAGGACCTACTGTATATCACATGGAATCTGCTTGGTGTTATGTGGCAGCCTGGATGGGAGGGGAGTTTGGGGAAGGATGGACACATGTGTATGTGTGGCTGAGTGGCTTTGCAGGCTATATCTTAATACAACATGGAAAGTTAAAAAAGAAACACGAAACCTTGATGCTAGCCCAGAGAGACCCAGATGAGACTCCTGACCTCCAGAATTGTAAGATAACACATCCATGTTGTTTGAAGCCACTACGTGTGTGGTAATTTGCTACAACAGCTATAGAATACTAGTACAAATAGAGACGATTAACAAATATAAAACTCACAGTGAGAGGCTACAGGACCTGAGGGCACTTCAGAGAAGAAAAGGTCACTCTGATGTCTCTTGAGAAGCTTACGTGCCTGACCATCAAGAAAGATGAGCCACATGTGTTAAGATTTTCACAGATAGAAAAAAAACAACAAGATGGAGTCATATATGGACTTGAAACCGAAAGTCACAAGGACAGATACTTGCTTGTGGTGAAGCTGCTTCTGCCAGGGGCAACTCCAGGGCTCCAAGGGGAGGGGCACAAGACTGATTCTGCTGTGACGGTCAGTGATTCTCCCCACAGTGCTGGGGAGGCTAGCTGGCTAACAAGCAGGACTTTGATGACCACACACATTGTGGCTCAGCTAGTAAAGAATCTGCCTGCAATGTGGGTGACGTGGGTTCGATCCCTGGGTTGGGAAGATCCCCTGGAAAAGGGAAAAGCTACCCACTCCGGTATTCTGGCCTGGAGAATTCCATGGACTCTATAGTCCATGGGGTCACAAAGAGTCAACACAACTGAGTGACTTTCACTTTCATTTCATTGAGAGCTATTTATCAAACTTCTGAAGTTAACATCAACTTTATTATTTATATATAGTATCATAGCTCAGTGAGGTATTTTGACAGCTTGGAGAAAAAAACAGTGAAGAACAATCAAGTTATAATAGTCCTCTCATCAGGGCTGGGTCACTGGGCATTTAGTGTATTTTGTGAAGTCCCTTATTCATTCAGGGCAAGATACAGTTTCCTGCATAGCACCGTTCACACCGTTACACAGGTTGTCAAAACTGGAAGAAAAGCCAGAGTCATCTTGTCTATGCCTGTCATTTTTTGAATGAGGAAACCAAGGATTAAGATGTTATTATTACTGATGTTGTTATTTATTTGCTCAGTTGTGTCTGACTCTTTGCGATACCATGGACTGTAGCCTGCCAGGCTCTTCTGTCTATAGGATTTCCCAGGCAAGAATGTTGGCATGGGCTGCCATTTCTTCTCCAGGGGATCTTGCTGAGCCAGGAATCGAACCCAGGTCTATTGCATTGCAGGCAGATTCTTTACTGTTGAGCCACCAAGGATCAAGATGATCACATTATTCACCAAAGGCCACAGAACCAGTCCATGTGGAAACTCACCTTCTGCCCTTGACTGCTGGGCTCATCTCTCCCTCTCCTGCCTTCCGCAGGCCACCTGGGGTTCTAGAGAAGAGGGAGCCAGATTCATAGCCAAGGCCAAACTGAGCATCTGGGTTCTTCTGGCCAGCCAATAATCTAGCCCCTTATAACAATATGAAGTGTCTGTTTTACATTTTTTTAGTGGAACAGCATGTATTTATATTAGTAAAAAATCATATTATATACAGAAGCCAGTTCAATTCCCAGACCAGAGTAACTTATATATTGTATAAGAAATGATGGCAAAACATCTCACATTATTCTGCTTTACTAAATAACCAGACTAATCTTTGGGAGACATATAAAGGGCTTAAAATATATAGACAGAAAAGCAAATAGCATAAATTAATGCATACATGTGGAATCCAGAAGAACGGTATGGATGAACCTATTTGCAAAGCAGAAATAGAGACACAGAGACCAAACGTATGCACACAGGGTAGGGGGAGGAGGATGAGTTGGGAGATTGAGATTGACATACACACACTATTGATGTATGTGTAAAATAGATAACTGGACAGAGTCTACTGTAAGCACAGAGAACTCTACTCAGTGCTCTCTGGTGACCTAAATG